>NC_072409.2:22570000-23191875 GCF_028858775.2 Pan troglodytes | reverse complement strand
TCTATATAAAGTGGGATATATGTATATAGGATATATGTATATATCCTATATATATACATATATGTATATCCTATTAGTCTGTCCCTCTAGAGGACCCTGACTAATACACGATTTAAGAAAATTGTAGTGAGAACACTTAACATGAGATCTATCCTTATACGAAATCTTTAAGTGCACAGTACAGTATTGTTAATTATAGGCATAACGTTTACAGCAGATATCTAGAACATTTGTCTTACATAACTGAAACCCTATACTCACTGAACACAACTCATTTCTCCTCTCTGGCCCCTCACAGCCACCATTTGTTTGTCTGTTTCTATGAGTTTTACTATTTTAGATCTCTCACAGCAGTAGAATCATGCAGTATTTGTCCATTTGTGACTGGATTATTTTACTTAGCTTCAGTGACTGGATTATTTTACTTGGCTTTACAGAGTTTATTCATGTTACTGTATATGGCAGGATTTATTTCTTTTTTTAAGGCTGAATAATATTCCTGTGTGTGTGTGTGTGTGTGTGTGTGTGTGTGTGTATGCAAATATACGTAATTTTAAGGCTGAATAATATTTCATTGTGTATGTGAACACACAAACACATACACATATATAGACATTTAGGCTATTTCTTGGCTACTGAATAATGGCTTGAATAACATATATTAGCTTGAATAAATGCTGCAATAGATATGGAAGTGTATATATTTCTTTCAGATCTTAATTTTAATTCTTTTGGATATATACCTAGAAGTGAGATGGCTAGGCCACATAGTAATTCCATGTTTAATTTTTTGAGGGAACTTCACACTATTTTCCACGGCAACTGCACCATTTTTACATTCCCAACAGTGTACAAGGGTTCCAATTTCTCTACATTCTTGCCAACATTTATCTTTTTTTCTGATAATAGACATTCTAATAGTTGATATTTTATTGTACTTTTGATTGCATTCTCTGATGATTAATGATAGTGAGCATGTTTTCATTATACCTATTGGCCATTTGTATGTCATCTTTGGAGAAATGTCTACTCAAGTCCTTTGCCCATTTTTAAATCGTTATTTATTTATTTTGCTATTGAGTTGTTTGAGTTTCTTACATATCTTAGATATAAATACCTTGTCAGATCTTTGGTTTGCAAATATTTTCTCCCATTCTGTATGTTGCCTTTTTACTCTGTTGATTGTTTCTTTCGCTGTGCACAAGATTTTAGTTCAGTCTCACTTGTTTGATTTTGCTTTTGTTGCTTGTGCTTTCGATGTCACGTCCAAAAAATTATTGCCAAGTCCAAGGTCATGAAGCTTTTCCCCTTCATGTTTTCTTTTAGGCATTTTATGGCTCCAGGTCTTAGGTTTCAATCTTTAATGCATGTTTAGTTGATTTTATGGTCTCACTTCTGCCTGGGCCTAAGCCCCACCCCTCAGACATAAGCACACTCTACACCTGCATGGCTGGGCCTCAAATATGCCTTGGGTTTTCTCGATCCTTCATGGCTGCACATGTACTGTGTTCCAGGAAGATACCTGTTCACCATTTCTCCATTTGTTTGACTTTTTTTTTTTTTTTAAAGCCCATCTCAGACATGACTACCTCATGGAGGCTTTCCCTGAAAGCCCATGGCTTGATTAGGGAATCACTCTTCCTTTTTTCATAGCCTGTGTTTTCTCTATTGGTCATGTGTGTGCTGTTTTCTTCAATTCAACTCTGAGTTCCATGAGGATAAAGGTAATGTCCTTGTTCTTGGTAACATTCTCATTTCTAATCATAGGACCTAGCATCTACTAGTTGCTCAATTCATAGGAAGGAAGGAAGAAGGAAGGAAGGAAAGAAGAAAGGAGAAAGGAGGAAAGGAAGGAAGAGAGAACATAGAGGGACAGTTATCACCAAATGGCAGCAGAAGACCATCCTAGAGGAAAAAAAGTGGGCACAGGGATTGCTACACTCTGAATGTTTGTGTCCCCCTAAAATTGATATGTTGAAAGCTAATCCCCAGTGTGATGGTAGTTGGAAGTGGGGCTTCTGGGAGGCGATTAGATCATTAAGGTGGAGCCCTCATAAATGAGATTAATGTCCTTTTTCATGGTGATATGGTTAAGTTCAGCAAGAATTATTTTATGTATAAGCTCTTCAGAAAGAATTTGCAACAGCTGCCCACTATCTGGCTTTGGAGGATCAAGGATGTGTGGCTACTCAGCTACTCCATAAACATTCTAGGGAGCTAAAGAGGAATTTGCTGTTCACCCTGGAAGCCAGTGGGTTGCTTTTGTTTGTTGTGTCTCTGCTGCCATGACTCCCAGATGACACCCCATCTACATAAATGTTGCAGCAAACAGAGATGGAGCCACCAGGTGGATTTTTTCAACCCCAAGAACCTCAGCAAACCAGCAGCTGACAATGACTGAGAGTGGGCCCCAAACACAGGGGAAGGAATGTGGATCTGTCTCGATCTGCCTCATGTGAGGGGAAATGATAAAGAAGGAGTCATAACAGACTGGCAGCAACTCAAGTATTTGGCACTAAAGGCCTCTTCCAAAGAATCATTTTCAAAGATGGGTCTGCACCCCTGCAGAAGTGCTCATGTTTCTATAAATGCTATGCTTGTCTTTCTTTCTTTTTTCTTTATCTTTCTTTCTTTTTCTCTTTTAAAAAATTTTCTGGTCTTTCAGTGTAAAGAATTAGGAGAAGGGCCAGGTCTCAGGCATCAGGTAAAGACTGGAAAAAAATATATAAGGATGTGAAGCAAGCACCTCTTTGGAGAAACAGCAGGTCTGTCTGGAAGGTGTCCTTCTGCCCTCAGGGACCTTCTCTTTATGCCAGCAATGCCAGGCCCACTGAGTTCTTCCCACTTACCTTGGTGTTGACCCGATGCCTGAATTCCCCATCACTTTTTCCAAATGGCTTTCCATCTCTTCTCTTCTCTTCTCTTGACTATACCCTGGGTAAAAGATGCTCTTTGGGCTTCTCTTTCTACTTTATAAAGTAATTCCCTGCTGACAACAGAGTATAACCATACATTCTTGCCTGACTTTCCTTCAAAGTCATGTCTACCTTCCTCTCATGCTCTTGACTTTTTATTCATTAATTTCCTCATTTCTTCTGTGTCAGTCTCCACCTGTTCCCTGGATCTTCAGCTTGCAGGGATCCCCTTGTTTATCACAATTAAGGTATACATTGGCTTAAAACCCTATTCTACAGATGGTGGGATCTCAGTGTCCTATAATGTTCTATGAGGACTCCAGGGATTCCGGCCCTGGTTCAGGTCTCTCTTATTCTCCATCTCTTCACTTCTCCCACTGCCATTCATCAATGATTGGCAAACATTTCCTTTTAATTTATTTTCCCCAAACTCAAAGATAATAATTGTGGATAGCAGACTTTTACTGACAATCCAACATCAGAGTATGCATGTAAAAGTGTGCAACTTTACAGCTGATCATGGAAATTATTTCAGCTCAGCCTGCATTCTTACCATTTCTCTTCCTCCTTCTCTCTTTTCTAGTACTTTAAACCTCCTTCTCCAATATTGTGGTTTATTTCCTGGGTAAAACTGTTTAACTGTTTTATCCTAGCCCTGGCCAGTGCCACTTTTAAATAACAAAATAACCCATGAGAGATTTTTGCTACTTAAAGGCCATTCTCTCCCTTAAGTACAGTTTAATCACTAGATATTAGTCTAACAGCTTTCTGTACTATACATTTGCTCAGTCGACAAATGGCCTTAGTGACTATGGACGTGAAAAAGGAAAGATTCCCACTTTTCTCCTGTAGTTCAATGCTTTACATTATAGCTTCTTTCAAGTCTTGAGAGCAGGTGCCACATTTCATTTGTTTTTATATTGCTGGTGCCTAGTATCATACCTAGTATGCATTGACAATATGCAGTAAATGTTTTATGGCAAAGTGGTTTCAGGTATTGTCATTAGGCACCTTTAAGAGGTGGGAAGATGAGACTCAGAAAACTTATGTCGTGAAGTCTTAATCATAGAGTAAATGGCAGAGATAGGTCTGGAAACACCCAAATGTTCAGACATCAAATATCAAACTTTTTCTTCTCTATCATATTAGTGGCATGTTTCCCATGAATAATAATTTATTTTTTCAGATTTTACACATATGCAAAATTGTTCCTTTCAGGCTGATTACCTATCCCTACAGGTTCATCCCCCACTGCATTTGTGTGAGAATGGGTGGTGGGCAATTGTTGAGGGAGGGCACATGCAGAGCCCATTCTTGGCCCTCACTCAGGTACCAGGTGCTCCAGCCATCGTTATAGCTGACTGCTGAAGAAGCCACTGTAAGTCAGTTCAAAGAGTTTCTGGGCTCTTTCTTACACAGTGAGTCCTTGAAGGCACAAACTGGGCCATAGCAGCAGAAAATGACCATCCTAAAGGAAAAACAAATGGGCACAAGGGATTGCTACAGTCTGAATGTCTGTGTCCTCCTAAAATTTGTATGTTGAAACCTAATCCCCAATGTGATGGTATTTGGAAGTGGGGCATCTGGGAAGTGACTAGATCATTAAGGTGGAGCCCTTATAAAAGGGATTAGTGCCCTTATAAAAGAGATCCCAAAGAACTTCTTCATCCCCACTACTATGTGAGGACTCAGGGAGAAATTGTCATTTCTAGGAACCAGAAAGTGGGTTCTCACCAAACACCAAATCTTCTGGCACCTTGATCTTGAACTTGCCAGCCTCCAGAACTGTAATAAATAAATTTCTATTGTTTATAAGCTACCTTGTTTATGGTATTTTGTTAAGCAACCCAAACTGAGACAAGAATGTTTCCCAGTGTATCAGTTTTCTATTGTTATGTTACAAATCACCACAAATTTAACAGCTAACATATAACACAATTACCTCATAGTTTCTGTCTATTAGAAGTGTAAGCGAAGACTTAGTTAGTTCTCTGCTTAAGGTCTAGATCTTAAGCCAACAGCTTTTTGCACCATACATTTACTCAGTAAACAAAAACTGACTAGCCTTGAGTATGATATCCTAGGCCCTACTGACTACAGAGGTGCAAAAGGAAAGATTCCCACTCTGCAATCAAAGTGTCGGCTGGGCTGTGTTTTCATCTGAAAGTTTGACTGGAGAAGAATCAATGTCCAACCCCATTCAGGTTGTTAGCAGTATTCCTTTCTTTGTGGCTGTTCAGCTGAGGGTTTTAGCATTGTGGCAGATATCAGTATATTTAAATTTCTTCTTTCTGGATTATTTTAACTTCCATTTCAATGAAAACAATATAAAAATATTCCTTAAGTATAAGTAGTAAAAATTACTCAAAAATCATATGGGCATTAATTTTGAAGTAGGTATTTTACTATGAAATTCAATCTGAATAAGAATGTTGGAAATCTTTCCTGTGGAAATAATGATCAAAATAGTATCAAGATGAATTGATATTTTTTTTCTTTAGCATACGAACCCATAAATTGAACTGAATTCAGGAGAATTGCTTGGGCTTAATTAGAAAATCCCAGGTCTTCAGTAAGTGCTACTTTATGACTTCATGTACTTCCCTAACAATACCCTTCTCTCCTCTCCTGTAACCCCTATGTCTTCTCTTTCCCCCATTTATGGGACTTCTACTGCTCTGTATCATTCACCAAATCTCTTGTATGACCTGAATTAATTATTTGAGAAGTCCTGAAGACTTGGTTGGGGACTAGGTCCCAAATATTCCAACTCCTAAAGGCTCAATTCAGCTCAAAGCATGCTTACTTGGAATTGGGTATATCAGAATTCCAGAAACTTAATGTAATTTTTAAGATGAAAAGGCTGTATTTAAATAGTTGTAAATAGTTTGCTCTTTTCTGGAGTAGAGATGTGGACTTGCTTTAGGAGGAGAAGACTGTGCCTTTTGCTTCTGTTTGCAGAGGGACTTCATTGTAGGCTCTTGCAGTCATCTAGGTCATGAGTCGACAAACTTTCTATAAAGGACCAGATAGAAAATATGTTATGTTAGGCTTTGCAGTCCAGGTGGTCTCTGTCACAACTACTCAGCACTTCATTATAGCATGAAAGTAGACCTAGACAATATGTAAACCAAAAAGCATGGCTGTTATTACAACAAAACTTTATGGACACTGCCATTTGAATTTTATATGATTTTCATAGGTCATGAAATTTTATTATTTTTTTGACCTTTGTTCAATGATTGAAAAATGCTTAAACTTTTCTTGGCTTGCAGACCATAAAAAATCAGGCAGCAGGCTGGATTTAGTCCCTGGGGTATAGTTAGTCAACTTCTGTTATAAATACAAAGCAAGCACCTACCCCTTGTTTTTTGGGGAAAAAAAAAGTCTCTCCCCCATCCCGTTGGAAGTCATTTGGGGCTGCATTCAGAGTTACAGGGATCTCAGGAGAGCTGGGGAGAAGAGAACTGTCTCTGAGGTTGGGCTTTCAAAATAACTGCTTGCTATATTTGGAGGCAGCAGCCAAAAGAAGAGCCTTATAGACTCCCAGCCCATCGCAGCCACGTGGAGGACAGCTGGGCCCAGCCAATCTAGGATTGCAGTGATCTCATGGGCAGGTGAGGGGGCCGTACAGGAAGATTAGGAAGGGTAACAGCTGCCACTTGAGTGAAATCATCTCAGTAGAGCAAGGGGCGACCTGTAGAAGAACAGATGGCTGTCTGGAGATATATGCCTGATTTATACAAAAGGCGACAACCAAGAGAGAGTTGTGGAAAATTTTAAAGTGTCATGAAGATTCCCAGGGATATTTTGTGAAGTGTGGTGCAGCACTGGTAAAAGAATGAATTTTCATTGAGTAGCTTGAGGAATAATGCACCTATAATTTGGACGCCCAAAGAAGTGTAGGGTCTGACTTCTGAGGTCTGAGAGGTATGTTATCATAAACACTTTTGGTTTCCAAGCAACATCTGTATCTCTATTCTTCATTCTGTTTTTTTTTTTAACTTTCTACTTTGAAAAAATTTAAACTCTTCAGAAAAGTTGAAAAATAATCCAAAAACCTCCCATATTCCCTTCATCCAGATTCCTCAATTGTTAACAATTTTCCACTTCTTTTTCTAGCATTCTCTCTGTTTTGTACATACCCAATTGCACATATACTATTTTTTCTGAGCCATTTGCAAATAAGTTACATCAGTTTATAGTTCTTAAAAACAAGGATATTCTCCTGCATAACGCCAGTACAACCATCAAAATCAGGAAGTTAGCATTGACCCAATAATGCTGCCTGATGCATACATCCAGTTGAAATTTCTGTTGTCCCCATAATGTCCTTTTTATGTCTTGGATCCATTCCAGTAACGTGTTGATTTAGTTGCCATGTCTTTTTACTCTCTTTTAGTCTGAAAGAATTCTTTAGTCTTTCCTTTTCTTTCATGACTGACATTTTTAAACAAAGCAGAATTGTTACTTTGTGAAATGTTTCTCAGTATAGGTTTGTATAATGATTCTTCAAGATCTATGAGCTTTTTATAGAAATATTAGCCAAATATTCTTCTCATGGCATCATATTGTTAAGTACCAAATGCTAATTTGTACCATTACTGGAGATATTAACTTTTATCACTTGGTTAAAAGGTGTCTGTAAGGTTTCTCTACTATGAGGTTAGCTAATAGGTATTTTGTACTCATCAATTAATGATTAATAAGATTGTATTTTGTGGGTAAATTCATGTCTTCTGCTGTAAGTTGGAGCTTTTCCTTCTATCCTATGTATTTATATTGGTATAGATGAATGGATTTCTTTTTTAACTCAATGGATTATAGCCTGTAAATATCGTTCCTCATTTTGATACCAAATTGTTCTAGACTTGACCAGTGGTGCCTTTCAAACTGGCTCCAGTGGCGTCTCCACCTGTTACCGTCATTCATTCAGCAATTCCTTGGTTTATCATACAACAGAACATTCCAGGTGTCTTGTATTAGTCTGTTCTCGCACTTCTATAAAGAAATACCCGAGACTGGGTAATTGATAAAGAAACGAGGTTTAATTGGCTCCCGGTTCTGCAGGCTGTACAGGAAGCATGAGGCTGGCATTTGCTCAGGAAGTGTATAATCATGGTAGAAGGCAAACGGGGAGCCAGCACTTCATATGGCCGGAGCAGGAGGAAGAGAAGCAGGGAGGTGCTACACACGTTTGAACCACCAGATATCGTGAGAACTCTGTCACTATACAGTACCAAGAGGGGATGGCGCTAAACCATTGATAAGAACTCTACCCCATGATCCAGTCACCTCCCACCAGGCCCCACCTCCAACACTGGGGATACAATTGAACATGAGATTTGGGTGGGGACACAGATCCAAACCATATCACTTATCTTGATAAGTGACTTTCCTTTCTTCAGCTCTGGAACCATCAATACTCTTTAGTAGTTCCTCTACTTTATGTAATCTTTATTTTATGTATTATTTTACATATTACATTATTTTACATATTACTTTATGTAATCATTATTTTAGTAGAGAAGCATATACAGAAAGCAAGAACCAAGACTGCCCATTTGGTGAGGGATGCCAGTGTTTCTAGATACTTTTAATAAGCAGTTCTAGAACAACCACACACAGAGCACATACAGACACAAACACACAGGCATACAGTTACAGATACAGATACACAGACACATACACAGACAGGCAGAGCACACACAGACAGGCAGAGCACACATAGACAGGCAGAGCACACATAGACACATATACAGACATAGATAGATACAGACACACACACAGACCCACAGACATGCACAGACACACACAGAGGCACAGACACATACAAACATACACACAGATGTACACATACACAGACACACAGATACACACACCTGAGCCAGAACTGTAGCATTGAATCAAAGATAGAGGCTGTTCTATCTTTTGACCCTCAATTATTTGTATCAGTACATTTTCTTTTTAATGAAGCCAATTTGAATGGGGTTTTCTGTTATTTGCTGATGAAAGCAACCTAACTGATAAACACAGATAATGGTTATATGCACCAGGCTCAGTTCTTAGAAGCTGGAATACAGAGATAAATAAGCCTAATGAGATCAAATTAAATATTATAATAAATTCTATGATAAGGAAGACACAAGACACAGTATAAGCTCAGAGGAAGTCTGCGTGAGGTGTTGCCTAAACTAGCCAGAAGTTTGCTATACATAGACATCACAGAAGAAGGAGAAGCCATTATAGACAAAGAATTCGGTGCAAAGACTTGGAATGCCAAAAGCTGAAGGAGGGTGGTGATAGAGGTGTTCATGTTTGAATAAAAAGTATGAGTCGTTAATTTAATAATGATACATATGTTGGTCATATATGGGTGCTGTAAAGATATCTCTGCTGACTGTATGGGGATAAATATGTCCAGAGGTTATGGGGAATTGAAGATAAAAGGCTAAATTCTTCCAGGGCAGGAGGAATTCAAAGTTGTAAATTCATTCCTCTGAAATGCCTCTTCTTGTGAGAATGGATTGTGGTGTGTGCCCTACTTCTCTGAAGAGTATGCTGAGTTTGATTCATGAACCTGAATAATTTTCTAAATTTTACTGACAACACTGTGTATTGGACATGATAGCAGAGGCCAGGAAGCTGTCTGTCTCAAGACCTGAGGCTGTTTACTCCTTTAATCCAAGATGGCAGATATGCCTACACATGAGTTCTCTTCAACTAAGTCGTAGAACACAATCTCCTGGGCCAAAACTCAATCATTCTCTGAAATAGCATCTCTGCTCTGTGGATTCTTTCTGCCACTCCAGAATTGGTCTCTTCCCAGTGACACAGATCTGGTGCAGTTTTGATATGATGTTGGCAGTTGCAACTTTTGGGAAAAGGCAATAAGAATCTGTCTCCTTAGTGATCTCCATAAAAACCTAGAGCACCAGTCATGTCACTATATTGCTTAACTAATTTTAAAGAAAATTTAGCTTGTATCATTTTAATTAAAATCCAACAAGAGGACAAGACCCAATAAAAGAACGAAAAGGGGCAAATATTGGAAATAAAGGCATAATCATTATTTTAGGTTATAAGATATATCTACAAAATCAGAAAGAACTAACAAAAATAATATTGAAATAGAGAAGGCAATTTAGAAAGTAGTCTACATACAAGATAAGTAGAGTAAGAACCAATTAAGTATCAGCATTAAGAAGATAGAACATTTAATAATATACTGTACATCAAAAAAACAAAATAAAATTATTGATGAAGAGATATAAACTGTCCAGCAACCTTACCTTCCTTCAGACAACCAAATGTCATTGTCAACTGAACTGAATTGAGCATGAAGGCTAACAATTATTTAGCATACACTGTAACTCTTTTTGTTGCCAAGTACTCTTAGAACTTGTACCATGATTCTCCCAGGAATCCTTATGGTATATACTACAAGCCCTGCTATGGCTTGAATGTGTCTTCCAAAGTTGGAATTTAATCTCCAAGTTGCTGTAAACTTAATCTCCAATGCAACAGTGTTGGGAGGTGCAGCCTACTAAGAGGTGGTTAGGATATGAGGTCTCTGGCTTCGTGAATAGATTGATTTTATCATTGCAGCAGTGAGTTTGTTATGGTCCCAGTAGGTTGTTGTGAAAGTGAGTCCAGCCCCTTTTTACTTTCTCACTCTCTTGCAAGCTCTTACCATTTCACCTTCCACCATGAGATAATGTACCAAAAAGGCCCTCACCAGATACTGGACCCTCAAATATGGACATCCCAGCCTCCAGAAATAGGAGAAATAAATGGATTTTCTTTGTAAAATATACAGTCTGTGATATTCTGTTATAGCAACAAAAACTGGACTAAGACAAGTCCCATTCTGCATATAAGAAAATTGAGACACAAGAGAGTGTCGAGATCATACAGCTAGTAAATGGCAGCATGGAATTAAAATCCTGTCTGCTTAACTCCAAAATTCATAGTATTTTTTTATAATAACATGCTCTAGATTGAGTTTTCAGTTGTCAAATTATCTCCTTAAGTGAAAGTTGTTCTTTTTTTATGAGAAAACACAAACTGCTATCTTCCACCCTGGCTCTTTTATATTTGTAGGTCAACATTTTTTATATTTGGCTTCCATGCAGTTTTCTCTCTAGTCCCACAGGTGAAACACTCCAATCCAAAGTCAGTACTCTATATCTAGTTTGATTTAGAATAGCTGATACTTGTAGCCCGGGTGTGGTGGCTGATGCCTGTAATCCCAGCAATTTGGGAGGCCGAGGTGGGTGGATTACTTGAAGTCAGGAGTTCGAGACCAGCCTGGTCAATATAGTAAAACCCCATTTCTACTAAAAACACAAAAAATTAGCCAGGTATGGTGGTGCACAGCTGTAATCTCAGCTACTCAGGAGGCTGAGGCACTCGGGAGGCTGAGGCACAAGAATTGCTTGAACCTGGGAGGTGGAGGTTGTAGTGAGCCTAGATCAGGTCACTGCACTTCAGCCTGGGTGACAGAGCAAGACTCTGTCTCAAAAAAAAAAAAAAGAAAAAAAAAGAATAGATGATACATTAGATGATACATGTATAGCGAAAACAAAAATGTAGCAATATTATTTTAAAATTAGTTCCTTTGTTTTAAAAGTTAAATGTAGAGAATTTGTGGCATTTTGTCTTGGTTGTTCAAATTAAAACTTGAAAGAGATGGGGGAGGAATTGTGGAGGTCCTGTTGATTGGATTAAATGTCCTTACTAGAGTGAAGTTCTCATAGAGCATTCCCCAGCTGTGAATTTCCAAATGTTACGGACTTATTAATCAATGCCATCTTCCATATCAAAAGTCCAAATGCTTCCTTCCTGCTTTGTATTAAAATTTTCTCCAGGGATGGGATCTTTCCATTATCCTTCCTTCTGAAGAATGTGTCTATGTATAACTGGCAAGAGAACATGGGGGAGTCTTTCTGAAACTTTGTGGCTTCTGCCTAAAATAATTTATTCAAAATGTTTTGGGAAATTATTCTACAGATTCTTTTAAATGGAGAAATAATACAAAGTCCAAAAATTGCCTTGGTTTGGGGATACCGGCTTTTAAAAAGATCTCATTATTCCTTCTTTTGGTGATTAGTATTTCGTGCTTGGTGGGTTAAGAATAAATGAGCTGGAAATACCGTTGTTTTAGTCCATTTTGTGCTGCTATAACAAAATACCTGAGAAAGGATAATTTATAAAGAAAAGGAATTCGTCATAATTCTGGAGGCTGGGAAGTCTAAGACTGAGGGGCTGCATCTGGTGAGGGCCATCTTATTGCATCATAACATGATGGAAAGCATCACACAGTGAGTGAACTCATGTAAGAGAGAAAGGGAGGTCTGAACTAACTTTCATAACAAATCCATTTTGGTGATAATGAACCCACTTCCACAATAACAACATTAATCCCTTCATGAAGGCAGATCCTACATGACCTGATACCTCTTAGAGGTCTCACCCTGAAACACTGTTACATTTGGGCTAGTTTCCAACATGCGAATTTTATAGGACACATTCAAACCATAGCAACCATTAATGGGTATATATTGGTGAGGTTTCTGATATGAATAGCAAATATGATATGTGTATTAGTCCATTCTCACATTGCTATAAAGAACTACCCGAAACTGGGTAATTTATAAAGGAGAGAGGTTTAATTGACTCACAGTTCTGCATGGCTGGGGAGGCCTCAGGAAACATACAATCATGGTGGAAGGAGAAGCAAACATGTCCTTCTTCACGTAATGGCAGGAAGAAATGCTGAGCAAAAGGGAAAAAATCCCCTTATAAAACCATCAGATCTAATAAGAAGTCACTCGCTATCATGAGAAAAGCAGCATGGGGGGTAACCACCCCTATGATTCAATTACCTCCCCACCAGGTTCCTCCCACAACATGTAGAAATTACAGAAACTACAATTCAACATGAGATTTGGGTGGGTACACAGCCAAACCATATCAATATGATATAGTAGAAAGAACATAGGGTTGGAATTGCATATAACTTTATTCAATATCTGGATCTCTCACTTATGAAATGTACAAAACAGTTACATAGATGCTTTTGTTTGCAAATGATATATAGAGTAAGAAAAAATAATTTTTCCATTAGATTTGCTGTTCAACACTTCACATGCTTTTATTTCTCCCTTGAAGGTCTTCCCCTTCTTATATACTCAGATAATGTTTGCTTAGTCTTTTAAGCTTAATTCAATATTTATTTCCTCTGTGATGACTTCAACTATTCCTCTCCCCCAGGAAGAATGGGTATTCTCTCTCTGACTCCCAGATTACTTCACACTATTGTAAATATCACACTAAACTGGAATAATTTATCTTCCCAGATGTATCCCTAGTTAGACTCTGCCAAGATTGGTCTTCATATCCACAATGCCCAGCCTAGTGCCTGATATCCTGTAAGTGTTCAAAAGTGTTTGTTTTGATATACTGGGCCTATATAAATAGAGTCATTTTCAGAATAAATTTACTATTGCCTGAATTTTCTGGATAATTTTGCCAATTAGTCATTGGTGATTGAATCACAGAGTCAAATGCTAGAATGCCAGATCTGACTCATCCAACTCATCATTTCTGTTCCATCTTTATAGTTATCATCATATCCACCTATCCCCTCCATTGGTAGTAATATTTTCTTATGTTGAGAAAATAACATAAAAACTTAAGAACAACTGTAAAAACTGAATTACTTTACATTCATTCTAAGAACTTATGTGACATCAAGTGTATGAGATGATAATTATCTTCTAGTGCACATTACAATAATTTATAACTGCTGAAATGTTTAGAAGTTTGTCCATGTAGTACCCATAAACATTTTACATATTGCCAGTGAAACACAGAGTGTTTCCCAAAGAAACACTTAGCTTTGGGTCTTTCTTACTTACAAGTGATGACTTTACATGTTCAGAGAAATAAATGTCTAACCTGTGGTCTCACAGCTGCAGAGCCTGGACAAAAATCTTGGTCTTCTTAGCTGGCCTTCAATGACAGTTTTATGAATTAAGCCAAATATGTACATTTCCTTGGTACCCCAGCACTTTGAACAGCCTTTGTCATTGCTTCAGGCTTTTGAGGGTAGGGTGAAAGCAAGACACTACACAGCTCCCTGCCTGTGCCCTAGCAACCAAGCACAACACAGATGGCCAGCCTGGCAATCTGCCCAGCAGACACTGATTGCATACCTGGTGGTAAGACACAATGGTATTTGCACAGTGTGGTTGGCATTTATAGTGATAGGCAATGAAGACTGCATCCTGTGCCTTCAGGCCAGTTTGCTGGTTTCCAGACTAGAGGCAATAACTTTCCACTAGTGTAATGACAACTTGTCTCTTGCAGCTGGATCATGTTAGGAGAGTAGGAATTTTATTTTTGCTCCCTTTTCAATAGTGCCTTGTAATAATAGGGTAGTATTTTCCCAAGATGTTTCTTGCCAGTTGTACACATGTATTGGCTCCTGAAGTCCTGAACATTCATTGGCATCAAAGAATGGGAATGGTCCCTATTTATAGGAGAGCAGTCCCCATTCTACACGTGAAGAGAATACACCTTATACCAATCCAAGAAGCATTTATTATATGCCTGTTATTATTTGTTAAATTGAGTGAATGACTATTGTGTATAAGCCATTCTACCAGGCCTTGCGTATAGAAAGATACATAACATAAGCATGACTCAAGAGGCACTCAGACCAGTAGAGGTGACAGACATTTAAACTAATAACCATAATGCAACATGATGAGTGGTCTAATAGAGGGGTGTACCTAGCACTGTGGGAACACAAAGGAGGGGGCTGTTAATCCTTCCTAGAGGTTAAAAATGAAAGCTAAATTGATGCTGAACACTGCATCCAGGGAAATGCATTATGGCAAGTTGGTGAGAGATCTTGTTCTGCTGCCTCACGAATCTGTGTTCAAGTTCCCACTTTGCTAATTACTCCTTTTGTAGTTTTAGGCAAGTCTCAAAGCTTTCCAGATCTCGTTGTATATATAATGGAGACAGAGTTCATGCCATATATATGTATATAAAGTGAGAACAAAATGAAATACTCATTATAAAGTGCTTAGCATTTTTTTCTGGCATCTAGTATGTGTTTAATAAATATTAGCTCCAGTTGTCATTCTTATCATTATTGTTATTATGTGATGATGATGTGGGTTGCCTTGCAGGCAGACTTATGATGTGGTATTATCATTGGCATCAGAATATGCTGGCTACAAATTCACCCTTGAGTTTGACTACCTATGTGTCTTTGAGCAGAGTCTTCACTGTTCTGAAGTGATTTACTTTACATGACCAAAATGGATAAGTAAGCCACTTATCATCATCTCCTAAGTTTCCATCTAAAAACAAATCTTTTGAACAAGGTTGGGCATTTCCAGAATTTTGGTTTTTTTAGAATATCTCATTAAGCTTTCAGAGGCATTACTCATTAGGTTTCAGATATAACATGTTTTTGGAGAAATAACACAATATGATGTGGCACATTGCATTTTCTGGCATATGAGCCAAATTTGGACTAGTTGCACAATCTCAAGATGCATGTAAGACTCGGAACTTGTGTTCTGATGAAGCAGGAAAAATGGACAGATGTTGAGATAATGTCCAGGAAATGACAAAAGTTATGTTTGAAGAAAATAGCTTCAGACAGGGGAATGCTCACGGTTAATGGGAATCCAATGTAATGGATGTTGTACAGGAGGGAGATGTGGAGTGGTGGTGGTGCACAGTGTGCTGTGGATACGCAGAAGTGAGTTCTTCATCCTTTCTGGGGTGTTGGAAGGTGAGTTTGGCAGAGCCATAAAAAGATGAATCAGAGTCACCAAGTGGAGCAGATGAGAAAGGATAGCCCAGGCAAAGGGAAGAGAATTGCACCTACCTGGAAGAATTGGCATATATTTGGGGAATGGTGAGATGCAACTAGTTTGGTGTATCTAGGGAAAATTGTGTCAGAATAGACTGGAGAAATTGACTGGAGTCAGATTGCAGGAAGGGATGGAAAACTACTCTCAGTTGAGTCCCCTCATGTGCTTCTCTACTCCCACCCCATCACTCTCTCTACATAACTGAAGTGGTCAGTAATGAATGCCAAGTATGTGCTATGCATCATACAAAGTGGTTTACATATTTAATCTCTTAATCTTCACAAAAATGGAAAAATTTGTGTCTTAACTAGAAGCAAATTTGGCTGACAGTAATATTGTCATTTCCTTGCTTTCAAATAACAGAGGCATAAACAAGACATAAATTTGTTTTTCTCTTATGTACAACTCTGGCATTCAGGGTTATCCTGGGGGCTCTGGTCCAGGAGAGTTTTTCAGGTACATAGGTGCTTCTATTTTGTTGCTCTTCTATCTTAATTCCCCAGGCCATGTCATAGCCCAAATTTGGCTTCTCTGGTTCTAGATATCTTGTTTGTATTCTTGTCAGCAGCAGGGAGGAAGAGAAGAAAGAGAGTCATGGGAGCATACTAGGTGTGTTCTAAGAAAGCTTTCTGGAAGCTTCCTCACAGTGTTTTTGCTAGCATCTTGTCCAGAAGTTAGTCAAATTGCTGCACCTAGTTGCAGAAGATACTAGAACATGTAATATTTATTATGGGTAGCCATGTGCTCAGCTAGTAATGGGAGTTCTTTCACTGTGGAAAAGGGGTGAAAGAATAGTTGTATCTACTAAAGGTGGATTTTTATCCAATTTTCCAGATAAAGAAATTGAGGATTAGAGAAGCAGGATAACTTGTCCATGGTGGCACAGTTGATGAATGCCTAAGATTTCCACTGATGCCAGTTCTAGTGGTTCTAGCCACAGGACTTGCTCTTCAATACTACTCATATGTTCTAGTTTGGGATTCCTCCTAAAAGCAGAGCCAAAGACAAGTACCTGGGTGAGAATATTTGTAATGGAATCATAGGATTACCAACAACTCTGGTTTTCTGACAGCTGAAGGTGGTCCTGGGATGCAGGACTTTCAGTTTTAAAACTGAAATGTTCTGGAAAACTGTCCTGAGGATGAGATGATCCAGAAGCAAGGGATAAGCACCAGGCCAAAAAAAAACAAAAAAACAAAAAAAGCATCATGAAGATGCATTATGAGGCAATGGGACTCCATCTCATTGGGGCCTCTGTGAATCATGCAGGATGCCCTTTAGAATTGTTCTCCTGAAATATGGGTACCTGAAGCATGTACCCAGTAGCTCGTCTCATCATGAGTTGAGGGTTCATCCCAGAGGCTTTGACTCCAGAAGCACTTCTGTGTTTCGTCTGCCTGCACCATGAGCCAACTTGGGATGAGCGAAGAAAGTTCTGGGGCAAAACTTAGAAAGACAAATTGCAGTCCTAGATGAGGGGTCTTGGCCTTATCAGGTGAGTGGGAATGGTCTACCATAGGGAGAACTCCAATTACAGGTGAGTTGAGGGAATAAAGTGAGTATCAGAGAAATCTGCTGCATCTTATTTAAGAACTTTAAAAGCTCAGATATTATTTTCACAGGGTAGTGATTTTTAAACCATGCTTCTTTAATTCTCTGAAGGTTCCAAGAGTTTTTTCTGGACCAAACTTTCATTCTCTCTCTCTCTCTCTCTCTCTCTCTCTCTCTCTCTCTCTGTGTGTGTGTGTGTGTGTTTGTGTATGTTTATATTGCAGGAGTGCTCATTGTTTTGACTCTTTAACTTAAGCCAGAGTGGTTCTAATTTTATCTTTTACATCTTATCACTTGAATAAAAGTTTCCACAGTTTAAAAAGTTTGTAAAGTACTGGATTGAGTAATAGGCAGTTATTGCAGTACTTATGCAGGGGAATAAATTATCAAGTAATGCTTGAAACATCCCATTCTGGCTACAGCCTGGGGAATGTGTAGGAAGATCATGCCTGCAGGCAAAGAAAACAGCTTGAAGCTGCAATCACTCAGTCAATGAAGGACATTGGAAAAGCCAGGGAGAGAATGGAGAACAAAGTACTAACAGCAAGACTTACTCTCCAGCATAACTCATACATCTTAGTTTGGGTTGCCTCCCCAAGCAGAGCCCAAGACAAGAACTTGGGTGAGAATATTTGGAAGGGAATTATAGAGTAACCAACTATTCCTGCTTGCTCACAACTGAAGGAAGAATCTATACGTTAGAGTTCCTGGACTAGACAAGAAATTGGATTTGGATGGTAGAGACTGAGGAGGCTCAGTCTGCTGCAGAGTTTTGATTTGTCTAGCTTAGGATCAAAATGGTGCTATTTGTTGAAAAATTGATACACAGTGGAAGAAGCTGATTTGGGGAGATAATGATTTATCTGTCTAATGAGTAAATGGCCAGCACCTGAGGTCCCTCTTGCTATAATATGTGGAAGGTTTTATTTGGGGAGGATTGTGATAATTTAGAGAAGACCCCCTGGCTCCTACCTCCTCTTGAGAACCCTCCAAGAGAGAATCATCCAGCCAGAGTGTTTGTTTTTCTCAGGGCGCAGGTAGAAAGAAATCAATTCTTCCTTCTCTGAATAAACAGATCAAGGTATGCTGTTGGTGACGCCTGAGACTCTTACCTTTCCATTACTTAAAGAATCACTGAACATTGAATTCATTAATGGCACTTTGGATATAATGTCACATGATGTGAAATTGGTTGTCATTAACTCATTTATACACGGGACATTCACAAAGTAACTGGGTTGACAAAACTCCCTGAAAAAGGATGACAACTTAAGAATGACGTGGTTTCAGCCTTGACGAGCTCTTTGTGGATTTCTACTCATTTGGCCATTTAAGACTCTTCATTGTACTTCACTGATGGCAACACACTGATAAAATTAGTGAAAAAAATAAAACAGTAACAACAAACACCAAAAAACCTCATCTTACTAAAATAGAATAACATCCACAATCTTTAAAGCTTACTTGAAAACTATCATACATGAAAGGAAGAAAGAATGGATTTCTCAAAACCTGAACCTTAGGCAGGTGTATATGGTGACCATTTTGACTTCTTAAGATATAATATGAGACATAAATGACCTGCAATGATGACGGGCTCCTTTAGAAATACCCCTTCATTCCTTTTGCTTTTTTTTTTTTTTTTTTTGAGAAAGGGTCTCGCTCTGTCACCCAGACTGGAGTGCAGTGACACAATCATGGCTCACTGCAGGTTCAGGTGATCCTCCCACCTCAGCTTCCCAAGTAACTGAAACTACGAGTGCACGCCAACACACCCAGTTAATTTTTTTTGTATTTTTTGTAGAGATGGGGTTTCACCATGTTGCTCAGGCTGTTGCTTAATCCTTTAAAGCCATCAGCTGCCCCAGGATTCATCCTTATTCTCTTTTTAAATAAATGGGTATTTTGGGTGGAAATTTCAAGAAATACGGAAGTATATGAAAGCACTTTTAAATTATGTGTGTGTTAAAAAAAGAATACTACATATGAATATTATAAGGATGATGTATTATAACTCGTATCAACTGCATACACTAGCAAGTCCTCCCAACCAAGCAACTTTGGAGTACAAATTGTCTTTTCCTTGATTAGACTTAGGTCTCCTGGATCTTAGCTGCAGGGCTGCTGTTCACAAACAGAGTGCTGAAACTCTCAGGTTGTTTAGCACCCAGCTGAGGGGGTAGAGATTTTCATACATGAGTTATTCTAAGATCCCCCAATTGAAAAGAATCTCCCTCTTAAATACCAACATAAATAGGGCAAGACGTTGTACAAATTATATGAAAATGAACGTGATGCAAGATATGGTCCTTCCCCATCCCTGCAGGATTCCCACTTTACCCCAACTGTGTCACCTTTTTTACTGATGCTCTATAAACTCTTTTTTGGGCGAAGTATCCGTCACATCAATCATTTATCGTTTCTTTGTGTTACAAACGATCTAATTATGCTCATTTAGTTATTTAAAAATGTAAAATAAATTATTGTTGAGTGTAGTCACCCTACTGTGCTATCATATGCTAGATCTTACTCACTCTATCTATCTAACTGTATTTTCGTACCCATGAATCATCCCCACTGCCTCCCAACCCAACTACCTTTCCTAGACTCTGGTAACCAGTGGTCTACTCTCTTATCTCCATAAGTACAATTGTTTTAATTTTTAGCTCCCACAAATAAGCGAGAACATGCAGCTTATCTTTCTGTCCCTGGTTTATTTCACTTAACACAAAGACCTACAGTTCCATTCATGTTGTTGCAAAGACAGAATGTCATTCTTTTTTATGGCTTAAGAATATTACTCCACTGTGTAAATGTACCCTATTGTTTTTATCCGTTCATCTGCTGATGGACACATAGGTTGTTTCCAAATAGTAGCTATTATGTATAATGCTGTAATAAACATGTGAGTGCAGATAACTCCTTGATACACTGATTTTCTTTCTTTTGGGTGTATACCCAGCAGTGGGATTGCTAAATCATATGGTAGTTTTAACTTTAGTTTCCTGAGGAATTTTCAAACTCTTCTCTATAGTGGTTGTACTATTTTACATTCCCACCAAGAATGTATAAGGGTTTCTTTTTTCCTACATCCTCACCAGCATTTAATATTTTCTGTCTTTTGTATAAAAGCCTTTTTAACTGGATGAGGTGACACCTCATTGTAGTTTTGATTTGCATTTCTCTGTTGATTAATGATGCTGAACATCTTTTCATACACCTGTTTACCATTTGTATGTCTTCTTTTGAGAAACATCTATTCAGACCTTCTGCCCAGTTTTAATGGGCTTATTAGTTTTTTTCCTATTGAGTTGTTTGGGCTCTTTATATATTCTGGTTATTAATTGCTGGTTACCTGGATAGTTGCAAATATTTTCTTCCATTCTATGGGTTGTCTCTTCACTTTGTTGATTGTTTTCTTTCCTGTGGAGGTTTTTTAATTTGATGTGATCACATTTGTCCACTTTTGCTTTTGTTGTCTGTGCTTGTAGAGTATTACCCAAGAAATCTTAGTTTCAGATATTTGGTGCTTACATACAAAAATGCTACTGATTTTTTTACGTTGATTTTGTATCCTCCAACCTTACTAAATTTTATCAGTTCTAATAGTTTTTCAGTGAAGTCTTTAGGTCTTTTCAAATACAAGGCAATATCATTTGCAACCAGAGATTAATTTGACTTCTTCCTTTTCAATTTGGTTGTTCTTTATTTCTTTTGTCAGATTGCTCTAGCTAGGACTTCCAGTACTATGTCAAATAACAGTGACAAAAATAGGCATCCTTGTTATCTTCCAGATCTCAGAGGAAAGGCTTTCAGTCTTTTCCCATTTAGTATGAAACTAGCTGTGGGTCTGTAATATATGGTTTTTATTGTGCTGAGGTATGTTCCTTCTATACCCAGTTTTTTGAAGGTTTTTATTATGAAGGAATGTTGAATTTTATCAAATTCAAATGCCTTTTCAGCAGCAATGTAAATGATCGTATTTTTTCTTGTTACCCCTTATTCTGTTGATATGATGTACCACATTAATTGATTTGTGTATGTTGAACCACTCTTGCATCCTTGGGATAAATCCCACTTGGTCATGATAAATGATATTTTTTAACATGTTGTTGAATTTGGTTGGCTAGTATTTTGTTAAGGATTTTTGCATCAGTGTTCACCAGGGATACTGGACTGTAGATTTCTTTTTTTAATGTGTGTTTGGTTTTGATATCAGAGTAATATTGGCCTTGTAGAGTTAGTCTGGAAACATCCCCTCCTCTCTATTTTTCAGAATAGTTTGAGTAGGATTGGTATTGGTTCTTCTTTAAATCTTTGATGAAATTCAGCAGTGAAGCAATTGGGTCCCAGGCTTTTCTTTGCTGGGAGAATTTTCATTACAGCTTCAATCTCATTACTTGTTATTGGTTTGTTCATCTTTTGAATTTCTTCATGGTTCAATCTTGGTAGCTTGTATATGTCTAAGAATGTATCAATTTTTTTCTAGGTTTTTGAATGTCTTGGCATATAGTTGCTCATTGTAGCCTCTAATGATCTTCTGAATTTCTGTGGTATTGGTTGTAATGTCTCCTTTTTCATCTCTAATTTTATTTATTTGGGTCTTCTTTCTCTTTTTTTTTTTTTTGTTAGTCTGACTTAAGATTTGTCAATTTTATCTTTTCAAAAAAAACCTTTTTATTTTATTGATCTTTTGTATTGCTCTCTTCATTTCAATTTTTTAAATTTGTGCTCTGATCTTTATTATTAATTTTTTTCTACTAATTGTGGGATTGGTTTGCTCTTACTTTTATACTACTTAAAGATGCATCTGCCAAAAGGGGTGGCTCACGTCTGTAATCCCAGCACCTGGGGAGGCTGAGGAGGGCAGATCACAAGGTCAGGAGATCCAGACCATCCTGGCCAATATGGTGAAACACTCTCTCTACTGAAAATACAAAAATTAGCTGGGCGTGATGCCACACGCTTGTAGTCCCAGCTACTCAGGAGGCTGAGGCAGGAGAATCACTTGAACCTGGGAGGCGGAGGTTGCAGTGAGCTGAGATCGTGCCACTGCACTACAGCCTGGTGACATAGCGAGACTCCATCTCAAAAAAAAAAAAAATGCATAATTAGTTTGTTCATTGAAAGTTTTTCAGCCTTTTTTTTTTTTTTTTTTTTTTTCTGAGGTGGAGTCTTGTGCTCTCACCCAGGCTGGAGTGCAGTGGTGCGATCTTGGCTCACTGCACTGCAACCTCTGCCTCCGAGTTCAAGTGATTCCTCTGCCTCAGCCTCCCAAGTAGCTGGGACTACAGGCATGCACCACCATGCCCGGCTAATTTTTATATTTTTAGTACAGATGCAGTTTCACCATGTTGGTCAGGATTGTCTCGAACTCCTGACCTCGTGATCTGCCTGCCTCGGCCTCCCAAAGTGCTGAGATTACAGGCATGACCCATGGTGCCTGGCCTATATTTTTGATGTAGACAATTATACTATAAACTTTTCTCTGAGTATTGCTTTGACTGTACTCCATAGGTTTTGGTATGTTGTATTTCCATTATCATTTGTTTAAAAAATATTTTCAATTTCTTTTCTAATTTCTTCATTCACCCACCAGTCATTCTGGAGCATATTTTTAAATTTCCATGTGTTTCTATAGTTTACAAATTTTCTCTTGTTATTCATTTCTAATTTTATTCCATTATGGTCAGAGAAGATACCTGATATAATTTCTTTTTTTTAAATTTTTTAAGGCTTGTTTTGTGGCCTGATGTATGGCCTACTGTTGAGATAGTAATCCATGTGCTGAGAAGAAGAATGTGTATTCTGCAGCCATTAGAATAAATGTTCTGTAAATATGTTTTAGGTCTATTTTTGGTCTATAGTGCAGACTAAGTCTAATTTTTTTTTTTGGGGGGGTGGACGGAGTCTCGCTCTGTCACCTAGGCTGGAGTGCAGTGGTGCGATCTCGGCTCACTGCAAGCTCCGCCTCCCAGGTTCACGCCATTCTCCTGCCTCAGCCTCCCGAGTATCTGGGACTACAGGCGCCTGCCACCACGCCCGGCTAATTTTTTGTATTTTTAGGACAGACGGGGTTTCACCACGTTAGCCAGGATGGTCTCGATCTCCTGACCTTGTGATCGGCCCGCCTCGGCCTCCAAAGTGCTGGGATTATAGGCGTGAGCCACCACACCCGGCCAAGTCTAATGTTTTTATTGATTTTCTGTCTGGCTAATTTGTCCAGTGCTGAAACTGGGGTGTTGCAGTCTGCAATTCTTATGGTTCTGGGATCTATCTCTCTCTTTAGCTCTAATAACATTTGTTTTATAAATCAGGATGCTCCAGTGTTGGGTGCATATATGTTTACAATTGTCATATCCTCTTGCTTAATCGACCCCTTTATCATTATATAATGATCTTCTTTTTCCCTTTTTTATAGTTGTTGTCCTGAAATTTATTTTGCCTTATGTAAGTATAGCTACTCCTACACTTTTTTTGGCTTCTGTTTGCATGGACTATCTTTTACTATTTTTTAATTTTTATTCTATTTATGTATTTATAGGTAAAGTGTGTTTTTTGTAGGCAATAGATCAGTAGGCCTTTTTTTTTTTTAAATCCATTCAGCTTCTCTTTTTCTTTTGATTGGAGAGTTTAGTGCATTTACATTCAATGTTATTATTGATAAGTAAGGACTTAATTCTGCCATTTTATCATTTGTTTTCTGGTTGTTTTGTTGTCTTATCTTCCTTCTTTTCTTCCTCCCTGTCTTTTAGTGAAGGTGATTTTCTCTGATGGTATGTTTTAATTTCTTCCTTTTTATTTTTTGTGGATCTGTTGTATTTTTTTTATTTGAAGTTACCATAAGGCTAGCAAATAATATCTTAAAACCCATTATTTTAAACTGATGACAACTTAATATTGATTGAATAAACAAACTAACAAGCAAAGAGACAATTAATAAAAACGCTACACTTTAACTTTGTCCTCCCACTTTTGAACTTTTTGCTGTTTCTTTTTGTGCCTTACTGTATTGTCTATGTCTTGAAATGTTGTTTTAGTTATTAATTTTGATCAGTTCATCTGTTAGTGTTTCTACACAAGATATGAGTAGTTTACACAACACAATTACAGTGTTACACATTTTGTGTTTTTCTGTGTATCTATTATTACCAGCAAGTACTGTACCTTCAGATGATTTTTTGCTGTTCATTAATAGCTTTTTCTAGGCCAGGCATGGTGGCTCACACCTGTAATCCCAGCACTTTGGGAAATTGAGGCAGGCGGATCACAAGGTCAGGAGTTCAAGATCAGCCTGGCCAACATGGTGAAAGCCCATCTCTACTAAAAATACAAAAATTAGCTGGGCATGGTGGCATGTTCCTGTAATCCCAGCTACTCGGGAGGCTGAGGCAGGAGAATTGCTTGAACTGGGACCCAGGAGGCTGAGGTTGCAGTGAGCTGAGATCACACTACTGCACACCAGCCTGGGCTACAGAGCAAGACTCTGTCTCAAAGAAAAAAAAAAAAAGGAAGCTTTTTCTTTTCGCCTGGAGAATTCCCTTTAGTATTTCTTGTAGGTCAGGTCTGGTGTTGATAAAATCCCTCAGCTTTTGTTTGTCTCAGAAAGCCTTTATTTTTCCTTCATGTTTGAAGCTATTTTCACTGGATGATATTCTGCAATACAAGTGTGGTGCTTTTTTTCCCCACCTTTAGCACTTCAAATATGTCATGCCACTCTCTCCTGGCCTATAAGATTTCCACTGAAAAATCTGCTGTCAGATATATTGGAGTTTCATTGTATGTTATTTGTTTCTTTTCTCTTGCTGCTTATAGAATCTTTTCTTTATCTTTGATCTTTGGGAGTGTGATTATTAAATGTCTTGAGGTAGTCTTATTTGGGTTAAATATGCTTGGTGTTCTATAGCCCTCTTGTATTTGAATATTGATATTGTTCTCTAGGTCTGGGAAGCTTTCTGTTATTACTCCTTTGAATAAACTTTCTACCCCTATCTCTCTCTGTACTGCCTCGTTAAGGCCAATAACTCTTAGATTTGTCCTTTCAAGGTTATTTTCTAAATATTGTAGGCATGCTTCATTCTTTTTTATTCTTGTTTCTTTTGTCTTCTCTGACTTTATATTTTCAAGTAGCCTGCCATTAAGCTCACAGATTCTCTCTTCTGCTTGATCCATTCTGCTGTAAAAGACTCTGATGCATTCTCTAGTATGTGAATTTCATTTTCCAACTGCAGAATTTCTGTTTGATTCTTTTCAGTTATTTCAATCTCTTTGCTAAATTTGCTTGATAGTATTCTGAATACTTTTTCTGTATTATCTTGAATTTCATTGAGTTTCATCAACGAACTATTTTGAATTCTCTGTCTGAAAGGTTAATTATCTCTATCTCTTCATGATTGGTCCCTGGTGTTGTATTTAATTTGTTTGGTGAGGTCATGTTTTTCTGGATAGTCTTCATGCTTATGGGTATTAGTAGGTGTCTGAGCATTAAAGAGTTAGGTATTTATCATAGTCTTTACAGTCTAGGTTTGTTTGTACTTGTTCTCTCTGGGAAGGTTTTCCAGGTATTCTAAGGGATTTGGGTATTGTAATCTAAGCTTTTGGTCACTGCAGCTATGTCTGTGTTAGGGGGGCACCCCAAGCCCAGTAACTCTGTGGCTCTTACAAACTTATAGAGATACCACCTTGGTGGTCTTGGTAAAGGTCCAGAGGAATTCCCTGGATTACCAGGTGGAAACTCTTGTTCTCTTCTTGTACTTTCTCTCAAACAAATGGAGTCTGTGTCTCTGTGCTGGGCTGTGTGAAGCTGGGGGAAGGGGGATACAAGTGCCCCTGTGGCCACCACCACTGGAACTGTCCTGGATCAGACCCAAAGCCAGCAGAGCACTGTGTCTCAACCATGGCCTATGGTAAACACTTTCTGGCTACTGTGTGTATTAGCTCAAGGCCCTAGGGCTCTACCATCAGCCTGTGACAAAGCCAGCCAGGCTGTGTCCTTCCTTTCAGAGCAGCAAGTTTCCCCCACCTCTAGGCTGGTTCACAGATGCCATCTGGGAGCCATGACCTACAGTCAGAAGCATTAGGAATCTACCTGGTACTCTATTGTGGTAGAGTTGGCACCCAGCCCACAAGACAAAGTCTTTCCCATTCTTCCCTCCCCTTTCTACAAGCAGAGGAGTTGCTCCCAGTGGCGACCGCCATCCCAGGCCCGTGGCGAGTACTGCCTGGCCACTGCTGATGTTCACTCAAGTTCCAGGGGCTCTTCAGCCAGCTTGTGGTGAATGCTGGCATGCATGGGACTCTGCCTTCAGGGAAGTGGGCTGTCCTCTGACCCAGAGCACATCCAGAAAGGCCATCCACGAGCCAAGTCCTGGAATCAGGAACCCCAAGAGCCATTTTAGTGCTCTACCCCTCCGTGGCCAATTTGGTACCAAAGTGTGGGACTAAGTTATCTTTTTTTTTTTTTTTTTTTTCCTAAAGCAGAAGGAGGCTTTCCTTGTAGTCACCACAGCTAGGAAATACGCTGGGTCACACCTGAAGCCAGCACATCTCTGAGTCTTACTTGAGGCCCACAGTGAGTACTGTCTGGCTACTGCAGCTGATTATTCAGGGTCCAAGAGCTCTTTAGTAAGCAGGTGATAAATTTTGCTAGGACTGAGTTTCTCCCTTCAAGCAGTGGGTGCCTTTCTGGCCCAGGGTGTGTCTAAAAATGATTTCTAGGAGCTATGGCCTGGAATGGGGACCTCAGGACTCTGCCTGGTGCTGTATCAAACTGTGGCTGAACTGGTATCCAAGTTCCAAGACAAAGTCCTTTTTACTCATCCCTCTCTTCTCCTCAAGTGGAAGGCAGGGGCTTCCCCCAGAGCTGTGAGCTGAGTTGCCTGGGGTTAGGAGAGGACTGGAGCAAGCCCTCCCTTGGCTGCCCCAGCTAGTGTCTCACTAGGTTGCATCCCACCCACTGACCAAAACCACGGGCTCCAAGCCAAGAACAGCACCAGGACTTGCCCAGGAATTTTAGTTCTTGTGGCTTAGACTGCCTTTCAAGCTTATTTAGGACCCCATACCCCTTTAGCTCATGATAGAAAGGCTTGCTGGAACTCAGGTTCTGATTTCTGGAGCGCTTGATTCCTTTCTCACTAGGCCTGGTCTAAATGCTCCCTCTGTGGGTGCTGGTGCTGGCTGAGTTCTGCCTGGTATTGCTTTCTGCTGTGACAGGGCAACAATGGGTTCCAGTGCAAAGTCCCACAATCACTGCACTCTCCCTTTCCTAAGCACATAGGTTCCCTTTCCATGCCACATGGCCGCTGCCAGAGTATGGGTGAGGGGTGGTGACAGCAATTCAAGACTGTCTTTCCTACCCTCTTCAGTGCCTCTTTCAGTGATATCAAGTTAAAACCAGGTACTGTGATCGCTCAACTGATTTTTCTTCTTATGAAAGTGCTTTTTGTGTGTGCAGAGTTGTTTAGTTTGGTGTTCTTATGGGGAAGATGATTGGTGGAGCTTCTATTTGGCCATTTTGCTCTGCCTTCTCCCTATAAACTCATACATGGGAATGGCAGTAGTTATGTACTTAAGAGCTCAAGGTCCTTCCTTTCCACTGATAAAACGAAGTAAACTCGTGGTTGTGATATGTGAAATTCTAAATCAAGACAGTACTCCTTCACTTTCTCCATCCTGCATACACCTTGGCTTCTAATTAGCCTAGCAGATCTAGAGCTCCCTTTACTCAGACCCTGAAAGTGAGACAGTGTAATGTGAACTTTGGTGTTAGACTGGGGCTCAAATAATGCCTTGGCCATGTCCTAACTGTGATATTTTCAAGTTTTTTCTTTTCTTTCTTTTTTCTTTTTCTTTTTTTTTTTTTTTTTTTGAGACAGGGTCTCACTCTGTGGCCCAGGCTGGAGTAGAGTGGCATGATCTCAGCTCACTGCCACCTCTGCATCCTGGGCTTGGGCGATCCTTCCACCTCAGCCTCCAGAGTAGCTAGGACTACAGGCGCACACCACCACACCCAGCTAATTTTTCTATTTTTAGAGAAAGAGTTTCTGCATGTTGCCTGGGCTGGTCTCAAACTCCTGAACTCAAGGGATCTGCTCGTCTTGGCCTTCCAAAGTGCTGAGATTACAGGCATTATCCACCATGCCCGACCTTTGCAAGTTTTTCCTATTTTCTGATCTTATTATTTTTTTCCTTTATAAAGGTAGTGACATCTACCCACAGGGTGGCTATGAGGTTAAATAAGAGAGAAAGCTTTTAGCCCAGTGCCTGGAGTTCTCAAGATATAGGAGCTATTATTATAATTATTAAGTTCATTATCCGCATCAGTCCCAGGAATCTGTTTCCAGCCACATTTCACCCAAATGTGAGATCCTTTCCCAGGAGTCTGTGTGTTCTGCATGGCTGAGAAGGCACCAGGCTATTCTCTGCTCCCTTAGAAAAGGCATTTTCACCATCAAATGGCTCTACTGAATCAACCTAACATTTTCCCCTCCCCTGCCCCCTCCGTGCTAACTACATTTTGGCACTTCTTCAAGGGGCTTTCTGTAATGAGTAGGTTCCCAGAGAAAGCTGTTTCCTGAAAGGCTTATAGCATTTAAAAGAAAACAAGTTTAAGGTCTCAGCATTCTTGCTTTTGAAGAAAGAAAGAAAGAAAGAAGCTTAATCTGTAGGCCTGGCAGCTGTAGCAGGAGCCTCAGGCTTTCCTCATCACAAACCTAAAGAACCACCATCTCATCATGCATGCTATTTCTCAGCTCCTTTGCAACTTCATTCTGGCTTGCCGATTTGCCTGGGGAGGGTTTGGTGGGAAACCCAACCTCTCCCCTAATTCTTTGTTCTTCAAATTAGAGCTAGGTACTGTTGCCATCCCAATCAACACAAATAAACCCTTTTCTTACAGTAGCATGAAATATAGTGGCATGAGTGTGGGTGTTGTTTCTCTGACAGGTTTAGAGACTTGTGGTGTAGTGAGGGGATGTACATATATGGGGGCTAAACAGACTTGGGTGCTGGTCTCCCACACCACAACACAGCTGCGGCACTTTGAACAAATTATTTATTCTCTCTTAGCTCCATTGGCTTTCTTAGTTCAACTGAAATCACTGTGTCTACTCTGATTGTGCTATGAATACTACATATGGCAATGAACATTAAGTGCCTAGCATAGTGCCTTGAATAGTCTATGTACTTAATTAATTTTAATCCATTTATGAGCTATGTATTCATTCATTTGATGAAATGTCTCCTGAGCTCTTTGCGTGTCACACAGTGTTAGGCATTGAAAATAAAGACAGTAAGCAAGTTGGACATGGTGTCACTGCTTTCATGGTGGGTACAGTCAGTGAATCTATGTTTTATACATTGGGTAAGGAGAGTTGAAGATAAATGACCAGAATGACATAGTTAATCATAAAACTGTTAAATATTAAAGTTGTGTGGGACCTCGGGGACTAAATAATCTCTCTGCAAATTAGAATACATTGTATAGCCAAGGGGAATAGTGATATATTTAAAATCACATGGAAAGCCACCGAGAAAACTGGAGCTTAACTCATAATTAAGTACTTTTCTGCATTCTCTGCTCTCAGGAAGGTTATAGTTTCACTGACAGATGAAATAATTTGTGAAGAGAATGCATCAGTATGTATTATTTTGTAAAACAAAACAAAACAAAACAAAAAAACACCAAAACCAAAACCAAAATAACCTAGAAGGATCTCTACTTTTAGGGAGTTATTGAAGGGCAATTTGTATAAAAAGGGAGACCTAGATCTAGGCCTTGATGGATGATGAGTTGGGATTGAACATTCTGGGCAGAGAGAAATGCATGTAAAACACTGCCATTTGGGGAATTCTTCCTAAGATGCTAGAATTTTTTTAAAAAACAGTTTTAATGCCACAGGTATTTTCTCTTAGAAGAAGCTCTGCTTAACATAGATATTTGTCTCAATGGGTAATAAATTACAAATAAATGGAACTACATGCATAGATCTGTCTTTCCATGGCTTTCTGGATTATGAAAACATTACCCCACAGGAAGATTATATTACATCTCTGATCTTTTTCTGAGGGGTATTGTAGATTGAGTTTGCTCCAGCCCCAACATGAATATCTTATTTAAGAGCCATTAAAATTGTTTTCTATCTCTAAAATCTGTAAATTTCAAGTCAGTCACACCTTTTTTCCAATGGGACCTCACACAGACTTTTCATGAGAAGCCTTTTCATGCTTTCAGAAATCATCATTTGCCAGAAAGAATATTAGCTACTCAGCCTAAATCTACAAAGGGAGGCAAAAGTCAATATTCAGTATGATTCATAGGTATCAGCCTCATAAGAAAAATTCATAAATATTAGGAAGGTTAACTTAGATATGACACATGTCGATTCTTATTAAGTTTCCCACTGACCCTAGGACTTTCTTGGGGCAAGGAATTCTGTCAAGTGTAATGATATCCCAATAGATTTGTAGGATGGCTTTTTCCTTACAAACTGGAGTCCAAATTATTTTGAATATAGTAAAAGCAACTGTACTTTTTTCCCTGCTTGCCAAATGGGGACCATTGCCTCTCTTTTGGAGAGCTCTGTGTCCAGGTGGACTGAGCCAAGATGTTTTGGGCATCTGTAATGTTTTGCAGGGTTGGTTTGTAAGAGCAACTCAACAGCCTCAGTTGATTCTACCAACTGCTCGCCACCAAATGGTGAAAGTGGTGTGTTGGAACTGACCTAGGTTGGAGCCCTCACAACTTTCTATTCAGATGGAAAAATAACTTTTGACAGGTTGTTGAGCTGGGTGAGACTGGCTGGGAGGCCACTTCTTATGATTGGGTGGGTATAGATTTTCTATAGCCCAGAGTTAAGAAAACAGTTTGCATAGCTTACAAAATTTCTTCTCCCTTCCTGCCAAAGAAACAATCCAGGGAAGTAATTCATCTAGGTACAGCGGACGTGAGATTGCGTGTTGGCTTTGTCTTTTTATCAGTTTAGCTCTTAGAAAACTTGCTTGATTTGTTGGCTGCCTCACCTATAAACAGAGGCACTGATATCTAATTTGTAGGTTTGTTGTAATGCTCAAATGAGAGGTAACACATAAAACACTTGGCAAACAAAAAAAAATCTTAATAATAGTAGTAATTTTTTTAAAAATCAAAATTTAAAAGAATTTCAGGGGAATTTAATGGAAGAGGTTCCTAAGGAGTGAACACACTGAAATTCAGAAAGAAGCCCATTAGAATGAAACAACAGATTTCTGGATCTTATCCCAGCTTTTCTATGCCTGTTTCATTTTGTCAGGGAACCTGGAAGTGACCAACAGAAAGCACTCACACTTAAACAAGTCTGCATGTGACGAAAGTCTAAAGCAGAACAGCACTTGATGCATTTATACCTAGAGAGAACCATGATTACGCCATGGGCTTCAGTATGCCTGATTATCTAATTCTTTGCTCTCTACAAAGAAATGTCAACAAGGAGAGTTAAGTCTCTACTAGGGAGAGGGTGATTAGAAAATATAGAGTGAAAAATGAGTCAACTAAGGACTTTATTGGCTAGTGTGAAAAACCATGACTTCCTGGTTGGCCTTTTCCATGGTAGGAATAAAATTCTAAAAAATCTCCAAAACCCAAACAAACAAACAAAAACATGGTATGTTCATGCCAATGAGACAATGTCTATCCTGAAACACTTTCTCTCCCTCCCTTCTTTTCTCCCCATTTAAGTATATTGAATGAGCAGAATAGGTAGGGGTGGGGGGATCAGAAAAAGGCTATTTTTCATTAAAGCTGCTCCTATGGACCCCATGTCAAATCCTCCATTCCTGCCCCCTCAGATGAAAATCTTTGGCAGCCCAACAGCAGATCTGCTCACTCTTAGAGAAAATCTGTCTTCTATCCATTTCAAACCACAATGCAATTTCATTTCAATAATCAAAATATCCAGTCCCCTTTATTAAGTCAAAATGTTAAACTTCATTACAATTTAAGTTTCCCTCCTTCTTAGCTCAGAAAGCCTATTGTTGGTAAGGGGTGTGGGTGTAGGTGTCCTTTGATCAGTTGCTTTTATCCTTTTTCTACAATTTATACTTTTAATTCTCCCTCTCAGTTGTAGAAAATTATGTTCAAGTCAAGGGTGGGGAGGTGAGCTGGGCAGAGAAAGGTTTAGAGACTAGCGTTATCGTGAGCAGGCATCAGTGCTGTCTGGCCTGGGCAGTTTTTTAAGGTGGATTCTCTTTTGGAGTTCTCTGTGCATAGGTGGAGACTCCGCTTTGCCTTTGTCTTATTTCTGGGGGTTTTCTGTATTAGTTTGTTCTCACACTGCTAAAAAGAACTACTTGAGATGGGGTTATGTATAAAGAAGAGAGGTTTAATTGACTCACAGTTCTTCATGACTGGGGAGGCTCAGGAAACTTACAATCATGGCAGAAGGTGAAAGGGAAAAAAAGACATATCTTACATGGTGGCAGGAGAGAGATAGAGAGGCGGTGGGGGAACCACCACTTTTAAACTATCAGATCTCGTGAGAACCCACTCGCTGTCATGAGAACAACATGGGGGAAACCACCTCCATGACCCAATCACCTCCTACCAGGTCCCTCCCTCATCACATGGGGATTACAATTCAAGATGAGATTTGGATGGGGACACAGAGCCCAACTATATCAGCTCTCCTGTATCATGTCAGTGAATACATCTCCTATGGCTGGTTGCTTAAGAGGCTGCACAACCTCTGCTGAGTTTTCATCAGCCCTCCTGGTTCCTCTCTTAAATAAAGCCTGTTCAGACGGCTCCTGCATGGCTAGCATGCTCTGTCACTTGGATCCATTATCAGTGACATGCAGTGACTTCCCAATCTGTTCTACTCAGCTGCTACAGGCTGCTTCAGTCTACCATCTCCTCTTTAGGTTTTATAGGCGTGTCAGTCTGGTCGGTCATGAGTCTCCTGAGCATCCTCCAAACTCTAGGAAATACATGTAGCCTCTTTTATTCATCTCTTTGAAACTCATTTAGATCAAATGAGGGGAAAATAAGTCTGTCATGGGATGGAAGTGGAGGTAGGACTTAAAGCATGCTTCAGTGGCAATCCATCTCTAATGTCCAGCTTAAATTGTGTATTCCTTTAATGTATTAGGCTAACACTTGCAAAATCAGTTGTAAGCCATCTCCTTTGTCATTTCTGCATAGATGGACAAGCAGCTTACTTTGATATGTTAATTATTGTTTGGGGCACGTAGCTGAAAATAAGGCTGCATGCCATCAAAACCTCCTGTTACTCTTTATTTCTTTCTACCTTCCTATGTTTATCATTTCACCAGAAAATGTTGCATGCTCTTTAGTTATATACTAGGCACTCTGCTAGATGCTGGGGATATAAAAGAAAGTAACAATGGATATGACAAACAAATAAATGTACTATTATAATACAAGGTAATAAATGCCATTATGGAAGAAAGAGAAGGGTTCTATACCTAGGAAGGTAGAGAGGATAGATCTAACTCTAATCTGTAGGATTGGATAAGCTTTCTATTCTAGTGGGAGGCATTGTCTAAGCTGAAACTTGAAAAACTAATAGAAGTGTTAAGACCAATAATTTGGTTTGAGGGGAAGTATCAAGTAGAATGGAGAATATGTGTGCATAATCTAGAAGAAAGTAAGAATCTGGTACATTCCAGACAATAAAATCCAATTTGCATGAAATATTTACAGAGAGTGTGGGTGCTGGAGTGTGGGATGAGATTAGAAAGGAAATTGCAGTAAAATAATAAAAGTTTAAGACTTTTATGATGAGTACAAATGAAAACGCCTATACTTTTGAGGAAGTGAATCTGTTTACAAATTGTGTTCTTTTAGGTATATTTGGTTACTTTCCATTTCAGAGGATCTATCCTGTTTGTAGTGATTAGAATTGGAAGCTGTTTAAGTCTCCTTAACCATATTTGTCACATACCATCTCATTCTTCCATTAATTTGGCAAGCATATACAAAGTCCCACTCTAGCCAAGTCCTCTATAAGACCCTTTGAACTGGTGGCTCAAGCCTGTAATCCTAGCACTTTGGGACACCAAGGCGGGCAGATCCCTGAGGTCAGGAGTTCAAGACCAGCCTGGCCAACATGGTGGAACCCCCATCTCTACTAAAATGAAAAAATTAGCCGAGCATGATGGCGGGTGCCTGTAATCCCAGCTACTCGGGAGGCTGAGACAGGAGAATTTCTTGAACTCGGGAGACGGTGGTTGCAGTGAGCCGAGATTGCTTCACTGCACTCCAGCCTGGATGGCTGAGCAAGACTCTGTCTCAAAAAATAAAACAAAATAAAATAAAATAAAAAACATGTTCTGTCCATCAAGTCTTGCAGAGGAGACAGAGAAAGAAATCAATGGTGAAAGTTTTAAATTCTATAATACAGGGTCATCTAGTCTAAATTTTGTAATAGATGTTTTCCATGGGATGATAGAGGAAGAAAATGAAAGAACATGGAAGAATCAAGACAAAGCCAATTTGGAGGTAGATGTGTGTGGAATAAAAAATACTTCCAAGAGTAGATGATACACTTGAGCCAAGGGCTGAAAAGGTACAGATGTTAGCCAAGTGAGTGATGGGCAGGGAGACCCACTCTCGGCAGAGGAACATCTGTGAAGAGACAGGAAGCACGTGAAGGCATAACATATTCAGGAAAATATCAGTTGCCCAGATTGGCTGGAAGACAGAATGGGTATATGTGGGAATTACAAGAGATGTATTTGGAAAGATAAGTGTAGGTATGTGAGGGAGCAGATCAGGAAAGCCTTGTGTGCCTTATTAAAAAGTGTAGGTTTTGTTACTTTAATTTTGGGAAGGTAATGGAGTCTCTGAGTCATAAAGGCCTCTTTCTGTATCTTTTCTATACTGACAAAGCTTGTTATTACCATTAATACTTATATGAAGTGTCTAGCTTATGGAAGGTGGGCAGTGGCTCTGGGATCCACAAGAGAACTCTAAACTTAAAACCCTTTAGCAATAGCTTGCTGGGGTTGTTATGTAGAGGAATGCAGCAGGAAAACACAGCTTGTCACCAACAGGAGAAGTTCATAGAACTTGCAGTTAAGTGCCCTGGGAAGGTGTGGAGCTCATAAAAACAGGCCAAAACCAGTCGGTCTAAAATAATGCTGAGTGGCCAATGTTCTTCTCTATGTAAGAATTTGGAAGCCCAGGTTACCTTACAAGAGGCTGATATTCTGAGATGCAAACACGATGGGTTTATTTTCTTTTTGTTTTGTTTTGAGACAGGATCTCGCTCTGTCACCAAGGCTGGATACAATGGCGCAATCTCAGCTCACTGCAACCTCCATCCACTGGGTTCAAGTGATCCTCCCACCTCAGTCTCTCAACTAGCTGGGACCACACACATGCACCAACCACCAGGCCTGGCAATTTTTTGTATTTTCAGTTGAGACGGGGTCTCACCATCTTGCCTAGGATGGTCTCAAACTCCTGTGCTCAAGCAATCTGCCCGCCTCAGCCTCCCAAAGTGCTAGGATTATAGGTGTGAGCCACCATGCCCGGACAGCCTTATTTTCTAAATCTCAGCATTCTCCAAACATTCTAATATGGCTTATTGTTGCTGCAGTGGAAGTTTTGTCACTGGGTTTTTTCCCCCACTCTTTTTCTTCCCCTCTGCCCCAAAACTCTTTGGATACCAGAGCATTGCCTGCTGCCCTGAAAGGGAGGAACCTAGCTGATCTGACTCTGATCCTTTTAGCAGTATGTACTTTAGCATATATGTGTGTGTGTGTGTGTGTGTGTGTGTGTGTATGAATACATGCATATAAATATATGTATATATTTTTTCATATGCATTTATATAGATACATAGCAGGGAGGTAGATGGAGGGATGGATGGATAGATAGATAGATACATACATACATACATATATTTGCATGATACCTAAAAGGGGGAAAATAATTACATTTGTCCCTTTCAAATATGTACAGGAAGTGTAGCCCAGTAAAGGAATCACTTGAGTGTCATTTTTGTTTATTTTGTTAAATTTAAATTTTATTATTCCATCTTTTCAACTATGATTCATAGGTTACTAAAAATATCTAAAGTGAATTAAATTTTGGACATTAGGATCTAAAATTTTCACAATACCAGATTTATCCTGGAATGAAATTAAATACAGCTGTTATTTTAGTGGAGGGATGACAGAGTTCTTGTAATCTTCCTATTCTTATTTCAATTTTCTAATTTAGTGTAGATCTTCTTATATTTCTTTCTTTGTGTCTTTTCTCTCAAGAGGCTTACAGTAAGCCTCCATATTAGGAGGCAAGAAAATGAAATTGGGTGGATGGTTCATTGTCGCCTCTGGTAATGATGACAAGACTGTCCATGACAACCATCCCTGAAAGTATTCTCCTCTTCCATGGAGTTGGCCAAACTTACCTGACCAGTATGTGAAAAATTTGGTTGAAAAGTTTGGTCAATTTTGGAGGCTCAGTCCTGTCCTTAAAAACGTGTCAGGACTACTAAGATCCATGTTGCCAGAATCTGACAAGAACCTCTTTTCCAACCTGATCACCTCTTTTTACCTCTATGCACCTTATACTTAGCTTCCCAACCTGTGTCTGAATTCCCTGGATTCTTCTCTTTTGTACAAGAAGCCTATGCCCCAGAGAGCTTATCTGTGGTGTTCTTTGATTTTCTTCTTTAGTGAAACTCCACACTGTTCCAAGGAATAAATGAGATAATGCATGTAAATGTCTTAGCACAGGCCAAGTGCTCAGTACCCAGAAGAATAAAAGTATTAATAACTGCTGCAAGCCCTATGATGGATTTTAGGAAAATATGAGTCTACCTTAAACCATTTATCACTCCACCTAAGAACATGTATTACTGTAAATCTCTATTAACTGGGTTTCTAATTGGCAATCTATTTTCTTAACGCCTCCACTCCTGGCTCCTCCATTCTCAGTGGGTCACTGTGTTGCAGAAGACAGTTCGTCTTTTCCCAGCAAGAAGGTCCATCACAATGTCTGAGTTCGAATCCAGGTTTTGCTACTTACCAGCTGTGTGACCTTGGACAATTTACCTCCATGGGTCTTAGTTTACACCTCTGTAGAGTGGGGATAATAATAGTGCTTGCCTCATAAGGTAGGGGAAGGATAAATCGGGTTAAAATGTGCAAAGTGTTTGCAAACTATCTGGCCCAAGCGATGATCATATGAAGATATATCACTACTATCATGAATCTCCCTGCATTTAGTCCATGACTAACATGAAGCTCCCCAAGAAAGGAAAAACACACACATATAAATGGCTTTCTTAGAAAGGAAACTAATCTACAGAGCTGCACATCTACCCACAAGGAGGACCAATGGTGTGCTATTATGCAGAGAATAGTTTATCTTCTCATTATCTTGAAATAAAATATAACAGAATCTTGGAATTTTGTTTTTCTCTGAGAAACAAAGTTTCATTAAAGTTTTGGACTTTGCTCCCCCACACAAAGGCACAACAAGCCCTGAAAGATCCATTTGAGTACCCACTCCTACAGAAGCTAGAAAAGTAATTTGTTTATCATTAAAATTAAAAATATCTTGCCAAAACTACTGGAGGACAGTTTCAGCTAGGTTCTCTGATGATATATTAAGTGCACGTGAGATTGTGTAAATTTTCATTAGCAAGCTCTCAAATCATATTTGTAATGGTAATAATAACTTGCATTACTGTTACATAAATGTTAAGGATTAGAATATATTACTTTTTTTTAGACAGAGTCTCACTCTGTCACTCAGGCTGTAGTGTAGTGGCATTATCTTGGCTCACTGCAACCTCCACCACCTGGGTTCAAATGACTCTCATGCCTCAGCCTTTCAAGCAGCTGGGACTACAGGTGCGTGCCACCATGCTTGGCTAATTTTTTTTAATTTTAATTTTTAGTAGAGATGGGATTTTACCATGTTGGCCAGGCTAGTCTCAAACTCTTGGCTTCAAGTGATCCTCCTGCCTCAGCCTCCCAAAGTGCTGGAATTACAGGCATGAGCCACCACGCCCGGCCTATTACTCTTATGAGTTGAATTTTTGTGTTGCCTAAAATTCATCTGCAAAATGCTAATTCCCTGTGTAATGGTGTTTGGAGGTGAGGCCTTCGGGAGGCAATTAGGATTAGATTATGTTATGAGGACAGGGCCTTCCTGATGGAATTAATGCCCTCCTAAAAACAGGGAGTCATGAGATCCATCTCTGCCTTCCATGTGAGGATACAAGAAGACAGCTGTTTGCAAACTAGGAAGAGATCCCTCACTGGACACCAGATCTGCTGGCACCTTGATGTACTTTCCAGCCTCCAATACTGTGAGAAATAAATGTTTGTTGTTTAAGCCACCCAGTCTATGGTATTCTGTTATATCAGCTCAAACTAAGATAATTACATTAAGCCTAATACAATAACTATATATTTTATATTAAAATAACTACCTTCATCACTTTTATTTGATAGTGAAGGAAAGTCTTCTATGAAATTTTCACCTGGGGATCTCATTTGCACTTAAATGATTCCATAATTAAGTTGTAAGAGCAGCCTTGCCAGCTTTCTAAAAATCTGCATTTAAATTTCACAGGCTGCTTTTACAACAGGATGGATAATGTACTTTGCTCCTGTCTCATCTCAAGACTCTCTCTCTCCTCTCTTTCCCTTTCTTTCTGTCTAACATCCATCTGTGCTTTGAAACCTCCTGAATAGGATGTGACAGTATCTGGAAAAGTGTGAGGTCTGTCTGCATTAAGTTGTTGGCACATTTCAATTTTAGGAAAGTCATAAAGCCCTTATAAACTTTCATAATAAAATTATCAAACAACTGGCCGGGCGCGGTGGGATTACGCCTGTAATCCCAGCTCTTTGGGAGGCCGAGGCAGGTGGATCATGAGGTCAGGAGATCGAGACCATCCTGGCTAACACGGTGAAACCCGATCTCTACTAAAAATACAAAAAAAATTAGCCGGGCGTGGTGGCGGGCGCCTGTAGTCCCAGCTACTCAGGAGACTGAGGCAGGAGAATGGCGTGAACCCAGGAGGTGGAGCTTGCAGTGAGCCGAGATGGCGCCACTGCACTCCAGCCTGGGCGACAGAGCAAGACTCCACATATTTAAAAAAAAAAAAAAAAAAAAAATCATACAACCAATCTCTACGTATTTTAAGTCACATTATTTCAAGGAAAGAAAAATTACTTTGTGAGTATGTACACTAAAGAATCTAATTTTATTTCTGTGACAAAATTAGTGTGAGATGGTTGTGATACTCTGAGGCTAGCAGAAATGGAGACTCTACTGTGAGAATCACATTAAGTTTGTATTTAAAGCACAATTATTAAACCTTCTGAATTATCTGCAGTTAAAATTATTTACATTATACAATGTATATGACTATCAACCATATGAGAATAACATGTGGAATCTGCATGAATTTATATAATAGAAATGTAATGATTTATGATCATTTTGCTCCATTAGAAGATATAAGAAGAAAAAAAATCAATAGATCTCATTCATTCATCAGCTCACAGTGATTAAGGATACTATTGCATAACAGATCAGATGCTAAGTGCTGGGACACAAAGATAAATTAGACGTGTTCCTCTACATTGTAAAGGACCCTAAAGTTCATCTAATAGTCAGTGATGGAACAGACTCAGAGAGTGGTCTATTTGCTCAAGATCCCAGAACTAGTTCATAGCAGAGCTGGTAAAAATTCAAGTCTCTTGACTCTTAACTTTAGCCTGATATTGAGGCCAAATGACAGCTTTAATTATGACAGAGAAGTATTAAGAATGTCATTTTGGAAAATTCAAAGTCCACTAGAGGAAAACTCATTTCAGTTAGAGGCTGTTTCTTGCAATCTATTTCTAATTCTTGGTCTTAGGCCTCCCATGTATACTGACAGCTGGTAATATATTTGGGTCTTTGAAGAAAGCAACAGGACCTGTTTCTTTCTACGCACTAACTGTGGCTAAGCAACAAGACCTACTCTCTACTGGGAACAGAATTGGAACCCTTAACTTCCTGTCAGCCACAGCCCACACTGGATTTCCCTAGAATTTTCTAGAAGCAAATGGCTACCACAGGAAGAAAACCATAGAATTCAGCTGGAAACCATCCAAATTTCCTCATCCTAAGCTTCATCTCCAGCAAGCCTCAGTCAAGGAGACCCACACCACAAGGCTATGAGATAATTCTTGGTTGCCTGCCAAAATAGAGAAAAAAGGATGAAAAGGAAGAGTTTTTATTGCAAAAAGACAGCTTAGGGAATTTTTTCTTAACTTAGTGAGATGGAATCCTGAGACAAAGATTTGTTAGAGATAACTTGTGTAGGGGTATTAAACTCAACAGAGATAAAGGGAGATGGGTGAGTAATAAGAAAAATAAATTAACCCTTGGTGTTTTCTTCAGGCAATGCTGAAAACACACACACACACACACACACACACACACACACACACACACACACACACAAAAAAAACACCTTATGCCCACCCCATCATCATTTGTATCTTAAGTAAATGCTTGGGGAAGGGGTTGAGCCAGGAAGGAAGAACAGGTGTTGTACATCGAACCAAGCCTAAATATTTGGTATGGAACAGTTGAAGATTTAAGAAGATTGTAACTCCAGAACTTCTGATCACTTTTTTTGTATTGTTAAGGGTAGCAACTGGGATTAGATAACTCACTTGCTGAAGGAAGCACATTCTTGGCTCTGTGAGACATTCACTGTGCCATGAGCTGCTAGTGCTTACTGATACCCATGTGCTCTTTGGCATTTCCCAGTCTCTCTTGCACTTGAGCTGACCATGTGACTATTTCTGACCAATGGACTGAGAGTAGAAGTAATGTGGTCACTTCTGAGGGAGGTAGTTAAGTATCAAGTGTGACTCCCCTCAACTCTTCGACTCCTTCCTGCACCCCTGCAGCTGGAAGAGGAGGCTTGGAGATGGTAGAAACATAGGATGGAAGGGGTCTAGATGGCTGGATGACTGCTTGAGGAGAGTTATTCAAGACTGCTACTTAGCTGATGTCAGACTCTGAGTAAGTAAGAAACAAACTTTTGTAAGATACATAAAAGTTTAACTGTAGGAAGAAAAGTCATTTTTATCCATGAAAATAAAAGATGCCTAAGATGTATGTTTTCAAATTATATTGGGATTTATATTTTTCACTTTATATAAACTCAAAATCATCAACATATGCCTTTGTTCACTTGCTTCTCTGAACTTAGAAAGTCTGTAAGTAAATGTAATGTCAAAAGCTGAAAACACCCAAAGCTACTGTGATTTGTGGATTGTTACAACAGTTAACGAGAAATATACATACACTAAATGTATTCTCCTCATTTTCTTGTGTGTACTGCTCCAATCTTTTTCAGATGTAACTGCTTCCCCAGGTTAAGGGGAGAGTAACTCTGCTCCCTGTTCTGGGAGAAAATCCTCTTTGGTCTCTTGGCCATTCCCTTTGCCAGTGACTGGTTTAGGAGTAGAGATGGGACTCAATAGTGACACTTTCTGGGGGCCTCTGAAAAAGATTTTCTTGTTCTTACAGAAAAGTCACAGATTGAAATTGCTCATTTCTGAATAGAAATGGAGATTTGGAGGGAGAGGTAATGCGGCAAAAAACTCTAAAGTGGTTGCTTAATAAAGTGAGGTAATTTTCATTGTCTAGTCAAAATGCCAGCATACCAAATATGGTTGCTTGGGGCCCTGAAACTGAGGACGAGAAGCAAGGGGAAAGAGAAGGTCCCAGGAACACTGTGGTAAGCAGGGATTGACAGAGAAATATCTCCCTAAGGAGGGCAATGGCCCCTGACCTATTAGAATAATAATACCTGCCCCCTAATTTTAAATTGTTTCATGTGTCATAATGTCCTTTTGTTATTGCAGATCTTTGTGCATACAACTGACTTGGGTGGGTGAGGCTTGCAGAAAAAAATCAGCTAGAACAGCCTTGGGGGTAGTGGCAAGGTGGCCAGAGCAATTGACTGGGAGCTGGGAATAGGAATGAAAAGGAAGAGCTGATAAGAAACATGCCCAGAGCAGGTAAGCACCTCTATCCCTCCAATCTTCAAAAGCATGCCGGGCGGGTGGATCACACATTAAGTTGGAATGTAAACAGAAGTAAAGGAGTATGAAGAACACTATAGCAAGGAGGAAAAAAAGCCACACATTTTGTGCCAGACAGACTTAGTTTGAAATCCTATTTACAGATTTTGTTTCATTAGGCAATTTATTTCATTCTCTGAGCTTCAGGGGAATCTTAGTCATTGCAGTTCTATTACTTAACAAAGTCTTTAACAGTTTTCCACTTACTATGTAACATATATATTTATAACATCTTGTCTAGGATGCAGAAGAGCTGTATCTTGTATTTCCTTTGCTACATTCAGATGTTCTCATAGGTTGCTTCATGTGTAAAATGAGGACAATGCCATTGTTATACTCTGAACCAAGTTATTGGAGGAAGCAGTGTGACAAGCACCTCGTAAACCCTGTTAAATGTGCAGATAAGCTATTAATAGAAATTATTGCACCAATTTGATCTGAAGACTCTTCCAGCTTTGCATGATAGATGCATTGTCATGTCTTATGTTTTGTAAACAGCCACACTTCACCACTATTTAGATAAAATGTGACTAAGTCAACCTTAGTTTCCAGACAACCCTGGATAGTTTTTACTTTATCTTGTATTTGGACTGGCGTTGGGACCTCTTTAGCTGAGAATTCCCCTCCCCTCTGTGAGCCATTAGCTGAGAAGCACCATTGTCAGAAATTCTGAGGATGACCTGTCACCCCCACAGCCTTGCCCTTTCTGACTTTTCAGCCACCCGCCCACCATCCCCATCTGGCTGAGGCCTTGGTCAGTGTGGGAGAACAGGAGGAATCTACTTAGCTGAGTCATGACCCAGGTCTAGCTTATGGTATAAAACCAACTAAAGCCCCTTTATCTGTGGCCTGATCCATCACATGGGGGTATTGAGGGAGGTGAAATTCCAGCCTCATTTCTCTTGGCAGCTTCTGTGAAGGGGTAGGGTTGCCGGTGGTCATGGAAAAATAAAGCACACAGAAAAGGGGGCTGATTGCTTTCACTTCATTCCTGCTGCCTCCCCCAGAAATGTTCTCTGGCCAAACCAAATCCCAGGGCTCCCAGAAGACCCAATGTACCCAAAGCCAAGAGCAACTCCTACCTCGCTGCCGCTACTTACTGTCCCCAAAGGGCCTATCTAGAGGATCTGGTCAGGAAGCTTAAAAATAGTTGAGTGTGTGGTGACAAGCCTTGTGGATTTCCTTTGTAAAAATATTCCAAGCAGGGAAATAAACCTTTCAGCAACTTATTTTTCCATTGCTCTGTGGAGCAGCTCCCACTCTCTGCTGCTATAAGTACTTCAGGTAGCTTGTGGGTGGTAGTGGTGGTAGGGATGCCAGAGGGGAAGTGGAGGGGAGATGTGTCTTGCTCAGAGAACCAGGTTTAGGGGGCCAGCAACTCTTAGGATCTAGAGGCAACATAACATTTCTGCACATTCTGTATACAGAAGGAAATGTAATTCCAAGCTGCTGAGTTTGGCACATGAGGCCTTTCCAGATCTAGCCGTGTCCACTGCCCCAGCATCATAAAGTGTCAGTATCAGCAGTTGCCCCATCACATTATGATGCTTGATTCCTATATGGCTTCCCATCCTCTGTTCCTTCCACTGGGAACCTGGACCCTCACCATCATCCCCAGTCATCATCCAACCTGCCAGTCATTAAAATCCAGCCCAGAAGTCTGCCTTCTCAGTGAAGTCTTCTCTGGCCTAAGAGTTAATCGCTGTTTTCTGAACAACAATTCTGTCATCATTGCATTTATCATATGGTGGGGTGTTCCCTCATGGGGTTTGTTTTCTACGCATCTTCGTGTTTTTGCAGCTGCGTATAGGATCTGGCAATGATCACTACTGCCAAACAGGTTAATCGAGCAATTTGAAGATGGCAGTATTTCTGCCAAAGAAGACAAAAAGACAGAACGACCAATTTACAGGCAGCTTAGATAAATGCAAGTTTCCATGAGGTTAAAATTTTGTGGAATGCTCATGTCCACTTCACATTTCTGTCAGTAAATTACTGTGTTAGAAGTTGTCCCAAATAACACTGCGAAGAACTTTGAGAACTTTTGAGTTAACAAAGAACCTTATCATCTTTTTCGTTTTCAGCACTCCCTTGAGTTAAGATGTTATGATCCCATTTTTACAAATGTGAAAACAATTTCCACAGAGGAGGTAGAAGAGGAGAGATAGAGCTGGGACTCAACTCTGATTGCCTGTATCCAGTTTTTTCTTTCCACAAATGACCAAAAAGTACCAAAAAACAAAGAAACTATGAGAAAAATGCTTTCTAATAGTTGTTTACTATTATGATTATAACTACTAGAAAATATAAAGCCCACATAAGATTTTATGTGTCCAAATTCAAGAAAATCACCAAAGGGCGAGGCATAGGGTAGCAGACAACAGGCTGCATCCTCACCTGGATCCTGGAAGGGCTTGGCCATCCTCATTGATGCTATGGCAGCACTGATACCTGCCAACTACTCTCAAGGGACAGGACAGCATGGTGGTTCAGAGATCAGGCTCTGGAGCCAGATTGTCCAGGCTTCAATCTCAGCTCCCCACCTATTTCTATGGGGTCTGGTACATGTTAATCTCTCTATACCACAGTTTCTCCATCTTTAAACTGGTGGTAGTAATTAGACCTGACTCACAGAATTTTGTAAGTTAATACTATGTAAAAGATTAAATGGCCCAGACACAGTGGCTTATGCCTGTAACCTCAACACTTTGGGAGGCTAAGGCAGGAGGACTGCTTGAGTCCAGGAGTTTGAGACCTGCTTGGGCAACATGGCGAAACTCTGTTTCTACAAAAAAAGAAAAAAAGTTAAAAATTATCCAAGTGTGGTGGCATGTGCCTGTAGTTCCAGCTCCTTGGGAGGCTGAGGTAGGAGGATCACTTTAGCCCAGGAGGTTGAGGCTGCAGTGAGCCATGATGGAGATATTGCATTGTAGCTTAAGTGACAGAGACCCTGTCTCCAAAAAAAAAAAAAAAAAATTTAAAGATCAATGAGTGTTATCTACTATGTGCCAGTTATTTACCATGACACCATCGAATTCTTTATCTTTCATTCTCATAAGAACTAATTTAGGTATTATTATCTCTATTTTATCTATGAAATACCTGGGGCTACAAGGTTAGATATTTTTCCCAGGGGGAGTTCTGGGTTTTGGATCACAATTATTATGAATTTAAAATTCTATATATGTCATCTCTTACGATAACAAAATACTCAATTAATTTTCTTTTCATGGATCCTGGAAACAGCCCTCCTTTGGGACCTTACTGAAGGCTTAGATACATGGCTTAGACAATCTGTGGAGGTACAAGCGGCAAGCTTGATAAACTGGGATTTCCTGAGCTCTTGTCAGCTTCTCAAGTCAGAGTTAATGATGAAAGTTCTGCATGGGGCATGGGTGTAGCTTAGATAAATACCCAGAGGCTTGGGAGGTAGAGTGAAAATATTTTGAGCTGGCAAGTCTGTTCAATTAATATGTGCTTGGGAGACATTTTCAAAGCTGACAGATCTTTTGTAAGTGCCAAGTGATATTAATTATTAGTATAAAAGCAGATCCCACCAGTGGAGTCAGAGACACCCAAATTTATGTGTGTTCGGGTGTATCATCGGGTTGTGAGGTTGAGGATGCCAACGCTTCTAGCTGTGAGGGCAAAATTTAGCAAATGAGTGTACCCTAGGAATGAGGCAAGAAGAGTCTGAACCTCTTCTTTGTGTAGTGCAGAAATCTGGTCTTGTAGGAAAGAGTTGCTCTCAGTCTTGCCAGAGTCCTGCTCAGAGGGTAAAAGTCTAGTGGGCTGCCCAAAGGGAAGGCGTGCAATATATAGCCTTATAGCCTGGGTTGAATCAGGCAAAACAAGAGAAATATGGCTAATGTTTTACCAGAGGATAAAGCAGGGCCATAAATGAGAGAAAAATGAACCCTGAGCTCAGAGGTGGAAACAATATACAACCTGTCAGGAAGTCAAGTCCAGTGTAGGTCTGGAAAGTGCTTCAGAAGGGAGTAATGAATAGTGTGAGGTCCTGGCAGCTCTGAGAGTGCAGGCTGCCTGCCGCTTGGTGGAGGATGACCTGGTCTCTTACAGCCTTTTCAGAGACTCAGGTAGTTCCCCTCCCCTCTGTGAACCTAACAGCTTCTGTGCCTTCTCCAGGTGAATTTCACTTTACATCTTCAGGCATGTTTCTGATTTTTTGCGGGGGACAGAGGGGAGGAGGGAAAGAAGAATTTATTCTTGGAGGTAGATGATCCATTCTTGGATCCATACTCTTTGTGGTAGATGATCCATTCATGAGCTCTCTATGACTGTGGGTGAGGTATTTCTTTTCTTTTGTAATCAGCTCCTGATCCGAAAAATTAGGAATGGGCTCAGAATGTTCCCTGTTTTCTTCCATTGCCAACTTTCCATAATTTACAGAACTGGCAATTCCTTTCTTTTGCTAATTCTGCAAAACCTAAGGGTCTTTCTGAGATGTCCCGTGGGCTAGTTGAGTAAATCTGGGAATACCTAGTAACTAGGGCTGTGTTAAAAAGGACATTTTTGGTTTTATCTGTTTTAGGGTTCATTAAAGTTTAATAAGCTATCCTTGGGGGAAAATAATGCATACATATACAATTATTTGTATATGTGGTTTATCCCTTTTGTGGAATACGGTTTTGTGTGGGCTTAATTATTTAAAAGAAATTTATGGCCGGTTATAAAGACAAGTTTTGCAATGTAAACAACTCCCACTCATTGTTTTGAAATTATTGAATTTTATTAACAATAATTATACCTTATATCTATGAAGCACATTCGATTTTATTAAATCTAGTTGTTTGTGTAATAACGGGTTCAGAAAACACCTGTGAACTAGGCTTTTTCTTTTGAAATTGCTTTATTGTTTTCTTTCAGTCATAAAATGAATACATAACAGCAGGGTGCTATATTAAATATTTACTTATTTTCTTCTAGTGAAGAGAGAGCCAGACACTACACTACCATGGTCATTCTTGGGAGAATGATTCACTTTTGAGGCAAGAATGTGGCTCCCTTTCCCAAAATGGATGTAGAGGTCTATCACCAGAGGCAATTGGTTCTCCTTGTTAGGGAGATAAGCTTCACAATTCTTATGTCTCTGTTGTAGTGATCCACATTCTCTCAAAGAGTTCAGGGAAGAAGAGAAAAGTGTTCAGGGTGGAGGAGAAGATTCGTTACTGGCAGGAGGTGATTGAGCCACTGCCTCTGGCACAGCACTTCTTGGTGGGCTTGCCTTTTGGCTCTGGATGGAGCTGAGCAAGCTAAGCTTGTAGGTCTCTGGCCTGAAAACCTAGGAACATTGCAGCCACAAGCTTGGCATTGAGGGAGTGGAAGCCCTATCCTCTGAGAAAGCACATGGATGGCCCATGCAAGGAACCTGAATCAGTAGTAGCCTAGTGACATTTGTATAACTCTTTGTCATGGATCAGCAAACTTTGTGGAAAGATGCAGATTAAATAAACATTTTGGGCTTTGTGGGCCACATAGTCTCTATTGTAACTACACAGCTTTGCCACTGCCATGTACATTGAGCAACAGCATGGATGTTACTATGTTTCAAACAAAAACTCTGTTTACAAAAAGTTAGTGGGCTGCATTCAGTCTGTGGGCCATGGTTTGCTGACACCTGGCTTGGGATATTCCCAGAAGTAGAGTTGCCATGTCAAAGTGTACACTCTTTTCTAGATTTTTCTAGATGTTTTCAAGTCACCCTCCAGAAGGGTAACTGAATTGAATCCTTACCATCTGCATGAACGTACTTGCTTCTCTCTATCATCCTCAATACTAGGTAGTTTCATTTTTTTAAAAAAGGCTTGGCCTGGAGGCTCATGCCTATAATTCTAGCACTTTGGGAGGCCAAGGCAGGCAGGTGACTTGAGGTCAGGCGTTTGAGACCAGCCTGGCCAACATGGTGAAACCCTGTCTCTACTAAAAATACAAAAATTAGCTGGAAATTGCTTGAACCTGGGAAGTGGAGGTTGCCGTGAGTGGAGATCGTGTCATTGCACTCCAGCCTGGGTGACAGAGTGAGACTCCATCTCAAAAAAAAAAAAAAAAAAAAAAAAAAACAGGAAAGCATCTGTACTTTAATTTTGCATATGGAAAATGGAAAACATTAACCAAAATGTTAATTTTCTTTTTCTCACTGAAGTCCACAAAGCAAGAAATTGACAAATTTGGGGTTACTACATGGAACTTGTAAAATCAAATCATATTAATATATTTGGTGTGGAGAGTCTCTGCAACAGGAGGATGGTGTGTGTGGGGGAGAGTACCTACAGTGGAGGGAGAGGTTGGAGAGTATCACAAGGATTGTGGTGGAAAAGATCGTTTGGCTCCTTCATGATTGAATGGGCATGCGGCTGATCAAGGTAATCCCTGCAGATGAGCTGCTTGGGATCCTTCATTACCAATGGCCCACCTAACATGAATCTTCTAGGATGTTATATGACCTATGTAGGATAACCCTTGCAAGAGAAATATGTTGGCTTAAATTTAGGTGTCCCTTCCCTCTACTGTATATCTTCCCAATAGGACCCAGGCATCAGAAAGAAGAAAACTCATTGGAGATTTTAGGCTGAACTCTTTGGAATCTTCAAGGATGGGAGAACTGTTGACTCACTTGTCAAGATTCTCTTTTGTTTTCTGATTTTTTCTATGACCAGCCATACACTAGCCAAAGAGGTGAACTAATAGAGTACACTCTTTGGAGACACACATCTGATTTGAATCCTAGCTCAACCCTATAGTGGCTGTGTAGACTCAGACCTAGTCTCTCTAAGCCCATTTGTTTTAATGTAAAATAGGCACAATAACGTCTCCCTCTTAAGGTGTTTGTAAGAATTCAATCATCACATGTCTGGAGAGTGTCTAGGCAAATGGGAGGTATTATGTGTCCAACTCCAGGACATTGCTCATAAACCTGTGATTTAGCTCATAGAGCACTGGGCACCTAAGGAGATCAAAAGATCTGGATTGCACTGACTACATCAGGTGGCCAAGGATTGGTTGGATTAGTGGGGCCTCTCAAATCACATTTCACAGGGAACAATCCTATGGAGAGTGATTAGGAATTAGGTTCACCAATCTATTTTGAGAGGATTTGGTTTGGTCCAGCCAATATTTTGAAGTACTCACAATGCCAGGTTCTTTGCTTCATTCTTGAAATATAGATATGAACCAGGAATTAATTCTGGTGCCAAGGAACTTCACACTGTAGAGATGGATATGAGCAATTACCAAAAAATATTCTAAATATTATCTGATAAAGTTTTTAATGGAGGAAATCATAGGATGTTACCAAGGCAAAGAGGAAAAAAATCCCTAACCTAGATCATTGGGATTAGGGATGGTTTCTCCTAGGGGACAAAAGAGCTTAAGTCTTCTTGATGAGGGTGTGGTATATATTTGAATGTGAAGGCATTAAATTGAATGATGCATATAAGAGAATAGAATAAGTATTGTGTTGTAGGAGACATAAGATGAAAGTTGGGGGATAGCAAGAGATGTCAGTTATGAAAGGCTGATCAAAGTCTTCATTCTTTGAAAGCCATTGAAAGGTTTTATACAACAGAGTGACAAGATCAGATTCATGTTTCACAAATATCTTTTTGGTTTCAGGGTGGAGGATGAATAGAATGGTGAAACCAGAGGCAGAGATACTAGTTAGGAAGCTAGTTCAGTAATTCACATGAGAGGTGGTGGTGGCTGAATTAGGGAAGTGGCAGTGCAGAAGGGGAAAGGGATCTATACAATCAATATTAATTGGTAAATTTGACAAGATTGGGCATGGGTTGCATATGGAAAATGAAAGAGAGTGAGAATAATTCCCAAGAGTCTGATTTGAGCATTGGGTGGTTGGGGCGGGAAGTGAGGGTGGGGGCATTCCTTGATACCTGAACAATGGAGGGGGTAGAGATGATGAGTTTAGAAAGCAGAAGAGAGACTTCAACCAGGAACTTCTGGGCTTGGAATCAGGTTCCATGGCTTCTGACAAACTGTGCTGACTATGGGCAAATCACTCTCCCTCTTTAGCTTTAGTTTCTCATTTTATCATGCAAGTAAATATTAGACTGAAGAGAGACTCCCAAACATGTATCTGTGGTCACACAACTGTAGACTCTGATTTACTAATTCTGGTGTGCAGTCCAAGAATCAGTATTTTCAAAAGTTTCCCAGATGATGCTGTTGTCCAACAGGTTTCAAGCCCTTTAGAGCAGGAGATCCTTGAGGATTCTTACAGCTCAAGCATCTCTTAATGCAGTTTCCTCCTAGCTCTTGCTCCTTCCTGCTGACTCTGCAGATATGAGCTGGCATCTAATATCCAGTGTGGCCTTCACAGACACTACCATGCATGCCAGTATCCACAGTGTGTCTCACTTTCTCTGTCCCTCCACCCCTTCCTCCACTCATCACATGGATTGGGCAGGCAGAAAAAGCCAAGAGTATTACCCTTCACATAATTGGCACCAAGGCAACTCCCTGCCATGTTTTTCCTTCCTAAAGACATATGGTTGATTTCCCACCAGGTTATTGTATAATAAACCACTTCTGTAGCTCATTGGGATGGAGGGTTAGTGATTTTGTTCCAAGTGTGGTGGTAAATGCATTTTTTAAAGGCCTTCCCTAAACTTAAAGTTTTAGTAGACAGAACGCATCCAAGAATTGAGCATTTATCTTCCACATGTGCTGGGAGGACATGTTACTTATCTTCTCTCTTGGTGCTTCCACTGATCCCACTTCCTGCTATGGATGAGCTCAGCAGACATGGCATGTAGACACATGGGGAAAAGTCATCAACACATCTGAAAAATTAATAATGGTTTGGCCATCAACAGAGAGGCTTAGGTGTTACTTCTTACAACCTACAAACAGCATTAATTACACTGAAATCTCCAGGCTGGACCAAGAAGAGGATCCCCTTACACCACACATAAGTGCTTTTGCCTGGAATGAAACAGCACAGGTCTTCCTCTCACTGCAAGGCTGTGATCAATTCTTGGCTCCCAAACCCAAAAGGGATGTGGAAATCTGGTGGGAACTGTAAAGGCCTGGAATATAAGACTTATGTGCACAGATGAAAGGCAGCAGGCTTGTTCAGCTGGGAGGAACTGTAGGATGGCTTAATTATAACCTCCTGGTCTATAGTGAGTTCTTAGATCACTGATGAGGTAAACCCGCTGCTGGATCCCAAGCTGGGAGCTACAGCAAGGACTCAACCTATTTATCTTTTATTTTTCTATGGTGTTTGGGATGCAGCTCTGAATAAAGTGGTGGTTGAGGAAACTGATTCAGGAACTGCATTTCCAGATCCTTTTACAGCAGAAAGAGCTTAACTTTGGGGTAATTCAAACCTGAGTTTGAATTCCAATTACACAAATTACAAACTGTAACTTCGGATATTTCAACTGCGTACATTGTAATTTTCTTAACTATAAAATAAGGTTAAAATATTGACCACATAGGGCTATTTTGGGGAATGAGAGAGAGAGTAGGAGTAGTCTCTTATCTAGTACAGAGCCTGGTAAGTTCTTTAAGTATTTTCAGAGTGAAGGATTAGATAAAGCTACGGAGAACGTTTAGACAGACTATGGTAGACAAGCTAGTAGGGTGATCTGACGTCTCAATTTGCCTTGGATAGTGCTAGCTTAAAAATTCAGCAGGCATGCGAAAGGGTCTCAGATTGAAGGGACAAAGTGATTTCCCTGTAGCCTCTGAATAACTTAAGCTCTGTGGTTTGCAGGAACTTAGTGATGTGGTCGTGCATGGTGTGCGTGTGTGTGTGTGCGCGCATGTGTGCGTGTATGTAATATCTTATGTCTACTACTCTGATGTCTTTTGAGCTTCTTGGAAACTTGGATAATATCTAATTTATCTCTTCATTTCTCTTTATCCCTAAATCAGCAAATGTGTGAGGAGAACCAATGGTGATTATATGCCTTGTATGAGAACAGATGGAAAAATAAACAAACACCAAATCTCACTTCCTCCTGTTGCTTACCTTTTAGTGGCAGTGTCAGATTTTTCTCCTGGACTCCTTCTCCTAACTATAATTTAAAAAATGTATTACATCATGCAACTTATTTATTTTAAAAATCTAAAGTATTACAGATAACATGGAAGCTCTTATCCCTAATATCATTCCCCCTTCTCTAAAGGCAATCACCAATATGAATTTTATTGTGTATCATTGCAGCCCCCGTTTTCTATGTTTACTATGAGATATATCCACAAATAATACATATGGTTGCTATTTCTTACCTATTTACAGAACTATTTCATACTACAGTTTTTAACAACTTGTTTCCCCTTTGTTACTCATGATTGCATTTTTGATATCCATTCATGTCTTTACACATAGATCTAATTAATTCATTTTGATTTTTGTTATTGTAAATTGCATGAATGTATTACAATTTATTTACTCATTCTCCATTGAAGGACATAAAGATTGTTTCCAATTTTTCTTCATTGTAAACAGACACTGCTGTAATGAACATTCTGGTTTATGTGCAGGCATTTCTCTGAAGTAGAATGAGAAGTCATTGGGCATGCACATTTTAAAAATTTCACGATCTACAGTCAAATTGCTCTCCAAAGTGATTGTACTAATTTAGACTCCCACCAGCAGGGTAGGAAAGTTCAGTTTTCTCATGTCTTTACCAACAGTTGCTATTGACAGACTCTTTAATGCTTGTCAAACTATTTGGTGTAAAATGCTTCACTGTTATTTTAATTTGCATTTCCTTTATTTCTAGTGAGGATAATAATCTATTCATATGTTCACTGGCTCTTCTGAATTGCCTGTTCCCATCAATTGCCAACTTCTGTGTTATATTGTTGGTTCGTTTAAACTGATACATAATTTCTCTACCTATTCAAGATAATCTGTGTTTGTTTTACACGTTACAGACATATTTTCTAAGCCTGCCATTTTTAAGTATGTTTCATGGTGTGCTTTGTAATGGGGAAAATTTTAATTTTGATGCACTTGGTTTTATCAATGCTTTCCTATAAATTGCTAGTGTTTGAGAGTTTTCTAAGAAATTTGATCTTTATCTCTTAGTCAAAAATTGTTATCCTACATTCTCTTCTAATTAAAAAATCCCATTTACAGTTTTAATTATTTTTGTCTATAAAGTGAGTTCCGAATGGGAAACCAGGTCATTTATTGCACTTTTTTCCTTCCCACTGATTTATAATGCCACCTCTGTCATACACCAGGCTCATATGTGTTTCAGCTTATTTAAGGGCTTCAAATTTTATTTCATTAACTTGACTTTTTCTCTGCTCTCCAATATCATTCTTTTAATTTTATGACTTTAAACTGTTTTCATGGATAGGTAGTCAAGTTCTATCTCATTTTTTCCCCTCCCCTCAGAATTATCTTTGCTGATCTTTGTTGTTTGCGTATTCAAATGGAGTTTAGAATAAGTGCGTAGAGTTCTGAGAGAGAAATCTTGTTGAGATTTTATCTGAAACCTCATTAATTAAATATATTGATGATTTGGATCAAGTTAACAGCTTTGTGATTTTAAATATCTCCACTCATGGAAATGGCACAACTCTCCATATATTTTGTTTCCTCTTATGCTGCTTATTTCATAATTTTGTATACAAATTTTTGCATATATGTATTTTTAAATTTATTCATAAACACCTTTTTTTTGCTTTTATGCCTGTACTTATATTGCATTATTACTGATATGTATATATTCTTCCACCCTTGTGAGATCTTAGAGTGACTTTGCTAGTTTAGTCAGTTTTTCTTAGATTTATTATATTGAGGACCTTATATATGATCTCTAAATATATACTGATAAGCTTAAATTCTTAAGTATCATTTATTTTTCTTGCCTTATTACGTAATTAGGGCATCCAGTTGACTAGTAAAAGTAATTATAAAGACTCTACTATTTTCTTTTCTTGACTTTAATAGAAATGCTTTTAAAGCTTCATCATTCATTATTGTATCTGTAGTAGGTTTTCGCTAGATGCTTATTTTTAAAGAAAGTTTCGTGTTACTGATAGATTGCTAAGAATTTTGTCATGGATTCATTTTGAATTTTATTCCTTAATTTTATGTATCTATTGATAAATCTATTTTTTCTTTTAGTTTGCTCATATATTGAATTAGCCTACTTTGATAGATTTTTTTTCCTAGTTAACCATACCTGCCTCTTTTTTGATTAATTTTAATAGGCCATTATATTTGTTTGTTAGTTTTAGTGAAGGGTTAGGTTTATTATGCTTGGATTTTACTTAAGATGTTTAATGAATTTTAATAGGCCATTATATTTGTTTGTTTGTTTTAGTGAAGGGTTAAGTTTATTATGCTTGGATTTTACTTAAGATGTTTAAAATTAAGATTTTTTTGCCATCTGTAACTTTATTTTATTGTACATTTTTTGGAATGGGGATCTTATGTTAATATCTCTTCTGACCATTCTATTAGGTTGGTGCAAAAGTAATTGCAGTTTTTGCCAATTTCAATCTAATAATCTATTAGTCTATAATAATTTCAATCTATAGTCTATTAGATGACTACTATTATCTACTAGATTATTCCACCTACTATTTTTCTTGTACATGCTAGAGCTTAAGAAAATTTTTCATCTTAGACTATGCTCTAATTATATCACCTGTGTGCATTTTTCCCATTGTAAAACAAATTGTTTTTCTTTTTGATATATATTGGCTGGTACCAATTGTTCTCTCAGAGAAGTAAATGGGATCTTTAAGGAAAAAAATATCTAGGTTTCCCACATTTAACTCACTAATCTTAGCAATGGCTAATAGGGAAATTCCCAGATGAATCAAGGAAATATCTCACCTTCCACAACAATAATTTATTAATTATAATTAATCAAATTGGTAGCTAACTGTGTGTTGGGCACTGGGCTAAGTACTTTATTTATATACATGATGTTATGTATTTGCAAAAATCATATGGTATAAGCAGTGCTAGTCTCAGTTTAGAGATAATAAAATTTGGATTAATGGGGTTTAAGTTACTTGCTCAAGTGTGCATAGGTGGTAAAGTGGTGATTTTTATCCATTCCTTTCTGACTCCAAATCACATACCCTTGACCACTTTGCTACATTGTGTCTACACCAATGTTTGGAGAACCTAAAGCCACCTGTGTTAACTCCATTCCAGCAGTTAAGGGAGTTTAACTCAACAATGTCTCCTGGTTAGTATATCCCTTATATCTCAGTTCTCTCTGCTTAACATATACAGATTTCTTTTCAAGAAATGCAAATTATATTTGTTTTGTTCTGTCTTATTTATGTTTTATTTTTTCTTCTTACACTGCGTCCAAGAAACACCTCCTCATGCTTTGGTGTCTTCTTTCTTCTTTTTCCTCTTGTCTGTGTTTAGTTTCCTCGTTTTCTAGTTAGTCCTATAATTCTTACTGATCCTTCTTTACTTTTACATTAGAAAAAAGGAGGGTTTAAAAAGAGTTTTTTAAATGAAAGAAAATAAATTGTCCTTCATTGGACTATTGTTCCTCCAAGCTAGGAAGTTGATGCTTGATTCTCTGATACCCCGGGGTCCTGGGTGGTGTTTTAAGCTGGGAGAAGGTCGGCACTCTCATGAACTGCCTTAGATGCTTCCTTATCCTGGGCCTCTCTGACAGGCAACATGCTTCAACTTTGTCAACAAGTTGTGGTTTGTTTCACTGGCCAAGCATAAGACAGAGCATGAAGGCCGAGCTGCGTGCCTGGTGCTGCATGTTTCCTGTTTCTGTAAGCTATTTGTTGTCAACTCTCTTTTTTCCTTTATGATATTTAATTGACATCACAGCTTAATGAGGCCTGACCAGTATTTTTCCTTTGGTCACAGATTTGATGCTACTGCCAACGTACCTGAATAAGAAGACAACCCTTTCCGGAAAAAGGGAAAACTTGAAGGGCTATTGAAGGCCGCTAGAAAGGTATTGTTTACATGATGCATTTTCCCCTTATCTTCAACAGGTAAAATTGTTACTAAACTGATGTTTCCTTTAACAATGATAATTTTTATTTGGTAGTCTTGGGATGTCCCTGGGAGCTCAAGTTCACACAATGAATCTAGATTTTTGCCAGTAAGGTTTTGTGACCTCACCTAAAATTTGCTCCTGGGGCTTGGAAAGTTTAAAATTGTGCTTTTTAATTTTCCCCTTCTTTTTTTTTTTAGCACAGTTCAGATGCCATGTCCCTATGAATTTTTCCTTAATTCCCAAATTGCAATAATATATCCATCATCTGCACATCTACATTACTTGTATTTAACCTGTTTCATGGCATTAACCATGTTTTACCCTGATGCAATGAGATACAATGCAGTTAGAGGAGAGAATATGAGTACTGGAGCTGGACAGGAATGGATGTGAAGCCTGTGGCAGTTATTTACTGGGTGATCTTAACATCTCAATATTTTCTTCTTCATAAAATGATAATATTAAAAATAATAGACTGTTAATATGACCTACCTTATCTGGTTGTTGGGATAATTTAAGAAAATTACACATTGTATTAGTCTGTTCTCATACTGCTGATGAAGACATACCAAAGACTGGGTAATTTATAAAGGAAAGAGGTTTAATTGACTCACAGTTCCACATGGCTAGGGAGGCCTCACAATCACGGTGGAAGGCAAAGGAGAAGCAAGGACATTTCTTACATGGTGACAGGCAAGACAGCTTGTGCAGGGGAACAAGCTCTGATTTATAAAACTATCAGATCTTGTGAGACTTATTCACTACCACGAGAACAGTATGGGGGAAACCACCCCCATGATTCCATTATCTTCACCTGGACCCACCCTTGACATGTGGGAATTATTGCAATTCAAGGTGAGATTTGGGTGAGGACACAGCCAAACCATATCACACATGTAATAAACAGCCTTGGTGCACAGGAGAAGCAATAGATGACTATGATTTTACCATCCTTTGAGTTAATACCCACTATCACTGGTGCCTGTAAAGGGCTGCACTTGTAGAAAGTATGACTCTGTCTTTCCATAACACTAAACATGAAACCTAAGAGCTTTTCATCACGGGGATTTGTCTCATCATCTGGCATGCTTTTTTTGACACCTAGCCAACCCAGTAGGCTTTATCTGAGTTAACCTCATAAAGTATCATATTGTTTCACACAGGGGTTTATTCCTGAAAGTTACTTAATGGTAGTTTTTAAGAAAATTAAATCTTATTTTATAGGCACCTGGGAAAATCATTATTAAAGTGAGTCATATGGCTAATCGTTTTTGCGTAAAGGATCCCTTTGGAAAGTGAATAATCTCTTGTTAGTTACCATGCGTATGTTCAGATACCAGCGCTTCTTAGAGAGGTGCTTAATCCATGTATATAAAGTACTCTATACAATCTTATACTTCTGCTAAGAACATTTGCCATAGAATCCAGGGATAGATATACATGAATGATGTTGTGTTACTTTGTAAAATTTGTCTCTACATTTTTAATAAATTGGTATGTAAATGGATTGGTATGTATTTGGATTCTCTACAACACAAACTTCTAAGATTTTTAGTTTTAGGAATCCTCCAAAAGCCAAGGAAAAACTAGAAGGAAAATGATATTTATTGAGCATCTTTTTGCTAAGCATTATGTGAATCATCTTCACTAACATATTATAGTTATTCCTCATCATAATGCTATGAAAAGTATTGCTTACCTTTTATTGGAGAGAAAAAAAATGAGGCTGAGATAAGTAAATTACACTATGCCAGGTAATTCAGCTAGAAAATAGCAAAGTACAGGATTTGAAATCAGATCTTCTGGATGCCAAATCCGTTACTTATTCCAGTAAAGTACTCTTTCTTGAGAACAATATACTGAATTTCAACGGGAAATAAAATTTAAGATGTGGGTGGTATTTATCTTACTATTCGGGTACTTAAAAAATATCGTACATTATCTTCGGGCCTTATTTTTTAACCTGCCTATGGAACGTGGCTCTAAACCTTTGCACTGAGGCTAGCTTCAGTGAAATTTTGAAGGAGTTAATGCCTTCCTCTTTTTGATACAAGATTAAACATGGATTGCAACTAGAAACCACAAAGCTGAGTGTTTATTAAATATACGAATTTTCCTTTCATCCAGTTGGCCAATGTTTTCAACCATAATCTACTTTTCTCTAAATTTTTCCATGGAGCAGGATGATGATTCCAAATCCTAAAATTCTGAAAAAAAAAAAATCACTTAATGACCACTGGTGAATTCCTGTAAACTCATCCCAGAATCAGTAATGAGTATTTGGAAAAGATTCATGGGTAAGCTCCAATTCTCACCAAAATGGCCCTTTGAGTAGCAATCAAGGATTCTCTGAGGGAACTGGGAAGTTCCAGATGGCTTTTAAGGGAGGCTATTTGGTTTAGTTTAATAGAACTTGGTGCTATTAAGGCCAATGGTGGGAGTCCTTTGTCCTATTCTAGTATATATATATATATATATATATATATATATATATATATATATATATATATATATATACATATACATACGTACATACATATATACTCCTTACTCTATTAATGTATTTAGAAAGTAAATAGTATAGGCTATAAATAGGCAGAAAAAAACAGTGGGAATGGCTTAGTGTGAACCATTAACTCTATATATTCATTCAACATGAATTTGCTAAAAGCCCATTAGGTACTAGTCTCTGGAGACACATGGTCAACTTGAACAAGAATTGGCTTTGAGGAAATAATGGACTAAGGGGGATATATAAACAGATAATTGTGATGTGTTTTTTTTTCTTTTTGCATCTTTTTTTTTTTTAATTTAAGTTTTAGGGTACATGTGCACATTGTGCAGGTTAGTTACATATGTATACATGTGCCATGCTGGTGCACTGCACCCACTAACTCGTCATCTAACATTAGGTATATCTCCCAATGCTATCCCTCCCCCCTCCCCCCACCCCACAACAGTCCCCAGAGTGTGATATTCCCCTTCCTGTGTCCATGTGACCTCATTGTTCAATTCCCACCTATGAGTGAGAATATGCGGTGTTTGGTTTTTTGTTCTTGCGATAGTTTACTGAGAATGATGAGTTCCAATTTCATCCATGTCCCTACAAAGGACATGAACTCATCATTTTTTATGGCTGCATAGTATTCCATGGTGTATATGTGCCACATTTTCTTAATCCAGTCTATCATTGTTGGACATTTGGGTTGGTTCCAAGTCTTTGCTATTGTGAATAATGCCGCAATAAACGTGCATGTGTCTTTATAGCAGCATGATTTATAGGCCTTTGGGTATATACCCAGTAATGGGATGGCTGGGTCAAATGGTATTTCTAGTTCTAGATCCCTGAGGAATCACCACACTGACTTACTTCCACAATGGTTGAACTAGTTTACAGTCCCACCAACAGTGTAAAAGTGTTCCTATTTCTCCACATCCTCTCCAGCACCTGTTGTTTCCTGACTTTTTAATGATTGCCATTCTAACTGGTGTGAGATGGTATCTCATTGTGGTTTTGATTTGCATTTCTCTGATGGCCAGTGATGATGAGCATTTTTTCATGTGTTTTTTGGCTGCATAAATGTCTTCTTTTGAGAAGTGTCTGTTCATGTCCTTCACCCACTTTTTGATGGGGTTGTTTGTTTTTTTCTTGTAAATTTGTTTGAGTTCATTGTAGATTCTGGATATTAGCCCTTTGTCAGATGAGTAGGTTGCGAAAATTTTCTCCCATTTTGTAGGTTGCCTGTTCACTCTGATGGTAGTTTCTTTTGCTGTGCAGAAGCTCTTTAGTTTAATTAGATCCCATTTGTCAATTTTGGCTTTTGTTGCCATTGCTTTTGGTGTTTTAGACATGAAGTCCTTGCCCATGCCTATGTCCTGAATGGTAATGCCTAGGTTTTCTTCTAGGGTTTTTATGGTTTTAAGTCTAACATTTAAGTCTTTAATCCATCTTGAATTGATTTTTGTATAAGGTGTAAGGAAGGGATCCAGTTTCAGCTTTCTACATAGGGCTAGCCAGTTTTCCCAGCACCATTTATTAAATAGGGAATCCTTTCCCCATTGCTTGTTTTTCTCAGCTTTGTCAAAGATCAGATAGTTGTAGATATGCGGCGTTATTTCTGAGGGCTCTGTTCTGTTCCATTGATCTATATCTCTGTTTTGGTACCAGTACGATGCTGTTTTGGTTACTGTAGCCTTGTAGTATAGTTTGAAGTCAGGTAGTGTGATGCCTCCAGCTTTGTTCTTTTGGCTTAGGATTGACTTGGTGACGCGGGCTCTTTTTTGGTTCCATATGAACTTTAAAGTAGTTTTTTCCAATTCTGTGAAGAAACTCATTGGTAGCTTGATGGGGATGGCACTGAATCTGTAAATTACCTTGGGCAGTATGGCCATTTTCACGATATTGATTCTTCCTACCCATGAGCATGAAATGTTCTTCCATTTGTTTGTATCCTCTTTTATTTCCTTGAGCAGTGGTTTGTAGTTCTCCTTGAAGAGGTCCTTCACATCCCTTGTAAGTTGGATTCCTAGGTATTTTATTCCCTTTGAAGCAATTGTGAATGGGAGTTCACTCATGATTTGGCTCTCTGTTTGTCTGTTGTTGGTGTATAAGAATGCTTGTGATTTTTGTACATTGATTTTGTATGCTGAGACTTTGCTGAAGTTACTTACCAGCTTAAGGAGATTTTGGGCTGAGACAATGGGGTTTTCTAGATATACAATCATGTCGTCTGCAAACAGGGCTTATGATGCGTATCATAGTAAAGGTAGGTATAAATTTGTAAGACTAACAGAAGAAGAATGTTGATTAGTAAGTGGAGTTTATTAAGTTTAGTAGTAATGAGAATTATTATAATGGTGGTTGCAATTACCATAATTCATTGATCTTTTAATGCTAATCCCAGTGCTATGGCCTGTACGTGAATTATTCTATTCAATCTAAAAAACTTGTGATATTGGTGATGATGATTATGATTATAGTAACAGAAATAATGGGGAATATAAGGCACATGTATTAAACGTTATTTTCAAGATACTGTATTGGGTCTTTCAAGGTATTATTTTATTAAATCATGCCAGCAACTCTCTGCAGTTGGTATTATTATCACCATGCTGAAGAACAGTCTGATGCCAAGAGAGTGTCCACAAATTTTCCAAGAATGTACAATGATTAGGTTTATGATTTAAAATCTGGGCTAGATGACCCCACAGTTCATACCCCTAAGTACAGGTCTACCTTGTTTCATTGTGCTTCACTTCACATATACTGTATTTTTAAAAAATATTGAAGGTTTATGGCAACCATGCATTGAGCAATTCTATAGGTACCATTTCTCCAACAGCATGTGCTCACTCTGTGTTTCTGTTTCACATTTTGGTAATTCTCACAATATTCCAAACATTTTTTGTTATCATTATATCCATTTTGATGGTTCATGATAGTGAGTTTTTGTTTGTTAGTTTTTTGTTTTTTTAGACAGAGTTGGTGTCTCAGCCTACGGAGTAGCTGGGATTACATGCATGCACCACCACACCTGCCTGATTTTTGTATTTTTAGTAGAGATGAAGTTTTGCCATGTTGGCCAGACTGGTCTTGAACTCCTGGCCTCAAGTGATCTGCCCACTTTGGCTTCCCAAAGTGCTGAGATTACAGGCAAGAACCACCACGCCTGGCCTGATTAGTAATTTTTGATGTCAATATTTTGTAATTGTTTTGGGGGGCCATGAATCAAGCTCATATAAGACTGTAAACTTAATAAATATTGCGGTCAGCTCCAATGACTGGCCATTTTGCCTCTCTCTTTTTTGGCCTCCCTATTTTCTAGGATACAACAATAATGAAATTAGGCCAATTGATAACCTTACAGTGGCCTGAAAGTGCTCAGGTGAAAGGAATAGTTGCACATCTCACTTCAAATCAAAAGCAAGAAATGATTAAACTCAATGAGGAAGGCATGTTGAAAGTCAAGATAGGCCAAGAGCTAGGCCTCTTGTGCCAAAGAATTTGGCAAGTTGTGAATGCAAAGGAAAAGTTCTTGAAGCAAATTGAAAGTACTACTCCAATGAACACACTAATGATAAGTAAGCAAAACAGCCTTATTGCTGGTATGAAGACAGTTTTAGTGCTCCACATAGAAAATCAAATCAGCCACAATATTTGCTTAAGCTAAAACCTAACCCTCAGCAACACCTTACCTCTCTTTAATTCTAGGAAGGCTGAGAGAGGTGGCAAAGCTGCAGAAGAAAACTTTGAAGCTAGCAGAGATTGGTTCATGAGGTTTAAAGAAAGAAGCCGTCTTTATATCACAAAAGTTCAAGGTAAAGCAGCAAATATTGATATAGAAGCTGCAACAAGTTATCCAGAAGATCTAGCTAAGATAATTGATGAAGGTGGCTATAATAAACAATAGATTTGCAGTGTAGACAAAACAGCTTTATACTGGAAGAAGATGCCATCTAGGACTTTCATAGCTACAGAGAAGTTAATGCCTGGCTTCAAAGCCTCAAAGAATATGCTGACTCTTGTTATGGGCTAATGCAGCTGTTGACTTTAAGTTAAAGCCAATGTTCATATACCATTCCTAAAAATCCTAAGATTTATGCTAAATTACTCTGCCTGTGCTCTATAAATGGAAGAACAAAGCCTGGATGACTGCACGTCTGTTTACATAATGCTTCACTGAAGATTTTAAGCCCACTGTTGAGACCCACTGCTCAGAAACAAAGATTTCTTTCACAATATTACTGCTTATAGACCATTCACCTGGTCACCCAAGAGTTCTGATAACAATATACAAGAAGATTAACCTTACTTTTATGCCCTACGAACACAATATTCATTCTGCAACTCATGGTTCAAGAAGTAATTTTGAATTTCACATTTCATTACTGAAAAAAATACATTTTGTAAGGCTGTAACTGCCATAGAAAGTGATTCTTCTGATGAATCTGAGCAAAGTAAATAAAAAGCCTGGAAAGAATTCACCATTCTGGATGTCACTAGGAGCATTTGTGATTCATGGGAGGTTATCAAAATGTCAACATTAGCAGAACTTTGGAAGAAGTTGATTCCAACTCTCACATATAAATAACTTTGTTCAAGACGTCAGTGGTGGAAGTAACTGCAGAGGTGGCTTAAATAGGAAGAACACTAGAATTAGAAGTGGATTCTGAAGGCGTGGCTGAATTGCTGCTGTCTCATGATAAAACTTGAATGAAAAGGAGTTGCTTTTATGGATGAGCAAAGAGTGGTTGCTTGAGAGGGAATCTACTCTTTGTGAGGATGCTGTGAACATTGTTGAAATGACAACAAATGATTTAAAATATTGCATAAATTTAGTTCATCAAACAGCATCAGGTTTGAAAGAATTGTCTCCAATTTTGAAGGAAGTTATACTGTGAGCAATATGCTATCAAACAGCATCACATGCCAAAGAGAAATATTTTGTGAAAGGAAGAGTCAATCAACATAGCAAACTTCATTGTTATCTTAAGTAATTTCCATAGCCACCAAACCTTCAGCAACCACCACCCTCATCAGTCAGCAGCCATCAATACTGGGGCAAGAATCTCCACTGGCAAAAAGATTAGGACTTGCTGAAGGCTTAGATGACCATTAGCATTTTTAAACAAGAAAGCATTTTTTTAGTTAAGCTACGTACATTTTTAGATTTGAAAGACATTTCTCAAAAGAAGACATACAAGTGGCAAGCAGGCATATGAAAAGATGCTACACATCATCCATCATCAGATAAATGCAAATCAAAACTACAAGGAGATATCATCTCACACCAGTTAGAATGGCTTATATCCAAAAGACAGGCAATAACAAATGCTGATGAGGAAGTGGAGAAAAGAGAACAGTCAGTGGGAATGTAAATTAGCACAACTATGGAGTACAGTTTAGAGGTTTCACAGAAAACTAAAAATGAGCTACCATATGATCCAGCAATCCCACTGATGGGTATATACTGAAAAGAAGGTATATCAGTATATTGAAGAGATATCTGCACTCTTAATGTTTGTTGCAGCACTGTTTACAGCAACTAAGATTTGGAAGCAACCTAAGTGTTCATCAGCAGATGAATGGTTAAAGAAAATGCGGTACATGCAGACAATGGAGTACTACTCAGCCATAAAAAAAAATAATATCCAGTCATTTGCAGCAACATGGATGGAACTGGAGACCATTATGTTAAGTGAAATAAACCAGGCACAGAAAGACAAACATCTCATGTTCTCCCTTATTTGTGGGATCCAAACATCAAAACAATTGAACTCATGCTCATAGAGAGGAGAACGATGGTTACCAGAGGCTGGGAAAGGTAGTGGGAAGGTGGAAAGGGAGGTGGGGATCGGTAATGTATAAAAAAATACTGGAAAGAGTGAATAAGACCTACTATTTGATAGTACAATGGATGATTATAGTCAATAATAACCTAATTGTATATTTTCAAATAACATAAAGAGTGTAATTGGATTGTTTGTAACTCAAAGGATAAATGCTTGAGGGGATAGATACACCATTCTCCATGATGTGTTTATTTCACATTTCATGACTGTATTAAAACATTTTATGTACCCCCATAAATATATATACTTACTACAAACCCACAAAAATTAAACATTAAAAAAAGATATGTACATTTTTAAGACACAATGCTATGCACTTAATAGTCCACAGTACAGTGTAAAAGTAACTTTTATATTTACTGGGAGAGCAAAAAAAAAATTGTGTGACTTGCTTTATTGGTATATTTGCTGTATTTCAGTGGTGTGTAATCAAACCCATAATATCTCAGAGGTTTGCCTGTACATTAAGCCAAGCTGTCTTCTGAGCAGGGTAAACACTGAAGGGTGTCAGGTAGAAAAATAAAAGGAACACATTCTAAGAAAAGGAAGTTTTTTAAAAAATAGTTTTGTAAAACAGTATGTTAGAGAGGTCACTTAGTGAGAATGTATAGTGCCTGAAGGAAAACAGTGGTAAATAAAGCCCAAAATATAAATTAGTTTCAAATTATAAAGGAATGTGTATTTGCATTTTATCCTATAAGTTGAGAATCAAAGGATAGTCTTCCAAGCAAGGAAGATAAAGATTCACATCTATATATTTTTTTTTGAGACAGAGTCTCGCTCTGTCGCCCAGGCTGGAGTGCAGTGGCACGATCTCGGCTCACTGCAAGCTCCGCCTCCCAGGTTCACGCCATTCTCCTGCCTCAGCCTCCCAAGTAGCTGGGACCACAGGCGCACGCCACCATGCCTGGCTAATTTTTTTGTATTTTTAGTAGAGACGGGGTTTCACCGTGTTAGCCAGGATGGTCTCAATCTCCCGACCTCGTGATCCACCCACCTCGGCCTCACATCTACATTTTTAAAGAAAACACCAGATCAAACAAAAAATAAAAATAGTTGATGTGAGTGGGTAACCCAAAGTATACTAAGGTTACTCAGAATTTTTGAAAATCTGGTTTAAGAATTCTCCTGTATCTGAATATCCCAAATGGTTCATAAATATAAGTAAACAGCTTCTGTCACACAGTATTCTTGAGGTTCTTTATCTCTCTGGTTTGGATTGGTTCCCATGTTGGTTAGTATTGAGAGATAACATCCAGAGGTGAAAACATACTCTAGTGAGTAGTGTTGACATAAAATTAACGAAAATTGTTGGAGAAAATCAGTTTTTGGTGAATGTCTGAGCAGAAAATCTGGGCTTTGAACCCTAGGTAAACTTACTTTCCCACACCCCACTTCCATAGAGTAGACATATTGGAATAGCCTAAAATATCTATCTCTAAAATGGTACCTTTGAAACATTCTAAATTTATTATTTCATTCTTTCATCCTCACCCTTAAAATTTTCATTCCAACTCTGCATCATTGGCTTTTAAAAGTTCTCCAATGCCGGCCAGGTGCGGTGGCTCATGCCTGTAATCCCAGCACTCTGGGAGGCTAAAGCGGGTTGATCACAAGGTCAAGAGATCAAGACCGTCCTGGCCAACGTGGTGAAACCCTGTCTCTACTAAAAATACAAAAATTAGCTGGGCGTGGTGGTGCATGCCTGTAGTCCCAGCTACTCAGGAGGCTGAGGCAGGAGAATCGCTTGAACCTGGGAGGCAGAGGTTGCAGTGAGACGAGATTCCACCACTGCACTCCAGCCTGGGTGACAGAGTGAGACTCTGTCTCAAAAAAAAAAAAAAGTTTTCCAATGCCTCAAGAAACTCCTAATGGTATTCTCAACTTATAAAGAAGGACCAATCTCTAGAACTATAGACTTCTGAAAAGGAAAATGAAAGAACAATCTTTCTTCCTTCTTTCTTCTCTCTTTTCCTTTTTCTTACTCTTCTTTCTGTCCTTTCCTTTCTTCTCTCCCTCGTTCCCTTCCTTTCTGGTATACTTCCTCTCTCCCTTCCTTCCTCCTTTCTTCTTTTATTCATTTTTCTTTATTTCCTCTATCTTTTTGAACTTTTCTACTCATTTCTTTTCTACCTTTATGTAGTGAAAATGCAAATTTGCTCACATCACAATTCAGACATGCAATGAAAATGTAGCCTGCTTATTTCATCATCATAATCTCCCCTCCTGTTACTTTTCAAAAAAGATTTAAACTAAACTTAATCTACAAGTTTGAAACTTACTTTGATCTAATAATTTAAAAACCTTTTGATTTTTTTTTACCCTATGATACTTACTTTTAGATTCCTCCATTTTCTCCAGTCTCTTTTCGGATTTAGGTGCATGAGGAAAAAGCTAATGGCTTTGGAAGGAAAATTTCTCCTGGCCTCATAGTGCTTTTTGGTAGTGTTCTGGCTAGTAGCCACTGAAGTACAGTTGGTCCGTCATGTTTTAGGCATTCTACTGGGTTTTCTGCTTGCTCCTGAATTACTCCTATGTCCAATTATCCTCTCCTGACTCAGAGTCACATAAATTCTTCCTGCTGACCCAGCCACCCTTAGCTCTCACTGGGATGAATATCTCTCTGAAATTCTCTCATAGTCTCCATTTGGACTAAAGCTTCTGCTTTGGGAGCATCTTACCTATACCACTGGCATAATAACAGGTCTGTTGACTTTCAATTCAGTGTTCATGCCACATAGAAAGGAGGGGAATTGGGTACTACATAATCTTTCATTCTACAGAGCAAAGACTTGGGGATATATATAAGCTACTTCCTCTTTCTTACTCCTTCTCTCCTTCTTTTGCTAACCTTTGGCCCAAAAGAAGCAGATTTTGTTTTCCTCTCTGGTCTAGATGAAACATCTCCCTAAATCATTCATACTTCATGAAGTAGCATCTACGTAAATCATACTGATACATCATGAAGTAGCAACTACCTTCCCATTTCCTCCTATTGTCTTTATTTAGAATGTAGTGCTAGGAGAAATAAAAATGTCTTACTATCAAGGAACTTAAATTTAGAAGTAGTTAGAAATATATTATCACTTCTGTTTCTGGCTATTAGAAAGTAGTGGTGGCTAGAATTATTCCCTTATCATAAATACTAGAAGACTGGACAAAAGATAGAAAACAAACATTTTTAATCATTGGCTAATATGCAGTAGGATTGTGGTTCCTGTAAAAAGGGAAACAAATGAAGTAAGCCCTGGAATCACGCAGGCTTTCTACTGGGAGGCAATTTCTAGAATGCTTCATAGGGAAGGGCAGCTCAAGGATTAAGAGTAATCTTGCTGAGTAGCTAAGACAGAGATTGCAGTTTATGAGGCCAAAGTGGTTAAAATGTATATAGTTAAAAGAGTACCTGAGAGGAGTGAACTTAACAAAGAACAAGTACCAGAAATCTGCAAAGGGTTTCCTTAAAATTCTTGACTGATCTAGGCTTAGAGTGAAAACTTCAGGCTTATATAAAGAACTTCTGGACAAAGAAGTTACTGGGGAATTTCATGCCAGATGATTCCTGAACACATCATTTTAGTTCCCACCAGCCATAGTGGAGGGGCTTTATTGAATACTGGAGGCATTCACTAGAGATCCCAGAATTTTCATATCTTAGAAGTTAGGCTAAATTAGCTCTGAAGAAAATACTACTCCAGAGTCACCCTGAAAAGCATAAAAACAACTTCAAAGGGACCAAACAAATCTGCAAATAGTCTAACTTCCCGCCACAAGAAAAGGTAGCACTCTTCAAAGAAGTATAAAAAATACACTACTTACAAATGTAACATTCTCAAAAAATACTATATGTACAAAGAAGTAGAAAATGGGGACTCATAACTGGGTGAATATCAGCCAATATAAACAGATCCAGAGATTAAAAAGATGATAAAATTAGCAGACAAAGACATTAAGTATACTTTTGTAAATAAGCTTCATAAGTTCAAGTATTGAAAATAAAGCATAAATATAATGAGAGAAATGAAATATAAGATAAAAAAGAAAAGCAAATGGAACTTCTTGTTGTAAAAACATATCTGAAATTAAATCCCATAGGATGAGAACTATAATACTTCAGAAAAAATAGTAGTGAAAATGAAGACATAACAATAGAAACTATCTAAAATGAAGCAGAGAAAGAAAAGGAGACTGAAAAATATGAACAGAACTTTATTGACTTTTGGAAAGCATCAAGGAGTTTAAAATTCATGTGACTGAAATCTAAGAAAGGGATCTGAAGAGGCAATGGCTGAAAAAATTTTAAGTTTGATGAAAACCATCAACCCATCAATCTAAAAAGTTCAGTGAGCTCAAAAGAAGATAAATATAAAGCCACATAAGGAAATATCATAATCAAATTTTTAAAAGCAAATATTATAGAAACAGTGAAATAAACTAAACAAAAAAAAAAACAACTTATTATTCTATACCCAGATAAACTATCTTTCAAAATTGAGGGTAAAATAAAACCATCTTTAGACAAAACAAAAAGCTGAGAATATTTGTTACTAGCAAACCTATGCTATAAGTAATGTGACAGGCTGGATACAGTGGTTCGTGCCTATAATCCCAGTACTTTGGGAGGTCGAGGTGAGAAGATCACTTGAGCCCAGGAGTTTGAGATCAGACTGGGCAACATAGTGAGACCCTGTTTCTAAAATAAGTAAGAAAGAATGAAAGGAAGAAAAGAAAGAAATGTTATAGGAAGTTCTTTAGGCCTAAGGAAAATGAGCCCCAACTACTGGTATTCACATCTTTGTGTAGTTTCTTCCCACATTGCATCATGTTTGGTCTGTCTAACCAAGGAAATATGGCTGATGTAATGGTATGTCACTTCCAAGATTAGGTTATAAAAGACAAGTCTTTCTATGCCTCTGTTTCTGCCTCTCTGTCTCTTCTCATTAATCACTCTGCGAGAAGCCAATTGTGATGTTATAAGAAGACTCAGGCAACCTACAAAAAGGCCCACATTGTAAGAAACTGTGGTTTCAGCCAACAGGCATGTGAATGAGCTTGGAAATGAATTCTCCAGCCACAGATGACTTCATCCCTAATGGGCTGATATGGTTTGGCTCTGTGTTCTCACCCAAATTTCATCTTGTAGCTTCCATAATTCCCACATGTTGTAGAAGGGACCTGATGGGAGATGACTGAATCACGAGGGTGGGTCTTTTCCATGCTATTCTTGTGATAGTGAATGGGTCTCATGACATATGATGGTTTTAAAAACAGGAGTTTCTCTACACAAGAACTCTTTTTGCCTGCTGCCATCCACATAAGATGTGACTTTCTCCTCCTTGCCTTCCACCATAATTGTGAGGCCTTCCCACCCATGTGGAACTACAAGTCCAATAAACCTCTTTCTTTGGTAAATTGTCCAGTCTCGGGTATGTCTTTATCAGCAGTGTGAAAACGGACTAATAAATGGGCAGTATGACTACAGCCTCTTGAGACACCCTGACCAGTACATCCATCTAAGCTCTCTTGGATCTCTGACTGAAAAAAAAAAAAAAAAAACTGTAAGATAGTAAGTATTTGTTGCCATAAGATGCTATGTTTTGGGGGCATTTGTTATGCAGCTATAGATAACTAACATACTTTCAAATTAATTCTACAAGGCAACATTATCCAGAAATAAAATACACCCAATATTCTTATAAAAAAGATTCAAAAATATTTAATAAATACTAGCAAATCAAATAGAGCAATATATAAAATGTATTACAGTATGACTAAGTGAGTTTTACCCCAGAAATGTAATGTTTATCTATTAATCAAAATGACACAACAAAATTTACTGTATTTACAGAGTAAAAAACAAACACCAAAACTAAAGGATTACCTCAATAGATGCAGAATAAGCATTTGAATAAACTCAATATGTATTAAGATATAAACCTCTCAGAGCCCTAGAAGTAGAGGGAGCTTTTAACCTGATAAAAAGCAAGCAAGCAAGTGACAATAACAACAAAAACTTTTGTTACCTCATATTTAATTGTGAAGGACTGACTGCATTTTCCATGAAATCAGAGAGAAGGCAAGGTTCTTTACTACTTCACTTTTTTTTTTGAAATGGAGTTTCACTGTTGTTGCCCAAGCTAGAGTGCAATGGCATGATCTTGGCTCACTGCAACCCCTGCCTCCCAGGTTCAAGCGATTCTCCTGCCTCAGCCTCCTGAGTAGCTGGGATTATAGGTGTGCACCAGCATGCCCGGTCAATTTTTTGTATTTTTAGTAGAAACGGGGTTTCACTATGTTAGCCAGGCTGGTCTAGAACTCCTGACCTCAGGTGATCCGCCCGCCTTGGCCTCCCAAAGTGCTGGGATTAAAGGCATGAGCCACCGCATCCAGCCATGGTTCTTTGCTTTCATAACTTCTATTCAGCATTATACTGGAAGTCCTATGCAATGAAATAACACAAGAATTCAAACTTATAAAAAAATAAAAATTGCCTTTATTTTCAGGCAAGATTTAGAAGAAACCATAGGAGTAAATATTTGCTATTGGGAATAGTGAAAAAAAAGTTCTTAAATAAGACACAAAAAAGTATAAACCATGAAAGTAAATATTAGTAAATATACTTCATGGAATTTAAACATTTCTGCTCTTCACAATATATTCTTACAAATTTGAAGGGCAAGCTATGGACTACGAGAAAATATTTTCAATAGGTTTGTCTAACAAAGGACTTGTACCTAGAATATATATGTAAGAACTTTTACAGCTTAAAAATAAGAAGATAAACTGCTCAATAAATATTGGCAAAAAATTTTAGCAGACACTTTACAAAAGAAGACACAAATGACCAACAAGCTTATGGAAACATGTTAAGCATCATTAGACATCATGAAAATACAAATTAAAACCATAGTGAGATGCCACTGCACAACCATTACAACGGCTATGATTTTAAAAAATGATTTTAAGTTTTGGTAAGAAGTGCAACAACTGGAAACTCAAATGTTGCTAATGGGAATGCACAATGTTTTGGAAAAGTTTGGCAATTTCTTATAATGTTCAACAAACCCTTACAATATGATCCAGAAATTCCACTCCTACGTGGTTACCCTAGAGAAATGTAAATGTCTGTCCACACAAAGATTTTTACTTGAATGGTCCCAGCAGCTTTATTCATAATAACTGATAACATAATATAAGTGAAATGACCTAAATATTCATTAATTGGTGAATGGATAAGAAAAGTGTGGCATATTAATACAATAGAATATTATTCTGCAAATAAAAATGAACTAACTACTGATATGCACAACATAATGAATGCATTATTCTAAGTGAAAGAAGCCAGAGTCAGAAGACTACACACTATGATCAAAATTTTGTGAAATTTTAGAAAAGGCAAAACTATAGTGACAGAAACAGATAAATCACTGCCAAGAGCTTGAGGGAGTGGAGAAGGAATTTATTGCAGAGACAAGGGTATTTTTTGCAGTGATAGAAATGCTCTATATTATTACTATTGTAGTTGTGGTTACATACATTTGTCTAAACTCATTGAAATATGCACTCAATCTTGGTAAGTTTTATTGCATGTAAACATACCTCAATGAAGCTGACTTTTAAATGTTATACACTTGTTGAGTGATACAATTTTGAACGTCACTGTACAACTAATAGAAAACAAAGTTATGGCCTAAAATGGGCCATTTTTTCAAACAATATAGATTTATCACTTATTATGTGCCAAAGGCTAGTCTAGTTATTCAAGACAAAGTGATGAACTAGACAGTGAGTGAAATAGGTGAGTAAACAGGAAATTAAAAAAAAAGAAACAGTGTAACTGATATGATAATGGTAATCACAATGCTATGGATTCAGAGAGAAGAGGTACCCAATTCAGCCTTAGGGCCAGGAAAGGTAGTATCAGAGTGGAAAACAGATGGAAGAATATGTGAAAGGGATGGGGGTGTGGGAAATGATCCAAGGAGTGGGTAATGTATACCTTGAACTTGGAGTGAGAGAGCAGAGGGTAGCCTGTGAGTAAACCTGAAGTTAGACATGAGTAGGCTTATTCAACGTACAGTTGAGAAATGGAATTTAGAGAATTTAATAATTGTTACATGTGAAAACTGAGGCAAAGAAGGAGGACAAGGATGTTATTACTTTTCTAAATTGATTAACTGGGAAAATTATGGCACTGTTCATTGAAATTGAAATACATGAGCAAAGAAATGGGCTTAGTGAAAGGCTGGGGGAGAAGAAGGGAGACGTTATAAATATTGAATATAAAGTACCTTTGAGATATCCCAGCGCAGTCTGTAAAAGACTATTGAAATAAAGCCTGGAGCACAGAAAACTGACTTGAGATAGAGATACAGGTTTGGGTAAATGAACTCATTGAAATCATCACAAGAGAGCATGACATCAACTGGAGAGATGGGGAAACACAAAACAGGAAGGCCCAAGATGGTCGAAGTTTGTGACCGTCAAACAGCATGGTGTAGCCATAAAATAAGTACTTAGTAAAAAGTATTGTTATTACCATTACAATTCTGGCTGTAGGTGATGTTAAAGCCCCAAAACAAAGCATCATGCTACCTCTACATGCTAATGGGATGTAGCCACTAGAGAGGGGATATAAGTGGAGTGACATTCTTCTGAACATCAAAAAGGATGAGATCCAGAGTATGGGATCCAGTTTTTGGTAAGATAAAGGACATTCCTTTCGGTCTATCAGGAGCGCAGAAGGAAGTAATGAGTGAAGATGCAAATACGTGTGTAACTTTTATGACACAAAGTTGAGGGAGCTTTGACTGATGCCTTTTGCTTTTTTCTGTGGAGTCAAGGTCATACGGAGACTAAGGGAGAGAGGTGGGAGTCATAGGTTTGAGAGCAAAGAAGACAGTTTGAAATATGCTGCCTCAGAAAAGGGGAAAGTACTTCCCATCGAAACATAAGAGATCTCCTGGGCATTATTAAGGACCTAGTTAAGGTTGAGGACCGTGAATTAAGAGCATTTCCAATTGAGAGTGATTTTTTTTTCTGTCCACAATTACTCAGCAACCCAACTGCAAGGTTGAGAAAATAGCAAGTTGAGTTTATTCAGGTTTGAAGTTTTACAGATGACTCATAATAAGATAATTACAACATAAGAAATTAAAGATTTTGAAGACAGTAATTAATGTGATTATCAATAAAATCTTAGCTAGATAATGAGAGAAGTGGAAACAGGGGAGTCCTGAGAAGTAAGGAGAAAGTAAAGGAGTCGGTAAACTGGAAGTTCCTAGAAGGCCTATAAAATAGTATATTGGGGATCAGTGAATTGGGATAATGTGGCCAAAGTGAAGAAATTGAGACCATAGGGGATGAAGAGGGCAAGGAATCTGAAAAGCCAGGTTGTTGAAAGGATCACCCAATGCCGAAATCACCAATAATAGCAATGCCTGTGGTGGGGAGAAGATGGAAAGGCAGAGGCCAATCTTCAGAGAATTTAGAGGATTGGCCAGGACAGAAGGTCTTTTGATGAAGTGCTAAGGAGGAGTACCCCAAGGTGGAACCACAGGCAAACACTTTCAGTAAGTGGGAACTGTATGGAAGGAGTGAGGAAATCTAATCCAGAAAGTGGTGATACAAGCCGGGAGAACACGGACTCCCAACCTTCAGTGACATGGGAGGTGGGAGGAGGAACATCCTCCCCATGAGTGGTCTATTGTGTGGCTTGAATAAGTGGGGTTTATGGAGAGTTTCCTGGCTCAATGTTGCTGATATGCATAGGAGGAATAGAGTCTTTTTGGTGATTGGAGACCCTTCAGGATGGATGAGGGAGCAGACAGTCTGGTGGTGAGGGTGATGAGCTCTGCTGCATTCTCCACCAATGTCAGTGGCCATTCTCTCAGTCTGAGCAATAGTGAAGTAATTAAAGCTGTAGCATCAGTCAGGCCTGGGTGGAGCCCAGGTTCTGCTCATCACTCACTGCATGTGGGACTTTCTTTGAATTCCAGGTTCTTCAGCTGCAAAATGAGGATAATATTATTTACCTCAGGATTGTTTTAAAACTCCAATAAAGTGTTCAAAAAAAAAGTTTATGGCTGGGCGCAGTGGCTCACGCCTGTAATCCCAGCACTTTGGGAGGCCAAGATGGGTGGATCACGAGGTCAGGAGATCGAGACCATCCTGGCTAACACGGTGCAAACCCGTCTCTACTAAAAATACAAAAAATTAGCTGGGCATAGTGGTGGGCTCCTGTAATCCCAGCTACTAAGGAGGCTGAGGCAGGAGAATGGCGTGAACCCGGGAGGCGGAGGCTGCAGTGAACCAAGATCGCACGACTGTACTCCAGCCTGGGCGACTGACCAAGACTCCATCTCAAAAAAAAAAAAAAAAAAAAAGTTTATGATAATCAGACAGCATTGTGTAGTTGTAAAATGTTTATTAAGGGGTATTGTTGTTACTACTATTTCAACTCTGAGTACAGATGATTTTGTACTGGATAATCTATGATTATCCAGATGATTTTGGAGCCCAAAAATAAAGTATTATGCTTAATGAGATAAACTTTCACTTAATCTGGATGATGAAGGTAAAAGTATACTAGTTTGCCAAATGAAAAAGATGAAATTGTTCAGATAATGAGACCTTTATTTCTCAAGATAGATCTTTAAACAATGTAAAATGTCAAAGAACCTAATCATCAGAGTTATTTTTCTACCTTCTTCAATAATGGGTCTGGAAATACAGAATGATTTAACTTTTCCTGTGTTGACAAGAGCAAAGTGTTTGGAAAGGGGAGCTGGGGGAGAGAACTGTAAGGCCCTGAACTCTTTACAATGCCCCAGCCCTGGTTATGCGGTCTGCTGAATTTTGATGAGAGAGCTGTATTCCTGTAAGAGACATCATTGTCCAGATGTAGATGCACTGCCGTGATGTCCAAATAGGAAACAAAGACCACTTGGAAGTGGATGCTTTCCTGAACTTACTGCTCTGATGAGGGGCCCTTCCTTTGAAGCAAAATGAGTCTTCATGTAGCTGAGAGCTCTCTTCTCCTATCACTTTACAAACTCTATCTTCCCCCAAAGGCCTTTCCAAAGGAAGCAGCCAGGCTCAGTGGCCATGATGTTTTCCTGGAGGTATGGGAGATAGATTATCCAGTTAAAAACACAGTTATTTCCCTAAACCTGACTTAACCTCTGCATGTAACTGCCTGGAGCCTATTCAACGCAGTTGACAATTGCCTGCCCCGGGGCCTCCCTCTGTCCTGAAATTACCCATTTAAATCTTCCTATTTTTTTTAATCCCTAATAGTCTGGCCTACTTTTTGTTGTTTATGTTTTGTATGTTTTTCAAAACCCCAAAGATTTGCTTCAAATTCTACTTATTCATTTATTTTGTAAATAAATGCATTCATTCAATGTTGTCGTGAGTTGAGAGGGAGAAATATCTGACTGTTCATCTTTCTGCCAAATGATTATATAGAATTTAATAGTATGCATTATGAATCAGACTGCTTGGGATTGAATCACAGGTCTGCCACTATCTATGTGACCTTGAGTAAGTTGTTTAACCTCTCTGCACCTCAGTTCCCATCTGTGAAATGGGGGTATAATAATAACTTCATGGAGTTGTTGTGAGGATTAAATTAATTCATAAATACAAAGTACTTAAAACGGTGCCTGGTGCAGCTTAAGAGCTATAGACAACTTTGCTATTATTTATCTAGTGATTTAGCATGCCCCATTAGAATGGAAGAGGGGTGGAGCTTCATAAATCTTTTTGAAGTGAGATCTTCAAGACATGGATGCTGATAGATGCCAGACTATCATGGATGCGAGTCTCAGCATCTGATGGGATAAGAACATGGTTTATCATTTTTGGTCCTTAATTTGAATAGGTAAGAGATGAGTAATGAGATAAAAGAAGGGAGGAAAAGAAGTCTGCAAAATAGAGACTGAGACCGGGCAATATAAAGGGTTTGTAAAGCATCTTGATAGTGAGATGTCTGGAGGAGATTTCTAAACGGGTTCTGTTCTGCTCTTTGATAGTTGTTTTGTTGGTGGCTATAGAGATTTTTTTCCCCCTGAAGCCCCTCTCCCCATTATTGTGTGAAGTTCACTCTTCTTGCAAATGTGAGTGGAGTTTTTAGAAACTCAAAGCAATAGTTGAATTTTTTCTCCAGCTAAGTCTTCTAGACTAAAACAGAGATACCCATCTAGAAACAAATATTAAGAGACAAGAGGTGCTGGGTTTTCTGAAAATTTGCCAAAGTACTGGAGAAGATGTCTACAGGCTGCACAGTTGGGGAGGATAAGAAGCTAATTTTGCTGAGATCTCAAAGGTCAGCGAGACCCTAGATAAAATCTAAACCAACATTTACTAGAAGCAGCTGTGTAGTAGTCATTTCCCACAGGTCTGAGAATTAAGACCTATCACTAGCCCTTCTGTGTTATGTTAGCGAGTAACCATGTTATGTGCCTAGTTTAGGGTAGGATGATATTGATGGGTGGAGAAGTCAGAGAAGGGTCTGCTCCTCTCCTTGATTCATCCACTCACCCTCTTGCTTTGAACTTCTCCAAATGGCTGAGGTTTTAGACTTTACACTGGTGGAATTTCATATACAATCACATAATAGGCACATAAAATATATTTCATTTCATCTTTCTAACAGCCCCAAGAGGCAGATCATACTGTCTTTTCAAAAAAAAAAAAAAATAACAGTAAGGTGAGGAGATTCATAGTTACAGGTGTGAACGGGCTTTAGGATCTGATAAGCCGAAACTGGATTGATTGATAGCTTTGCCTGGTCCTATCTGTAGGTCCTTGAGCAAAGTATCTAACTTCTAGGAGCTTATATTTTCTCTGAACAAGGAGATCTTGAAGGATGGTGTAACAGTTACAACAGAGTGCCAGTTGTTGGAAAATACCTACAAAATGGTGGTGTTACTATTTTCTTATTATTTTGCAGGCTTTTTTTTATATCCATAGATAGTAAATGCTCAACAATTCAGTGATGAAATTAAGTGAAATTATCTTCCTAAACTAGGCTACTATAGTCCTGTTAACTCCTGCGTGTAGTTTACAATGAATCCTTGTGTCCCTTGTATGGAAAAATCTGCTTAATTTATCAGCTCTGCCAAGTTCTTACAAAAACAAAAGAAAAGGTGAAGAAGCAGAAAAAAAATGGAAGATATCCTTTCTGTAGTCTTTTACTGTTGACATAGATTTCCTCTGCAGAAGAGAAAACTATGGCTTTAAAACTGGGATGATTCATACTCAAAAAGAATCAGAGCTGGTCTGGTATGAGTCGGTTACGGACTGAAAGGGTGAGGTTATGTCAAAACTTTTCATGAGCTAGTACAAGCAGGATTCTCTCGTTTATTGTTATATTTTAAAAGACATTCCAGGTAATAAAGAAAGAAACTCCCTCAGCATGTTCTGGCTTTGGGCCCCTGTCTCGGTCATGTTGGTGGGGCAATGGAGTGGGTGTCTATCTCCCAGATGTGTAAGTGCAGAATGGGTTGCAACCTGGATTCTTGATTGAGAAACCTTCTGTTCCTCTATAGATGAAGGTCTATTTCCTTCCTCCTGAGGCTTAAATGGGGAGGCATGGAAAGCCTCACACAGGACTGACCTGAATAAAAGGGTCTTTGTGAAGAGAAGGCAATTTATCAACTGCAGGGCCATTTCAGGGAATGATTTAACTGTGGTCACTGTGCTGTTCACAGCAACTTTACATCCACACCTACAGCCCCAACTTTGCCATCAATTTGCAAACATATACCTGATGGACACCTATGCTGATCTGATGTTTTGGGGGGCTTTCTCTTGGGTTCCAAGTATTTAATTTTATTGCATTTGAGGAACTAGGAAGGAGGGAGGAAAACGTTTAAAAAGAGAGACATTTTTAGGGAATTTAGCCAATGTTCCAAAGAGCCATGTTGATGAAATGGAGCAGTTTAAGTGAAAACAAATTGAGTTTGGGAAAAAAAAAAATTTCCTCCACCCAGTGGCATTTGGAGCTTCCATTCTGAGTTACTTCTAACTTCCTGGAGCCACATTTACTTTGCTGAGCAGACTAAATCATTTAATTTGTCAGCTTCTCCCTGTCCTTGCCAGACCTCACTCAAGGAATGCTTCCAGGGCCATGGGAGCTCACAAAGGCCTCAGTCTGCCTGAGTCACTCTCTGGGGACCACATATCCACAGGGCAAGTTTCTCTGTCCTAATTTAAGGCTTCTCAAAGTCAGGGGAGGGCCTTTCTGTTTCCATCCACAAAATAGGTCAGAAGGATATGATAATAGCGATAGGTAGAATTTTATTTAGCGTTCCTTGTGTGTAGCAAGTACCATGTTGAGAGCTTTATATTCATTAATTAATAAACTCTTCACAACCATCTGATATGGGAAGCTAATAATCTTCTGGTTTTATAGACATTCTTTTTTCTGAGAATCAGAACAAACAACTTGATCAAGATTATGCAACAGCATTGGGCTTCAAAACCAGGTGGTTTTTCTTAAACTTAGCTCCTAATACTCAGCTCTATTTCTCTGGGGACATTGGATGTTATTGCAGTTCCCCACCATGCAGCTCACTCAGCACCAGGGTATGTGCTGTATGGGGTGAGGAGGGGGGAGGAGAAGAGACAGCTGTGATGCAATTAGCACAGGTCTCTGCTAATTGCAGAGAAGGAGCCTAAATTCTAGAGGGGAGACAAGCGTATGAACAAAATCATCAGAGCAGAGTGATAGAGTGTCTAGAAGTACTAAAGAGGGCTTAGTACAAAGTCTAGATGTACTAAGGAGGAATGAGCAATTAGCTCTTTCTCTGAGTAAGGAACGGGCTTTGTAAAGGAAGACTTGAAGAGAAGATCATCCTTGGACAAGAACTTCAGCATAGAAGAAGTTTATCTAAAACATGATTGACAACGAGACCAGCAGGGGCAAAAACACAGAGAGATGTGGACGAGAATGGTGTGGCAGATAAATAGAAGGAGTCTAGAATTGCTCTAGTGTCAACTGAAAGATAATAGAATGCTAATCAGTATCTATTTTTTTTGCCTCCTTTGTAATTAGGTGAAGCAGTTTTCTGATTTCATTTCTGGATGATAGAATAGGACAGGAAATTATATGCCCATCTTCGAAGTCTGGCTCATCAACCCTTCAATAATTGATCATTTTCCTTTCTCCCCATATTCTGGCAGACAAAGAGAACTCAGAACCCAAAGGACCCACAAGACCAAAGAAAACAAGGTCTCTGAATTATTGCCCCAGGCAATCACCCCTCTCTCAGTGGACACACTTTTATTGTGTTATGCTGATAAAATTTGGGGATTATTCATTCTAGTGCTTAGTCTACCTTTACTAATCATGGTGGTTGGGAAAGGAAAATGATCACTCAGAGCCTTATACATGGAATGAAGAGGTTAGGATTTATCTTTAAGGAGATTGAGAGCTATTGCACAGTTTTAAGCAACAGAGTGGTTCAGATCTGTGGCTCTGGACGTTTGTTCTGAATGCTGTGTTGTCTGAATGGGTTGGCGCTAGATGGTGGGAATGGGAGACATGAGTGGCTAATGGTCTATCTGCGCTGCTCTCAAGGGTATGCCTAACTCCAACATTTTATTCAATTTTTGTACACTGTGGACATTGCATACAGTGGCATAAATGGATAAGTGACTTCATCACTACCAATGATTTTATGCCAGTCATGGTGCTTGGCATTGACGTGCATCATCTCATTTAAAACTTGCCAGAACTCAGGAGATAAATATCATGATTCTCCTCTAACAGGTGAGGAAACAGAAGCTTGGTCAGTTTGGGCAACTTCCTCAAAGACCTGCAGTCTTTAAATTCTTGAGCTGAGGCTTGTACTCAGGCTTCTGATTCCAGAGTTTATACTCTTTTCATTAACCTCTGCTTGCTGAGTAACTTTTTGGTTTGTTTGTTTGTTTGTTTTGAGATGGAGTTTCACTCTTGTCGCCCAGGCTGGAGTACAATGGCATGATCTTGGCTCACTGCAACCTCTGCCTCCAGGGTTCAAGTGATTCTCCTGCCTCAGCCTCCTGAGTAGGTGGGCTTATAGGTGCCCGCCACGATGCCTAGCTAATTTTTGTTTCATTAGTACAAATAGGGTTTCACCATGTCGGCCAGGCTTGTCTCGAATTCCTGACCTCAGGTGATCTGCCTGCCTCGGCCTCCCAAAGTGCTGGGATTACAGGTGTGAACCACTGTGCCCGGTTTGAGTAACCTTTAAGTAAGAAAGTGCCTTTTGGGTTGAGTTTAACAATTTCCATGGTAGAGAATCTCTTCTGCTATATGCTATTTACTTAGCTTCTGCCTAGTATATGCAGCAGCAGAAAATGGTTTCCCTTGTTGTAGGTCTAATGAGATTTAGAACACTTTGGGTCCTCAGATATAGTGAGCAAGATTTTCACTTCATAGATGAAGGAACTGCAGCCTAAAGAATTGGGAAGAAAAGGTTTATCCAGGCTTGCTGTGCATTCCTTCCCTTCTCTGGGAATTCCCTTGGAGAAGAAATCTGGCTGATCAAATCTCCTTGTAAACATGCTGTGAAGACTCTGGGGAAAACCACTAATGATATTTGTTAGTGGCAGTCTTTATCTTTGAGAGACTTTTAGCAGCATGAACCTTACCCCCGTAGTAGAATTGTATATGGTAAACAAACCTGGAATCTAAGGATTCATGGGTAATGGCTTCTTGAAAAGTGTCAAGTAAGCTATGTAACTACGGCAGGAGATGGAGCTACTTCAGGGTTAAAAAAGCTGGCTTTCATTTCGTGCAAGTAATGTACTTGTGTACATCTTTTGGAGAACCATATGTTAAATCTGAATCAGACCAAGTCCTAATGTGATAAGAAAAGGGCTGTGGAGTAGTATTGGCAGTCCTGGGCTTTTCCCTATGTTCCCTGTACCTTGTGATTACTTATAGCTTTGACATTATTAGTAAAGCTTGATACTTGGTAAAATATTTTATTCTTGTGGGTCTAATTTGAAAATCTAGCCCTTGTGTTATCTCCAACAGATACTGCCTGATCCAAGATCACAAAGTTCGGCAGCAATGAAAGATCTAATCTCAGACCTCTACTCTCCTGTATCCCAAACCAGTGCAACAATGAGGTTTCCTCTGTTCCTACATATTTCTTATTTCTATATCTTCTTACGTGGTTTAGAATGATGATGATGACGACAATGATAAAATCAGCAACTACCTTTAATTTACCTTACTATGTGTCAGACATAGTGCTTCTCATTATCTAAAAACAGTATAAACAACACATCTATATGTAAAAACTCCAAGTCGTGAAACATACGTATAGAGACCCTATCGGGTTAAACCTTATGAAACTTCTAATACGTATTTAACCTACAAAACAGGAATGTCATTTGGCTCAACCCAATATAATATGCCAGGTAGTTTAAATTAGGTGGACAAGAAAGGCCTCTGAAGATCTGAGATCTGAACAACAGGGAACTTGGCATATAAAAGTTCAGAAGAGAGAAGAACCTATGCAAAGGGAATCTTCTGCTGCAAGGGCTCTGAGGACGGGACCAGGTGCAGTTTGAGCACTGAGATTCCTGTTACGGCTGAAGTAGAGTGAGTAAGACAGAGTGGTACAGGTTGAGTTGGGATGGGTAGACAGAAATAAGACCATTAAGCTTTGGAAGTAGGAGTAAAGAGTTTGAGTTTTATACTAAATGGGTTTTGACTGGGGACAGAGAGGAAAAAATGAGATGTGATTGATTGATAATTTATTATTTTTATAGATTTAGGGGGTGCAAGTGCAAATTTGCTACATGGATGTACTGCATTGTGGTGAAGTCTGGGCTTTTCGTGTACTCATCACCCAAATTGTGAACACTGTACCATATAGGTAATTTTTCAACCCTCATCCCCCTCTTGCCCTCCCACCTTCTGGAGTCTCCAATGTCTAGTCTTCCACACTGTACGTCCATGTTTACCCATTGTTTAGCTCCCACATACTCATCACCCAATTAGTGAACACTGTACCATATAGGTAATTTTTGAACCCTCATCCCCTTTTTGCCCTCCCACCTTCCGGAGTCTCCAGTGTCTAGTCTTCCACACTGTACATCCATGTGTACCCATTGTTTAGCTTCCACATACTCATCGCCCAATTAATGAACACTGTACCATATAGGTAGTTTTTCAACCTTCATCCCCCTCTTGCCCTCCCACCTCCTGGAGTCTCCAATGTCTTGTCTTCCACACTGTATGTCCATGGGTACCCATTGTTTAGCTCCCACGTATAAGTGAGAACATATGGTACCTGACTTTTTGTTTCTGAGTCATTTCACTTAGGATAATGACCTCTAGCTCCATAATTTTATTTTTAAAGAGTTTCTCTAGCTGCCAAGTGGAGAATGGGCTATACGGCTATAAAAGCAGCAGCAAGGAGACTATGTGGGCTGTTACTGTAGTGGGCAAGGCAAGAGCCAATGAAGGCCAAGACTAGAGTGATAGCAATTGGATGGAGATAACTCTGCAGATGAGGGGTTTATTTTTGTTGCTTGTGACAGGCAAGTTCCCATGCTCCCTGGTAGCCACCTTATGAAAGGTCTTGTTGATGTTTTAGAGAACATTTACAAACAACATCTCAGACAAGGCTGTGGAAACAAACAAAGGGTTTCACTCACTTACTTTGATGTCTGACTTGTGGATACAATACTGTAAGTTAATCCTCTCCTTTGTCTCAGAGAAGGGTTTGCTTTGGGTAGCTTAGAGCACTTGACAGGAGGCATTTTGTAGCAGCTGTATTACCCAAGGGGTATAGGAAAAGCTACAGACCAGAACTGATATGCTCTTCTCTAGAAAATGAAACTGCTTCCAGATCCAGAGATAATTAGACAAATGTCTCACTGCTGCAGGGAGCAAGAAAGAAGGGCTACGATGGGCAGATTCTTGGCATAGCTCTTCAGGATGTACAAGGACTTGCCCAGTGACCAGGAGAGTAGGGGCCACTGAGGAAAACAGGCTAAATTAATTGAATGATGGGAGAAGGATGAGGAGGAGAGGAAAGGGAGATTGGAATCTGGGACTGCGCCCAGGCTGCCTTTGTATGCGAGTTCCCTAACAACGCTTTCTGAGGGAAGTCAGGGACTGACTGAAGCTTAATTCAGATTCTCTGAATGTGCCTTAAGGAGACAGACTGAGGAATGATCTGATGAAATGCAGGGGAAGCAAAACTTGGCAAGGGCACAGTGGCAAATGAGCTGAGAATATGGGGGGAGATCCTGCCAAGACCCCCTTCCCCCCAGGACCACCCTTGGTGTATCCGGAGAAATCAATCAATTGGACGGGACTGGATCGCTCCCACAGAACAGCAGTGGGGGACCCCTGTGAGAGCTGGGGGTCTTCCATTTACAGACAGGATTTGGGCCTCAACAGAGCATTAAGATGGGTCAGTGCAGGCATAGGGGAGGCCCTGAAAGTCTCGTCATACTCTGTGGATGACCCAATGGTGCCAAAAGCTATGCCCATTCCTGGACTGTGCCCAGGGAATTATAGTCTTGCCTCCCACTTCGTGTGAAGGCCCTGGGGCAGGAAGCGTGACATGGTTCCAATATCCCTACACTGGGGGCATTTGTAAGAGCCTTGTAGAGAGTTCACAAAAATCATTAAGTCTACAAAACATCCCTTCCTGATGCCACCTCTTTCCTCTCTTGGGTATTTGTATTATTCTTCTCTGAATATCTAGCTGGATACATTCGCGCCCCCACTTAGGCAGCCAAATCTTCATTCACTCCCTTCTGGGGTCGTCTGCCAGATTTGTTGAAATTAAAAGTTGGAAATAACTTGATATATGTAAACTTTCTCCTGCACCTCCTATCAATTTTATAACCAAATGTAAGAAAAGCTTTTATAATATCCAAAGAGCTTTACCCAATATATCTCTGCATCTCACTCAAAGTTTGTGAAGTAGCTATTATTATCCCCAACTGACTGGTGAAAAACAGGCTCAGAGAAGCAGAGGCCTGCCCAAAGTCACACTGTAAATGTCCTGAAACAGAGGGGCCTGGAACCCAGGTCTCCTAGTTTCTATCCAGCCTACTCACCCCTGTACAATGCTACCTTCATTATCTTACTTTTTATTCCACTATGTCACTGGGTAAAACAGAATAAAATAATATTCCCTTGTTCCCATGTCTACCTAAATGTGGATGCAGTCTCTAGTCTGCTTTCCTTGAACTCAGTGGAGACAATCTTTCATCTGGAAAAAATTCATTTTTTAAGGTTTCCAGTCTCATTGACTGCCCTCTCCAACCTCATACTTTCTGATCCAACACTACTACTCATAATGATTTAAATAAACCCCAAACTGTTATTTCACACTACTGCATGTTTCTTTGTTAAAGCTCTTTTCCCTATTCCAATTGTCCTTCTCTTTGAATAGAAAACTTCTATCCTTCCTCAAGCCCTAGAAATCTACCCTTGACCTCCAAGTAAGTCAAATGGGTTGTCTGATCCCATATCCCCTCTCTATATGTACCTCATCATAGCACTCACTGGGCTCTATTAGAATTGTCTCTTTAAATGCCTGGCCTCTTCCTCTGGCCCAGAAGCCACTTGGGGACAGGGACTTTCTATCTATCTCCAGCATCTAATGCAGAATTTGACCAATAATTGCAGGTGCTTGGGAAACATTTATTGCCTTGATCAGAAATCACAAACTGACAAATAGTTTCTAGTTATTAAATAATCATTTATCACTCCCAGAAACAATGCCATTGGAACTTTCTTATAATCTTGCATACAATAAAATATATAGATTCTAAGTATTCAGTTAGATGAGTTTTCACATTTGTATGCATCTGGGGAACCACCACCTCAAAGAAGTTATAGACATGTTTTTTTTGTTGTTGTTTGTTTTCCTTGCTTCCAGCCCACAAGAGAAGTCTGTTAAACACCTTGGCCAAGGCTAAGAATGTCAGTTTTAAATTAATATCTGAATATGAGCTGCCTCCTACAAGTATAAACCTTGGCCCAAGGGCCCACGAGGGCCACAGCCAATTGGCAGGGTCATGGTAAATGATGCAAAGGATGGCATCACTCTTTTCAGGAGAAATAGCATGGTTGGTGATGTATCATTACCTGAATGACATTTTGTATCTCTTTCATTCGTGGTCACTGATCTGTGCAAAACCCTCCTTCCCTTGCCCTAAGCAGAGAAGCCCCAAAGAATCTAAATCAGCCAGGGACAGGTAAGTAAGCCCAGGGTCTTAAATCACCCATAAGTTTGTGGCCAGGTTTGCATTTGGTCCTGAAGGATGTATTTTCCTTTCATGGGTTGTGGGCCAATGTTTCTTTTCCTGCTGATTTATAGCCTCCTATAAATTAACAGGAGCCTTTCAACTGGGAAAGCCACATCCCAAAGGCATGAATCTTCCGTAGGTAATTCCTCCGTGAGGAAGAAAGAGTTAGCTCTCAATTACATACAGCGATGGGGGTGCATGGTGGCTGAAATGATACAAATGCCACTTATATTCAAGTTGGAGCCTTTTCACAAAGTCACAGAAAGACACAGTGAGATTTGAGTCCCAGAAGCATAAAAGTCCCAGAGAAAGAGGCCTTGACATAACTTTACTTGCATTGAATACAGATTTGTTCAACCCCCATGAGAGGAGAAATACTGAAACACGGGAAAACATTGTCTCCTCTCATAACATTTTCAGCTCATGGTGAAGACGGACACATCCATAACTATACTACCAGCTAACATTTCCCACTCATTTGGAAATTATTTTTACCAATATTTTAGTGACTCAAGCATTCAGGGTCATAATAAAAGGGGAAAAATGTACTAAATCACAATTTTTACTGAGTCTGATATTCAATTTCTTTGATTCATTTCTTCTTTATTTAATCAAATATTCACCAAGTATTACTAGGTACCAGAAATCATGCCAGGGACTAGAAATAACATGAAAAAAAAGAGATGTTTTCTGCTCTCACGGGGTTCACAGCTGTGGTGGCTGAGGAACTGTGGTCTCTGCTCCCCACCAATTATACATCAGCTGGACATAAGTGTGGAGTAAAACAGAAATTTAAATTTTGAGGTAGAAAATTTACTTATGAATTCTATCACTCTTAAATATATATATTTTGTATTGAGGGAGGAGAAAGTGGATTACAGTTTCAAAGGGGCATAACTAGGAGTCAGGAAGCCTGGCGTCTACTCCCAAATCCTTTTCTCATTAGCTGGTGATTTATAAAAGTCATTTAAACTCAGTCCCAGTTCTGTCATATGTACAATTGTGTAAGGCTTACCCTGGAAGTTATAAATTGTATGTGTTTTTGATCGGAATCCTTCACTGTACAATTTATTTATTCTCTTATACATTCACCACTTATTCATTCATTCTGCTAAATAAACATTCATTTGTCCCATGTGTTAATTTTAATGGCTACTATAACAAATTACACAAATTTGGTGGCCTAAAACATGAGAAATGTATCCTTTTCACAATTATTGGAGACCAAGAGTCCAAAATCAGTATTACTGGGCTGAAATCAAGTTGTCAGTAGGATGTGTTACTTTAGGGTGCTCTAGGGGATAGTGTGTTCCTTGCCCCTTTGATTTTTTAGTGGCTGTCTTTATTTTTTGGTTGGTGGCTGCATTACTCCAATCTCTGCCTCTGTAATCACATTGCTTCCTCTTCTGTGTGTGAAATCTCCCTTTGCCTCCTTCTTATTAGGATATATGTGATTACATTTAGGGTCTACCTAGATAATCCAGGATAAACTTTTCACCTGAAAAATTTTAATTAATCATTCCTGCAAAATCTTATTTTTGCAACATGAGATAATGAATAGCCACAGAATCCAAGCATGAGGATGTCTTGTGCAGGGACATTATTCAGCCTACCACTTCCTTTATTTACGTGTATGCCACTTTCTCCTCCCTCAATATGAAATATATATATATATATTTATTTATTTAAGAATGATAGAATTTATAAGTAAATTTTCTACCTCAAAATTTAATTTTCTATTTTACTCCACATTTTGAGAATGAGTAAAGTATATAGGTTAATAATAGAGACTTTGGAATCAAAAGAGTTTTGTCCTGAGTACTGTCTCTGCCACTTCCTATCTGTGATCTTGGGAAAAGTACTTGCATTATAATAATATGTGTCACATTAAATTACATATGTAAATTATTTAGTACAGTTAGTTCATAATATTAACTAATCAGTGGATATCAGAAAATATCAATATTAGGTCTATATGTGGTCTACATTTGGAGGAACTTGTCCACGCCCCTGGCAAATTCAAGATATGGTTAAGAAATTGTGAAATAAACAGTTCCAATGAAATTCGGTAACTTTTTTTTTTTAAGAGATGGAACCTCGCTCTGTCACTTAGGCTGAAGTGTGGTGGATTATCATATGTGGCTTATTGCAGCTTCGAACTTGCAGACTCAAGCAATCCTTCTGCCTCAGTCTCTGGAGTATGTGGGACTACAGGCATACACAACCACACCTGGCTAATTTTTTTTTAATTTTTATTTTTGTAGAGACAGGATCTTGTTATTTTGCCTAGGCAAGTTTCAAACAACTGGCCTCAAGCAAACCTCCCCCACTTGGCATCTCAAACTGTGGGAATTATAGATGTGAGCCACCATGCCTAGCCTAAGTTCAGTAACTTCTATTTGCAAGGAAATGTCAGGGATTTTCTTTTTTTTCTTTCTTTTTTTAATTTTTATTTTATTTTTTGGAGTGGAGGTTTAAAAAGCAGAAGAAAGAGAAAGAAAAACAGTTCTCTATTGAGAGAGATGGGATTTCAGAGAGGAAAGACGGCTGGTGGCAGATGCGCCAGATTTACAGTCAGGTTTGAGGAGGCGGTGTCTGATTTACATAGGGCTCACAGGCTTCCCTGAACTATAAAATTTCCTGCACATTTTATAGAATGTGAGGGTAGAGAGGGTAGGAGATATGACGGTCACGGACAGGAAAGGAGGAAATTAGGATAGAAAAGTTGAAGACCCTGTTGCTGACACCCATCGGGTGGTCAAAGGCTGGGGTCAGTCCAGAAGCCTTTGGATAGCACCAGGGGGTAGCCTCAGCCAGAAATCCTCATTTGCTACAGGACCTCTTCCAGCCCCAGATGATGGCTAAGTACTCTGTGAAAGGAAGCTGATTCAAACATGGCCAATATGCCCAGCAACCCGTGGGCACCGGGGGATTCTCCATGTTGTCCTCAGCAAGCCTGTCCCCCAGATTTGAAGATTCTGTGGGTAGAAACAGTGATAATTGGATGCTGAATGTGAAGAAAAGAGAGAAGTTCTAGATAATCCCTATCATTTTGCCCAAATGGTGGAGTGAAATGAGGTCACTCGTTAGACAGAGAACCCAGGCAGAATGGCAAAAATTCCATAAAGAATAATTATATTTCCTCTTTCCTTTTAAAGAAATCCAAAAGTCCTCTTCCTTCTCCCCTTCCTCATTTCCCTTCTCCTTTCCTTCTCCTCCTCTCTCTCCTCCTTCTCTTTCTTCTTTTCTTCTGTGTAGCTGGCAGCATTGGTATAAGCCAACAGGAAAAAGTGAGACAAATCTCAGACTGGACAGAATGTGTCTTTTCCTGTCTCTTCCCCAAACAGCTTTCTAGATGCCAAGCTCTTTCCTACCTGGTGGTCATCTTGCTGCCAATTGATCTCTTTCTGAAAGGCTTGTGTCTAACTACCCCCACCCATGAACACCCTCTGCACACACAAGACACAGACATTTAACCTGTTGATGTCCTACTCATTATTTAGGCTGTGTTTAATTGACATGTTCTAAGGAAAGTATTCACTATTTTTAAGCATTGACTCTCCACCTCACTACCATGAAAATACACACACACACACACACACACACACACACACACACACAGTTTATGCTCTGTTATATACTGCTCTGATTTTCTGTATCTTTCATTTTTTGCACTATCACAACTATAATAAAATATTTTAATTACTATCTATATAATGCCCTTCTCTCCCATTAGTCCATAAGCACCAAGAGACAAAATCCATGTCTGCTTTCCTCACTGTGGTATCTTTTGAACTTATCACAGAACCTGGAAAATACCAAGTTATAAACATATTCTGAATGAAATAATACAAACGAATCAATGAATGAATGATGGATAAATGCAGTGTACTATAATAATGATGTAAGGAACCACTTCTAAGCACACAGAAAGCATAAGACAAATGTTCAAGACACACATGCACCTGTAAAATGAGTCTCTGATCAGGCTAGCTGCTCCAATCATGGGACATTAGACACTTGGTCTTCCTGAGAATTACTCATTGGTAAGCACTTTACAGTTTATGAGCTTCTCTCACTTGCATTATCTCACATGATCCACCCAGCAGTATTGAATTGGAAGAATTATCAGTTCCAATTGCAAATGAAAAAAAAAGAAAAAGGCCCGTGGAGACATTGTAATGACCCAAGGTGTCACAGAGACTGAGTGGGAGGGTTAGCATTTTTTTTTTTCTTTCTTTTTGAGATGGAGTCTCGCTCTGTCGCCCAGGCTGGAGTGCAGTGGCACGATCTCGGCTCACTGCAAGCTGCGCCTTCTGGGTTCACGCCATTCTCCTGCCTCAGCCTCCCGAGTAGTTGGGACTCCAGGCGCCCGCCACCATGCCTGGATAATTTTTTTGTATTTTTAGTAGGGACAGAGTTTCACCATGTTAGCCAGGAGGGTCTCGATCTCCTGACCTCATGATCTGCCCGCCTCGGCCTCCCAAAGTGCTGGGATTACAGGTGTGAGCCACCGCGCCTGGCCAGGGTTAGCATTTAAATCCGTGTTTTTGATTCTGAAGACATTTTTCTCCATACCTTGATGTCCTTCAGACAGATAGGCATTTACTAAGCACTGACTCTGCTATGTGCCAGGGATATGCAGATAAAATTGATTCTCTGTATGGACGCAAATAGATAAATAGACAGAATGGGTCCATACCTAGTGTGGAAGGAGTTGCAAGGAGTGGGCAACTTAGTCGGTTCTAGGACTGGCTCGAAGTCTGGAACCAGAGGACACAGAGCCAGGCAGGGGCAGCACCTCCCTTACAGACAGGGCTAATCCCTGGCAAGTCAGGGCTGTGGAGTGCTTGGGGAATGACCTCAGAGACAGACAGGGAGGGCCCTGGTCTTGCCTGCTTAGCTGCCGACAGTCCCAGATCCTAAGGTGGCCCAGTAACAGCAGGGGGACAGGGGGACCTGCCCTCGGTCCTCAATTCTTTCATGGTGGCTTGCCTCCCTTCCAAGCCCCTCTACTATCCTGGCACCATTTCTTCCTGGGCACCTAACGCAGACCTCATCCTCTGTCCTCTTTAGTTTTTATTAAAGAGACAGCTGATGAGGACTTAGAGTGCTACCCCTGCAGAGGAACAGAGAAGGGAGGTGTGTGGTGAGAAGAGGTTTGGTCAATGTGTGATTTTTCTTGCAATGCCCCTTTATCAACCTGAGGTAAGGGCACTTTGGGTACTTTGGTTTGGGTTGAGAAGATAATTTGGGATATGTTGGGTGAATGATTTGAAATGAAGCAGTCAGACCATTTAAGAACACGGGCTTTGGAATCAGAGATCTGAGTTCAAATATGAGTTTCACTGCTTCACTTCCTGATTATGCCACCTCAGGCAGGTTACTTGACATTGCTGTGTCTCACTTTTATCATTTGCATCTGCAAAATAATTGTCCTAAAAACCAATTCATAGAGTTGGCTCAAGGACACAGCTGGTACCAAGTGAATGATGGTCATACATGTATGTGTGTGTGCATGTATGTGTGCATGTATGTGTGTGTGTGTGTGTGTGTGTGAGAGAGAGAGAGACAGAGAAAGGGAGGGAGGAAGAGAGTCTGTGTTTTTGCATATGACTTAGCATTTATTGAGTACTTCTTTGGTAGAAACTATGCTAATTGTCATGTGTATATGATTATCTGATACAGATTTTATTAAACCCATTTTACAGATGAGAAAAATGGAAGCTCAGACAACTTAAGTAATTTGTCTCAGGTCAAATGGCTAGAAAGTGCAGACCCAGGATTTGAGATTTAAATCAGGTTTCTTGATGCCAAAGCACCTGTGTATGGGTAGTCTTTCTAATACACAGCAAAGTGGAAGCTGTCTCTCTTGACCTTGAGCCACTCCTTGCGGCAAAGTTTCCAGTTAACATGAAACCCAATCAGATTCCCCAAAATAGCAGCCTGTTCCTCTAGGGAGAAGAGGAGCCCCACCCAAAGCTTGCTCCAGAGTCTTGGAGGAAAGAAAAAGGAGGGAGCAGAGAGTCTTGCTTAAAAATGTGACACATATTTTCCAGGAGCTGCCTCCAGGCCTGGGATGAAGATTCTGAGCATCATGATTTTAAACTTTTTACTTAATTTTTCATTCTTGCTTCAGGCCTGGGCAAGCTGGACTCTCGAGTCTTGAACAAAAATGGAAAAATAAGGGCTGCAGTTGAAAGGAAATCATTTCACTGTGCCTATTTCACATGATGCTGCCTGCAAAAAATATAGCAAACAAGATTCCTCTGTTCAGTTTATCTCCAGAAAGAGGGAACCTGCATGGAGAAACTGTAAGGAGTGAGAGAGAGGTTTCGGAGAAAGATGAGCTTTAGCTTTGCAAAGGTGGGATTTGTTTTGCACAGTAAATTTCTGGAATTATTTCATTTGATTTTCCATTGTTTGAGTGTACTGGGTGGTACACCTTGTGCTAGGCACTGGAGGAGCTCTTAGAGGATTTAAAGAGTCATAATCTCTAAGTGATATGAGTAGTGGGGTTTGTTCAAAGAAGAGAACTAGCAAAGAGCAGGGCATAATGAACTAACTATAGGTCAATTTTCTCCTCTTTCAAGTCCTAGTTTAAACACAGAATACAAAATATGTCTTTCAAAATGATCATCTTTCACTAAAGGAAGCTGATTAAATGTACAGGTGCAGCCTCTAGACCTTCCTCACATGCTTTTCTCTAGCTGGAAGCAGAGCAATGCAATTTACATGGGCACTGTGATCAATTCTTAACATGGGGATTGTGAAGCACTCAAAGAGACTTGATTGGATTAAAGACTGATAAATCTTTCCTTTAAGTTTTCTGAAAATGATAAAAAGAAAACAAACAAACAAACAAAAGAAATAAAATCTACTCCATCTTCCATGAACGTGGAAATAGCTATAACCCTGAACCACAGACTTTGATATATTCCTACTTAGCACCATGAAATCTTGTTATGGACCTGAAACTGGGTGCAGATTTTCCTAGAAGTGCCACAATCCTCAAAAGACCATTCAGTGGTCCTTTGATTAAAGTAGAAGAATTTAAAATTGTGGCAAGCCATGGAAGAAGAGAGATAATGCTATAAAAAACCACTGGTCTGGAGATGGACGCTATATCATGACATTTGTAACTGATTGTGATTTAGCCCACCTAGATGGTCACTGCATCTCTGGGGAAAGAAAGGTGGAGGATGAAATGAAAATAGCGTTCACCGAATGACAAGCCAGAAGGCTTGTGTATACAGAGATAGCATGGAAGCCAAACTGATCTTCCAAATACCTAAACCAGAAAGAATTGACAGCTGCATGCAGGAATGGAAGGGTTAAATCTGATAAAAGTGTTCTGGAAAACAAACTTGCAATAAAAATGAATACTGCCTTTAAAGAACTTCCCTCCATCTTTGACTTCTGCACTCCTCACTCTGCACAATATTGTTTAGTAAATACTTTGTCATGTTAAAAAGAATTATGAGCAAGAAATAAGAACAGAATTTTATGCATAGACACTGAATAAGCAAAGCAATGAAAAGCAAACAAAAGAACACACATCACTGGAGGAAGAGTTCTAGCAAATAGTTTTCCAGTTCCTGACAGCTTCAAGAACATTAGGTCACCCTGATACCTCTTTTGCATAAAAAAGGGAGCTCTGAGCTAAAAAGCAAGAGTTCTAGTTTAAAAAAAAGGAAAAAAAAAAAAAAAAGAAGGTGAGAAGAGCTCAAGAAATAATCAAAGAAGAAATTTTAAGTAATATTGAAGTAGAAGACACATGAAAATTCCAGAAGTAGAATGAACTCAACTGAAAACATAGTCAAGGACAAAGCTGTGCTTGAGAACAATCACATTAGAAAATGTTTTATGAGATGAAAATAATTTAACAGAAAGAAACATCATCATATTACATGCCAAGAAATTTTTATATAGAATCAACAGCACAGATCCCAGTAAATTTAATACATTTCAGATGTGATAATAATAATGTAATAATAATAATAAAGTAATTTAGAAGGAAAAAATTCAGAGTTGCCTTATACTCCTCCACAGCAACATGTAATAGCAGAAGACAGTGGCATAATATCCATAATGTTTAAAGGGAAGAAAACTAGACCCATTATACCCAGCATAGCTTGTCTTTAGAAGATGAAGACAAAGGATCTACAACTTCAGACATGCAGATATTCATCCTACGGCATGCATAAACCTTCCTTAGAATTAAAAAAAAACAGACGCAAGACAAAGAAATGCACCCAATGAAGAAATGAAAAAAGGAAAAAAAAAACTTAGAGAAGTCTAGGAAAAAGATTGATTGGTAGTGAACATTAAATCCATTTAAGTATGTAACTAAGATTACTAGCTCTGAGTATTACTATTACCTAGTAGAATAAAATATTATAAAACTTGACAATAAAAATAATACTTTAAATAAGAAAACAGGGAAATCAAGAATTCAAGAGATACTATGTGCATGGCGCGATCTTGGCTCAGTGCAACCTCTGCCTCCTGGGTTCAAGCGATTCTCCTGCCTCAGCCTCCTGAGTAGCTGGGATTACAGGTGTGTGCCACCATGCCTGGCTAATTTTTTTTTTTTTTTGTATTTTTAGTAGAGACAGGGTTTCACCATGTTGGTCAGGCTGGTCTCCAACTCCTGACCTCGTGATCTGCCCACCTCAGCCTCCAAAATGCTGGGATTACAGGCATGAGCCACCATGCCTGGCCTATAATTTTAAAAAATATCTTCAATCTAATTTTTTAAAATAACATTTTCTGCCTTGAACTTTAGAGGAGATTTTCATAAGTGAAATCTATTTGTGTAAGGAAACTTAAATAAATTTTTCAGTTACTCCTTTAGCTTCATGTTAGGCTCTACTTTATAATAAATTCAAGTCAAGTGAAAATAATCCTTTACATTTTAAGGGGTCTGCATTGGACGACTCTGCTTTCATTGAAGGGATATGTATAGGTAATGATTAGTTTAAAGAAGACATATCTGTGATTTTTTTTCTTAATCACATTTGTATCTGTTTTAAGAAGTGCACATGATGGAATCAAGTGGGCAATCTCTCAGAAGCCATAGGAGATGTGCTAATAAAATAGTAGAATAGGGATCAAATAGAATTAGATTGAAATTAAAATCTATGAAGGTGAAGAAGAAAAAAGAATAATGAATAAAAGATGAGGAAATGAGGAAAGATGTACTGTGCCTTAGGACTACTGAATACCATAAGCCATGCTCAGTAGTAAAAGAGAATGTCATAGGAAGTGTGTATTACAACTGTGAGCCCTACACAGCTCAACGCTTATACTTGGTAGGCCTCTTATAACATCTGATACTAATACGCCCTTTGCATTAAAAATAAAAGTTTTTTGTACAATTAACCTTCTCAAATGTCATCAACAAGTCATCAGGACTGATGTTTAACCAAATCTGCTTCTACCTTTTGAAATTAAGATCAGCTATATTATTCTCTCAAGAGTTTTATCATTAGACTCTGGACTTGGATGTCTATCCCACTCATGGTTATAGACTCTGTGAAGAATATATATTGTGTAATTTTTGCATGTTTATTTACTATCCTTCAGAATCTGGCATAGTACTTGGCATGTAGTAGTGCTTAATAAGTGTTTGTGAATTTAGTTAACAAGTATTTGTGAATGATATGTGTATGAAGATTAAGCCCTCTTCCCAAGGTGCACCTAGGAAGGGGAACATCATACACCAGGGCCTGTCATGGGGTGGGGGAGCAGGGGAGGGATAGCATTAGGAGATATACCTAATGTAAATGATGAGTTAATGGGTGCAGCACACCAACATGGCACATGTATACATATATAACAAACCTGCACATTGTGCACATGTACCCTAGAACTTAAAGTATAATAAAAAAAGGAAAAAAAAATAAAAAAATATATAGTGCCAACTACTGTTATATTCTAGAGTGACCCATGCAGAATATGCAGAGGATGAGTTTAAAGATTATGTGACCAATAGCCCAATATTCACCTGGAGGATATAAAATGAATGAAAAGAAGATTTCACTCACCTCAGTGAGTGAGTGAAGCTTTAAGGAGACTGGAAACTGTAGGCAGTGGCTGATGCTGGCTTCCTCTCTGTTAAAGCCTAATAAGAAAAACTGTGCCTGGTATTTGCTCTGGTAATAGATGATGAGGGAGAGTTCTACTGAAAAATACCTGCTCTTCCAGAGTGCACTGGAGCATAGGATATATACTTCTAATGGGTCAGATGGTGGTCACTTGGAAAGAGCTGGCCGGGAGTCATCCAAAAGAGGTTGTAATTTTTCCCAAGAGAGATTTCTGGATGGGTGATGAGACCCCAGTAGAAAGTATCAATGAGGTCACCAGAGGCCAAAGGGAAATTGTAGGGAGTCCACCACAGGATACTGGAAGTGGGACACCCTGAGGTGATGGAGGAATGTCCATGAAGGACTCATAAACACATCTTCAAAAAGCTTCAGATTTGAACATCCATGGAACCCAGACTCAGATTTTAGATCCCATTATGCCCAGTGGAAACCAATACTAGATTATATTAGCATTGAAAAAGGAAGACTGTGATGGTTAATAATGAGTGTCAACTTGATTGAATTGAAGGATGCAAAGTATTGTTCCTAAGTGTGTCTGTGAGGGTGTTGCCAAAGGAGATTAATATTTGAGTCAGTGGACTGGGAGAGGCAGACCCACCCTCAATCTGAGTGGCCATCATCTAATCAGCTGCCTGCGAGGACAGAATAAAGCAGGCAGAAGAACGTGGAAGGATTTGACTTGCTAAGTCTTCCAGCTTTCATCTTTCTCCTGTGCTGGATGCTTCCTGCCCTTGAACATTGGCCTCGATGTTCTTCAGCTTTTGGACTCTTAGAGTTACACCAGTGGTTTGCCAGGGGCTCTTGGGCCTTTGGCCACACATTGAAGGGTGCTCTGTTGGCTTTCATACTTTGAGGTTTTGGGACTTGGACTGGCTTCCTTTCCCCTCAGCTTGCAGATGGCCCTATTGTGGGACCCCACCTTGTCATTGTGTAAGTAAATACTCCTTAATAAACTCCCCTTCATATATACCATCTATCCTATTACTTCTGTACTTCTAGAGAACCCTGACTAATACAGAGACCTTTCCTGCCCTTTATTTCCCCTCAGTGTTCCACTGAAATCCTGAGGAGCCAGAGGCAGCTTCCTGAATGGGTGAAGGGATAACAGCCATCACAAGGAAAAAGAGAGAAAGGCAGCCATGTCCCTGTGTTTCTCCCATTTTTAAAACCATCAGATCTCATGAGACTCACTCACTATCATGAGAACAGCACAGAAAAGACCCGCCCCCATGGTTTAATCATCTTTCACTGGGTCCCTCCCACAACACGTGAGAATTATGTGAGCTAGAAGATGAGATTTGGGTGGGGACATAGAGCCAAACCATTTCATTCTCCCCTGACACCTCCCAAATATCATGTCATCACATTTCAAAACCAATTATGCCTTCCCAACAGTCCCTCAAAGTCTTAACTCATTTCAGCATTAACTCAAAAGTCCACAGTCCAAAGTCTTATCTACGACAAGGCAAGTCTCTTTGGCCTATGAGCCCGTAAAATCAAAAGCAAGTTAGTTACTTCCTAGATGCAATGGGGGTACAGGCATTGGGTAAATACAGCCATTCCAAATGGGGAAAATTGGCCAAAACAAAGAGGCTACTGGCCCCATGCAAGTTTGAAAACCAGCAGGGCAATCAAATCTTAAAGCTCCCAAATGATCTCTTTTAGCTCCATGTCTCACATCCAGGTCACACTGATGCAACAGGTAGGCTCCCATGGTCTTGGGCAGCTCTGCCCCTGTGGCTTTTCAGGGTACAGCCTCCCTCCCAGCTGCTTTCATGGGCTGGTGTTGAGTGTCTGTGGCTTTTCCAGGCAAATGGTGCAAGCTGTCAGTGGATCTGCCATTCTGGGGTCTGGAGGATGGTGACCTTCTCCTCAAGTCTCCACTAGGTGGTGCCCCAGTAGGGACTCTGTGTGGGGGCTCCAACCCCACACTTCCCTTCCGCACTGCCCTCGCAGAGGTTCTCCATGAGCTCCCTGCTTCTGCAGCAAACTTCTGCCTGGACATCCAGGCATTTCCATACATCCTGAAATTTAGATGGAGGTTCCCAAACGTCAGTTCTTCACTTCTGTGCACTGACAGACTCAGCACCACTTGGAAGCTGCCAAGGCTTGAGGCTTACACACTCTGAAGCCATAGCCCAAGCTCTACAATGGCCCCTTTCAGCTGTGGCTGGGGTGGCTGGGATACAGGGCACCAAGTCCCAAGGTTGCACACAGCACTGGGACCCTGGGTCCAGCCCATGAGACCATGTTTTTCTCCTAGGCTTCCGGGTCTGTGATGGGATGGGCTGCCATGAAGACCTCTGACATGCCCTGGATGCATTTTCCCCATGGTCTTGGGGATTAACATTCAGCTCCTCATTACTTATGCAAATTTCTGCAGCTGGCTTGAATTTCTCCTTAGAAAAATGGGATTTTCTTTTCTATCGCATTGTCTGGCTGCAAAATTTCCAAACTTTTATGCTCTGTTTCCCTTATAAAACTGAATGCCTTTAACAGCACCCAAGTGACCTCTTGCATGCTTTGCTGCTTAGAGATTTTTTCTGCCAGATACTCTAAATCATCTCTCTCAAGTTCAAAATTCTACAAATCTCTAGGGTAGGGGCAAAATGCCACCAGTGTCTTTGCTAAAACATAGCAAGATTCACCTTTGCTCCGGTCTCCAACAAGTTCCTTATTTCCATCTGAGACCACTCAGTGTGGCCCTTATTGTTCACATCACTATCAGCATTTTTGTCAAAGCCATTGAACAAGTTTCTAGGAAGTTCCAACCTTTCCCATATTTCCCTGTCTTCTTCTGAGCCTTCCAAACTGTTCCAACCTCTGCCTGTTACCTATTTCCAAAGTCGCTTCTGCATTTCAGGTCTCTTTTCAGCAGTGCTCCACTCTACTGGTACCAATTTACTGTATTAGTCCATTTTTGTGCTGCTGATAAAGACATACCCAAGACCAGGCAATTTACATAAGAAAGAGGTTTAACTGGACTTACAGTTTCATGTGGCTGGGGAAGTCTCTGAATCATGGCAGAAGGCAAGAAGGAGCAAGTCCCATCTTACGTGGATGGCAGCAAGCAAAAGATAACTTGTGCAGGGAAACTCCCATTTTTAAAACCATCAGATCTCATGAGACCCACTCACTATCATGAGAACAGCATGGGAAAGATTCAACCTCATGATTTAATCATCTTCCATTGGGTCCCTCCCACAACACGTGGGAATTATGGGAGCTACAAGATGAGATTTGGGTGGGGACACAGAGCCAAACCATATCATCATCTTTAAGGAGACATTAAGAAGTTTATGATAAAGGCTCTGATAAAATGCCCATGCTTGGAGATGAAGTAGCCTTAAAAAATTGATTGCAACTTAATTCGCTCACTAGCACAAGAGTGTCCTTTGTAAAACTGAGCAGAAATCAGCTCCTAGAAATAATGAATGTTTATCAATTGATTGGATTGATGATTTCTTATCAGACCTTTCTCTGGTTGGATTATTTACTCTAGACACTCCACTGTTTGTTAATGTATTGCTAAGATTGCTATGATCATATTAAATCCCAAGTTTATTCCTCAAGGGATTTTATATCTGTTTTGTTTGTCTAAGAACTGTGACCTCACTTGAGTCATTTAAACAATTCATATTTCTGCCTTTCCTTTAATAATCTTTCTCTTAGTCATCCCTGATAAATTTGGGCTTGTTTGCTTTTCGACATTCTGCTTTTAATGCATCCCATGACACTCAAGCAGAGCAGTTTTCTAGAAATTTAGAACAGAGGGCTAGACTTCATGGGCAATGTTAGTAATACAGCAATTTTCTGTATGTTATTAATTTAGAGATAGATATATTTTAAGATAGTAAGTGAATAGAGAAGGAAAAAGGAGCACGGAAGGAAGACTAAACTTGAAAAAGAGGAATGAAGCAGCTAAACAGATGATCAATAATAATGATTCCAGTTAATGGCAAGTTTCATTAATTAAGTAATTACTAGGTTCCAGGCCCTGCAAATTGTTTTATCCACATTATATTATGTAATTCTCAATACAACAGTAAGGTATATTCTTTTCCTCATGTTACCAAGGAAACTGAGGCTTGGAGATGTTAAATCACTTGCTACAGGTCATACAGCTTTTAAATCACAAAGGAGATTAATCGCAAAAGAAACTTAGTTTCTTTTCAACTTCGCAGTCTATTATATCTTTAACCACTGTGCTCTGTTGCCTCTTAAGCATGAGAATAAACCAGTAGTTCTTCACTTGGAGTGATTTTACCCCCAGAAGATATTTGGCAATGTCTGGAGACATTTTGGTTGTCACAGCTTCTGGGTGGGAGGAAAAAGGGGTGCTACTGGCGTCTACTGGGTAAAGGCCAAGGATGCTGTGAAACATCCTACAATCCACAAGACAGCCCCTAAAACAAAGACATACTTGGCTCAAAATATCAATAATGCTGAGATCAAGAATGGAATGAAGTTACTGATCTTTATAAAAATTATATTTTATCTCATTAATATTAACACTAGTATGTCTAGAGGGACTGAAATTATACAAGGAAATGAGTTTGCTGTGCAGAAAGAAGAGGAAAAGGAATATACTTTGGAGTGGGACTTAGAGCCTTGGGAGGAATTTGCTGACCACAAACACGTCATTGTTAATAGTAAGTTCTGAGTTACCACTGCATGCCAGCCATCCTTTGCATGGGTGGTTTGGGGCCTACATAGAAAGAATTGGCCTTTGAATCAATACTCAATGATTGTAACAGATTTGCCTGTCTCCTGTGTTTTTGCTATTCTTTCTTTATGAAAAAAATTAGTGTCCATTTTAAAAGGAGGATCTGTTACCTGCTATATTTAGCGTCATGAAGGAGGAGAACTGCAATATTTGCTTTCCATAAATTTGCAAAAAGAAAGATATTTTCCACCCACCCCCACCCATGCAATGGTTTTCCACTGACAGCTGTATATATGGGTATCCTGCCATATATCTCTGGAGAGAAGAAGACCTGGGAGGCGTGGGCAGGCCAATGAATGGAGCCATTGACTCAGATGTTCCTCGATGGGCAGGCGTGATTATTTCAGGGGGCCAGTTCTTCCACTGTGACCGCATAGCTGAGGGCACAGCCAATGAATGAGCTTCACCCAATAATTTCTGGTTGATTCACATTTGGGTCAGTGATGTGGTGGGCAACGCCAGCTGCAGCCCCAGGCTCCAACGGCAACTTTCCAAGCTGGGACTCCTTACAATTCTGCCCTGTTAATGGAGGTTGGGGGAAAATCTAGGGTGGGTCCCTCCAGGCATGAGTGAGTGAGGTGAGGAAAAAGAAGGAAATGGTTTTCATAAATTATTGCTAGAGTTTTTAGAGAAATAAAAGCATGGGTTTGAGAAGGAGGTGGAGGACTCTCAGCATCATGCCACTCCTATTGCTCTTCGGATAAAGTTCAAATTGCCTTATGTGGCCTACTAGGCCTGTCATGAGCAGGTTGCCATGCTATCTTTCTCTCTAGCCTCCCCTTAGGCTGCCGTTATCTTCAATATCTACCCTCCAGACAGGCTGACCATGTTTTAGTATCTCTAACACGGCATTGTTCTCTCCTCAAAGTCTTTGCAAATGCTATTACTTTATCTTGGAAGGGCTTACTCTTCAACCCCCAACCTGATTAAATCCTTCTCATCATTACGATATAGTTGGGATATAACTTTCTTGACCTCCCAGACTAGATCAGATTGCGGTTACATGTTTCCATAGTAACTTGATCTTCTTCATTGCAGTTATTTCAATAGCTGTGTTTTCCATCTGTCTTCCTCATGAGTCTGTGAGCTATAGGAGGGCCAGAAAATATCTACCTTAGATTATCTTCCATACCTAGTACCTAGTCCAGCGCCTGGCCCATAGCAGGTTTTACTGAATATAGTACTTAATAAAAAATAATAAGGGGGAGAAAGAAGGAGAGAAGAAAAGAAGGGAGGGAAGGAAGGAGGACAGGAGCAAGGAAGGACACATGGAAGAAAGGAAGAGGGGAAAGAAGTAGAAGAAAGAAAGAAGAAAGGGGATAATTTAATTTGTAAAACAAAAACAATTTCCAATCATCAGTTTCAACCTCTGGACTTATCTGTAAGGTGATGGTAGAATTGAAGTCTAAAATCTAAGTCTCCTGAATCTCAGTTCAATAGAACAAACAAATAAGTACAATAGATCCAGATATAATTCAGAGAGAGGTCAATTATCCTTGCAACTTGGAGGAAGTATATGAGTTTGCTGTTTCTCAGTGAAAGCCAATTCCCTGTCGTGGCCTATTGAGCAGCCACATGTTCTATCTGTTGCTATTATTTGGAGTATGATTAGAGGCACCAGGAAAATAATTAGAAACATCAAGAGAAAGATTAGGTGCATCAGAAGAATGAGTAGGGGCATTAGCATTGATCAAGCAGGAACTCTATGCCAAGGACTATGCAGGGCACATGAAACACATTTTCTCATGGCATCCTCACAAACCACACACTGAGGTGAGGATTGTTCCCCGCAGTGAGGCTAATGAGAAAATCAAGACTCAGAGAGTTTCAGGGTATATGAGGAGAAAGAATAATACCCTGGAGACCTGGATGCTTTGGTCACTTATTCCCTTTCCCCACCCCAGGCCTACCTGATGACTTTTACTTACACTTCACATTTGATTCAAATGTCACTTTTTCAGGAGGCATTTTCTTTTTTTTCTTTTTTTTTTAAATTTTACTTTATGTTCCGGGGTACATGTGCAGAACGTGCAGTTTTGTTACATAGGTATACATGTGCCATGGTGGTTTGCTGCACCCATCAACCCATCACCTGCATTAAGTATTTCTCGTAATGCTATCCCTCCCCTAGCTCCCCACCCCCCAACAGGCCCCGGTGTGTGTTGTTCCCCTCCCTGTGTCCATGTGTTCTCATTGTTCAACTCCCACTTATGAGTGAGAACATGCAGTGTTTGGTTTTCTGTTCTTGTGATAGTTTGCTGAGAATGATGGTTTCCAGCTTGGAGGGGATTTCTTACCTCCCTCACTAGGTCAACTCCTCTCTTACAGACCTCCATTTCCTCTTTGTACTTGTCACTTCTAATCATGCATTTTTGAGTGATTAGTTGACTAGTATCTGAATGCAAGGCACATGTCTGCATTGGTTTGCCATTGTTTTCCCAGCTCCTGAATAGCCCTGGCACATAATAGGTTGCCAGTAACCACTTATGAGCAAATGAGTTAGATCATTTTGTTGAGCACATATTCTGTCCTGGGCCCTGTGCTGATTGATCTTGCTGTGTACAGTGGAAAGTCATACATGGTCACTGCTTTCAAGGAGCTCATAGTCCCATGGGGAGATTGTCTTATTTTTTTATGATACTACTGTGTCATTTTTTAAAGATACTACTTTAAAAAATAGAGAGTTAAAATGTTATTGGTAATAGGGGGCCCAGGGAAGTCCCTGGGTGGAGAGAAGGCAGAGATAGTTCATTTTACCTAGGAATGGGTTTCTAGAGGAGAGGGAGCTTGGTGGGAGCCCAGGAAAGTGAAAAGGTGTTTTTCAGGTGGACAAGGGTGATATATAGTTAGGCAGAAGGAAATGCAGATGAAGGGAGAAATATGAGCAGAGGGAAAAGAAAAGGAGATGTGAAACAACATCCACAGCAAATGGTTTGGTTTACCTGGAGCACCTGCTTTGTTCAGAGGCATGTCCAAGATTGCAGTTGAAGAGGTGTCTGTGGGTTAGATCAGGAAGTGGTTTTCATGCTTGCCTTGGGAGATTGAACTCTTAATAGTAACCACATGTTGATGGCTAAACACAGTTAAAAGGATATTGAACCATTCATCCATTATTTGAGTAAACATTTATTGGGTACTTACATACTAGCACACTGAAAAATGTGGGTAGAAATAATACAAATTCCCTCCTCCAAGAAGCCTGCAGTCTATCAAATACGTAACAGCAGTCAGGCCCTGACTTCTACGTTAACTTGTAAGACACAAAAACAAAAATGAAGCAAACTGAAAGCAATCGGTCATCTTCTACTCAGCATACCCAGAGTGGGCTGATAGTGAGAGAGTAGGCAATGATGAGGGATGTGAGGAAAGGAGGAATTACTGTGAAGGGAGGATACATAACTCCATGAGCTCTTCCTGGAGAAAGTGGCTCAGAGGATAAATTCTGCAATGCAAAGAGAAGAATATGTTTTCAATGCACACATTTTTATGTTCTTAAATATCTGTTGCATTTCCCCCCCACGACTCAGGTCTAAAAAAGCTTCCCATCTCTGACATTAAGTGACCATTCCAACTTTATAGTCCTCCCACATCCTCCACTTAACTAACCTTTCTTGAACACCTACATTTTGCCAGGCACTTTTATAAGCATTTAGTTATAGTATTCCATTTACCCCCTAACTTGTAAGATCTGTTTCATAAACACCATCTTGCAGATGAGACAACTGAAACTAGAAAGTGTTAGGTTGCTGCAAAAGTAATTGTGGTTTTGCATTATTGGAATTTGCCATTTGATATTGAAATACATTCTTAAATAAATGTGGTTATGTTATACATCATTTTAATGGGCATTTCTTGCTTTTATTTTTTGCTAATGACATTACTTGCTGTTTATTTTATGTTTATTTTAGACTGCAGAAATGATGTTAGACAAAAAGCAAATTTGAGCAATTTTTGTTATACAAGTTTAAAATGGGTCATAAAGCAGCAGAGACGGCTCACAACATCAACAGCACATTTGGCCCAGGAACTGCTAACAAACGTACAGTGCAATGATGGTTCAAGAAGTTTTGCAAAGGAGACAAGAGCTTTGATGATGAGGAGCATAGTGGCTGGCCATTGGAAGTTGGCAATGGCCAGTTGAGAGCAATCATTGAAGTTGATCCTCTTACAACTACATAAGAAGTTGCCAAAGAACTCAACATTGACCATTCTACAGTCATTCAGCATTTGAAGTAAATTGGAAAGGTTAAAAAACTTGCTAAGTGGGTGCCTCATGAGCTGAGTGAAAATTAAAAAATAGTCATTTTTGAAGTGCCATCTTCTCTTATTCTATGCAACAAACCATTTCTCAATTAGATTGTGACATGTGATGAAACATGGATTTTATACCACAACCAGTGATGACTAGCTCAGTGGTTTGACTGAGAAGAAGCTCCAAAGCACTTCCCAAAGCCAAACTTGCACCAAAAAAAAATCATGGTCACCAGTTGGTGGCCAGCTGCCAGTCTGATCCACTACAGCTTTCTTAATCTGGGTGAAAGTATTACATCTGAGAAGTATGCTCAGCAAATCGATGAGATGCACCAAAAACTGCAACACCTGCAGCCGGCATTGGTCAACAGAAAGGGTCCAATTCTCTACAACACCTGACTGCATGTCAAATAACCAGTGCTTCAAAATTTGAACAAATTGGCCCATGAAGATTCGCCTCATCCACCATATTCACCTGACCTCTCACCAACCGATTACCACTTCTTCAAGCAGCTCAACAACTTTTTGCAGGGAAAACGCTTCCACAACCAGCAAGATGCAGAAAAATGCTTTCCAAGAGTTTGTTGAATCCCAAAGCATAGATTTCTACTCTACAGGAATAAGCAAACTTATTCCTCATTGGCAAAAATATGTCTATTGTAATGGTTCCTATTTTGATTAATAAAGATGTGTTTGACCCTAGCTATAATGATTTAAAATTCGTGGTCCAAAACCACAGTTCTTTTTGCACCAACCAATACAGCGAAAATGTGTTTTCATAAATGTTCTACAACAAAATCTAAGAACTTTCCAGTATATTGTATGGCATAACACACTTTCTAGTTCAGATGTCTACAAACTAAAAAAAAATGTGATGATCAAAACCATTGAATGCTAGCAAAGGGATTACCCAATAATTGTCATCTCACAGCTATTCATTATTGCCAGGAAGTTCTCAGACTTCATGCAAACCTTACCCCCTCATCTTTCACATTAGGAAACTGAGGCCCAGGGAAATTCAGCACTGGCTCAGTGTGATGGAGAGTGTTTGTAGCCAGGCCAGAAGTGAGATCCAGGTTTATAGTTCCGATTCTTATGATCTTCTCACTAACGTTTATAGTTCTAATGCTAGATTCTGATTCTTACTTCTCATTTTATGTTCTCCTTGCAGTTTGTAAGGTGTGTTGGGAAGGGTATAGGTTTTGAAGCCATTTGGATCTTGGTCCAGGTTAGAGATCTACCACCGATTTACTCTGTGGCCAAGAACGAGCTTCCTCCTGGGTTTCAATGTCCTGTCAAATGGGGTAAAACAATCTCTCTCTAGTAGGTTTGTAATAAGTGTTAAAAAAAGTCATGTATAGAGTAACTAGGACAGAGTTTAACATATAATCCGACCTGATACATGTTGGTTTTTCAACTTCCCTTGCTAGGAGATGGAAGGAAGGTGAATCTGCCATGATCGCTACTTTCAAAGAATGTGAACTCTCTTTGCTCCCTGCACCCCAACACAGATTTCTCTCTTATCACTGTGACTGTGTTATCAGAGGGGGATAACATAGTGGTTGGAAACACTTCCTCAGACTGGAGAGACTGGCTAGGATTTGAAGAATGCCTCCCTAGGGTCTCTATGTCAGTAGCACTTTATGTTCACCAGTGGAGCACACCAGTTACTTTCTGGATAGATAAAACAATTCCATTATTTACCTGTGCACAAAATGATTTCCTTCTTTGTCAGGGCTGAGGTGCTAGTTTTATGATATAAGGGAGGACTCTGATTTGAGACTGCTCTTTAGTCTCTTATTTCAAAGATAGTTTTTTCTGAGAAATGGCAGGATTGGACTGCGACTTTTCATGGAAGTTCTTTTCTCTGAAATAATGGAAATTTGTAAGTCCCTATAGGAATGGAGTGGCTGAACTTCCAGATTTGAATTTCACTGAAGATGTTTCTGACAGACGTGTCCCTTCAATGGTAATCTTGCCTTCACTAGAGATTTGAGAAAAGAATGAAGCATGTTTTGCATTTTGAAAATAGAAACCATGGCACCCCATCTCTCTCTCTCTCTCTCCCTGTGTGTGTGTGTGTGTGTGTGTGTGTGTGTGTGTCTTTTATCTTGCCTGCATCTCCTTTTTTTATTTTTTAAAAATAAATATTTTTGTTTTATTTTGTTTTATAAATAAAAGTTTTTTTATAAAAATTTTACTTTATAAAACTTTTTATAAATAAGTTTTATTTATAAAAATAAAATGTTATAATTTCTATGTGTGCAAAAAAATGTCTGCACCTGTATTCTTTATTTCCAGTGGAAAATGGCAAGATTCAGACAGTTTCCCAGATGTCTCCAAACCTACTTGTTCTAGAATCATTTAATACAGTATATATAGACACAAGTAATATCTATTTTTTTTTCTTTTCATGTACTTCTAACAGTCCACTTTTAAGTGCTCCCATGAGGCTTTTCTTGATTTGCTTTATTTTTCTTTTAAATAAAGTCTTAAGCTGCCCACTCCAGTGATGAGGTACTACCTAGTCCCAGTAAGTGATTGCAGTGGGATCGAATGGGACAAAAACAAAGACCATGAAGCAGTAAGTACTTCCTAATTATTCAAAGAAGGCATGTGGAGCACTTGCCATGTGGCAGACACAGTGCTGGGAGCTGAAATTAGAACAGGGGGAAAAAAGAAAAGACATACTACTTGCCCATACAGTGCTAGCTTCTTAGAAATTTTTGGCTGAATTTATGAATGAGAGTATTTTTTCATTTATAAAATGTAAATAAAAGCAACCATGTACTAGGGCAGTTGTGAGAGTTAAATTACCTGTATGCATGAATATGAGTAAATATGGCAAACTGGTTAGGAGGTCAGGCTCTGAAGTCAGAATGCCTGAGTTTGAATCCCAGATCTAAGCACTGAACTCTTTTTGCCTCAAGTTTCTCTTCAGTGAAGTGAGTGATATGGTTTGGCTTTGTGTCCTCACCCAAATCTCATCTCGAATTGTAATCTCCATGTGTTGAGGGAGGGACCTGTAATCCTCATGTGTTGAGGGAGGGAGGTGATTGGATCATGGGGGCAGTTTCCCCCATGCTGTTCTTATGATAGTGAGTGAGTTCTCGTGAGATCTGGTGGTTTTATAAGTGTTTGACATTTCCTCCTACACACACTATCTCTTTCACCTGCCACCATGTAAGATGTGCCTGCTTCTCCGTCTGTCATGGTTGTAAGTTTCCTGAGACCTCCCCATGTGGAACTGTGACTCAATTAAACCTCTTTCCTTTATAAATTACCCAGTCTCTAGTAGTACCTTTATAGCGGTGTGAGAACGAACTAATACAGTGAGGAAAATGCTATTAGTTGCTGTAAGGAAAAAATTAGATAATTTATGAAAAGCACTTAGTGCTAAGCACAGAGTAAATGCTCAATAATGGTAGTTCTTGGATACATAGTAGATGCTCAGTTAGATTTTGTTACTAATTCACTGAAGCCAGAAGAAGACAGAATTTTGCAATGTAAGTAGAACTGAACGTGTTTTTATATGTGTAGCTTTTCTAAGATAATTATGTTTGAGAGGTGTTGTTTCCAGTAGAACTCTTTAAATATTATTACACAGCTCTTGGGAACTTGGGAAAATTTTACTCATTATTCCAATACATCTCCCTGAAGACTGATTTCCACCCCCCACAAGTTTCCATGTTCTTCATGGGTCTGGAATTTAGTCAGAGAGACAGGCTACTTTTCTCTAACCCAAGCCTTCTTCTTGGGTGATTAAGCACGTAGTTTCATGGGAAGTTTAAGACCAAAGAATTATGGCATTGTCATGTCAGGCACTCAAGTGTCAGGGATTTGGCTTAAGTGAATTGATTACTGGAAACCCTTGAAACTTGTTATCGTTAAGTTGCTTCCAGCCCCTGTGACCAGAAATGCATGGCGACTCGCAATAACATCTGCCTTTCTTACAATCCCGCCCATACCAGTTCAAAGATCACATAGCTGATTCTTTTATTAATAAAATATTTATTGAGCTCACACAGCACCCTAAGCACTCTGCTAAGTGCTCAAGATTTAGACAGGAATAAAGTATTATCTCTGCTATCATGACGGTTATCTTGCAGTGAAGGGTTAGATAAGGAGACAGGAAATGTCAATAGATTATAACAAATGGGACAGTGGCACAGGGACATGTCTGGGACACAGAAGCAAGGTTCCTGCCTCCTCTTTGGGGCCAGATTACATTTAGTGATGACTGTGAGAAAAATGTGTCAGCTGAACTGAGGTCTGAAGGCAGGGTAAATGTAAGCCAGGCAAAGTGGACATGGGATATTAGGATATATTTCTGCCAGAAGTAACAACATATAAAGGCCTAGGAATTAGCAAAAGCGTAGCACATACAGGAAACTGTAAAGAATGCACAAAGTCTTGTATACAAAGTTGGACATAGTGAGAGTTGAGGGTGGAAAAGCAAACCGAAGGCAAAGCTTGTCTAAGGAATTTGAACTAGCTCAGTGCTTGGAACATTGGTACATCTTTGTTGAAAAACTAAATGGATCAATAAACTGTATTCTGAGGGAAATGAAGAGCCATTAATTCATTTAAATTAGCATCTGACTTGTGTTATATGATCATAGAATCTAGGTTAAATAATTCACCTGGTGCCTCATATGAGAGCTTGACATAGGAGGAACAATCTTCCTCTGTGTTGCAATCACCATAGCATGAACAAAATGGGAATATGGGGAAAACAGGAGAAGGAGACAAATAGAAGAGGATTCATCCCAGGGAACAGACTAAATAAGGAAGGCCTATGCCCAGCCCAAAGAAATGCAGAGATGGACAAGTCATCTCGCATGGATAGGCAAGCATTCATCCCAGGGAACAGACTAAATAAGGAAGGCCTATGCCCAGTCCAAAGAAATGCAGAGATGGACAAGTCATCTCACATGGATTGGCAATAGAATGGAATGTGTGTATTTAAGCCCCGGAGAGAATGGCGTTCCAACCTTGCCTTTGTCCCTACCACCTATGGACTTTCATCTTTTTGAGACTAAGTTTCTTTATAGGGAAGATGTGATTTTTAACATCCCTGCATGGAGTTGTTGTGAATATATAATAGCTTTATGTATAATGCGTTTATATATAAAATTCTCAGCACAGGGCTATACTACTTCTGGGATACTCAGAAAAGATCATTTAAGATAAGAAGCCATCCTAAATTTGGATGTTTTCTAATATACCACTGAGAACAACTATATTTATTGAATGCTTATATTGTGTTATGTGCTGTTCTAAGATTTATAGTGACCGTGGATTTAATCCTGCCAAAGACCCTATAAGATAGTGAATTCTGTTATTCTCACTTTACAAAGAAGAAAACAGAAGCCTAGTGGAAATAAGTATGAATTTGCATGAAGATGTATGGCCAGAGGTGGTGGAGTGAGTTGGGACTCAAACCCAGGCTGTCTGGGATTGAAATGCTTTCCTATATTGCTAAAAAAAAAAAATGGCTGTACAGTAAATAAAATATCACAGTGTCATGTATGAAGTCAGTGGTTCTGGCAACTCTGATCTAATGCTGCATGTGGTCATAAACTGAACTCAGGGAAGTTGGAAGTTGAGTTTTGAAACAACTTTAAATCATCTTATTTAGCCCCTTAATACTCACATCAGAAATAATCTTATTTTGTGTACATTGTTAGACAATTACCAATAACCTAACTACGGTTTTGTCTAAGACACTGATTTGACTTAGTTGTCTGGAAGATTTAGTTGTCTGGAAATACATTGTGATATTGCATAAACTTTTAAAAAATCTAGTGAAGTATCGCCTTTTACACACAAAGAAAAACAGTTTTGTTTAAGGTGAAGAGACTTGCTGAAATGTTTGGAATCAGTCCATGAAACTGATTTCCTAACAAAGATATTTGGTGCCATGGAGTTTGAAAAACAGGGAAGAATTTTCAGGTATGATGCAGTCTTCATCACTGAACTCATTGTACTCTTTAGTTATATGTAACAGAAAGAAGTCAAACTTGCTTAGGAAATGAAGGGGAATTTATTTATGGTTGTATCCAAAAGTTCAGAGGTAGGAGGAACTTTATGTACAGCTCACATCAGTGACTCAAGATTATTACCAAAAGACTATTTTGTCTTTTTCTTCTTTGTTTTCTATCCTTTTGTTATCATATTAGAATATAAGGTGGCTATACTAGCCAGATACTCCAGGTCAACATGCTTATTCACAGGCAGTGATCGAAAGAACATCGCTGGGGATCAGTCAAAACTGCCTGAAATGGGTATCCAAGAATGGTAGCAGGTCATTTCTCCTAAGGAAATTTGTGGAACTATTATCCTTAAGAAAGGGAAATGGATGGTAAACAGTAAACCAAGGTGTACACTGAAATCTCTTTCTAGGAGAAAAGAGTCCACATTCAAAAGTCCCAAGCATTGTCTGAGCAATGTTATGTGACTTCAATCAACATTTGCAACTTTGTATTTATTGGTTTCATCGGTGGTCACTTAGCATGACTGCATGACCTGTCCATAAATATCTGAAGGTCATTCTCAGATCTTAGAGGAATATTAAAGTGTGAATGTTTTATTTCTAAGATTGGGAAACTGATGCTCCGGGAGAGAAAGTACCTTGTCTAAATTCTCCAGACCTGTAAACACAAAGCCGGCATGAGAACCCACTCTTTCTTACTGTCTCTCTTAAGTACATAGAGATAAACAAAAGAAATTTCAACTAATCATGACAAGTACCAAATTATTCAAGAGATTACCCAAACAACTTAGCTAATTCTGATGGTTTTAAACACTAAATCACAAATGAGGCAAGACAGGAGAATGTCAGAGGTGCACACATAACATATTAGGCATGCATGGGAGCAGTAGCATGTTTGCGTTATTATTTGTTTACATGGCTTAGTATCTAAGGGACATGAAGTATTGTCATTTATCAGAGACTAGGTCTCGAGTTTGACTCTGGTTTAAGTTTTCCATAATCTGCTCACTACATTTCTTCATTTAGGCAGCTTTCACAACAGTAAAAGCATCAGGTGACAACTTCCATCTGGCTGGTCCCAAGTTACTTTTCATGTAATTCATCCTTTTAAGAAGCTATCTCCTCACATATTGGGTCCATCTTGACAAGCCATGGTTTTTTTGTGAGACATCATTCTATCTATCTTAATATCTTAGAAGGAAGAACTCCATAATTATCTTTTATGGGAAGGCTGGAGACACACATTTGAAATTGTATGCCCAGGACTTTATGTGCTGAAGAATCAAGGTATCATATTATCCAGTGTCTCTGGCAAGTTTTTGGGACTAAATTTCAGGCTACAAGATGTTTGTTGTTCATTGCAAAGGTCAGGTTTGACTGCGTTTATTAAATTACAAACTTGCTTGTCTTGTATCATCGGAAGATGGTATGAATTAAGGCTTTCTCATTCCAGTCACAGTACAGATTGCAGCTGAAAAACATCTAAAGGGATTCAAGTGACCAAGAACATTGAACAGAAAAATCATAACAAACAGTCCCTGCCCTTGGGGAGTCCCTATGCTATTTGATACAACAGAAAACGTACCATATGTTAAAATTTAAGACAGACCAAATATCAATCCCTTCCTCCAAATAAATCAAGCTGTCAGTAGATAAGACCTCCTGCCTCTAAACTTGACTCCTCTAGTTCCCACCGCAATGATCCCGATCTCTTACTACTTTTGCAATCAAACAACTTCAATAGATTTTCATTGCTTTAATGATCAAGTTCAAATGCCTTAAAACAGTGGTCCCCAACCTTTTTGGCACCAGGGACCATGTTTGTGGAAGACAATTTTTCCATGGACTGAGGGGGGCAGGATGGTTTCAGAATGATTCAAGTGCATTACACTTCTCGTGTACTTTATTTCTATTATTATTACATTGTTCATTAATATATAATTAATATATAATGAAATAATTATACAACTCTCCACAATGTAGAATCAGTGGGAGCCTTGAGCTTGTTTTCCTGCAACTAGGTGGTCCCATATGGAGGTGATGGGAGACAGTGACAGATTCTCATACAGAGCACGCTACCTAGATCCCTCACATACACAGTCCACAATAGCGTTCGTGCTCCTATGAGAATCTAATGCTCAGGCTGTAATGCAGCAAGGGGGAGTGGCTGTAAATACAAAGGAAGCTTCACTCTCTTGCCCACTGCTCACCTCCTGTTTTATGGCCCAGTTCCACATGGACCACTATCAGTCTGTGGCCCAGGGGTGGGGGATCCTTCAAAGATACACAGTGCATCCCCTACCCTCATCTCTTAATGTTCTTTAAGGCCCATTTTTACCACCATACAAAAAATGACTTAATTTTCTGTTACATGCTATACTTATTCACATAGCTAAACTTTTGAAAATACTATTTCTTCAGTCTGGAATGTTCTACTCTAGTAGTCCAAGTAATAAAATCACCCTTTATGATGTAGCTTAATTATTGAAATCTTTGAGAAGGGTGAATTTTATGGCATATGAAATATATCTTAATAACGATGCTATTAAAAACAACAACAAAACATTGATGACTCTTTTATAATAAACTTCCCTCTCTTAACTCATTCTACCATACAGTCAGGTACCTGAAAGCAGATATTAACACATATACACGTACATGCACACGATACTAGGTTAGGGACCAATTTTTTTCTCCCTTAAAACCCTGCATACCTACCTATTAACTGTGTTTATAGGTTTACTTGTTTATTTTCCATCTAGACTTGGAGCCTTTAATGTGGTAGCCATTAATAGCACGTGGCTGTTGAGCTCTTGAAATATGGCTAGTGCAAAATGAGATATGCTGGAAATGTAAAATTCACAGACAACATTTCAAAGTCTTGTTATGAAACAATGTAGACTGTCTCATTAGTAGTTTTATAGTGATTACCTATTGAAATTAATATATACATTGGGCTAAGTGAAAATGTTATTAAAATTAATTTCATTTTTCTCTTTATTTTTTAAAATGTGTCTACATGAAAATTTAAATTTATGTATGGGGCTCATTTTATTTCATTTGGACAACACTGATCTAGACCGTGAGATACTTAAAGGTAGGGACAGTGTTTTATTCATCTCTGCATATAGAGTCAGGCCTGTGGTAGGTGCTCAAGGACTTCTCTGCATGAGATAAGTGACTGAATATTAAGTCCCAAATGAACAGTGCAGATACTGAGAACAATGGGACTACAAGGGAGAGGAAATGAACACTATTTCCATACAAGTCCAGGAAAATCTGTACAAGGGATGTGGAAGTCCTCGAAGCTGGAAACAAAGGCCTTGAAGCTAAATTCTTGAGTAGCTAAAGAAGAGATTGTGCTGTGCCAGGTGCGGTGGCTCACCTCTGTAATCCCAGCACTTTGGGAGGCAAAGGTGGGCAGATCATGAGGTCAGGAGTTGGAGACCAGCCTGACCAACATGGTGAATCCCCGTCTCTACTAAAAACACAAAAATTAGCTGGGTGTGGTGGCATGCGCCTGTAGTCCCAGCTAATCTAGAGGCTGAGGCAGGAGAATCGCTTGGACCCGGGAGGCAGAGGTTGCAGTGAGCCGAGATCGTGCCACTGCACTCTAGCCTGGCAACACAGCGAGACTTCGTCTCAAAAAAATAAAAATAAAAAAAAAAAGAAGAGATTGTATGATTTCTCCAAGTCACTGTCGGCATTCACGTTTCTCCTATGAAAATAAAAGGCCAGCATAAAATGGGCTTTGATGTGACTTTATAAAGCTGATCTCATCATGACCACTCCAATGGGAATATTTATTTTACCCTTGATTTGGGGTGGCTGATTAGCTTCCAAAGTATGTAGAGGGTCCTGCCATGCCTGGGGTTTCTCTTAAGATATTTTATATACATGTGGTTGGTTCAGTCGAGGAGAGGCACAAAGTTAATCTAAGGCCTTCTCTGTTCAAAACTGTCAGGTCCACAGTTTTGATTCATGGAAGCTTCTGTAGGCTATTCTATAGGTTGGTGCAAAAGTAACTGCAGCTTTTGTCAGTAAAAGTAATGCCAAAAAACTGCAATTTCTTTTGCACCAACCTAATATGTACATCTGAATGGGCTGTAAGCAGACATCTGCCCCTGGCAACAACCAACTGATGATTTTTTTTTTTTTTTTTTTTTTGAGACGGAGTCTCGCTCTGTCGCCCAGGCTGGAGTGCAGTGGTGCTATCTCCGCTCACTGCAAGCTCCGCCTCCCAGGTTCACGCCATTCTCCTGCCTCAGCCTCCCGAGTAGCTGGAACTACAGGCACCTGCCACCGTGCCCGGCTAATTTTTCTTTTTTTTTTTTTTTTTGTATTTTTATTAGAGACGAGGTTTCACGGTGTTAGCCAGGATGGTCTCGATCTCTTGACCTCGTGATCTTCCCGCCTCAACCTCCCAAAGTGCTGGGATTACAGGCGTGAGCCACTGTGCCTGGCTGATGATATTTAATAATTAAATTAATCCATTCAGACAGACTTTCTGAAATTCAGATTTTAAAATGCAAAAGAGGATAGGGCAGTTATTTGCAAGATAAATCTCTCTCAATAGTAAGTATAGTTTTGTATAATATTGTATAAAAACAATGCTAATAATAAAATGTATTGAAAATTCACTATATTGGACATTGAATGTTATTTACATTACCTCATTCAAACTCCACAAGAATAAAGTTTGGATTGCCATTCTACATTTACAGTTGAGTTAAGTGGCTCAGAAAGTGGAAACAACTGGGCCAAAGTAGAGGAGGAATTAGAACTCAAGTCTGTTTTGCTCATTTTTGCTACCATGTGAAGCTATCTTTAGGGTGTCAGCCATAAGTTTTGATCAGGTTGTCCTGCCACTGACTTGATAAATCAGCCCCTCAGGAAATAATCTAAGTGCAGAACTTCCAACTGATTGGAGAAAACAGAAGCTCAGAACCCTGCATTTCTGTCGCATACCATTCTTAGTGTAGAATTGTAACTTTCAATACTGGAACCCTGCTCTGAGACTCTGCAGGCCTAATCATCAACGCCTCCTCTAGGTGCCAGCCATAGAAGGACCACGTTGGGTCTGGCCCTTATTTCAGGGAAAAGGAGACTTTCTGCCCAGTCTCCAGGCTGCTGAATCAGCCTCTTTCTTCCTTTGGCTTTCAGAATTTACTTTCAACCCTTTATTTTTCAGTTTGATGGCCTCACACAGACTGACTTTTGTGAATTGACAGAGATAAAAGAAAATAAAAACCTGGTTATGAACCACTGAGTCTATAAACTGGATACTTTCCTAGATGTGTGGAAAATATAACAGTGCTAGTTTTTTGTTGTTGTTGTTCCTCTTGGACTGTGAGTACAAGGTTCCTTCTTTGAGAATGAGCAGGAATGCCTATAAGGAGTTCTCTTTTTATTTTCCCTGACTCCACTTTTTGTTTCTGGATTATGATTTATATCAGAAAACATTTCCTATGGTTTGGAGATATTTTTAGAAGTCTGAGGGTGGTCTCAGGAAAAATGGAAAATACTCTGTTATTTGTTTCTTTATCTTCCAACTTCTCTCTTTAGGTTCCAATCCGGACCTTGCCCTCAGTCTTACTCCTTTCACTGTCCCAGCCAATCTTTTGTCCCTTGTTTATTTCTGTAGGGAAACACCCAATGCAGGAGGTGATAGCTCTGGAATTTGTCATTGATAAGCCACCTCCTTCCAGAAATCACAAATTCATTCTGACTGAATCCTTTTTTGCTTTAAATCAGAGGAGCGGTAATTTCTAGTTTGAAAGTAACAGACACATGTGGATGGTATCCTTGGGAAGAGGAGGAAGAGCAGCACTACAGTGTTATTTTACGGACAGCGTCCTACCTCATCTATGGGCACAGAAAGGCAAGGGAGATCCTTATTTTATACCTCTATGAGAAGGTAGTCTTTTAGCATTGCAGAGATCCTGAACTGATACTTTAGGTGATATGAAATAATCATACAGCACCCCTGATGAAAAACCACTGGGCCTAGAAACTTTGAATACTTATGGTGCTGAATAACTCATTACTTTGGAAAGTTTGCTGTTATTATCTTGTGCTTCTTATCATCAAATACGTTCTCAGGGCCCATTGAGTGCTAGGAAGATCTTGAATCATTTGGAGAAAATGCAGCACTGTGTATTGGTCTCCAGACAGGTTATATTCCTGGCTGAGGTCACAACGTCTGGTGCAAAACTGAATAATGCGAGGGTGATATGGGATTCGTAAGCATTTTTACACTCCTGCTAGGACAAGAGAGGGTTTTGGAGATACAGATTCAAAGACAATTATACGTGAAACAGCATAGTCTGATAGTTGAGGACATGGCCTCAGGATTCAGAGTTCACTACTTATTATCTACATAAAGTTGACCAGCTTACTTAATCTCCATGAGCCTTGGTTTTCCCATTTGTAACATGGGGCTCACAGAAGTATTTGCTTCATAGGGGTGTTGAGAAAATGAAATCATTTAATACATGCAAAATATTGAGAATACTGCCTGGCATATAGTAAAAAAGAGCTCAGTAAACTTAAGCCATTATTGTTATGACCCTGACTCAAGCATGTGTTGAGAAATACTGAATCAAGTGTAGTATCATCATAGAGGAATGGAACACTTGTTTGTTAAATCTTTGCACTTGCAAGATTTTTAGTGGACACTAAGTTCTTTACTTTCACAGTCTCATTTGCTCTTTTCTAAAATCCTGTTGTCTGGGCACATCTTAATGTTTCCCATATTACAGATGGGAGACTTGCAGCTTAAAGAGGTCAGACATTTTTTCCCAAGGCCTCAGCTTAAATGTCACACCTTCAGAGATAGACGCCTTCTCAAAGCACTCAATATAAAACAGTCACCCACTCCCTTTTTACATTTACTCTAAGATTATCAGCTGCATGTTATTCACTATTAGCTGGCATTTTGGTCATATTCCTGTGTGCGACTATGCTTATTTTATGCCTTTTCCCAGCTAGAACACAAGCTTTCTGAGGATAGGAACTTTTCTTGTCTTGGCACAGAACCAATCTCCAGCATTTAATATGTTGCAAATCTTTGGTAAACATTTGCTGAAGGAGTAAATGAAGGACACTAGAAGGAGAACAGAATAGAACAATTATTCTGTAAGAAAAACAGAAGGAGCTGTCTTTGCTTTCCAATGCTATCCCCAACTTCATGACCTTGGGCAACTGATTTCCTGTCTCTAAATTAGTGAAATGAGAATAGTAACCTCTACTTCCTTACAGCTATGATGAGGAAAAATAAAATAAAATTTAAAAATCACTTAGCATAGTGCCTGCACATACCAAGGGCAAAATAAATGCTGGCTTTTGTCATTGGAGGAGGCAGGATTTGTGAGGTTTGTTTGAGAGTCTTTCCTGCTATGTTCTATGCTTATATAGGAAATTATGAATAATAACTTTGATGAGAACAGAAGAGTTCAGTAAAACCATCATCTCTTTGTTCCATTTGGTTACTTCAAATTTGACAATTATCTTTTAATGGAGAACTGAACTAAATGTTCTCATTATTTTCTTTCCAGACTAAATGCTCCTTCTTAAACTAAGTCTCCCAATCCCATCTCATATGTAACTATTTTATTTCTTCCCACAAGCCCAAGGAATGTAAAAAAAAAAAAATGAATCTTAAGATGTTAAGCTTAGTGGAAATGCAGGAAGGGCTTACAGGTTGGTTGCCTGGTGCAATTTTCTGTCATGCAGGGAAACCAAGACTGAGAGAGGGAAATGGATTCACCTCCTGACACAGTGGACAAGCCAGGACTTGAACCCAGGTCTCTTTAATACAGTTTCTGCCATGTTTCCCTGACACTCACACAGAGAAAACAAATCTACAACAGTTATGTCTCCACTTCGTAAACCTTCCATTCTCCATCACCACTTCCAAATAAAGAATAACAGTTGTTACAGGAATATATCATTACTTGCCCATTTCGAATTGCCAACCAGGGACTCCCATTTCCAACATGTTTATGTAAAAGATTAGGAGACTCTTTGCTCTAATTGGTCATTTTTCCACTGAGTAAGAGAGTTGCATCATTGTTGAATTGGCTCAGCCTGACACAGGCAGACACAGTGATATATGTATGCTTTAATCTGTTAGGACCAATGAGGAAAGAAAACCGTTATTTACTTTTTGTCCTGACCTCACCATTTAGCCATGGCTGTTTGAGAGCATACTTCATTTACTAAACAAACTGCTCAGTAGCATCAATAACTAGTTTTAGATTCTTTTAAAGAGGACTTCATATGACATTCAATCCTTGATTCTCCAATAAAACAACACAGCTGTTCCCTTGCAGCTCGTCTCTCAGCAGGAGCTGCAAAATCATATTTAATCAACTTTGCTTTAAAAGCCATCCAGTTTCCTTTAGGGCTTTGGCGAGCTTCCCTGGCCAGGATGGCCCCTGCTGACATGTCAGCAGCTACAGCTTTTCCAAGCCCCGGCAGAGGGAGTTGCCATTTGCTGAGCACTTTCTCATGTGCCAGTCCCTCTATTGGGCACTTTAAATTCAAGGTTTTATTTAATCCACATGGCAGTCTCATGAGATGGGGATTGATCTCTGATTTTAAGATAAGGAAACTGAGGCTTAGAAGTGTAAAAACATTTTTCCCAAATCAAAGAGCAACAAGTGAAAGAATTGGGATTCAGCCAAGTTCTCTCTAATTCCAAGATCTGTGCATTTTCTACTTTTCAGTTTGGCTTTCTACATCAAGAGGTACCAAGGAATTATACAGGGGTGAGTGAGACGCAATTTGGTCAGTATGTCAAATTTGGCAACAGAGTCCCATTGCTATAGATCCTAAGTCATTTTAAGACTTACAGCTTTTTCTTACCATGATGAAATTTGCTATTAGAATATAAATAATCTTGATGGCATCTTGTATTCAATAATGATTAACAATTATTATGTACAATTTACTCTTCAAAGTGAGGTGAAGGGATGCAGAGATCAAATAGGTATACATCTTGCTCTCAAGAAGCTCTAAGTCTAGAAATAGAGATACAACGGCAACATCAAACATGCTAATGAAAGACAGAAAGTGATAAGTGTTATGAGTGGGTTAAATTATGATGGAAATTTGAAAAAGGAGAAGTGTATTCTAGCTAAGGCATAAGTCTTATCCAAAACTTTGAATGTAAAGACTATATTTATAAGAATTTTCCATAAGGCTTTATGGAAGATTGCAATAGTCAGGATGATCAACACTAGCTCCTGTGACACCCCCAAAGTATCAGTGGCTTTAACACAACAATAATTTCTTCTTCACTCTTTGTTGGGGTGAGGCAGTGCTCTCATCTATGATGTCACTCAGGATATAGGCTTCTTGTATCATGTAGCTCTACCCTTTGAGAGTCCTATGTTTCTAGCCACCTGGTTAGAGAAGACAGAGAGAGAGAGAGAGACAGAGAGGGAGGGAATGGAGGATCAAGTGGAAAGTAGAGGAGCCAGGCCTGGAAGTGGTTTACTTCATTTCATTTACATCTCAGTGGACAGACAAGTCACATGGCCCCAACACAACTGAAAGGAGGATCGGAAATGTCTTCTTCCTGTAGGCCCAGGGAGGAAATAGAGCTTAATTGAGCACATAGCATTGTTTCTGCCACAAGGAATATGAACATAGGTGTTGCAGAATCATTTAATTTAAGAAGTTGAGGGACATGCAGGATGAAGGTAGTGTAGGGGGTATTCATGGAACACTTTGATTCAAAAGAGATTGGTTTGGGGTCGGGCATGGTGGCTCACACCTGTAATCCCAGCACTTTGGGAGGCTGAGGCTGGTGGATCACCTTAGGTCAGGAGTTAGAGGCCAGCCTGGCCAACATGGCAAAACCCCATCTCTACTAAAAATACAAAAATTAGCTGGGCATGGTGATGTGTGCCTGTAATCCCAGCTACTTGGGAGGCTGAGGCAGGAGAATCACTTGAACCCGGGAGGCAGAGGTTGCAGTGAGCCCTGATTGTGCCACTGCACTCCAGCCTCGGCGACACACCGAGACTCTGTCTCAAACAAAACATAAACAAACAAGAAACAAAAGAGATTGGTTTGGAAAGATAGTTGATACCGGATCTGGAAAGGCCTTTAGTGACAAGCATTTTCCAAAATGTATTTTTCAGAATGTTAGTGAGTAAAATATGAAGAATGATTTGAGTAGTCAAGTAGATTTTGGAAAAACTGCGTTATCAAATTTTAATTGCCTCGGTTCTACAGGAGTTCGATTTTTAGAGGGAGGCACGATGTATCAATTATAATAAATCTTTTCGATCACAGAATCTCTTTTTTGCAGACTATCTTGTAAGACTAATATTTTGTGACATGGAATCTTAGGCAATGAGGAATCATTAAGCAAGAAAGACAAATGATTAGACTTACTTTTAGAACTACAAGCCAGAGATGAGTTCCAACCCACATCCCAGATTTGACCAATTAATAATGGCTGGCAGTAGTGCTATCATGAAAGAAATTATGAAACTTCATCTGAACTTATCTGGGAAAAGGTAGTGATTGATTAATAATGTCTGCTGTAGAGTAAAGGATATAGAGGTGTGTCTTAGTTAGTTTGGACTTCTATAACAAAGTACCATAGATGGGTGGCTTAAAGAACACACACTTATTTATCATATATCTTCCAGCCTCCTATCTGGAGGCTGGAAGTCTAAGATGAAGATCCTTGCAGGTTTGCATCTGGCAAAAACCTGCTTCCTGGTTCACAGATAGCCATCTTCTCTCTCTGTGTGCTCACATAGTGGAGAACAGAGAGAGGAGAAGCAAGCTCTCTCATCTCTCTCTTTTTTTTTTAAAGGCACTAAACTTGTTCAAGGGGATTCCACCCTTATGACCTAATTACCTCCCATAGGTCTCACCTCTTAATACCATCACATTGGGGATGAGAATTTCAACATATGAATTTGGGGGGAAGGCAAACAGTCCACAGCAGGGTGTGATGGTTAATTTTGTGTATCAATTTAGCTAAACTACGGTGCCCAGTTGTTTGGTGAAACAGTAGTTTAGATGTTGCTGTGAAAGTATTTTGTAGACACGATGAACATTTACAATCAGTTGACTTAAAATAAAGGACATTATTTTTGACAATGTGTCTCATCCAATCAGTTGAAGGCCTGAAAAATAAAACTGAAGTTTTCAGAGAAGAAATTCTGCCTCAAGAGTAACATGGAAATCCTACTTGAGTTTTCAGTCTGCTGACCTGCTCTGCTCTGTAGATTTTGAATTTCTAGCTTACTGGCTTGCCATACAAATTTTAGACTTATCAGTCCCTACAATCATGTGAGAAAATTCCTTAAAGATAAGTGTGTGTGTGTGCGCACGCACACGTGCACGTGTGTGTATGTGTGTGTCTGTGAGTGTGTGTGTAGGTTCTGTCTCTGGAGAACCCTGACTGATACAAGGGGTGACAACAGCATGATGGCATTTGATTTTGTTGCTTTAGGTGAAGGTTGCAAGTTGGGTTACAAAGAGAGCTTGGGTGCCTGAAAGTGGTGTCAACACCAAAATGGAAAAGATTTCAGGAGAAGAAAGTTCAGATTTGGAACTTTGTCCTTTAGATGTCAGCTGGACAACCAAATAGACATCCTTCAGAAGAACGTTCATTCAGAGCTAAGCAGAAGTCAGAACTATTTCCAGTGTGCAAAGATATTTCGAAGAGAAGGTATATCTCCTTTAGGATCCTTCAACAGATAGGCCACCTGTTTGCCTGCAGCAGTTTCCTGAGGCTGCAATTTGGAACAAATGTCTCTAGTGACAGGGAACAAAAAGAGCTGCTTTGTCCTGAAAGGAGGTTAAGAGTCATTTGAGGCTAACTATTCAAGACACACCTGAATGGGGTGTGAATTAAGAGAAAGGAGGGCCAGTTGTGGTGGCTCACTCCTGTAATACCAGCACTTTGGGAGGCCTAGGTGGGAGGATTGCTTGAGCCTAGGAGTTTGAGACAAGCCTGGGCAATATGGTGAGACCCCATCTCTAAAAAGAAAAGAAAAAGGAAAGGAAATAAAACAGAAAGGAGGAAAACAGTTATAGAAAAAGGAGAGGAACTTCACTAAGCGAAAAGCTGAATGGAGGTGAGTCAGTGGGCATGACTAAGCCATGACTAAGACCTCCAGGGTGATAGATGAAGGTCTCACCACCAGGAGAGTGGAGTAATTATTAATGCATGTTTGCCTGGTGAGTTATTTAGTTACAAAAACCACAGCAGAGGCTCTTCATTGTAACAGCTCAACAATCATGTATAGAGTTCCCGCAATGCAGACATTCACTAAACACTGGGGTCACACGGGGGAAAGACACAAGTCCAGCCTCATTTTGAATCAGTCTTTTTGTGTGTTTTAATAGCTTCCCAAACATAACTTTGTCTTATCACTCATAGATGTAATGAGGTAGCTTGATTCTATTTATTCAACAAGGACTTATTGATTTCCTACAACAAACCATGCACTGTTCTTGCTATGGGGAATATAGTAGTGAAGAAAATTGGCTAAACTTACTCCTTGCCTTCATGGAGCTGACATTCTCGTGTGGGTGACAGAAAATACCATGATAAATAAGTAAACTACACAGTAGGATCTGTGGTGATATGTTAGAGAAAAAAAAATAAAGCAGCTTTATCAATCAAGAGAGGTTAGGCAGCCAACATGCAATAATTAACAAACTGGAATCTCAGTGACTTTTCCACTGGCCTAATTTTCATCGTGGGCCAGAAGGAGCCTCTGCTCCCACATCTTCACTGTCTTCCTTGCTCTAGGACTCTGACTATAGAGCAACAAATATCTGTGCTATTATAGGGGAAAAAATAAAAAGAGATTTCTGCTGGGTCTCACCTTGGGGAAGCAATGCTTAGCCTGAAATTGATGCACATTATTTCCACACATCATTCATTGGAATGAACTGATTAGTTGGATTGACCTAAAATATGGAATCAGGAAGTACAGTTCTATCATGTGTTCAGACTGGGGGAAATCCTGTAAATATGGCAAACAAAAATAGGGTCATTTAGGTCACAGTGAGGACTTTGGCTTCTCCCATGAGTAAAATGGGAAGCCATTGGAAACTGTGAACAGTAGTGTGAGTGCAGAATGAGACAGACTTTTGTTGAGATCTTGGCTCTGTGACCCAGAACATGTGATCTATAAATTGGGGCAACAAAACCTACCTTATTAGATTGGTAGTAAGATTCACTGAGATATTTGTGTAATGCCTGGCATAAAATAAATTTTGGCAAAATGACAATGATATATTGAATTTCCTATAAGCCTATTTGTTTCATCAAATGAGGATGAATTTCCCCCAAAGCAAAAACCATGTCTAATTCATCACTGAATTCTCAATTCCTAATACAAGATTGGACCCACTTCATTCCCCTAATATGTGTACTTCATTCTCCACAGGATGGCTGAGAGAAGGGAAAAGATGCAGAGAGCATCTGTGTATCCTTGCTGCTAAGAATTCACATTTTTCAAAAAAGGGAGCTGTCACCTTGAATAAAAAAGGCCGAAGCAGCAATTCATAAGCCACAGTTAATGATCAAACTCATGGCAAGTCAGCTTTAGAATCCAGTGGAGGCATGTTCTCTGTGGCCTTATGGCTTGGGGGACTGTTTGGAATATGGTTAGCTGTCACCTTATATTTCTGATATAAGCTATGACCTGCCTGTAGCTGACACATTTGTCCGCAGACTCTTTGTTCAAAGAGAAAGGTATACCACAGTTGTGCTAGTAATGGTTGCAATGCCTAGGGATAGAATTACGAGGAACTTGAAAAATCTTGCTCTTAGCATGTGTCACCATAATGAATAGATCGACGGTACAAGGTCAAACTTAATGCACAATGGGAAAGATGGAAATTTTTTTTATTATCTTTCTTTATATGTGTCTCCTTTCACTGCATAGCTTTTTCTCCACACTCCTTTCATATTGATCTGGCAATAATGCTAACTTTGGTGCATTCAAGAGGCCCCTTTCCCTACCTTCATTTTGTCTTTTCTCTAACAACACTTGTTTTTCATATTCTTGAACACATTCAGCTAGTGGCTGTGAATTTGGAGAGATAAGCATATAATAACTATGATGATCATACTTCTTAGTTTGCCCAGAACAGTCATGGCTTTTGCCCAATGTCTAGGTGTAAATATTAATGATAATCCCTTTTATTCTCAAATTTTTCTCAGTTAGAAAAATATATGGTCCTATTTATTATAGAAGAACTTTATCCTTTTCTGAAGGGCCACATAATGCCAGAAACTATTATGCCTTTTCACCAGCGTGATCCTAGAGTTAACTCAAAGTTTCACGTGTTGTTAGAAATATGAGGGGTTTCAAAGTCAACCAAAATAGCTGGGAGGGAAGGACATTGTCATAGTCCATCCAGGGAGTTAGCAGCCCACTCTGCTGCCAATCTCAACCAGAATTTGACCTCCCCATCAAGTTCTGCTGTCACATTATCCTCCTCTAGGGGAGGAAAGATGGTGGTGACAAAGCACTCAACTTTGGTCTCGATGGACCTGGGTTTAAACTTTGGGTCAATTAATCTATGACAGTTACTGTATTAGTCTGTTCTCACACTGCTATAAAGAACTGCTTGAGACTGGGTAATTTAGAAAGGAAAGAGGTTTAATTGACCCGTAGTACAGCATGGCTGCAGAGGCCTCAGGAAACTTAGAAATCATGGTGGAAGGCAAAGGGGAAGCAAGGCACCTTCTTCACAAGGTGGCAGAAGGGAGAATGAATGCATGAGGAACTACCAAACATTTATAAAACCATCAGATCTTGTGAGAACTCACTCACTATTACAAGAACAGCGTGGGGGAAACTGCCCCCAAGATCCAATTACTTCTACCTGGTTTATCCCTTGACATGTGGGGATTATGGGGATTATAATTCAAGATGAGATTTGGGTGGGGACACAAAGTCAACCACATCAGTTACCTCTTAATTTAAAATTTTTAGCAGGAATACTAACATATGATTCACCCAGATTGTTATAAAATTTAATCACATAATGTCATATAATGTGAAAAAAATTACATAATGTAAAAATTGTTTAACATAGTTTATTGACACTATTGAGTGACAGCTTTTATTAGTATTATTAATAAAATAAAAATTGAATTTTCATATTACTGCAATTACCACAGGGTCTGAAACCTAGTAGTTACTATACACTTTTTATTTTGAATCTTGATATATACATAGAGCAGACATTGTTTTTCAAAACAATTTCTTTCTCATTAGTACAGAAGGAACTTTGGATGTGGGAGAGAAAGACAAGGAGAAACCTGAAAGCAGCCCAGTTATGACAATGAATGGTAAGATATTCCCCTGACCTGAGATCTGCTTTTACGGAGTAAATAAATGAATGTTACATGAGCCCAGTGCAAAACAAGCAGGGTGTGATTATGCAGGCAGTCTTGGAGAAGTTAGCACCATTGTCAGCTGTGAGGGATCATAGGAGTAGAACAGCTACCACTGAAAGTAAAAAGGAATCTAAATCCAGTTGTTGACAATGACAAGTCAAGTTTTAAAAAACCTGAGTAGAATCTGCTGCTATTTTAATAATGGTTGGATACACTGAGCAGAGCCTCTGACAGAGGTAGGGTGTGTTAAGCCCTGGGGTTCCCTGCACAGTGTTGCAGCAGAGTAGTGGTACCTCAGCTGTGAGCTAGGTTAAGGCCTGAGACTGAAATGGATACATTTAACTCATGCCCACCCCAATCCCAGGCAAAGCTTTTCAAGTCTTGGTTGGTCCTGCCTCTCTGAGGGTTTTTTTTTTTTTCCACTTTAAGTATATTTTTGAGGTTCAGAGTCGTAAGAACATATCATGGAATTTGCCCACAAGTGATAAAGTATCATCTCAAATTTGGGCTTAACTTGTGTTGGGGACTCATATTTGCCTTAGGGAGTTAAAATTTTTACTATGTAAGATAGGGAGAGAGATATCAAATTATGGTGTATAGAACATCTGCTTTAAAATCATTTGGAAAACTTTGAAATGCTGACTTCTGTACCTTATCCTTGACCTACTGAATCAGACTATTTGAGAAATGAAAATGAAGATTGATTAGCTCACAGAGTTTTACTATCCTCATGATTATTGAGAAACCATTACGCTAGTGGCTCTATGAATAGGTTAGCATAATAAAAGAGAATTATCTTCATCAAGATCCAATAATGGTAGTTGCTACCATCTTTATCTGACCATTGAGAAAACTGATGTAGGAGGAGTTGCAATCTGCCAAAGACCCAAAAGGATATAGTTACAAAAGAAGGAGATTATTTGTCTTTGCCACGTTCTAATGGAAGTAGAGGTAAGATGCTTACTCAGATTCTCTTCTCCCTGAATCAGTGGGGGACATTTCCATGGACCAAGGAAGAGGGATGATTTAGGCCAAAACCCTAATTTTGATTATTTGATGATAATTTATATTAAAAATATGAAAAAACAGTAACCAAGCACAAAATAATTATAGTACCTTGAATGAGTCCTGGTTGTCTCTGCTGTCTCTGATGATGTCAAGAAAGTCAGGGGCATTTTCCAGGGGCAACAGTAACTATTGCCTTAAGTTTGTATTTTTTATTCATGTTAATGGAATTGGAAAAAGCTTAGATTTTCGGGAAATAGTAACTCACAAGTTACCAAGCAGATGGCAATTTCCTCTCTACCTCTTGCCTAAAAACACACTTCGGATGCGTCATAAGCAAAGCCCAGGCCCAGTTAAAGCTCTGTTATTCAGTCCGGAAGCATTTGCTTCTGTATTTATCATGGTGCTCAGGGTATAGATATAGATCTTAGACATTTTTAGTGAGATAGTTTGAGGAGCCTGTAGAGGCAGTGAAATCAGTATGAAATCTGGGAGAAAAAAAGGGCATTCATTTTTGAAACAGGTATAATTTATAGGAATGGACACTTCAATCCTTTTCTTTAGAACACAGTTTTCATCTGACCAGTTTGCTTCTTGCATTGCCCAGAAAGCAATCGATCATCTACTCTTTTTTTCAGTGTGATCAACAGAGAAGAGTGTGCTGACTTAGAGAAGAGATTCTCAAACTTCAATGCACCCACAAATCACCTATCTTGTTAAAATGCAGATCATGCTTCATCAGGCCTGAGAATCTGCATTTCTAACCAGCTGTCATGGCTGCTTGTCTGTGGACCACACTGCGAGACCAGGACTTAGAGCATGGTCAGTTGCCCAAGTTCACTTGAGACCATGAGAACATTACTGAGCTTCTGAGCCTTCATTTCCTCATTTTAAACGTTTGCATATAATACAGATAATGAAAGTGCCTAACATATAGGACTATTTTAAGTACAGAATATAGTCCACATAAAGTGCTAAAATAATTAATTGTCACATCATATTCTATCAGTAAATGTTTGCTATCATTATTAGGCATTTGTTGTGTGCCTTCTATATGCTAGGGTTCTAGGTAAAGAATTAGAAGATGTGCTTTTTGTTTCTTAAATCTAACAACCTAGAAGCGGTCAGTAAAATAGGTTACATATAGGCACATAAATCTACCACGAGTTAGCAGATAGATGGGTGCACGCTTCAATGGCAGGAATACTGGTCATGGAGTAAGGAAGCTGGTTTCCCTATTCCTTTGTCATAAGGAATTTTGTGAAAACCTCTTTCATTTTCTGGATTGTTGTCTCATCCTTTATAACAGAGGAATTTTACCCAGCTGCATAGTTCTGATGGCAGTGCCTGCTGCCATCATGCCTGCTGCAGCAGGAGCAAGTGGGAGCCCTGCTCCTTCTGAATTGGGATGGGAGATTCCCGTGCCACTGTAGCTGCCCAAACTGCAGCTGCAGACTCAGGCCTCCCTGCTCTAGGGAGCAGGCAGGAGCCCCACTCTCCTGGGTGGGGCTACAGCCACCCAAACTGCAAATGTGGATCTGGCCACCCTCCCAAGCACAGGATCGGGGTGTCTCTGCAGCCTGCACCCTCAGGTGCACCAGGAAGTATTCCCCCTCCATCCCTACAGGCTCAGGGGTGTCTGCTCCCACTGCCCAGCCTCTCTCTGCTCCTGACACCTCCAATGTCAGAGCAAGGTTGGAGCCAAGCCCAGGGGCCATGAATGGCAGCAGGAGGCAGACAGAGTCCTGGACGGAAGCGGGTGGAGTCCCCAGTAAGGTCCCATTCTCAGGCCAGGGAGGGCCCAAAGGCTGGGGGCTGGTCTGCCAGTTTCTCCAACCAGAGTGGGGACTCATAGTGCCTCTTCTGGCCCACCCATGGCAGCCCATGGACCCATTCACATGTACTTCCCCTCTCTGAGGTCCATAAAAGCCCTGGCCTCAGCTGGGTGCAGTGGCTTGCACTTGTAACCCCAGCACTTTGGGAGGCCAAGCCAGGTGGATCAGCTGAGGTCAGGACTTTGAGATCAGCCTGGCCAACATGGTGAAACTCCATCTCTACTAAAAATACAAAAATTAGCTGCACATGTTGGTGGGCACCTGTAATCTCAGCTACTCTCGAGGCGGAGGCAGGAGAATCGCTTGATTCTCTGTGTGGGGGTTCTGATCCCACATTTCCCTTCTGCACTGCCCTAGCAGAAGTTCTCCATGAGAGTCCTGCCACTGCAACAAACTTCTGCCTGGGCATCCAGGCATTTCCATACATCTTTTGAAATCTAAGCAGAGGTTCCCAAACCTTACTTCTTGACTTCTGTGCACTGGCAGGCTCAACACAACATAGAAGCTACCAAGACTTGAGGTTTACACCCTCTGAAGCCACAGCCTGAGCTGTACATTGGCCTCTTTCAGCCATGGCTAGAGTGGCTGGGACACAGGGCACCAAATCTCTAGGCTGCACACAGCACGCAGACCCTGGTCCCAACCCAAGAAACCACTCTTTCCTCCTGGACCTCTGGGCCTGTGATGGGAGGGGCTGCCATGAAGGTCTCTGACATGGCCAGGAGACATTTTCCCCCATGGTCTTGGGGATTAACATTAGGCTCCTTGCTACTTATGCAAATTTCTAAAGCTTGCTTGAATTTCTTCTCAAAAAATGGGTTTTCCTTTTCTACTGCATCATCAGGCTGCAATTACTCCAAACATTTATGCTCTGTTTCCCTTTTAAGAGAATGCTTTTAACAGTACCCAACTTACTTCTTGAATGCTTTTCTGCTTAGACATTTCTTTTCTGCCAGATACCCTAAATCATCTCTCTCAAGTTCAAAGTTCCACAGATCTCTAGGACAGGGGCAAAATGCTGCCAGTCTCTTTGCTAACATATAACAAGAGTCACCTTTGCCCCAGTTTCCAACAAGTTCCTCATTTCCATCTGAGACCACCTCAGCCTAGACCTTATTGTTCATATCACTATCAGAATTTCTGTCAAAGCCATTCAGCAAATCTCTAGGAGGTTCAAACTTTCATACATTTTTCTGTCTTCTGTGAGCCCTCCAAATTGTTCCAATCTCTGGCTGTTACCCAGTTCCAAAGTTGCTTTCATATTTTTGGGTATCTTTTCAGCAGTGCTCCTCTCTACTGATACCAACTTACTGTATTAGCCAGTTTTCACGCTGCTGATAAAGACACACCTAAGACTGGGAAGAAAAAGAGGTTTAATTGGACTTATAGTTCCACATGTCTGGGGAGGCCTCAGGATCATGGAGGGAGGCAAAAGGCACTTCTTACATGGTGACGGCAAGAGAAAAATGAGAAAAAAGCAAAAGTGGAAACCCCTGATAAACCCATTAGATTTTGTGAGATTTATTCACTATTATGAGAACAGCATAGAAAAGACCGGCCCCCATGATTCAATTACCTCCCCCTGTGTCCTTCCCACAACATGTGGGAATTCTGGGAGATAAAATTCAAGTTGAGATTTGAATGGGGACACAGCCAAACCATATCAGGGATCTTCGCAAATTATCAGATGACCCTGATAGGTATATAGAGGCCTTCCAGAACTTAACCCAAGTATTAATATGTGAACTCTCCTGGAAGGATGTAGTGTTACTTTGGAATCAAACCCTGGCCAACGCTGAAAAGCAGGCCATTCTCAGCAAGTGGCAAATAATTTTGAGGAATGAGCTTTATATCTTGTATAGCACCAGGGAAGGGGAGGAACTTTATCCAGTTGGAAGAATAGCAGTACCATTGGAGTACCCTAAATGGGACCCCAATGATGAAATGGGAGAGTTGAAGAGGAAACACTTTAATGTGTGTATATTAGAGGGCTTTGTAAGGGACTGAGACTAGACCTCTCAATCTCACTGGGCTACCTGTGGTAGACCAGGGATTTGACAGGAGTCCCACTGCCTTCCTGGAAAGGCTAAGAGGGGTCTTGGCAAAACACACCCTTCTCTCCCCTCATTCAATAGAGGGATAGCTGGTCCTAGGGGATGAGTTTATTACTCAGGCAGCCTCTGGTATCAGGAGGAAGCGGCAGAAACAGGACATAGGACCAGTAGTACTTTAGAGGACCTCCTGAAAGTGGCCACCTTGGTCTTTTATAATAGAGATCAGGAGGCCAGAGAGAGGGAAAGGAGACAGAAAAAAAAAGCAGAGAGTCTCATAGCCACCTTACAGGCTCAGAAACCCCAGAGTTCCTAAGATGTACTTGTTGACTTCTGCAAATGTAAACCACTGGAGGTCAGACTGTTCCTGAGACACAGGTAACCAGGTCCAGGGCTGGTCTTTCAAATGGTACAGCAAGGCTTATGGGTCCCAGGGTTCCTTTCCCTGGCTTTGGTGATTCAGACTGCCATTATCATCCAGGAGCCTTGGGTGATTATGGGTATCAAGGGAAAGAGCATGGATCTCCTGGACTCAAGTGCGCCTTTCATTCTCTCCAACCTAGGTCCCCCTCTCTTAGCATGACTGTGAGGAGCTCAGGAGAAGCCAAAACTCTTAGTTGTCACCTCTTTAGGCCAGGACCCCAATTCCTGGGACTCCTATTCCTGGGACTTCCTTTATCTCCCTTGTTTGAGGAGGACCTGGCCCCACAGCTTTGCCTGCTTGTGATAGGGAGGCAACAGAGGAGTGGGCCCTGCCAGTTGCTAGATGCAATGTGGCAAGGGTCATTTGGGACTAATTTAAAGGGTTCATATACCCTCCTGAGGCACCTTTTATCCCAAACTTTGGTTTGAAGCCCTGTAATGGAACACTAGACCTAAGGCAGATGACAGTGGGAGTTGAGGGTCACAGCACAGGTGAGCATGACTAATTCCTGCCAATTAGGCCCTCCCAGTTCACGGATGGAGGTTATGCTCACATCCATGGTATAGATAAGGTCTAAGGAACTCACAGATTACCAAGAGTGGGAGGCTTAGGCTCTACTCAGATGAGTGTGAATATTCCTGTCAGCTATGCTTCCCACTTCATGGGTGAAGGTTGCACTTGCACCCATAGTTGGCACCTGCACAAGTCACTGGGACTCAGGGATATAAGGTCAGGAGAAGAAAGAGGGATGCCTTTTCTTCTCTTCATCATGTAACCTGGGTGGTTGCTGGGATGGTGAAAGGAACAAAGGGATGCCTTTTTCCCCTCTTTCCAGATGGGTAACCAACCAATCATTTTCAATCTGCCCTCCTCAAGTGCATCCTAAATCACTGGACAGGACTTCAGAGCTCATGGCTCAGGGAAAGGAAACCCAGAAGCCTGAAATGCTGGCAAAAGTGGAAAGGTTCTTGCCATTCAGACTGTGGCTTCTCTCTTTCTGTGCAAACTGGTTGCAGGAATGATATAAATCACTTCTTTACTTAATTTATGAGCACCGTTTTACTTATAAGCCATTTTGGTTGACACAACATACATCAATAAACACAACTAGACATATATACCCACACACAAACTAAGATCCAATAGCTTGGAACCCTGGCCATGAGATAGCAACATGAGCTCACTGGTTTTACTTTGTTTGTCCCAATAGGTAATCCAATGAAGGCTGTAAACCAAAATTTCAGGTAAAACAGTTTCCATATCAATTTGATTTAAAGGTCAAATCTCCCCAGACTTCAAAGAACACTGAGGCCAAACAGCACCAAAGGAGAGTATCACACATTAAGTAAAGAAGTCCTTCAGAATTGTTAGGATACATTTTTGTCTGGATTATGTTTGTCTATTATAACATCTAATGGAGACTCCTGAAAATAGATTTACATACAAGATGTAAGGAAAGTAAAATGTGTCTTTAGTAAAAGAATATGAGAAAGCATGGGAATGTAAATTTTTGCCTAGTTCAGAGGGTTCAAAGATTGTTTTAAATGAGATAAGAGAAAACTAAAGGTTCACACAAGTTATGGAAGGTTTGTAAAAAATTTTGTAAAATAAGTGTGTAAATATATTGACTAAATTCAAAAGGGTATTTGGTTTTTCCATAAATTGAACATTGGAATAAATGCACAACAAGGGTTTCTTGAGGATTTGTCTGTAAGGTTTTATTTTTTAAAAATTGGGGTGAAATTTGGCTTTCTCTTGAACATGACTTTTGTACAATGAAATGTTTTTGTTTGCAAACTATCAACAAAAGAAGGGAAGGACAAGAGACCGATTATTTGGAAAACTAGGTCTTCTGTCTTAATGAGTAAACATTTTTGCTTTTTAAAATAAATTTGAGTCATCATTGTAGCTAAACGGATGACTTATGGCAATCTGAAATTCTATTAAGTGTTTGTTTGAGTCTTTACAGCTTCAAAATTGCCTTTCCTAACTCCCAACTTTTGGAAGCTACAGAGGGACCCTGGAGTGTCCAAAGTAGAGGTAAACAGGATTATTTGACATGTTTAGTTATATAGGATTATTGAAATAAGGTGGTGTTTGATCTTCAGGTTATATTTTAGTGAAAAATGTTAATATGTGTTCCAAAATAGTATGAGATTTCTGGAGTTCTGATGTCTGAGTTTGTGTTATTAATCATAATTAGGGTCATTGTGTTAGGTTATCGTAAATCACAGAGGTGACCAAATTTCTTTGTCAATTATGTTTTTGACTGTAACTAACCTAGGACATTTTAACATTCATAGACAATTGTTGTCTTATTTTGATCTTCTTCAAAGAATGGATTATAACCCTCAAGTGCAGGTTTCTTATAACTTTGAAGATTGTGAACAGGAGTTGAGTAGGTAAACTGAACTATTGGAAGACCAATCTTTTTTGACTTTTTGCTTTTTTCTTGGAACAGTGCTGATCCTTATGTCCTGTTTTTCAGAATCAAGGGTTTTTTTGAGCTATTTGTGGCTTTAAACAATTGTAGGGTGAACCAACCAGTGATCTCTGACCACAGCTCAGAGGAAACAAAAGGGATGGGCCATCAAACTCCAAATGGTCACACAGATGGAGCCCTGGATGCTGGCTCCCTTGTACTGGGGACCTTTAGATAGGACCCACCGAGAGAGAGACTTGACTGTTGGTTTCCCAGAACAATGCTCCTTGTCAGCATGAAGCAGTTAAGAGCTGTCATCGTCTCCATCCTAACAGCAGTTAGGTGTACCTCTTCAGAGGGGGGATGGATGGCATTGGCTGCTGCCATCATGCCAGCTGCAGCAGGGAAGTGCAGCTGGGGCTGCACACTCCATGGAGCAATTGGGAGACCCTTCTGAGTTGGGATGGGAGCTCCCTGTGCCACTGCAGCTGCCCAAACCACAGCTGCAGACCCAGGCCTCCTGCTCTACGGAGCTCTGCCCAGGAGGGTGGAGCAGAGCTCCGCTGCCCAAACTGCAGCTGTGGATCCGAGCCTCCCTGTGCTCTTGGGGGAGCTGGGAATAGGCAAGATCTGCCCTCTCAGGTACAGCTGCAGCCGCGGCATAAGCAGCTGCAGACCTGGGCTTTTGGCTCCGGGAAGCAGGCAGGAACTAGGCACAAGCGGGAGCCCTGCTCCTTTTCAGTTGGGTGCGGAGGTGTGGTGGGGTGGTGGGAGATCCTGGGCGCAGCTGCGGCCACCCTCCTAGGCACAGGACCCAGGTGTCTCTGCAGCCTGCACCCTCGCACGCCTCTTGAAGGAGCCCTCCCCCACCCCCATCCTTGCAGGTTCAGGGGTGTCTGCTCCCGCTGCCTAACCTCTTTCTGCTCTTGGCACTTGATACAATCTTGGAGCCGGGTTAAAGCCAAGCTCTGGGGCCATGAATGGTAGTAGGAGGCAGACAGAGTCCTGGGTGGAAGGGGGTGGGGTCCCCAGTAAGGCCCCACCCTCAGGCCAGGGCGGGCCTGAAGGTGGGGGGCTGGGCTGCCAGTTTCTCCTACCTGAGTGGGGACTAGTGGTGCCTCTTCCAGGCCCTCCCATGACTGCCCATGGACCAATCAGCAGGCACTTCCTCCCCTCTGAGGTCCGTAAAAGGCCTGGGCTCGGTCAGAGCAGGGTAGGGGACTGCCAGAGGAGGAAGAGAGCGGAGGTTTGAGAGATGAGGAGATGATCAGCTACAGAGAGGGGCACCCTCTCTGCTGATAGCTGGAGAAGATGGGATGAGAGACCTGCAAAGATATTCCAATGACTTGCCTGTGGAGAGGAACCACCCTCTTCAGAGCCTCCTCTCTGCTCAGAGCTGACGACCTGCCTACAGAGAGGAGCTACCCACTCTTCTGAGCTGTTCTAACACTAAATAAAACTTTTTTTCTTCACCTTTCAGTTGTCTGTGTACCTCATTCTTCCTAGATGCAGGATAAAACTTGGGCAAAGGCGCCACAGCCACAGAGCTTTCCAGCCAGAAAAATGGACACCCCAGAGATCCCGTAACTGTTCCATCCCCCAAATCATGACTTATTAGCTTTGATGACCTTAGTCAAGTTTCCTGAACCCCAGCCTTTATTGTCCTGATTTACGAAGTTCAGATAATAAGATGACAGTTGCGAGGATTAAACATCTTAGCATAAAACATTTGGATTATCATCTTGCTTCTTTAAGCACTCAATAAATGCAATCATCATTGTCCTCCTCCTCCTCCTCCTTTACTAGTCCTTTTTCCTTACTATTTTTTACGAACTCTGTGACCTTAGTCACCTCACATTAGCCACGACTCATGGCTTTCTAAAATGTTCAACTATTAATAAATATATATTGGAGCTATTTTTACTTTTTTTTTGAGTGGTTTCTGAAACAATCAAAAGATTAAACCAGAAGTCAACAAACTGTTTTCTGTACTAGACCAAATAGTAAATATTTTAGGCTTTACTATAGACAATATAGTACAATACACAAATGGGCATGGCTGTATTCCAATCAAATCTTATTTACAAAATAAAATAAAATAAAATAAAGGTAGGTCGACAGGACTTAGTTTGCTCACCCCTCCTTTAAAGTAAAGAAGCTGTAAATGTTCTGTGATTTATAAGGAAGTAAGTTTCACCCAACACAAACCTGTGATCCATGAAATGCAACATAATATCGTAGGAAAGTCAGTGGCTATGTGTTCTCCAGTAGTCCTGCCTTCACCTTAAGAACCCCATAGCCTTAGAACCAGTCTTACCTTGGAGAAGGATCAAATCTCTCTTTTTTAACAGCTATATTAAACTGTGGCCCAGATAGGGGAATTGATTTATTCAAAGTCAGCAGCTCCAGGGATAGAGCCAGCACCAGAATCTTGATCTCCTGGCTCCAAATCAGGGACTACATATTTTCTCTTTAGCTTGAAAGGAGAAAGAAATCATTTTCCTCAGGAAAAAAATAACTTATTTCCACTAGAGTTTTAATATAGAAATATGTTTTTTAAACCTTCTTGTTAGTGGTTATGCCATAGTCAGACATGAAAACACTGCTATATCTGCTTAATGGGAATACCAGTCCCCTGTCCTTGTCACTTGGATCTCATATTAAAGATCTCCTTTCATTTCTATTGAAACAGAAAAACACCCTCTCCTTCTACTCACATCTAGTCAGATTCCAGAATCATTTCTTTGGCAGTAAATCAGTAGTGAATGAAAAGGCTACTCACATCTATCCATATCCTATCCCCAAAGAAGAAATGGGAACAGAAAGCCCTGGAATGAATACAAGCTTCCTTCTGCTAGGATCTGAATGGAAATAATTCTCTCCTTTTAATATGCCATCTGTGTAGATTTTCATGGAGTTCCTTTTCTTATTTTCCTATCCTGGCCTTGCTGAACTGTGATAGGATAATAATAATAACAACAATAATAACAGTTATGATTTAATGAGAATGTACTGTTTACCAGCATTATGCCAAATATCTTAGTCATGTGTGAGAATATTCTGAATCCCATTTTATGGATGAAGAAATTAGGCACAAGGAGGGTAAGTCAGACATGCAAAAAGAGGATAATGACTTCAGAGCAGATGATTTAACCCTGCTTAGATTCTTCCTGCAAATAGCAAAGAGGTAAACCATTTTGATATAAACTTAAGGATGTGCACCTGTACAATTCCATTTATATGAAATGTCCAGAGAAGGTAAATGGTCAGAGATAAAAAGTAGATTAGTTTTTGCCTGAAGCTGGGAGTGGGAATGGGGAGTGACTGCAAGGGCCATGAAGGATATTCCTGGAGTGATGGGAAAGTTTTAAAATTGGATTAATATTATTATTATTCTGAGACAGAATCTCACTCTGTTGCCCAGGCTAGAGTGCAGTGGCATGATCACAACTCACTGCAGCCTCCATCTGCTGGGCTCAGGTGATTCTCCCACCTCAGTCTCCTCAGAGCTGGGACTACAGGCATGCATCACCATGCCCAGCTAAGTTTTTGTAGAGATGGGGTTTCACCATATTTCCCAGCCTGGTCTCAAACTCCTGGGCTCAAGCAACCTGCCCACCTTGGCCTCCCAAAAGAATAATTGTGTGATTATAGACATGAGTCACTACACCTGGCTTTAAAATTGGATTATAATAAGGCCGGGTGTGGTGGCTCACGCCTGTAATACCAGCACTTTGGGAGGCCAAGGTGGGTGGATCACGAGGTCAGGAGATCAAGACCATCCTGGCTAACATGGTGAAACCCCATCTCTACTAAAAATACAAAAAAAAAAAAAAAATTAGCTGGGTGTGGTGGCAGGCACCTGTAATCCCATCTACTCAGGAGGCTGAGGCAGGAGAATGGCATGAACTTTGGAGGCAGAGCGTGCAGTGAGCCGAGATTGCACCACTGCACTCCAGCCTGGGCAACAGAGCGAGACTCCATCTCAAAAAAAAAAAAAAAAAAAATTGGATTATAATAATGGTTGCACAACTCCACAAATTTACTAAAGATCATTGATTTTTCTTTTTGCACATGAGATGAATGAAATGGTATGTAAATTAAGCCTCAACAAAGCTCTTAAAAGATTAAACACATGGAACAGAAATTGTGAAGGCTTTTCTTAGTCTTCATGGCTGCTCCTCTTGTGTGGGCATCTTCATTTCTCTTTACAGCCACAATCAGATTTGACCATAGAAAGGTCCCTTCTCTCCCAGGATTGTTAACTACCAATTCTTTGATGATAGAATATGGACAGATGAGGATTAACTGCTTCCTCAATGCTAATTTATTGCCAAAGCAAGAATCCTGGAATTTGAGTGGGTGCAAATAGAGGAAGAGGGTGCTTCTTCACTTTAATAGAAATGAGACTTTTATTACAAATGGCATATGATAAGAACAAGGGACTGTTTTTCCCATTAAACAAACACAAGCATATTTTAATATATCTTAAAAAGGTCTCTATTTCAATAAGTTCATTTATGTATTCGTTTATTTACCTGACATGCATTCACCAAATCCTTCTTATGTGCCAGGCACCTTTCCTGACTCTAGGGATAAAACAATGAGCAACCTAGTCATTACCCTTGTCTTCCTAAAGCTTTCAGCCCAGCAGGGAATCTTACCTTCTTCTTTCCATCTTCATGAAAATTCTACCTATTCTCCCAGGCTCTAACTCTATTGGGAGGTAACCCCTCCCATATAATCCACCACATCATTTTTTCTACCTCTCTCTTATGACTCCAGTCATGTCTACATTGCACTGGAGTTATATTTGTTTACTACTAATTGCCAGAATTATCTTCTCTACAAGTCTATAAAATCCTTCCTAGTAGATACTGTGATTAATTCACCTGTTTGTCTGCCAAGTACTCATCATAATATTTTGCACCTAGGAGATAATCCATAAGCCTCTGTTATATGAATTTGCTAATTTATCCATGAGCCACGTATTTTAGATAATTTTCAAGCAACAGGTACTGTTCTGGGCACTAGGAGATTTGGTGGTGAACAGGACTAGCAAGATCCATGTCCTCCAGGATCTTACCTTAGCTTTGAGGAGGCAGTCAATGAACAAATGATTAGAAAGACACAGTGAATTTGGATAAATAAAGGATATTATGAAGGAACTAAACAGAGAGTAACTTATTAGGGGTGGACTGCAGGGAACTACTTCAGCAAGGATAGTCACAGATGCCCTCTTTGGGGACATAGTATTTGATCTTAGACATGAAAAATGAAAAAGAACCAGCCTTATGAATAGTTAGGTACAATAATAGTCTAGGTAGAGAGAAAAGCAAGTAAAAAGACCCAGAGGCAGGAAAGAATTTGGTGTTTTTTTTAAGGAAAACAGGAAATCAGGCCAGTGTTGCTAAAGCCTAGTGAGAGAGAAAAAGAAGAGGAATTGGAAGATAGGAAGGATCAAATCATGAAAGGCCTTGCAGGCCACAGGAAGGAGTGCAAATTTCATTCTATGAGCAATGGATGAAGGACCTTTAAGAGCAAAGTGATGTATTTGTTATTTGTAGTTTAGTGAAATGATTTTGTATGATTTGTAGCAAATGTATAATATTTTGGGGCTAAAGCAGTGAAATCATGAATAAATACTTTTTTTTTTTTTTTTGAGACAGGGTCTCGCTCTGTCACCCAGGCTGGAGTGCAATGGCGTGATCTCGACTCACTGTGCCCTCCACCTCCCGTGTTCAAGCGATTCTCCTCATGATAAATACTTTGAATGTAAAGTTCCTTAGGCAGGAGTCTGGAGACCTGGGTCTGGATTATAGAGCGATCTCAGTGTTATCAGACATGTACATCAGTTTACTGTTTTCAAACCCAACTCACTGAGCTTTCTAGTATCAAATGTTCTTTGTTAATTTCACGCATCTCCTTATGGACCACCATGCCCAGCTAATTTTTGTATATTTTGTAGAGACGGGGTTTCACCATATTGCCCAGGCTGGTCTCCAACTCCTGGGCTCAAGCGACCTGCCCGCCTTGGCCTCCCAAGGATCAGATTATGGAAGGCCTTGCAGGCCACAGGAAAGAGTGCAAGGCCTTCCATGATCTGATCCGTATCTACATCTCAAATTATAAACATGTGTTACAATGAAGAATCATCAGAAAGATCACTCAAATAATCAGGGAGGTAACCTGGAGTTCTGGGCATCTCCTGATGTTGTATCATATTTTTGGTGGTGGTGGGGTTTCTGCATCTTACTTCTTTCCTCGGGAATTAGATGCACTTCGTATTACCCAGTCTAACTTTAACTGCAGCTCTCATTATTGCCTTTTATTGGTTAGACTTTGCTGGATTTGGCACTCCGCACACTTCCTCTCATTAAAAAAATCCATTTCAACCCCAGTTTCCTCATTAGAACAAATATTTTATGTGGGCAGCATCCCATTCTGTGCATCTTAAGATGAAGAAAAGATAGAGAACAGTGGGCTGGGAGCCAAGAGACCTGGTTCTATTCTCCACTGAGCTATAAATCATTGTCTGGCTACTCCCCTTCTCTGTGCCTGGGTTTCCTTATTTGTAATTTAAGAAGGTTGAACTTGATGAGCTTGTATGTGCTTCTCTTGTTTCCTAACTTGTCTCGATTGGTGCTGTGTTTTCCTCTCTGTAGTTTTTAGGGCTCTCAAGGGTTATCGCTTAGTTCATTGCCTAAGCTTTAGCATCTGCAACAACTCATTGCAGCAGTTCTCCAGTTTTGTTCCTTTGCCCACTCCATTCAGCCATCCAGCCAGCGAGTCATGCACTCACTCATTGATGTTGGAAATATCCTTAGAATTCTGCTAGGTATCAGATACTATGTTGAGTAGTAGGGATTCAATAGTGTATATAATATAGTCTCTGCTTTCAAGGACTTCAAAGTCTGGGAGGAGAGAGATAGATAGACATAGACAACCTTATGCACAGTGTGTAGTGCACTGACTTCCATGGGGGAGAGAAACTCAGGATGTGGAGGAAATTAACACAGGAGGCATCTATGACAAGGAGTAACCCAGCAAAGATTCCCAGATGAGGCAATTCACAGGCCGAATCTTGAAAGTATAGAAGGAGTGAGCTGCGTGAATGAGCAGGGAGAGGTGCTCGAGTAAGAGAGAGCCTATGACAGTGAACCAAAGGTGAGAAATCTGTAAGAAGTCCAGCGTGACTGGATAACTAAATGGAAGCGTTGGGTGGATAGGCACCAAGGCTGGAGATCTAGGCAAAGAACACATCAAACAGGGCCTTATATATCATGCTAAAGAGTTAGAGTGAGTGACTGAATGAACGGCTGAGGAAGAAAAGGAAGCCCCATGATATGTTAAGTACTGCAGCACTCTACACAATGCAGTGTGAAGTGTGTACCACATTGCTTGGCACCTACAAGACATTATAGCATTGTGGTAATGTGCAGATTCTCTGGGCAAACAACTCTGGATCTGAATCCTATCTCTACCACTTACTAGTCATCTGACCTAGAGAAATTTCTTAACCTCACAAGGGATCATCTTTTCTCATTTACATCAGGGTTACTGGAGGGATTAAATGAGATTACATACATAGAGCTCTTACTGTGGGGTTTGCACTTTTGAAAGATTTAATAAATGTTAACTACTATTACAAATAAATGTCACTGTACCCTCCCCCTCTCTTTCCTGCCTTCCTTCTCTCTCTCCTTCCCTTCCTTCTTTTCTTTTTTATTTCCTTCCTTCTTTCTGTCCTTCCTTCTTTCTGTTCATAGACTCCTAGCTTAATAGACAAGGACAAGATTAAAAAATCATGCAGCCCAAGTGCTTGCATTTTTCTAATCTGTATAATGATGCCACCTCATTTATTTGGTTCAAACAGTGTCTGGATATTGGTGCATTTAGCCAGGACTGTTCACTGCAAAATAATTCAGCTGTGTATCAGTGAAGATGGAGGTAGACAGTCAAACCCAGTAGAACTGGTGGCTACAGATGTAACACAAATCTTTCTTTATGCCAGTTCTTTCATCAAGACAGAGGACCAAATTCCACCTTTTTCACATGGATGATTTACCTGACACCTGGATGAGAAGATGAAGACAGTAATTAAAGGCATGACTTACCCAGTCAGGCCTGAGTGTTTATCTTGACCCTGGCCTTTATTAGCTGTATGATGTAGACAAGTTATTTAACCTTTTGGAACCTTAATTTATTTATGTACAAAATGAAGATTACATGGTCCACTCGCAGCAACCTAGAGGTAGTGCAAGAAAAATGCATGTCAGAGTGTTTGACACAGAGTAAGTTTTCAGTATATGGTAGATATAATATTCTTACCAGTTTTGTTAGTGTTATTATTAGTGTGTGTATGAGAGTTATTATTAGTAGTTGTGTAAATTTATTATTAGTGTTTAAAGTATTTTATTTTACATTAAGTGCCTTTGTTAGTATTCTTATTATTTGTGTCTATATTATTAAGTAACATGGAAGATAAAAATACTCATAGCTAGAGCGTATACATAGGCTGTTGTTCCCTTGGTAAGGACCAGAAACTGGGCAAGCTGAGAGCATCTTTTGAAAGGATGGATCGGGACATAGTTTCATCTTTTCTAGAAGGTCAGTCCTCAGGAAACCAGATTTGAGTTTGCTATTGCTCCAGAGGTCAGCTGGGATGGGTCTGGGGGCCTAGAAACAAGACCAGCAAATATGCTGGCTGGGAGCGAGGGTGGCAGCAGGTGGATGATGCCAATCCTGGTCGACTCAGAGTCACAGCGCCTGCCCAAGTCAGGAACCACAATTCTTCATAAAGAACAAAGAAGCTACATTTTACTGGGAGGAAAGAGCCACTGGGCTTGTAAAGGAGAAATGAAGGGCTGGGCTTAGCTCTCTGGGTCAGGAAGGATTTGTCAGAGAACAAAAATGGTAACTTGCGAGACATTAGAGAAAATTATCTCTGAGAGAAAGACAGGCTCGGCTTAACGTGTCTTTCCTTGTGGTTACATTATTTGGTGCTTGCTGGGTGACAAATCATCCATTTTTATCTTTTATGTAACTTCAGTTTTGATGTTAGGAGCTAAGAATGACTAATACCCAAGAGGGTATGACCCTGGAGCAAGGCATGCTGGGAAAGCACATTTCTGGGTGCATGTTGCCTCTGTGCCTAGAGACATGGATTCAAATAAAAGTCACAGCTACTGTCCCACCGGGGGCCATTGCTTTGGAAAGTTTAACTGAGCTTTTGAATACGTCTTTGTTTGCCATTCTTATTCAAGGTTATCCAAAGACAAATCTGCTTCAAGAGAGGAGAAAGTAGTAAATTTAAATGGACCTTTCAAACAACGTTCAGTCTAAAAATGGAGAAGCTCAAGATCAAATACGTATTTAAAATCACTGGCTAAGAAACAAAATTAGTGTTTTCAATGGGCATCGTTTCCTTGGTCTTGCTGGCTCAGAAGAGCAAGTGCAAGGGTTGAGAAATTCTGTTCTTGCTCAATTCCATTAATGGTCAGGCAGTTGGGGGAAGAAAGCCAATCACCTCCCATCCTTTTCTGACTATTTTTGTTGTCTAGAGTTATGTCCATAAGAGGTCAACTCGCTGTGGCTGAAAAGAAGGGAGCGTATTGGATATTTAGTTGTGAACTTTTGCATGCATAGGCTGAGATGGGCTAGTCAGAGATTAATCATACCTGTGGGGCCAATTTGTTCCTTTCAACAATCATGGGAGGGAACCATGATTATTAGTGTCTCTACTTTATAGATGGGAAAACAGATTCCCAAGAATTTTGGTGACTCGCCCAAGACCATACAATAACCTGGTGACAGAGTCAGAATGTGAACTGGAATCTCCCCAATTCTTGTCTTTACTACAATTATTGGAGAACCTAATGATCTTTTTTATCTTACCAAAAATCAGAAGAATGTTTAGTGACCAAACTCTGCATCTGGTCTTATTTCTCTTGACCTCTAGACTGAAATGTTCCCAATTTCTCCTCTTTCCGAGCCATATAGCATTGCCAGCTGGTAACTTCTCAGTAGGCTTAGTGAGATCAAATATGTGAGAGTTTTCAAATTGGGGTGTTTCAGCTTCAACGACCATCATGTGCATCCCTGGAATCCCAGGACACTGGGGCATAGACAAAGCTTAACCCCATCATATTATTTTACATAAGGGGAAACAGATTCAGAGAGAAAGAAGGAGTTGCTCATAGTCACACAACTGCTGTGACATTGCATGTCCATCGGTGTTTTCCAAGAACTGATGAAATAGATGTTCAAGGAAGCTCAAAGAGAAGAGATAAGGAGGAAAAACATTCATTATTAACAAACAATCTGTCACTTCCTTGCTGTGCAATCTCTGATAGGTCTCTTAAACTTTTTAATTCTCAGCTACCTCCTGTGTTAAATAGTAATCATATTGGAACATACCCCAAAGGTATATGAGGATTAATTGATTCTGTGTATGTAAGTCTCCAAGCACAGGGCCTGACCTTAGTAGAAATCAATGCATAGGAGCTATAGTAAGGTCTTATCAGGTCAGAAGCACAGAGAGAAGGAGTGGGTTTGTGAGCTCGAGCGGGACATTGCTAGAGGGAGCTGAGAGAGTGATCTGAGGGGATGTCTGTGAGTTCCCACAGAGCAGTTCAGTTTGGGAAAACAGAGGGGTGAAGATAACAGGAAAAAAAGGGGCATGTCCTTTGGTAAATTGCTTATTGTTGCCCAGATATCACTGTGGTAACAAGGAAAGCCCCTGAAATCAGTTTGTCCACAGCTCAAGATATAACTCCCCAGGGTTTTCAGTGGCAAGTTAAGGGGTTCCAAGGAGGAGCCAGGAATGAGGCAGTCACAGATGGGAACATTTATTTCTTTGAGAGTCTTCCGTTTAAGATGTTCTCAGAGTTTTGGATGAGCTAAAGGGCTCTTCAGGCTAGAACTTGGTCTTGGAGGGCAGCTTCCCTTCCACCTGGCCATGTTTATCTTACTTCCATTAGAAGGCAAGATGCCAACTTTCCTATTCAATGAAGTGTTCAGATTCCATGAGGTTTGTAAATAGCCTCTGGGAACTCCTTTCTGAAACTTCCCATAGGACTTCTAAACTCTCCTTAATCAGAGCAGATTGCAAGAGCAAACGCTTCTTATTATGGGTTTTAAAAAGGTGAGTAGACCATAGATAAAAATCATAGTAAAAGTGGGAATTTGAGGAAGGTCTGTTTGCTCAGGAAAATTTTCTAAATTTCAAGGTTATAAATGAAACTGTAGATGATCACTCAGGCAGGATGTGGTTTAGGTTACTTTCTTCATGACCATAATAATGTTTTTCACATAAAAAGATAAGTAGTACTCATAGAATGATGTAGAGAAAATCATTTTGTTTGAAAGAATAAATTGTTCAAGCATTTGTAGGCAGTCATTCAGTTTTAAGTAGCTACAGACAACCCTTATCTGTTCAGTTACAGACAATCCTTATCTGTTCATGGCAAGTAGCCACATACTTTTCACCAATATCCTTTTCTGTAGCTCCCCAGTGAAGAGTTGACATTAAAGTTCCAGGGTGGAGTTGGAGTAATTTTGTTTTCCTCCAGGGGACACAAGTGCAGAGAATGGATAAAACACAAACACTAACAGAGAATAGATAAAGCTTCACTCTTTAATGCCACCTCCTGGAGCCCATATGAAACCCAAGAGTGAAGAAAGCAAAGGGTTCTTAATGCCACCTCCTGGAGCCCATATGAAACCCAAGAGTGAAGAAAGCAAAGGGTTCTTAGGCATAATAGGGCATTAAGGATAACCATCTCTTATTTCTTTTCATTCCAGACAGGGTTTGGCCTGGCAGTTCAAGCTGATTGCATGAAGAGTTGTGGTAGGCGGAGATGTCTGATTGCCTTTGAATTCTTTGTTTTCTAACCAGAGGGGAGATAGTTCTTTCAACAGAAAGTCTCAGCAAGTGCAACAACAACCACGGCCTGGTGTGCCTCTGCTTGCCTTGGCTGCCTCAGAAAGAGCCCTGAACACTCCTCCTAGGGCCTGTCTATGAAACCAACTGGATGTAGTCTTATTTATCAGAAGTTGCCAAGCAAGCAGTGGTAGACAGCAGGCTTTCAGGGAATTATCCCAGGGATTCCTTACCAGTCTTCAACCAGATATCACACCAGAGCAATACATATTCCCCATGCAAGAAGCAGAGTAAGCAATCCATACCCTTAGATACATAACACTGATTAGTGCCTCTGTTGTTAAAGTTATTTCCCTTTGTATAAGATGTATTCAATGTTTCAATGTTTACAGTGAATTTAAGAGGTAGATATAATAGTTATGGTGAAAACCCTCATTTTGCAGAAGAGAAAACAGAGCATTGCCTATGCAAAATGAATCTACCAAGGTCCGCAGCTATTAAGTGCAAAGTACAGGATTTGAACCTGTTTTGAAAAAATTGACAAAGTCTCAGGGCCTTGTCCTGGGTCCATTCATTCCATTCAGTCACATATATTCTAACTTATTCATTCATTCCTTTAGCAAGGATGAATAGAGCACCTGCTACGTTACAAGCCCTACTCTAGGTACTCAGGTTATGTCACAGAACAAGAAAGACACAAACATTTGCCTCTGCAGTCAGATATAGAATAAAATATGTATAATGTCTCCCTTTCCATTGTCAGCCATCACCTTGCACAGCACGGCTTTCTACTCAAAGAGTGTTTATTGTGTAGGCGAAGTGGGCACAGACAACGGATGATAATCACAATACCAGTTTAAATACTAGATAAAAGGTGCTAAGTGATCTGGAAGAAAGAGAGGAGGGCAAAGGAGATCAGAAGTGTTAGGTAGAAGGACAATTACAGTTTTAAGTAGGATGACTATGGTAGTCCTCATTGAAAAGGTAAATTTGAGTTTGAATAAGCTCCAGAGAGGAATCTGGGAAAGAGCTTTCCAGGCAGAGGACAAAGCAAGAGAAGAGATTCTAAGGTGCCGGGCATGGCTAGAGCCTTGCCTGTGAGTGAGGGGAGAGTAGTGGAAGCTGAGGTTTGCAAGATAATGGGGCCAAATCATGGGGGCCCATACAGGTCATTGTGATGACTTAGGCTTTTACTCTGTAAAAACTGTAAAGTCACTGCTGAGTTTTGAGCACTGAACTGGCATAATCAAATTATATTTTTTCAATGATTCCATTGGCTGCTGCGTTAATATTAGTTTGAAGGGGGCCAGGGTAGAAGCAAAAAATTCAAAGAAGGCATACAACAGAGACAGTAAAATGTGTGCATGAAAGCCTTCCAGTTTGTCCTGGGTATTTATGAAGACACCTCACGTTCTCTTTTTGCAGTGAGGTGAGCATGATATGACTCAGTTTTGCCTAGAAGTGACATCACCATTTCCAGGCCTGCCCTAAAACCTGACATGTATTCTAAACTCTGCTCCTTCTGCAGCAACAATTGAGACCCTGTGTTGTGGATGAAAGCATTGTAGGGTGGAAGGAGCTGAGGTCCTCAATGACAGCGTGGAGCACAACCACCCCTTCCCATGCCAACCACACTGGACTGTGACTTGAGTAGTTTTGGAAACTATAAAAAAGAACAAAAAAGAACGTTTTGTAAAAATTCCTTGTCCCTCTCTATTTCTTTCAACCTTGTTGCCAGAGATTGTTGAGATTCACTTCCTGTTTTTATTTTTCAAAGCAAGAAGAGCAGGGCACGGGTCAAATGCACCTCTTCTCCACATCTCCCCAACAGCTGCTTAAAATCATGCCTCTGTCTTATCACACTTTTCAACATCACAGCCTGCCTCGGGGACCTAAGACACTTATTATGGAGAATCTCTAAGTCACTCTGTGCAGAATGTGGAAAACGAAAACACTATAACCACAACAATCATTAAAATTAAAATAAATTTGTTTTCCCCTTCTTCCTAAAAATATATCAAATTATTGGCAAGGTTTCCTTGAACATTTCAGCATGTTTACTATTTGTTTGAATTCTTTTCTAAGCAGAATGTCATTCACTATACCAGTTGTTGAAAATTATTTAAACTCCCCACACCACCAAATATATATAGAGAGAAAGATAAATAGAGAGATAGATATAGATATCCTTTTACCTTCCTTCAATTTGATGTTTTATCAGATACCTATGTTTAGAAAATTTCAAAGGTAGAAACCCAATTAGCCTTAATGATAGACAGGAAGTAAACTTTTCCCAAAGAAATTACCATAATTCTCCCTAAACAGCCTCTTGGACATAGAAAAGGGGAAATGGGGATTAATATGCTTACTACGTGCTGGGACTACACTGGGAACATTATTTAGAATATTTCATAAATATCTTCAGCATTACTCTTAGCCAACTTGTGGTTAAGATGGAAGGAGCCAGTGCTAGTATTATCTTCTCTGACAAATGATAAGCAGGCACAAAGAGGTGACATGACTGTCACCATCCCACACTGCCAGGAAAAGCATATCTGGATGTGTGGGGCACATCACTGCAGATGCTATTACTTTCTTTTCCTGGAACAGTCAGAGGTAGAGAAACACTGCAAAACTGATCCAGACCAATTGGGGGATGCAGAGCAGCACAGCAGTTTAGGAAACCACCATTGGATTTGGCCAGGACTGGGTGTGTGGATCTTGGTTTTGTCCCTTTCTGGATGTGGTCTTTGACAATGTTGCTCAATCTTTCTGTGTGTCCTTAAACATCAGTAATGGCTATAATATATTTAACATGGTCTCTGGCGTATTATGAGTACTCAAATTGTAGCCACTGTGTTTATTCTAGTACCACTAAAATGTCTCCTGATTTTGAAAGGAGCATCCCCAGAGCATTGTGTGGCCCATTTACAGATTTGTAAAATGTAACATTTACCTATACCCTCAACATCTGCTGAACACTTTCAATAGGCAGTGACCATGGGTCCTCCTTGAAGGTCATAACTAGTTAAGTCAGGAGGATTCTTCAGGGGCTTAGGAGAGAATGAGAGAGCTGACTCCCGGAAGTGGGAAGGGAATCACCCTGACTATTTCCTGTCTTTGCTGCTCTCCTTTCTCATAAGAGAGGGCTCTGGGAATGGGAGGGAGCAGCATACTTGTCCATACTACACATCCTTTGTTCCCTCCCACCATGGGCAAGGATGGATGGATTGTAGCATAGCCATGTGAGAACCATGGAGCAAAGGTGGAGGCTAGAGGGCAGCATGGAATCTAACTAGCACTAGTCAATTATCTGTTCTATGCAACCTGATGAGTTTGCTGTCAGAGGGAAGGCAAAAACAACAACAAAAAATTTGTTCTTCATCTTCATCTCGATGAGCTCCTGTGGTGCAACTGTCAGAAAGCACTTGCCCCAAATATTTTATTTATTGTCAACTTTTGCAGAGAATGGAGTAATTCCCATGGGATCTGCTAGGTAGGTTAATGGACTGAGAAGATTAATAAATTATAGACATGGTACTTTGTGCAATGTACTAATGTGTATTGTACATTATTTCATTAGATCATTACAAAAGATTGCCATCTGATGGTGTTTTCTGTTGCTATAACAGAATACCTAAGACTGGGTAAGTTATAAAGAAATTAAGTTTATTTCTTCCAGTTCTGGAGGCTGGGAAGTGGAAGAGCATTGTGGCAGCACCTGGTGAGGGCCTTCTTGCCGTGTTACACATGATGGTAGGTGAAAGCTCAGTAAGAGAGGAAGTATGAAGGGCAGAACTAGCTTTATAAAACCCACCCTGAGGATAACTAGCCCACTCCTGGCATAAAGGCATTAATCCATTCATGAAGGTGGAGTCCCCATGACCTAATCACTTCTTAAAGACCACACCTCTTAATACTGATACAATGGCACTTACATTTCAACATGAGTTTCGGAGGGGACAAGCACTCAAACTACAGCAGTAGCTATCCCCTTTTTAGAGATAAGAAAAATGCATTTAGCAAAGTTACATAGCCAGAAAGTGTCAGAGTCAGAAATCTACCCAGGATTGTCTACTCTAGCCTCTTAAGCACCCATATCTCTCTATTACATCTCCACATTTAAAACAAAAGCCATGGCATATGATTCTACACTGTTGAGGGGACTTTAGGGTGCTTGCTGTTTGAGCCCCTGAGACAGGCCTCACATCCAGTGGAGCTGGTGTCTGGCCTCAGACTGCAAGAGGAGAAAGTGCACGGCTGTTAGTCTTTAACATGCATCATTGAAATTCTTGCAAGGAGTCTGGATGGAGCTGGTGTTCTTCCCTGTGCGTGACCTTAGGCCAGCCAGCGGCCAGCAAGGGAGAAACACACCAAGGTTCCCAGGGAGGCTCTGAACAACTCTTTCTCGGAATTGCTTTTCCTGCCCAACCTAGTGTGAAAGGAATGTGGTGAGTGGTACATCCAGGGAGATGGCCTACACGGATACCTTCTTTGTGTCTCTTATTATCTTTGGGTTTTTACTGATGCCCTGCACAGAGAGAGGTCTGTAAAGTGGCAAGCAGGAGTCTGCTACAATGGAGGAAAGGATTTTGCTGTATCTCTTGTCAGGCCCAAGGCTGCAGAGGGAATTGGTAATATACTTCATTTAATAATAGTGTTTTAAGGGACATTATCATTTCATCCTGTGTGGTAGATGTGATCATCTTCATCTCACAGATGAAAAGAGACAAACCTGGGATTCAGAGGTACTTGCCTATGAGTTTCTTACAGATTTCCTCTTACAATCCAGAACTGCTGATTCCTGGGTCAGTGTCCTTTCCAATATGGGATCTTAGGCATGGCAATAAGTGAGATCTAAAAACTAGTTATTTGATGCTTGGACAAAGGCTTAGGGCATGGGCTTTGACCTAATGAATCAGTAGATTCTAGTCTAATATTTTAAAGGATTTGAAATGATTCCAGTTTATAAGCCCCTTTAACTGTCTTCTAAGATGTGGCTAAACATTCCAACCTTCCTTAGCTCAAAAGTGGACAAAACAAGAGATTACACATGTTGATACTTTGGGAGTCATAGAAAATTCACATATACATAGGCAGAGTGGTTCTGTAATTAACCAAATCTTTAGAAGTCCAAGGTTAACAGTATTGACCATTCATAATTAGCCATAAACTCAGACATTTTAAAAGCCTCATGAAAATAGAAGTATACTTTTCAAATGTTACAGATCCCAAACACCAGTGTTTTATTGCCTACAGCAAGCATAGCTCACAGATCATCACAAGGCCTTGCACAAAGGAAGCCCAGTGAATATTTGTAGATTCAATTTAATTAATGAAGGCACAAACCCCCTGGCTTTCTTGCTGGGTTTCATGACATCTTATTAAACACACTTTATTTAGCAAGCTTGGTTATTTGCTTTTTTTTTTTTTTTTTTTTTAATCTCCCAGCAGATTGAATGTAAGTGACTTGGAAAAGGAAGAGGAGTTGCCAGAAACAGCTAAAATGTCAGTAGAAGACTTGACAGCTTGAGAATAGAGGAAAAAATAAAAGCGAAGCAGACAAAAAGAACCTTACCTCCCCCACAATACAACATTGGGCTGCTGAACCCACAAAAATCTAAATCCATTTAGAATCATCTATTTAACTCCTCAGAGACATGCACAAACTATTCTAGAGAGGCTTGTGCCTACGAAGATTACTTAAGAATGTGTTGACACATTTGGAGGGGGTTAATTTACCAGTTATCATTTACTAGAAAGGCTTTTTCTATAAGAATATATGAAAGAGTTTCCTCGGAGCATTCAACCGGGCTTCTTTGTAGGGTATGTGTACTGCTTGGAGCTATGGAAGACCATGTCCTAGAAGTGCTGTGTCCCTGAGGCACACCTATGTGTGTTATCTTTCTGGCATACTTTCCAACAAGGGTTCTTTTCTAGTCTATACATTCTGATTAATTTGCAGTCAGAGGCAATGCAAAAAGCATTCTTTTTCATCCTAATCTCTGTAAGCTCCAATATGGTACAGCTGTCAGAAAGCACTTGCCCTGAAAATTTCCTTTATCATCAACTTTTAGAGTAAATGGTGTAGATCTGCTACTGCCTATTCTGGTTTCAAGATTTGGTCTTACATCGTTTTTTTCCTTTTTGTGGCAAACAAAATACAAAAACAAATCAGCAAACAAAAAATGAAAACAAAGGAACAGACATTTATATATATGTATGTATATATATACATACATATATATATAGACAGAGAGAGAGAGAGAGAGAGATATGTTTGCATGTATAGTTAGTGATATGGTTTGGCTCTGTGTCCCCTCCCAAATCTCATCTCAAATTGTACACTCATAATTCCCATGTGTTGTGGGAGGGACCCTGTGGGAGATAATTTGAATCATGAGGGCAGTTTCCCCCATACTGTTCTTGTAGTATGTGTAAGTCTCACAAGATCTGATGGTTTTATCAGGGGTTTCCGCTTTTGCATCCTCTTCATTTTCTCTTGCCACCGCCATGTAAGAAGTGCCTTTCGCCACCTGCCGTAATTCTAAGGCCTCCCTAGTCACGTGGAAATATAAGTCCAATTAAACCTCTTTTTCTTCCCAGTCTCAGGTATGTCTTTATCAGCAGCATGAAAATGGACTAATACAGTCAGATAGATTATAGATATAGATATAGAAGTAGATATATAGGTATGGATTTAATGTAATGGTTGTTAGCAATGAATTATGAGCAAATTGTCTGTAGAATGCAAAAGACAGAAATAAGCCTTCTTTCTATGCTGAGTTTATCCATATTCCTATGACACTGATAATTAACACTGTACCAATTAATTAATTAGTACAATTAACATGTATTGATTAGTCACTGTCCATAAGCAAAGCCCCAAGTTTGACCGAGGTGTAAATTCAGTGTGTGGCTCTAGTATGAATGAATGAATAAATCATATTGATGTGTGTCATGGGGGCAGGGCATAGATTTACTGTGCTAATCCACGAAGATTTCTTAGAGAGTTAATCACCAGACATAATGTATAATGTCAATAATGGACATAATGATGGATTAAAAATGTCAATGGTAGAAATAATGATGGCAATACAGATAAGAGTTACCTTTTATTGGATATCTGGTGTTTGTCTGAAATAAGTCTTACTACTTTATCTATACTCTCACAATAAATCCTCATAAGAGCACATTGAGACAGAAGTCATTAGCTGCTCATTATTGAACAGGAAACTGAGAATCAAGGAGGTTAACTCAAAACCCCAATTCACTCAGCTAGTAAGTGACAGAACTGGGATTTCACCCTAGGTCTGCTTGTCTTTAAAATCCCTCCCTCCTCCACCCTTCTTTCTATTTTTCACCCTCCCCCACTTTTTCTTCTCCCCTCTTCTTTTTCTTCTCCTTTTTCTTCTTGTTCATCCACTCCTTAATACTAGCTAAGCTCATAGATGTCTTCTTTGATGTATTATCCCTGATATCCTTTTCAAGAGTAAAATGATTAAAAATATAAGCATAAACATTTTTTGACACCTACTTTTTACAAAGCACTGTGGCATAAAAACTTGCAATTTATAAAAGAATGGGGCAATAGAGCACGTTTGCCAAGTGCTTACGATGAATCAGGTACTATATATTTTACATTACCACTTTTTAATCTTCTCAATAACAATATCTATTTTATTCTCATTTTACAAGTGAAGGGACTGCAGCCAAGAAAGTGTAAGGAAGAAACTGGTATAGAATTACGTGTCCTGTAGAAACTCTGACTTGCCTAAATAGTAACCAATTCAGGCAATGTCTTTTTAGCTGGGCCAAGACACACAGAAAGGAGTGATGCTCTGAACCTCTAGGACTGAAGGGCTTGCAGAGCCCCTGTGCTCAAGCATACACAGAGTCTCAAATGGAATGTTTTGGAGACATTATTATATAGAATATGGGAGGTATAAATTCCAGAGGGCCATTTGATGGTAGTTATCAAGTACGTAAAAGAGTTTATTGGCTGACCGAACAGTTACATTCCTATAAATGATATGATAAATGCTAAAAAAAAAATGCATGTATACAGTGATCCTCTTTGTGCATGCTCTTAAAAGAAATAGTAAACGAAAATGGTATAAAGTAAAAGTTAAACTGAAATAATATAGACACTTCATAAAATAATAGCATTGTCATACAATGGAACAAAACACAGCTGTTAAGATGACTTACATCCATATTCAATGACATGAAAACATGTCTAATGTATAGCCCAGGTAAGAAGCATTTCAAAACTATGTATTAGGGCTGGGCATGGTGGTTTACACCTATAATCCCAGCACATTAGGAGAGCAAGGTGGGAGGAACACATGAGCCCAGGAGTTTGAGACCAACCTGGGCAACATAGTGAGATCCTATCTCTTTAAAAAACAGAACAAAACAAAACAAAATCTATGTATTAGATACTGAATAAATCCATATTTCTAGAATTAACACACACATATACACCTGAAAAAAATGTGTATGAACCCACAACTTTATTTTTGATTGGCTTTTGATTGTGGGATGAATAATCATCTATACTTCTTTCTTAAAATTTTCCCCAATTTTTTGTTTTCTAATAATATAAACTAATATTTATTGAATGCTTACAGTGTGAAAAATAACTTATTTACACTTCTTTCATTATCACAATAATCCCTATTTTAATATTATGCAACCTGAGGCACAGAGAGGCTGATAAGCTACCCAAGAGAGTGGCAGAGCTCAAATTTAAGTAGATTTTCTGCTTCTGCAAGCTCACGCTCCTATCTACTACTTTATACTACAATTGCTACTTAACAATTTTGACATTAAAAAGTACAATTGAACAACACTAATAAAAATAACTTAAAATTTTTGCTTCCAGAAAATGCACAATTATCTGTTAATTTTACACAACATAATAAGTGGAGTTTCCACTATTTCATCATTTAAAGGCTTAGCCATTCTTCATTTTCAGGTGTCTCCATTTCTTTATTTTTGACAACATGTCTTTCAGAAGATACTTAAAATAGATATTGTCTAATGTTTTCTTAACTCCTGGGAAAGATTGCCGCATGGAATTATTTAGCATCCAAGGTGTCATGGGATGTTTTAAGAGGTAGAGTATGTGGTTTTAGTGGTGGTATGGTTGTTTCTTTTTGTAGAGGAATTTATGGATTGCCAAGTGTCAAACTCAAGAGGTTTAATTGCAATTTAACTTCCAAGCCACAGCCTTCAAATGTATTTGGGACTTTATAAGACATAGTACAGCTCCCCTGAGACCCCACCACCCTGTGGGCTGCCCTATCATGGTACTTATCATGGTTCCCAAAGCAGCTTGACTTTTTGTCTAGATGTTTCATTAGACTGAAAGCTGGATCCGTCTTGTTAACTGCTGCATCCTCAGAACTTAAACATTCAGCTTATTCTGAAGTCTGCTAGTTCGTAGGGCCAGGAAGTTCTCAAAATGCTAGTATTGAATGCAGGGTGCCTCTCCTCTCCTATCCCCCTTAAAGCTATTTTAAAAAGTGTGTGACATTTCTGCATTCTGTAAATCAAGATGGAATCTATCTCTTGGAGGAGGCTTTTAGATGTGCCTTTGTTACCTTAGAGATATAGGTAAGTTATCACTTATTGTTCTAAGGAAAGTTTAGAACCAAAGAAATAATATAGAGGGTTTGTCCTCAGTCTAGAATGTAAGGTTCTCAAACAAAGGATGTTCATTTTAAGCAGAAGGCATCTCTCAGTGATGATGATGATGCTGATTTTAATTTCTTCAATGTTCTGGTGGGGTTAAGAGACAGCAGGGGTTAAGGCGACCTGAGAAAAGCAACTTTTCTCCTGTGACACCTCAAATGCTGAGAAAAATGACCATGGGGGTGTCCTGTAAAGAGAATAAAGAGAAATGGTGTGTGTACTCAAGGAGGAGATATTTTGTATCCAGCTCTGGGTTTTTATTTATGCATTTTCACTCTCTTGTATCATGCTCAAGCCTTAGCAAAGTTTGATAAAGTTGAGTGTTTTGTCTCAGCTGATGGAAAAGAAGTTGGGGGCATTGACCTGGAATGAGAGATGAGAAGCCCAACTAAGATAGATTTGTGGAACATACAGTCACTTCCTAGGGATTCTCAGAATTATATGGGAAACAGGCAAGGCTTCCTGCATACTCAGTATTGGGACCTGGATCATATTATTTGGATGTGAAAAGGAAAGCTGCCCCAAGGAGGATAGAGAGCCTGGGGTCACTTGGCTTACATTTGGTTTAGAAAATTTAAGTTTCCTATAGGATAAAGAGCACAGGGAAGATATCTGTCAAACATTTCATAGCCCAATTAACTGAATCAGTTATTTATTCCCAAATCACTATAGCTTTACAACCATAATTTGATTTCATATTCCCAAAGATACACTATCTGGTAAATATTTTATAGAGTTAAAATATCTTTGAGAAAACATAGGTTTTTCTGAATCCTGATATTGTGGCAATTTTATCAAAGCACAGTGAAGCTCCAGCTTAGAAAAATTAAAACCATGATCAGAAAACTGTCCTCGTGAACCAATCTCTGTCTTTGCATCTCCAGCATAACTGAACAATTTTCATGCATTTCTAAGAAGAAATTGCAAACAGACATCCCAAGAGGACGTTTTAACACATCACCAATTTGGAAACGATGGCTGGAAATGTCAGCTAGGAGAAACTTTTAGACACATATGATGGGATGGACCAGCCATAGGCACATGTCTCTTAGACTGAGAGTGGTAAACCTAAGAACTGGAGAAGCAGGGGTAAAAGAACAAGCCCACTAGTCTTCTCCTCCATGAATATATGTGATTACTACAGTGTCTCCTTATCCTCTCAAAGGATTGCTGTCTTTGGCAAAGCTAAGGATCTGAACGGCAAAAGGAGGTGATTGATGGTCCATGATTGGATTTCCAGAGCAGAAGCTGAAACCTCTGAGTACTGACTCCACCTCCTTGACTTCTCCCCGGCCACCTCCTCCTTAACTGATGGCCAGTGGCCAACTGAGAGTCCCAGCCAGGGAAAGCCATTTCCTCTCCCCAGCATGTCTGGAGGGCATCATCATCTTCTGTGCCCATTTCTCAGGTGTATTGCCACATCAGTATATGATCTGAGATGGTATCTCCAGCTTCCTAAACAACTAAGGGAGATCACAGATCAAAGGCTTTGGGAGGAAAGGCAAGGCCAGCAGCAAGGGGAATTCTTTCCAGAAGAAAAAGGTAATCACTTCTCAAGACATAATCTGACCCAAGCCAGTTAATATCATTTGCATCTTGCATGACTTTTGTTAATGAGGCTCAGTCAACTTGACATTTTTAAATGTTTCATTGTTTTAGTTCTTCTAGATAAAATCATGACTATTCATTGAACTGTTGTATAGACTATAGACTAAATAAAAGTGGCTTTTAATGTGTATAATGACTAATCTACTCCATTTTTAAGCACAACTGAAAGCTATGAATGAATGTTAAAATTTTGTATCAAAGATACTCAAACTTTTGGAGTTTTTCTTTATTTGGAAAGACAGAAATGTTTACTTTTTATTGTTACCACTCTCATTTTACATAGAATAAAATGAAGATTAAATTAGCTAAAGACTTGAAATGGGACAAAGCTGGGAGTATTCCAGGTTGGATGAGACGGAAGCAGTGTCCTGTCATGAAAAAAGTATTGATAACAAGTATCAGACAACTTTGCCCACTGTCTTGGGCTTGGAGATACAGTGGCTAGAAAAATATGCCCTCTGCCTCCAGGGACATCAGTCTCACACGGAGGTCTCTCAGAAGCAGAAAATTGCAGTAGAGAAATGCAATCTGGTAAGTGCTACAAGGGAAGAAGACAAACTGGGAGGCCACCCTTTCTAATGGGGGGGAAATGTGATATGCCAAGGAAAACTTCTGAATGGACTGAGGAGACAGAAAGAGTTGTGTACTCACTCTAAATAGTTATTTAAATGTGGCTGGGACACAGTGTATGTGGATGTAAGCAAGTCATGATGAGGTGGCTGTTGAGAAATAAAACTCAACCAAGATTCAAGGATGAGATTCTGGAGGACCTTGTGTTCTAGCATTTTTAACATGATTCCAGGGCAATGGAGAGCGAACAATCATTAGGTGACAGTTATTTATTTGTACATTTACTTGTCAGGTATTTGTCATGCATCTTGTACTTTTTATTTAACAAACATTTATTGAACACATAAAGGCACTGGAGACAAAGCAGAAAAATAAATAAACACAAAAACAAACAAACAAAAGACAGACAAATCCTTCTTCCTTGAAGGAGCAGATGGCAGTTTTAGATGTAGTAGTCAGGGAAAACCTCACTGAGAAGGTGGCATTCGGGCAAAGATATGAAGGAGGTGAAGGGTAAGCCATGTGGGTATCCATGAGAAAAACATCCTAGGCAAAGGGGAAAACCAGGGCAAAGGTCTACAGGAAAGAGGGTATTGGGTGTGTTTGAGGAACACCAAGAAAGCTCATGGGGCTGGAGAGGAGATGAATCTAGAGAGATGACACACCATGTGGAACACTGTGCAGGCTTTGGCTCTTACTCCGGATCAGAAGGGAAGCCACTGGAATGTTCTGAGTAGAAGCTTGAGGTACTAAGGCTTCCAGTCCAAAACAATTCCTTGGAGTTGAGATGAAACAAGGACAGAAACAAAGAAACCAGTTAGGAGGCTGGTACAGTAACCCAAGAATAAAAAATGGTGGTAACTTGGATTGTAGTCGAAGCAGTGCATATGGTCAAAAGTTGTAGTGACACCCAACAAGATGTGTTGATGCATTGGAAGTGGTGTGCAAGGACAGATGGAAAGTCCAGAATGACTTCATGTTATCGGCTTGAGCACCTGAAAGGATGGGGTTGTCCTTAGCTGTGTCCCATGGGGAAGACGGTGGGAAAGAAGCTGGGAACATGTTGTGAGAGAAGATAAGAAGTTCAGTTTTTGATCAAAATATTGATTGCATATGCAAGTACAAAGACAATTATTAAAATCAAAGTTTTGGGGAGAGGTGTGGTATAGACATACAAATTTGGAGTTCTTTGGTCTATGGGAGGTATTTAGATGTAGAAGAATAAATGAAAACACTGAAAGTCAGACATTGTCAGACACTGGGACATTCAGCAGAGAGAAAAATAAACCAAATGCTTGTCCTTGAAGACCTCACAATAAATAAAAATAAATAAATAGAACAAAGTACAAAAAGTAACGAGTAAAACAATATTATACTGATTTCTGGATGCAGAGTAGAGAACAACGTGGGAGGGAAGACAGACCTGAGAAGTTGCTTTTGCAATTCTCAGAGGACATCTTGTCTTGAATTTGGTGTCAGCAGTGGGAATAGAAAAAAAGATTTGGGAGACACTAACAAGATTTGATCTGTAAAACTGGGTAATTTTTTTTAAGTCCACCAAAATATTTTGCTCAAAAGACACAAAAACAGTTATTGGTACTTAAAAAAAAAAAGGCAGCAAAGTGAGGTTGCAACTCATAGAATTGACCTTAGTTGTAATCCCCACTCCGTTTGCTTAACCCTTTTATTACAATTGGTGCCACTTTAACTTTTCTATGTTTTAGTTACCTTTTCTGTGAATGGGATAAATAACACTTTACAATGTTTCTACGAGTATTAAAGAAAAACTTATAGAGTAGCTCCTAGCAGGAAGGGTTAGTGTGAAATAGTTAGCAGGTGTAGGAGAGGAAAAAAATCACTTTTTCCTCTACCCAGCTTTGGTTCAATGGCTGGACCCCTGAAAATTAGACTAACAAATGACAGATTAACAAGATAAGAACAAAGAGAAATTGACTAATATGTGCATTGCATTATTCAAAGGAATATTCAGTGATGAGTAATTTAAAGGGATGGGTATACCTTGGGCATATATATCATCTTAGAAAAGAACAATAAATTTGTAGACAATTGATAAGACAAAAGAAAATGACTTTGAGTTCTAGCGGTGGCAAATTGTAGGAAGGAAAATATATGAGAAAACTAACGGAAGAATAGAGCTAATTAGTGAGATTTGTTATGTAGATTCTCCTGGTACAGTCTTCAGTCTCAAGGATACTAAGGGTTTAGAATTGTTTCAGGTGATTACATTATGTCCTTTCTGGTAGAGAGCGTGGGGTGGGGGGGTTGCATCCTTGTAAATTTATGTCCCACTTTTAGGCAAATAAGAGTAGGACAGAGAGCTTTTATTTATCTGCTTCCTCTCAATTGTCTTCAGCTCCAAATAATCAATATGCCAAAGTGGCATATTCTGCTACCCTTCACAGGTATTCAGAAGTTATTACTTCTCTTTTTATCTAATTAAGAAGCTCAAAAACTTCATAAAATGAAATAAAAACAGAAGTCATTAACTCAATTAAAAAAATGACTTTAGGCATGGTTGGATCCAAGCTTATCAAAGCTCAGCTTCTTTTCCTCTCTCACTCTGCTTTCAGACCTATCAGTTTTATCATCAGACAGGCTTTAACCAGATAATGCAAGAGACTGAGGCCATAAAAGCTGGCTATTCCAAGTGTCAGGCTACAAAATGTTATTTGTTTTGTCATCAAGGCTCCTTTTGTCCTACCTCAAGCAGAGCTATCTGTTAACTATTCCACCATCTATGTCCTTATGATATTGAATTGGTGCTGTGACTACTGGCAACCTCAGTGGAAAGAATGTCTCTTTTCCAATATCTTCAGCAAAATTTCCAGATATGACTCTTGGCCCATCCTAGAATATGCTACATTCTTGACTATGGACAAGAGGTTGGAATTCTCTCATTTACCTAGGGCTGGAATCAGCCTCACCCAAACCTCATAGAGTAAGGTTAAGGGAGGATCAAGGAGGCAAAAATTTCAGTCCGCTATTTTACTTTTGCTATTTGATTATACTTTCAAATACTTCAAATGTTTCTGGCCACCAGGCTTCTCATTTTGTTATGTAGTAGCCATGATGGATTTCATGACTCAAAGACTATGACAACCTATAAACTGTTTGTAAGAAGTAACCTTCACTTGAGCCTGGGAAGTCTAGGCTACAGTGAGCTGAGATCATGCCACTGCACTTCAGCCTGGGAGACAGAGAGAGATTCTGTCCAAAAAAAAAAAAAACAAACAAACAAAAACCAAAACAAACAAACAAAAAACAGAATACAGAAAAGCAACCTTGTGCTTGGGAGGAAAGCCAGGCATATGCCCCTACCCCTCCAACTACTTTCCATTCCTGCCTCCTCTTGATATCCTTCCATAGATAGCTGTCAAAACCATATTGCTTTGAAAAAACAAAATAGCATTTCAGTTCCACTCAGCCTTTTAACAACTGAAGATAGTAGTTAACTGTAAGACAAATAAAGGGATTCCTAAAGCCACAAGCACAGCATGACAAATTAGCAGGCTCATGGCCCTAGGATAGGAGAGAGCTTCCCACTCAGTCTGAATCACCAGCTCACTGGTGGGAATAATTTGTTTGATGCAAATAAAAAAATCGAACATTTATAAACCAGCTAAACAAGAAGCTTAAGGGGAGAGCTTCTGGTGCTTGGAAAAAAAGAATTTATTCTCCATGGGAATTAGATGATTGGACATCTATCAGGACTTCGGACATGCACACATCTGGTACAAATTGCTAGGATACTTAGTCACTTAGTAAAGTCCTCACCAGCACGTAGCTTTTGATTATAGACCTTGCTCTTCCACTGGAAAGGCTTTCCTCTAATGTGAGAAGGACATATTGGAACTGTCAATCATACCCCTAAAATAAACCTCTAACTTACTGCTCTCTATCTCAATGTCCTCACTAGAGTCTACTCTCTTGTCTAGAAAACTGGCGGCAGTAGTTAACAGATTTTTCTGCTTATTCTTTTTTTAAAATAATCTTTTTATTTTAGAATAATTTTAAATTTACAGAACGGTTCCAAAAATAATACAGATAGCTTTTGTAGATCTCTCACCTGGTTTCTCCTAGTATTAACATCTTACAACACCACAGCACATTTATCACAACTAAGAATCCAAAATTGGTACATTACCATTAACTAAACTGCAGACTTTATTCAGATTTAACCAATTTTTATGCTGACATCATTTTTCTCTTCCAGGATACCACACAGCATGTAGTCACCATATCTCATTAGTGTCCTCTGGTCTGTGACAATGTCTGTCCTTTCCTGCTTTTCATGCCTTGACAGCTTTGTGGAGTACCTGAGGCCAGCAATTTTTGCCAATGAACCCAGTTCATGTTTTTCTGATGTTTGCCTCATTAAACTAAGTTTATAGATTTGGGAAAAGAATCTCACAAAGTTGAAGTTCCCTCCCTATCACATTATATTAGAAGGTACTTATTATCAGAATGGCCTATTGTTGGTGACATTAACCTTGATTATTTAGTTAAGGAAGTGTTTACCAGTTGGTTTGTTAGTTTTTTTTTTAATAAAGTTACTACTTTGCCCTTTCCCATACTCTACATATTGGATGTGAATTACTAAGTATAGCCCACACCCAAGGTGGTGGTGTTGTGGTAGACCTGGTGGGAGGAATTGACTATTTCTATTTTTATCCAGTGCAAATTCATTATACACATTGAGCGCACTTTTTAAAAAGCAATAAACAAACAAATAGAAAACAAATTAAATTAGGTAACTCTCTTACCTAATACCTTTCAATGCCTTCCCAATCTCCTCAGGAGAAATCTGAAATCTTACTGATATTGTGCCATTAATTGAACTGTACAATAACCTTAACCCCTCTCCCCTGAGACACACCCAACTTCTTATTTCTCTAACTCCTACTTACTTTCAGGTCTCAACTCCACTGTCACTTCCTCAGAGAAGCCACTGTGAATTCCCCTGAAATTGAAATTAGTTTCCCCTACTGTCAATTAATGTACTGTTCCTTGTAGAGATAACTACAAATTATCACAATTTATAAATTTGTAATTCTGTATTCATTTAGTTGACATTTGCCTCCTCCATGAATTTACAAGGATAATGTGGTCAGAGCTATGTTTATTTCTTTTTAATCAGTTATACAGCTCTTAGCACGAGCAGGATTTTGTACATAGGCAATAGCAAATAACTCTGGATAATTAAGCAGAAACAAGTTGTTAAAAGAATAAAAAGTCACAATTCACAGTGTTGCTGGTAATGTTGACCCAAAAAAGCCAAACTGTAAAATACTTGAAGAGATTTGTTCTGAGACAAATGTGAGTGACCACGGCCCAAGGCACTGTCTCAAGAGGTCCTGAGAACATGTCCCCAAGGTGAGGTGGTTGGGTTACTTTAGGAAAGAAGGAAGGAAGGAAGGATGGCAAGAAGGAAGGAAGGAAGGAAGGAAGGAAACAGGAAGTTTGTGCCATTCAATTTTTGATTCATCTGACTCCAGATTTACCAAGAAAACATCTGACAATAATTTGACATTTCATGAGGAACCAGCCACTGGAAAAGAATAAGCTGTTCAGACTGCCTGGAATTTCTCACTGTTAACTGAAAAACTGGCTTTTGACTAAGATGTGGTGTACCCTGTAGCTTGGTACAGGGAAGGAATGTACTGACCTCAGGGACACTCATATTCCAGTCCATGTGACAGTTATATTTTGCAATATCAGTTAATAAATTAAATTTACAATTTTATAGTTAATTCCTGAGAGTTTAATTACTGTGATTCTCATCCGAAGAGATGAATTTGCTCTTAATGGGTACGCTTAGCATAGGGAATGCAAGCCTCTATAATTATGTTGGCAACGTTTTATTTCCTAAACTGAATGGTAGGTATATGGGCTTTCATTTATTCTTTGTCACATTTTGTGTATTGAAATCTTTTATAATGTATTTTCAAATAAAATGCAATAAAAGGAAGAATGGTTTAATGAATGAAGAATGAATTTGCTTTTAGAAGATATTACTTTAGCCCAGATTAACCACTTTTTCATTTCCTTCTATTTTACCCTCCAACAACATTGAATTAATTGGATGAATTTTCAGTTCCATCTCTGCTATGCTACTTCTTATACAGTTCCATGCCTTATTTCTTTTCTCCTGCCTTGGAAAGACTTCCTTTATTCTTTCTTCTAGCCACTCCCTCTCACATTTTTTTTTTTTTTTAAAGACAACCCATAATCATCATACAAGACAATTCAGGAATTTGTTTCCTACTGACGAGCCTTCTCTTTCAGTTTCTCCTACCCATACTTACTGGAGAAGGCTCTACTCCTACCCATGCCTTATCTCTATCTCTCCCATCCAGTGGCATTATGTCCTCTGCTGCTCCAAACACACTGCACTATCTGTTTACAGGTTTGCCTTGCCACCAACTAGAAACTGGTCAAGAGAAGGAACTAAGCCATATTCATTCCTTGATCTCCTGTACCCAGCAATATGCCCAACTCACATTTACTGAACTGACCCTAGGAAAGCTATGTCTCTGAAACGTAGTTGCCTCCATTATAAACACACACAGGCAGACATAGTATAGCCTACAGCCAGTTTTTAGCCACATATTAGCTACTTAAAGCAAAGCTTGCTTTTCTATACTCCCAACGCATCAAGGCTAACCCAATTTCCTTCTCTTAACAGTGAGTAAATTAAGGCTCAGACAGGGAGAGTAACCTGTACAAGATCGCACAGGAATGGAAAAGCAATTCAGAGCCAGAATTCAGGTCTCTTCCAATGGTACCTGTTGATGATCATGAAAAGCAGGTTGTCAAACTTCCTGATGCCCCAATTCTGCAGAGCAGCTGGGTAGAAGTGGTTCTTACTGGCACAGCCCTTCAGCCAAACCAGATCAGACTTCCAAAGAACAGCTTGTAGGAGTGTCCACAGTCAGTGGCCATTAACACGGCATTTTCACACTTCCTGGTGCCTGGCCTGCACCGGCAGGTCTGCTTCCTTTTGGTCAGTTTCACTGGCAGACACAGTAAGTAATCTGTGTACCCTTTGAAGGCCTTTCCCCTAGGGCCTTGTTAGCCTAGGCTCTTGGAGCCTTGGCTGAGACTGTCCTTTCCATATTCTGCTGACCTGAAGTCATCTGGTGCAAATGGAAACAGAGGAGCTGGCTCTCTGGAAATGAGTCTTACAAAAACAAGTTGCTTTCTTTTCAAACTGTGAATTCTATTAACCAACTGGAATGGCCTTTATGTATTTGGCGTCAGATATAGACTTGCCCTCCTTTTGCCCCTTCAGAATTTTGGAGATAATAATGTTCTACCCTTGGGCATTTCCAGAGCCAACCTGGAGGGAACATTTTAGCATGGATTTCCCAGCTGGTTGGTTTCTTTTTTAGAAAGTGCATCTTTTTTTTTTTTTTTTTGCCAGAGTCTTACTCTGTCACCTAGGCTGGAGTACAGTGGTGTGATCTCAGCTCACTGCAACCTCCGCCTCCTGGGTTCAAGCAATTCTACTGCCTCACCCTCCTGAGTAGCTGGGACTACAGGCGCACACCGCCACACCTGGCTAATTTTTTTTGTATTTTAGTAGAGATGGGGTTTCACCTTGTTGCCCAGGCTGGTCTTAAACTCCTGAACTCAGGCAATCTGCCCGTCTTGGCCTCCCAAAGTGCTAGGATTACAGGCGTCAGCCACTGCGCCCAGACACAAAGTGCATCTTTTTAATTGCTGGTCTGCATTGATATGCTTGAGAATGCACAACTGAGTTACCACCCCTTCTTGCCTCTCTTCTGATTCTAGAGGGAAACTGTGATAGCCTCATCTATTGCCAAACAGATCAGAGTATGAGCATTCTCAAAGCTAGAAGGCCCTTCAGCAGCACCTGGGTAAATCTTTACTCTTTATGAATGAGCATGAAAGTCTGAGAAGGGAAGAACTTTGACCAAGTATACCCAATATTAGAATTGGGACTAAACCCAGGTTTTCTGGCTCCTGATGTAGATCTCAGAACTTCAAGGCATTTTCAAGCAACAAACAAGAACAAAAAGGGGCCTCAAACATTGATAATATTGATAAAAAATTTTCTATCAGTTTATCTTTCAAATTCCCTCTTCATTCCCTCTCTTGCTTCCTTTGTTTATTCATTTGTTTACTCTTAATTCTTCATCTGTGTTTCCTTTGCCTCAAATTCTTTTCTACTCCCTTCAATTTGTCCTTCAAACGCAGGTCTGTGAAGTTCAGTGAAGTTTTTTTCATGTCCTGGGACAAATAGTTCCAAACTTAACTGTGTCTAAATTATTGGAGAACTTTTTTGAAGGAAGAAATCCCAGTACTTAATGTGTGAAAATTCACAAACAAGAGGCCTAGAGTAGGTGCAGAAATTAGCATTTTTGAGAAGCACACCAGATTATTTGGGTGCATTAAGTAAAACAAAACAAGTTTTGGTACAACTGTTCTACATTTTTCCTTTGGAGTATGAGGGGTTAGCACATATATCTCTTAAGAATGAGCTTACTATAAGAAGTCTGGTTAATTCATACCTCAAGAGCCCATCTTGTCCAAAGTAAAATCTCTACTTTCATTTATATCTCAAATCCTGTAGGTGTTTTGGGACAGAAAGAAAAAGTCTGAAAAAAGATCTAGAAATAGGTAATGGCTATTCACATTGTCCTAAAATTAGACCTCACATTATTCTAAAATGGCTCTCTCCAACTGGAGTTTTAGGTTTATAAAGATTGAAATTTAATCTGTTTTTCACCTCTGTATCCTCAGCACCCAGAACTATGACCAGCAGATGACTTGGGACTTAGTGGTTGAATGAATGGGTGAGTGAATGAGTGAGTGAGTTAATGCCTTCCCTGCTGGTCTGTGAGCAACTTGAGTGGAGAGATGAATCTTGTGCAGCCCTAAGACCCCAGAACCCATCATCAGAGCACATGGCACAGATCAGGTGCCAATATATTTTACATTGAATTACATCCATTCCTCTAAGATAATTAAAATAGCAGCAGGATTTAATTGGAAACATACCACTCAGTAGGAATACATTTCCATTCTCATTTTCTTACTGTTTTTATGCCAGATATAACTTGCTTTCCAAATTGTAGATATAGTGTAAGTGTACTTTCTTTAGCTCAGATTTTAATATATAAACAAAGGCTTCTAGAATGCTAATTTTATGGCACATCAGAAGTGTCATTAAGAATGATATAACAAATGAAGAGAGAATTAAATACCTGGCTACTACAGGAAAATAAAAAAAAAAAAGGACAAGTTGCTTGTGATAGTCTAGAATGGTAAGTTGTAAAAGTTATTTGTCACTTTGGGAGGCCGAGGAAGACAGATCACCTGAGGTCAGGAGTTCAAGACCAGCCTGGCCAAAATGGTGAAACCTCTTCTCTACCAAAAATACGAAAATTAGCTGGGCTTGGTGGTGGGCACCTATAATCCCAGCTACTTGGGAGGCTGAGGCAGGAGAATCACTTGAAGCTGGAAGGCGGCAGTTGCGGTGAGCTAAGATCACACCACTGCACTCCAGCCTGGGCGGCAAGAGCAAAACTTAGTCTCAAAAAAAATAAAAGTTATTTGTCTTATCACCCAACAAAGAAATAGAAATTTGAAATATTTACATAGAAAGAGAGTGAAAGGAAAGGAGAAAAACCACTTATTGAATCTATTCTGAGTAAGGAGAACACAGAGTGATGCTTTCCAAAGAGTAATGTAAAGTTAGTCATCAGAGAATGACCAGGAATCCTGAGCTGAACGTCTGACCAATTGAAAGTACATTTTATCTCATTGTGGTTTTGATTTGCATTTCTCTGATGGCCAGTGATGGTGAGCATTTTTTTCATGTGTTTTTTGGCTGCATAAATATCTTCTTTTGAGAAGTGTCTGTTCATGTCCTTCGCCCACTTTTTGATGGGGTTGTTTGTTTTTTTCCTGTAAATTTGTTTGATTCATTGTAGATTCTGGATATTAGCCCTTTGTCAGATGAGTAGTTTGCGAAAATTTTCTCCCATTTTGTAGGTTGCCTGTTCACTCTGATGTTTCTTTTGCTGTGCAGAAGCTCTTTAGTTTAATTAGATCCCATTTGTCAATTTTGGCTTTTGTTGCCATTGCTTTTGGTGTTTTAGACATGAAGTCCTTGCCCATGCCTATGTCCTGAATGGTAATGCCTAGGTTTTCTTCTAGGGTTTTTATGGTTTTAGGTCTAACGTTTAAGTCTTTAATCCATCTTGAATTAATTTTTGTATAAGGTGTAAGGAAGGGATCCAGTTTCAGCTTTCTCCATATGGCTAGCCAGTTTTCCCAGCACCATTTATTAAATAGGGAATCCTTTCCCCATTGCTTGTTTTTCTCAGGTTTGTCTAAGATCAGATAGTTGTAGATATGCGACATTATTTCTGAGGACTCTGTTCTGTTCCATTGATCTATATCTCTGTTTTGGTACCAGTACCATGCTGTTTTGGTTACTGTAGCCTTGTAGTATAGTTTGAAGTCAGGTAGCATGATGCCTCCAGCTTTGTTCTTTTGGCTTAGGATTGACTTGGTGATGCGGGCTCTTTTTTGGTTCCATATGAACTTTAAAGTAGTTTTTTCCAATTCTGGGAAGAAAGTCATTAGTAGCTTGATGGGGATGGCACTGAATCTATAAATTACCTTGGGCAGTATGGCCATTTTCACAATATTGATTCTTCCTACCCATGAGCATGGAATGTTCTTCCATTTGTTTGTATCCTCTTTTATTTCCTTGAGCAGTGGTTTGTAGTTCTCCTTGAAGAGGTCCTTCACATCCCTTGTAGTTGGATTCCTAGGTATTTTATTCTCTTTGAAGCAATTGTGAATGGGAATTCACTCATGATTTGACTCTCTGTATGTCTGTTATTGGTGTATAAGAATGCTTGTGATTTTTGTACATTGATTTTGTATCCTGAGACTTTGCTGAAGTTGCTTATATAGCATCTCACACCAGTTAGAATGGCAGTCATTAAAAAGTCAGGAAACAACAGGTGCTGGAGAGGATGTGGAGAAATAGGAACACTTTTACACTGTTGGTGGGACTGTAGACTAGTTCAACCATTGTGGAAGTCAGTGTGGTGATTCCTCAGGGATCTAGAACTAGAAATATCATTTGACCCAGCCATCCCATTACTGGGTATATACCCAAAGGATTATAAATCATGCTGCTATAAAGACACATGCACACGTATGTTTATTGTGGCATTATTCACAATAGCAAAGACTTGGAACCAACCCAAATGTCCAACAATGATAGACTGGATTAAGAAAATGTGGCACATATACACCATGGAATACTATGCAGCCATAAAAAATGATGAGTTCATGTCCTTTGTAGGGACATGGATGAAATTGGAAATCATCATTCTCAGTAAACTATCGCAAGGACAAAAAACCAAACACCGCATGTTCTCACTCATAGGTGGGAATTGAAAAATGAGAACACGTGGACACAGGAAGGGGAACATCACACTCTGGGTACTCTTGTGGGGTGGGGAGAAGGGGGAGGGATAGCATTAGGAGATATACCTAATGCTAAATGACGAGTTAATGGGTGCAGCACACCAGCATGGCACATGTATACATATGTAACAAACCTGCACATTGTGCACATGTACCCTAAAACTTAAAGTATAATAATAATAATAATAATAATAATAAAGAAAGTACATTTTAATAGTTATCTCATGTGATTTTCAAAGGTTGAATTTGACCTAAAGAAGGTGGTTTGGTGAAAAAGAAATGCCTTTTTGAGACATAAGGAGACTTCAGTCACACAATTGGCTCCTACAACTGGAAGGGAAGGAGTTAGGTAAATTGAATTATTGGTCTTAATTTTTCATTCCCCTGTAACAACATTAACTATGCACACTCTTGCTTTGGCTTTGTGGTAATAAAATTTATTCCCCAACCTGTGACTTTTGGGGTGGCTGTTGATTTTTCATGTCAGTAGGATGTGAGCAGGCATGATGCAAACAGATGAGAAATGTGCCTGCTCTCTTAGATTTGCTATCTCCTGCTTCTGCCATCACCACGTGCACATAGCCTGGGTGCCCACTCCCCTGTAAACCTGGGCTGCAGAGTAAGACATCAAGAGCAGAGCTGGACCAGACCTACATCTTGAAGCTAAGCCAAGCAGAGCCTTCTAGAACCCAATGGATGCAAGAAGATGTGCCTGAAACTCTCCAGAAAAGGCCTCTGTCTTAAGAGAAAAGTGATACCTCATTATACATATTCATGCATGTAAGCTATCCTAATCTCAAGATAAAATAGGCTTCCATCTTTACTCATTCATTAATTTATTCAGTCATTCAACAAATAATTACTAAGCACCAACTATGATACTATCTAAACTGGTGGTTCTTAATTCTCTGAAACTATATGTCAAGGTTGATGTATTGGTGCATTTTTCTATGGAAGGGATTTATGAATTTACCCATTTACTCAAATGAGTCCTTTTACAATTTTATTTTATTTTAAATTAACAGATAATAATTTTATCTGTTTATGGGATACAATGTAATGTTTCTATATGTCTATACATTGTGGGGTAAATATTCAAAAACCTGGGGGTAAAAGACCCTATCACCCAAGAATATTATACCCAGCAACTTTTTCTTTCAAAAATTAAGAGGTGATAAAGATTTTCTCAGGGAAACAATAGCTGAGAGAGTTCATCAACACTAGGCCTGCCTTAGAAGAGATGTTATTGGGAGTTCTAAGATGAAGGAGGACTTCAATTAGTAACATGAAAACATATGAAAGTAAAATCCTCATTGGTAAAAGTACACTATGAAATTTGTAACAAATCTAATGCTGTAATGATGATGGGTAAATCAATTATATCTCTAGTATAAAGATTAAAAGGCAAAATGAGGCCAGGCATGATGGCTTATGCCTGTAATCCCAGCACTTTGGGTGGCCGAGGCGGGTGGATCATGAGGTCAGGAGTTTGAGACCAACCTGGCCAGCATAGTGAAACCCCATCTCTACTAAAAATACAAAAATTAGCCGGGTGTGGTGGCAGGTGCCAGTAATCCCAGCTACTCAGGAGGCTGAGTCAGGAGAATGACTTGAAACTGGAAGGCAGAGGTTGCAGTGAGCTGAGATCACATCACTGCACCCCAGCCTGGGTGAAAGAGCGAAACTCCAACTCAAAAAAAAAGCAAAACAATTTAAAACAAACCTCCAATAATCTTTTAAATGGGCTTGTAAGCTTCAACCAAATGAGTAAGTAAGAGATCCTAGTAAAAGAGTTCACTTGGGGTTTGATTTATTTGCCATAAAAGGTTAATTTTTAACTGATATTTTATGTATCTGCTGGCCTATGACTGCAGACTAAAAAGCATTTCTGTTCAAAGCATTTGACTATTGCTAGAAGGACTGACCAGTAGGGTTGAATTTTAATATTATAATTACTAAATGAATGCACTATTCATTTGTAATGATCACCCATATAATGAGCAATTAACACAGTAACAACATAAACCTTGTACACTAAAATTATGATAACATACTAAATGTTTATAAATACTATCTTAAATTTTAACTATTGCCCTAATAATTTTGTAATTAGGGTTCTAGTATCTTTCTGTTAGCACCCTAACAATTTGCGTTTTCATAACACTTTTTCCTGTTAAACTAGTCTAGGCCCCCAATAGTTGCTTTATGGCTATTTTTTTTTCTTATGTAACATGATTTTAAGATCCTTTACCATTCTGATTTCTCTTTGGTGCATTTCCTAATTTGTCACTGATTCTCTTAAATACATCAATCAAAATTGACAAGACTTCAAGTGCAATAAAATGTTTATCTCCTACTACTGATGAATTGTGTTCCCCACAGAATGTATATGTTGAAGCTCTAACCCCCACTGTTACAGTATTTATAGATGAGGCCTTTGGGAGATAATTAGATTTAGATGAGGTCATAAGAGTGGGGAATAATTTAGTGCTCTTATAAGAAGAGACACCAGAGAACTTGCTCATTCTCTCTCACAATCATATGAAAACACAGTGGGAAGGTGCAAGAAAGGAAAAAAGCCCTCACCATCAACTGACTATGTTGGCATCTCAGACTTCCAGCCTCCAAAACCCTAAGAAAATAAATTTCTGTTGTTTTAGCCACCCAGTTTTTTGTTATGGCAGCCTGAGCAGTCTAAGACACCTCCCTTCGCACTTCCCATGCAGTGTCTGGCATAATGCTTGGCTTCCATGGAGTGATTGATAGACTTGTCCTTAGGATGCCAGCCTTAGGGGACCATTCTTAGTTTGCCCAGAATCGACAAAAACTGATGGGCCTAGCAGGCCCCTCAACTGCATGCCAGATTCTCCCACTATTGGTCTGGATTTCTGGGTTTCCAGTGCCTGCCTACCCATTCCAGCTTTGGGGAGCCAACAGCTTCTTGGGAAAGACACCACATTCATGAATAATATGACAAGCATCTGAGTTGGCAGCAAGGGGTGGCAGAATTTTCTTAGGGTTGAGGCCAAGGCTGACAGATTTCCTGCTTTCATTCAGCTCCTAGAGGCCCAACAAATTCACGTGGCCATGTCTGGTGCTCCGGGACTCACTGGTGGGAAGACTTAGAGAAAGCTGGGTAATATTCTCCTCTGCAGCTGCTGGATATCCTCCACAGTTTATTCATTCTTACAACTCCCTCATGAAGGACTGATGAATACCTGCTGACACACACTAGTGCTGCCCACAAGAACAGTAGAGCAGCATAAGTGAGTCTCTTCAATTTCCTCACCCCAAAAATGAAGGCAATGGTAATAAAAATATTGCTCAAGATTTCCAACAGTAAATCTGTCAGGCCATGTAATTAGAGCTACCATTACTAGGCACTGTTCTAAGAACTCTTGACATACTGTTTCTTATGAAGCCTACAGTGCTATCAGCAAGGCTGTCATGCTCATTTTACAGGTGAAGAAACTAAGGATAGGAAGATTTATTGACTTGCATGAGTTCACAAAGCTAGTTAGTGTAAAATTTCTTTCCCAGTGCTTGATGCATAGCAAACACTCAATCTGCATGTATTGAATCCATAAAAGTACCAGATTTTGGTTTTTAATTCAAGTTGACTACAAAGCCTATGTTTCTAACCATTGCATTGTATTGCTTAACTGTAAACTATAGAGCGCTGTTCATCTGTAATGAGCATTTGGTCATTGGTTCTGATTCCAAAACTGATAACCCTATGAGTCAAATCCCAGCAGACCTTCTGAACTTTATATCCTATCTATTCATATATTTTGTGAGTTACAGATCTGGGGCAGGCTTCTGTGTGGAGCAAAAGTAAAAGAAATATTCGTGCTGACACCATGTTTGAGAATATTATCCCACAGAAGAGGGAGGAGAGTAGGAAAAAATAAAATTCAATGAAAAAGCTTAATAATAGCCTGTCTAGCCTGCTCTTATGCTGCTATAAGGAAATACCCAAGACTGGGTAATTTGTTAAAAAAAAAAAAAAAGGTTTAATTGACTCATAGTTCAGTGTGGCTGGGGAGGGAGGCCTCAGGAAACTTACAATCATGGCAGAAGGCAAAGGGGAAACAAGGCACTTTCTTCACAAGGCAGCAGGAAGAAGTGCTGAGTGAAGGTGGTGAGATCCCCTTATAAAACCATCAGATCTCATGAGAACTCACTCACTATCACAATAACAACATGGGGGAAACTGCCCCCATGATTCAATTACCTCCACCTTGTCTCTCCCTTGAAATGTGGGGATTATGGGAATTACAATTTAAGACGAGATTTTGGTGGCGACTAATCATAGAATTCTGCCCCTGGCACCTCCCAAATAACATGTCCCTTTTACATTTCAAAACCAATCATGCCTTCCCAACAGTCCCCCAAAGTCTTAATTCATTTCAGCATTAACTAAAAACTCCATGTCTAAAGTATCCTCTGAGACAAGTCCCTTCCTCCTATGAGCCTGTAAAATCAAAATCAAGTTGGTTATTTTCTAGATACAATGGGGGTACAGGCATTGGGTAAATACAATAATTCCAAATCGGCCAACATGAAGGTGCTGCAGGCCTCATGCAAGTCTAAAATCCAGCAGGGCAGTCAAATCTTAAAGCTCCAAAATGATCTCCTTTGACTTCATGTCTCACATCCAGGTCACGCTGATGCAAAATGTGGGCTCCCACAGCTTTGCATAGCTCCATCCCGTGGCTTTGCTCGAAGCTGCTGTCACAAGTTGGCATTTAGTGTCTGCAGCTTTTCCAGGTGCACAGTGCAAGCTGTCAGTGGATCTACCCTTCTGGGGTCTGGAGGACTGTTGCCTTCTTCTCACAGCTCCAGCAGGCAGTACCCTAGTGGGGACTCTGTGTGGGGGCTTCAACCCCACATTTCCCTTCTGCACTGCCCTAGCAGAGGTTCTCCATGAGTGCTCCAACCCTGCAGCCAACTTCTGCCTGGATATCTAGACATTTCCATACATCCTCTGAAATCTAGGTGGAGGCTCCTATACCTCAATTCTTAACCTCTGTGCACCCACAGTCGCAAAACCATGTGTAAGCTGCCAAGACTTGGGGCTTGTACCCTCTGAAACAATGTCCTGAGCTGTATGTTGGCCCCTTTTAGCCAAGGCTGGGACACAGGGCACCAAGTCCTGAGACTGCACAAAGCAACAAGGCGCTGGGCATAGCCGGAGAAACTGTTTTTGCTTCTAGGCCTCTGGGCCTCTGATGGGAGGGGCTGCCATGAAGACCTCTGACATGCCCTGGAGACGTTTTCCCCATTATCTTGGTGATTAACATTTGTCTTCTCATTATTCAAATTTCTGTAGCCAGCTTGAATTTCTCCCCAGAAAATGGGTTTTTTTCATCAAGCCATTAGGCTGCCAATTTTTCACTTTTATGTTCTGCTTCCCTTTTAAACATAAGTTCCAATTTTAAACAATCTCTCTGTGAATGCATAAAACTGAATGCTTTTAAGAGTACCCAGGTCACATGTTGAATGCTTTGCTATAATACTTAAAAATTTCTTCTGCCAAATATCATAAACATGTCTCTCAAGTTCAAAGTTTCTCAGATTTCTAAGGCGGGGCAAAATGCCACCAGTCTCTTTGCTAAAAGATAGCAAGAGCCACCTTTGCTCCAGTTCCCATGAACTTCCTCATCTCCATCTGAGACTATCTTAGCCTGGACTTTATTGCCCATATCATTATCAGCAGTTAGGTCAAAGTCATTCAAAAAGTCTCTAGGAAGTTCCAAACTTTCCCACATCTTCCTGTCTTCTGAGCACTCAAACTGTTCCAACTTCTGCCCATTACCCAGTTCAAAAGTTGCTTCCACATTCTCAGGTATCTTATAGCAATGCTCTACTACCTCAGTACGAATTTACTGTATTAATCCGTTTTTACATTTCTATAAATAATACCCAAGACTGGGTAATTTATAAAGGAAAGAGGTTTAATTGACTCACAGTTCAGCATGGCTGGGGAGGCCTCAGGACACTTACAATCATGGCAGAAGGTGAAGAGGAAGCAAGGCACCTTCTTCACAAGGTGGCAGGAAGGAGAAGTGCTGAGCAAAGGTGGGAAGAGCTCCTTATAAAACCATTAGATCTCGTGAGAACTCACTATCATGAGAACAGCTTGGGGGAAACCACTCCCATGATTCAATTACCTCCACCTGCTCTCTCCATTGTCACATGGAGATTAAGCAGATTACAATTCAGGATGACATTTGGGTGGGAACACAAAGACTAATTATAGCCACTTATCATTGAATGTTTATCTGAGGCAGACATTTTGTTAAATATTTCATAGACAGTATCATTTTATCTTCATATGACCTCATGAAATAGGGACCTTTACTATCTCTCTGTCACAGATGAAGAATATGAGAATATTTATTTAATGCTTACTTCATGCAAGTCCTTGATGTTCCCTGACTTGTGAGACAAAATTTAGCAAAGTCATCAGCATGGTAAAGAGGCTGTGTCAGGCCTCAGGGAGCTCTGAGTTCAGATACCTTCTGCCAGTGAGTCCTGATGAATCAGAAAAAAGGGGTTGTCATCTCATTTCTAAATCTCAGTTACCTCACATGTGAAAATGGGGATATATATTGTACAGTAATATGTGAGATAGCTGACACGGTTTGGCTGTGTTCCCACCCAAATCTCATCTTGAATTATAGGTCCCATAATCGCCACATGTTGTGGGAGGGATCCAGTGGGAGGTAATTTAATCATAAGGGCAGGTTTTTCTTCTGTTGTTCTCATGATAGTAAATATGTCTCATGAAACCTGATGGTTTATAATGCACAGTTCCCTTGCACATGCTCTCTTCCCTGATGCCATGTAAGACATGCCCCTGCTCCTCCTTCATTTTCTGCCATGATTGTGAGGCCTCCCTGGCCATGTGGAACTGTGAGCCCATTAAACCTCTTTTTCTTTATAAATTACCCAGTCTCTAGTATTTCTTTATAGCACTATGAAAATGTACTAATACAGTAGCTGTAAGGCTTAAATTAGTCAGTAAAGTGCAATTTGTCTGCTTGATAAAGGATACCTGCTAACATTATTATGTACATATATAATAAAAACAAACCAAAAAAACTAAGCCAATAGATTCCAAGTTCAGGTGTGAGTTTCAAACAGAGAATGTTTTCAGAGTAAGGAGAAGCCACTGACTTCCAGCTTGGAGGTGAGGGAAGAGCTGTGATCATCACCATTCAGAAAATCAAGATCAAGTCATTATAGAGTCTCTATTCTGTTCAGACCCTAGGCTAATTAGGGGGCACACAAAGAAATGAATGAGACCATGTCTCCCTTCCTAAAGTGCACACAATCGATGATAATATCCACATGAAATCCTGGTATCTTTTTTTTTTCTGAAAAGTTTGTTTGTTTTAATACAATTGAACATTTCATTTTCCCCCCCACAGTAATCAAAGCAAACATTTTATCATTATTATTCTTGGTATATCAAAGTAAATTCCAGGAATGTAAGAAAGTCTGACTTGGAAATATTACATAGAAAAAGGCTGAATTAACACATTACATTTTTTAGTTTTTCCTTGTAAGTATACATTGACATCTACTTATCTGATAGCAGCACTGCTGGTTTTGAGTGAGTTTTGTTTTGTTTTGTTTCCTTCCAGAGGGAATGCAGTATGGCAGTATTTTCCTTGGAACAAATTAAGAAGATAGTAACAAATAACAGAAGAAATACTTCTACACATATATTTTCCATGGGCAATAAATAGATAAGTATATAATTATGAAAAAATATGCCTCAACTATGCTTTTTAAAATTTCTCAAGGTTTACTGGTTTGTTTTTCTTTTTTTTGTTTTTTTTATTTACTTATTATTATTATACTTTAAGTTTTAGGGTACATGTGCACAATGTGCAGGTTACATATGTATACACGTGCCATGCTGGTGCACTGCACCCACTAACTCATCATCTAGCATTAGGTATATCTCCCGATGCTATCCCTCCCCCCTCCCCCGGCCCCACAACAGTCCCCAGAGTGTGATATTCCCCTTCCTGTGTCCATGTGTTCTCATTGTTCAATTCCCACCTATGAGTGAGAATATGCGGTGTTTGGTTTTTTGTTCTTGTGATAGTTTACTGAGAATGATGATTTCAAATTTCATCCATGTCCCTACAAAGGACATGAACTCATCATTTTTTATGGCTGCATAGTATTCCATGGTGTATATGTGCCACATTTTCTTAATCCAGTCTATCATTGTTGGACATTTGGGTTGGTTCCAAGTCTTTGCTATTGTGAATAATGCCACAATAAACATACGTGTGCATGTGTCTTTATAGCAGCATGATTTATAGTCCTTTGGGTATAGACCCAGTAATGGGATGGCTGGGTCAAATGGTATTTCTAGTTCTAGATCCCTGAGGAATCACCACACTGAATTCCACAATGGATGAACTAGTTTACAGTCCCACCAACAGTGTAAAAGTGTTCCTATTTCTCCACATCCACTCCAGCACCTGTTGTTTCCTGACTTTTTAATGATTGCCATTCTCACTGGTGTGAGATGGTATCTCATTGTGGTTCTGATTTGCATTTCTCTGATGGCCAGTGATGGTGAGCATTTTTTCATGTGTTTTTTGGCTGCATAAATGTCTTCTTTTGAGAAGTGTCTGTTCATGTCCTTCGCCCACTTTTTGATGGGGTTGTTTGTTTTTTTCCTGTAAATTTGTTTGAGTTCATTGTAGATTCTGGATATTAGCCCTTTGTCAGATGAGTAGGTTGCAAAAATTTTGTCCCATGTTATAGGTTGCCTGTTCACTCTGATGGTAGTTTCTTTTGCTGTGCAGAAGCTCTTTAGTTTAATTAGATCCCATTTGTCAATTTTGTCTTTTGTTGCCATTGCTTTTGGTGTTTTAGACATGAAGTCCTTGCCCATGCCTATGTCCTGAATGGTAATGCCTAGGTTTTCTTCTAGGGTTTTTATGGTTTTAGGTCTAACGTTTAAGTCTTTAATCCATCTTGAATTAATTTTTGTATAAGGTGTAAGGAAGGGATCCAGTTTCAGCTTTCTACATAGGGCTAGCCAGTTTTCCCAGCACCATTTATTAAATAGGGAATCCTTTCCCCATTGCTTATTTTTCTCAGGTTTGTCAAAGATCAGAATTCAACAACCCTTCATGCTAAAAGCTCTCAATAAATTAGGTATTGATCGGATGTATCTCAAAATAATAAGAGCTATCTATGACAAACCCACAGCCAATATCATACTGAATGGGCAAAAACTGGAAGCATTCCCTTTGAAAGCTGGCACAAGACAGGGATGCCCTCTCTCACCACTCCTATTCAACATAGTGTTGGAAGTTCTGGCCAAGGCAATTAGGCAGGAGAAGGAAATAAAGGGTATTCAGTTAGCAAAAGACAAGTCAAATTGTCCCTCTTTGCAGATGACATGATTGTATATCTAGAAATCCTCATTGTCTCAGCCCAAAATCTCCTTAAGCTGATAAGCAACTTCAGCAAAGTCTCAGGATACAAAATCAATGTACAAAAATCACAAGCATTCTTATACACCAACAACAGACAAGCAGAGAGCCAAATCATGAGTGAACTCCCATTCACAATTGCTTCAAAGATAATAAAATACCTAGGAATCCAATTTACAAGGGATGTGAAGGACCTCTTCAAGGAGAACTACAAACCACTGCTCAAGGAAATAAAAGAGGATACAAACAAATGGAAGAACATTCCATGCTCATGGTTAGGAAGAATCAATATTGTGAAAATGGCCATACTGCCCAAGGTAATTTACAGATTCAATGCCATCCCTATCAAGCTACCAATGACTTTCTTCACAGAATTGGAAAAAACTACTTTAAAGTTCATATGGAATCAAAAAAGAGCCTGCATCACCAAGTCAATCCTAAGCCAAAAGAACAAAGTTGGAGGCATCACACTACCTGACTTCAAACTATACTACAAGGCTACAGTAACCAAAACAGCATGGTACTGGTACCAAAACAGAGATATAGATCAATGGAACAGAACAGAGCCCTCAGAAATAACGCCGCATATCTACAACTATCTGATCTTTGTTTTTCTTATTAAAATATAATGCACTATCACTACTATCTGTCCTGGGAAAAACAAACCCTGAGGTTTGAGTTTCCTCCTTCAGCCAATAGAGTGATATCAAGAGTAAACTTGGATTGAGGTCAACCTGTTTGAGCCAATAGAGAGTTCTGTAGTATATCTGGTTATTTTATTAATGTATACATATTCTAGGTTATAATCAAGATACTCATTAAGTATTTTCTATCAGAGTTGTATATCCCAAACAGGTTCTTTGATGGAAATCCTGGTTTCTTAAGTTTTGATCGACTGCTGGTTTGGAGGGCACAGTAATGTTGCCTCATATATGTTCAGCATCTTTACAGTTTCTACAGTTCTGTCACATGCGTGATTTTGCTCACATGGCTCCCTTTCCAACCTTGTGAGATTCTCTCTCTTCCTTGTGATGTCAAGCCACTTAGCAATCATCCAATTCACGTAAGTGGGAATTGGCAGAGTTAGGGCTCAAACTCTCATCTGCCTAACCCCAGGTCCAGTGCTCTGTCAGCTCCTAGAATGCAATGGTGGAAAGAACTGCCTGGGTAGATATAGGAGGGATTTTCAGGAAATGTTCCTTAGAAGAGGGAATAGTGCACCCCAATGTCTCCCACCTGCCATAAATGTGTCCTGGTAGGTGGTGTTGCTGGCTAGTTCTCCATTTCAGTAGCTAGTGAAAATCATTGACCCAAAGAAAAAGTATTTTTTACTACATTCTATTGCAGATGAAAAGCAAGCATTTTCAAATAAATAATCTTTTTTTAAAATTGACTCCAAATAAGGGATATCCTGCCCTGAAACACTGAGACACATCTTAATGGAAATAACATGGGCTTCAGAATCAGAGACATGTTTTTTCTAACATGAGTTCTGACACTTAACAGCTGTGTGACTTTGGACAAACCACTAGGCTACTGAGAGCCTCTGTCTTTTCATCTGTAAAATGGGGAAAATAATAACTAGCTGTAGAATTGTGGAGATGATTAACTGTTACAGTGTGTTCAAAGTATCTAGATCATAGTGAACCCCAAAACATAATAAAATATTACATTTTACATTACTTTTACATTAGTAATTGAATGAATTGCAGTTATAAAAAAGAGTTACTTTCTAGATCCAGTGACTTTCGAAAGTCTTATGATTATGATGCCAGAGGCTTTCAGGCAGTTAGCTTGATTCACGGCTTCAAAAAGTCAGCTGTGTTTGGTGTTAGGAGGGGAGAGTGAACTCATTTCCAGGTCAGGCAAACAAGTATGTAAGAGAGAAGCTAGAGCACTATTCTCAGATCCCCAGATTAGATAAGAATACTAGAGTAATTGCAAGAAATTCCTGGGGCAACAGGAGATCATTTTAGATGTATGACATTTGTCACAGATGTTTGAGCTTTGTGTATCTAATGAATAGTTGGCCATTTATTTTGCTTCCATATTGGTTTGGTGAGACTGAAAAGGTTATGCTACCCACAATGACTCCGAACAGGCTGTATCATTTATATTATCATATATACTCTTTAGATAATAGATTTCAGACATGATCTCACTGCTGAGCAAAGCTCTGGATTATATGAGCAAAGCTCATATAATCTGAAATTGTCTAGCTGGAAAGCCAACCCAGAAGTTGAAATTTAGGGGGAGGTATACATGGAGAAAGGTAATTTCAATAGAATCCTGATCGTATTGAGTTAGGAAAAGTACAAAATTCTGTGGGAGCTGATAGGAGTGTCACTGAATGCAATATTGGTGATAAGGGCATTATACATTTACCTAGAGGAAGTGATGTTTCAGATGATGATGAAACAGTATTAAAATTATAAAGAAGTGGAAGGAGATAGAGACATGTCCTTGAATAAAGGAAATGCATGTGCAGAAGCATGGCAATAAAAGAGCGAGATACATTCAAGGAACTGAACAGAAATCAGTCATGTCTAGAATGTACAGTGGTTGGTGGGAAAATGGCAAGAGATGAGGATAGAGAGGGAAAAAGTTACCATTCCTTAAAGGGTCGATAAACTGTGCAAAGGGATTGGACTTTATCCTTGGGGTGAAGTGTTAAGCAGAGGCATGCGAAGATCAATCTTATGAGAAGTCATATAGAAGGTGGGTTGAAGGTGAGATGTGATGATGATGGAGAAGAAGTAGGAGAAAAGAGAAGAAGAAGGAGAACAATCACCTTCAACAATGTCATTACCGAAGAGAAATATGTGGCCAAGAATTCAAAAATCCCTTTTTTATCTTCAGACAGCTCTATTCATGCAAGGATTGGGATTAACTCATGAAAGGAGTTTGATAAATGAACACCAGGTGGTACATTTGATTTCATAGATCTCTTCGAGATGGCCAGCCTAGCACTCTCAGAATGTGGCATTGGAAGTGTGGCTGATATAAAATAATAAATATAAAATAAATTCACACATTATTCTTGAAAACCAAAGAATAAATTGTGGTTTTATGTTTAGCAAGAAAGTTTTCAAATGCAAGATGCATATGTTTAAACAAAGCTGATATTCTATCCTCCATCTAATAGACCTCATCTCAGGCACTGAGGGATAGGGCAGTAGGAAAGTTGAAGATTATTTTGTAAAATCTATTTATTGAACTGATTGAAAAATCAGCTCAGAGAAGAAAAGATGTGCTCATAGTCATAAAGCAAATTAATGAAAAATTAGTAGTAGTATTGTTTTCTCAATTGCAGTCTTTTGTGTGTGTTTCATTTTAACTGTATTCATGACTTTATCACTTACAAAAGTGAGAATGAGGTAAATTTTTACAATAACTTATTCCCTGAGATAAGATATATTCACCAGGATGTAAAAATGGTAAATGGTAGTAGCTAGTTTGTATGTGGGGTTGGGAGAAGGGAGGAAATGTTGGTGGGGGTGGGGGAATTTTAGTTTTATATATGTGTGGAAATGATGGTAATAAATAAAGCTAAGTAGATTTTATTATTACAGGATATTTAAGAGCTTGTAATAAGCTAATTTGCCTTTGGAAATTCTAAGAGGAATATTTCTATCATTCTAAAGTGTTCAATATGACATTAGCTTGACATGTTTTTTTTCTGTAAACTACGCTCTTATATCAACTTTTTCGGCATCTTCAGAATTGACATTATAATTATATATCATATGAAAGACTCTTAGACTTTTATCTGCATTTCCTATTATGTACTTCATTTAAGTATGTATCACTAGAAGTTAATCAGCTTCTCTTGAAATTCATCTGGAAGCTTTTGACAGATAAAATAATTCAAAGACTAAATAAATCAGACTTCTCCCAGCTTTGAACATTTTATGATTTACTTCAAGAGATTTGGCAGTGTCTGCCACCTTAAATTGAAAGACCTGTCTTGAGACTGTCAATCTTCAATTTCATAAAAATATTTCATTTTAATGCAACATTGGAGTATAATGTTTTATAAGCAACAATTGAGGATCTAAGTTAAATTCAGAAACATGAGGTGCAATAAATGCAAATAAGTCAACTGAGGAGATCATTAGATGATAGGTCATCATTATCCATAAATAGCTAAGTTTGTTCAATCAAGGTCTAGTGGCTAAAAAAAAGCATTTGACATTATGTAATAGGCAACCCAGTTTCAGATTCATTAAAATGGGGGTGGGCAGATATATGTTAGAATTAAGCAACTGGCTATTATGCAGCTGACTGGTGTTTTACAGACCACATTTTAGGAAACATTATTTCTCTATTGCAAGGAACAAAGTGCCCTAGAATCTTGCCAACCTCTTACCACAGGGTAAACTATTCAAACTTGAGATTCACACCTACTCATATAAGTCTTCAGGTCATTTCTCAGAGGCATTTTTCCTCCAGGCATAATCCCATTTTTCTCTGAGGACTCAAGAAGCTATCTCAAATTTTAAATCTATGAAAAGTTGTTGACATTTTAAGATATCTAATACTTAAAAATCTATGGTCTAAAAAGTGTAGAAGTGAGAATATATGTTCCAATATTAAAAGTAATATACAAATCTATCTTTTCCCTTAGAATTTTACTTTTTCATTGTGAAAATCTTTTTACCCATTGAATTCACAAATTTAGTGTTTTTTTTGCCAAGTTAACACTTCTGAATGATTTTTTAAAAACTGTCAAAAGAGGAAAAACTAAAACATATGATCTTAATTAAGTTTAAATGAATGTTTTACCAATTCAAAATTATAGTTTAAAAAGTTAGTACTTTATTTTAGAGAAAGTGAAAGTTTATAAGTCTGTTTTTGCTTTAAGTCAAAACACACCTGCCCTTATCTCAGAATCATTTATATCCCTAAGTAAGAGTCCTTTGTCTGATAATGGTCTCAGGACATGCATTGTGAGGGTGATATGGTTTGGCTCTGTGTCCCTACCCAAATCTCACCTTGAATTGTAATCCCCCCATGATCCCCATATGTCGAGGGTGGGACTAGGTGGAGGTAATTGAATCATGGGAGCAGGCTCCCCCATGCTGTTGTCGTGATAGTGAGTGAGTTCTCGGGAGATCTGATGGTTTTATAAGTGTCTGGTATTTCCCCTGCTTGCACTCATTATCTCTCCTGTTGGCCTGTGAAGAGGTCCCTTTTACCATGATTGTAAATTTCCTGAGGCCTCCCTAGCCATGCTAAACTGTGAGTCAATTAAGCCTCTTTTCTTTATAAATTACCCAGTCTTAGGTATTTATTCATAGCAGCATGGTAATGGCATAATACAGACGGGTGTGGATATCACCTCCATTTTAAGTAAACTACTTAGAATTGTGTCTTGAACACTATTAAGTTTCCTATAAAAATCTGAAATGGCTTCCCTAAACACCTGTAATGTGTTTAATGGTGGCCCCCCAAAAGATATGTCCACATCCTAACCCCCAAACCTGTGATTATCACCTTATTTGTGAAATTTGCAGGTGTAACTAAGGATCTTGAGATGAGATCATTCTAAATTACCCTAGGAGCTCCTACCTCCAATGATAGGCGTAGTATAAGAGGCAGAAGAGGAAGAAACTTATAGCCACCAGTCAAGGGATGCCTAGAGCCACCAGAAGCTAAACAAGGCAAGGGAAGTGTTCCCCTTGGACCTTTCAGGAGGAGTGTGGCACTGTTGACATCTTCATGTCAGACTTCTGGTCTACAGAACTGTGAGGGAATATTTTATTATTTTAAGCCACTACATTTGTGGTAATATGTTATGGCAGCCACAGGAAGCTAATATACAACTCAAACACTCAATGTCTTTCCTTTTCTGAAGTCATTAGATACCAAGAGCGTAGATTTGAGAGCCAACTCCACAAATGTGGAGACATCTATTTCAACTTTCAGTGAAGTTATCAACATATGGCAGTGGAGTGTTCTTTATTCCTTCTGAGATTGTTGGGATGACCTGAAGATTTTTTTTTTTAATAAAGCACATTGTGAACTATACGCACTATATATGAGGCAATTGTTGAAGTCTTCTGTGACATTAAAGTTAGTAATTCCTCATGTTTTACTTTACTGCCAATAAAAATTTAATGAGGTGAAAATGCCTGATAGCTTCCACTCTCCTCACTGTCTCAATTTGTTCATCTTTAAAATGGGAATTACATGATAATACTGGTCTCATGGAGTTCTTGAGAGGATTAATTGAGTTAGTGAATGTAAAGAATTCAGAAGAGTGACACATACTAAAGGCTCTCTAAATATGAATTGTTATCATTATTAATATTATCATTATTATATATGTTAGTATCCTACTTACCGATGTACTAATCACAAAGTAGACACTCAACATTTGTGACCTGAGTAAATACCTAATCTAAGTTTGATTTAGCTTGATGTTTCCTAGCAGAAAATCTATATATCTGTTATGTATGGATACATTTTTATGGTCTTTCTTCAAACTACTAAGCATGATGGTGTCATGGTGTGGTAAAGGCATCTTGGACTTCAGAGTTAGATAGACCTGAGTTCAAATCCTTGCTCAATCCTTCTTTGTAACCAGAGTCAGGTTACTCGTGATAGACATATCTTAGGCTGTCTGGTCAAAGTTTCTTCTCTTTTCCACCCACATTGTAAAAGCCCCAGCATCTGTGGCCTTGTCAGAGGTTACTGATGACTGAATCAAGATTGAGGATTGGATGCAAGCTTAGCTATGAGAGTATCTTTACAGGGATTTACGAAGTGAGCTGAGAGAAAGAGAGAGATATTCTTTTCTAGGAATTGAAAACCCAAGCGTTAGTCTGGAGTGTTAAAGCAAACTAAATATGGTGTGAGAAGGACTCCATACTTCTATATTGGAGTCCTGTGGACGAACTGCAACGTAGCTTAATAGGTAGACAAGATTGAAAGCCTGACTTAGGAGTATGTGCCTCTAACAATAGCTGAGTTTTGGTCAATCCCAGCAGCCGTATTTCAACCACGCATACACTGCTGAGTGTTCGAACTGTGTTCAAATAAAGTGAATGACGAGCTGTAACCAATCCAGCTGTTCTGTACCTCACTTCCAATTTCTGTTATGTCATTTCCTTTTTGTTTTGTCTATAAATTTTCTTCAACCACGTGGCTGGGCTGGAGTCTCTGTGAATCTGCTGTGGTTCTGGTGGCTGCCCAATTCGCAAATCATTTATTGCTCAGTTAAACTCCTTTAAATTTAATTCGGCTGAAGTTTTTCTTTCATCAGGAGAAAGAGAGGTGAGAGAGGACACAAAGGAGTGAAAATGAGATAAAATAGGCTATGTGAAACAGAAAGGAACAAAGACAGAACTTCTTGGACATCCAGAAGGTTAGGCTGTATCTTTTGCCTTAGATTCCGTGAGACACATCTCTAGGCTTATAACAAATTTCACTTTTTTTTTTTTTTTAAGCCAGTGGCGCTTTGTTCTTGTTGTTAATGCCATTACTTGTAGCTAAAGGAGTCCTAAATAATATACTGTTTATTCTATCTGAGGTTTTTTTCTTCCTTTTAAAAATGAGTATATGAATATTCAGATCATGGTCTTGATAATTAGAGATGATGTCTACAAAGTGTGCAGCTCCAACTCTGAAGCAATAAAATGTCCTAACTTATTGAGATCATCCTTCTGCTCCTCTGTTTGCTTCTCCTTCATCATCCTCATTATAATTGCCATGATCCCTTTCCTTTCATGTAAAAAAACAAAACCAAACAAAACACAGATGACTGAGTTTGTATTTGAATCATTAGAAGGGACATAAAAAATTTTGAATAAATATGTAGATACAATTTTGTCAACTTTCCAAGGCTTAATAAAGCCATGTATTTCATTAACTATGTTTTTTTCTAAGTGCTTCAACTAGGATTAGAAGATATCAAAGCATTTAGCCAACCATATTTTGTCTACATTCGTCCAAATGAGCAGATGTTCCCAAGTCTTTTTAGAGATTGTTTTGATATGTGCACCCACCCTTGGCTGCTAGATGGATGGTTCTAATTAGTTTAGTCAATTGAGTCAAATAATCAGTCATTCAGTCAAGCAATCAGTTGACCTGCTTCTACCCTTCCCCCCTCACCAAAGTGGCTTATTTGATTATGCTGTTGTTCAGTTTTACATTTAATCTTCATGCGTGTCCCCTTAAGTAGAAGAGTCAGCCATTACAAGGCATAACATGATTTTTTCAAAACTAAATAGGATAGACTTTGGGTTTTCTGATTTCCAGAGAAACTACTTTTCCTCCACAGATCACACACACACACACACAAACACACATATAAACACACACACACACACACACACACACCCCCCACATACACACAGGGGAAAGAAGCAACTACCTTTGCCCTGAAGTACAACCCATTTTTACTTTACAGGTGGGGAAACTAAAGTTCAGAGAGATGTGACTTTGCTGATGTCACAGGGCAATGGGTGTTCCAAGGGACTGAACCAAAACTCACAAAATCTAGATCCCCTATTCAGTAAGACGCAGCACCTAAGTAACATAAGACACAGTACCTAAGGGACAGAAGCCTGATCTGGGGCTCCAAAGAGCATAGTTCTGCAGACAAGACCAAACCATGGAAATAGATAGCTTCTGGCAAAAGAAGGTCTAGAAAACTCAGTGTAGATAAGGTGGAAGGGGTTGCTGCAATGGCCCAAGCATAAAGTGGGAAGAGTGTAGAGAGGAAAAGCAGATCTGAACAAGATTGGCTTCCCCCTTGCAGGCTGCATTTGCCTTCATTGAAAAACAAAACAAAAAATTAATTCAAGAAGCAATATCTATAGAAAGTGAACTGGATGGGCCGTTTGCCTAGAGCTAAATATGCTGACTCTATTTTTGTTCATTTGCAGCTACTTTGTATTTAATTAATGTTTCTTTAATGGCTTGTTTGAGGCAGTAAACCACTTTAGTAATAAACTACATCTTTTTTGTTATATCTTTGGGTTCATCAAAGAGCACAAGAAGTAGTTTTAAAATGCTGAATGATTTTTTAGATATGACATTCCCCCAGCCTCACAATTCCTTTTTCTTGCTATTAACGCTAAAAGACTCAATTTAAAGGTCATTTTCTCTAGGAAGCTTTTCCCATTTTCACCTTTTTCCATTAAAATCAGTGTCCCCACTCCCTGAAAATGTTGCATGTATGTCTATTGATGCAAGCATGTTATTCTGCTTTATTTCTGTGTTAAATTACTGAAGACAGATTGCCTTCCTAGCTGTAGGGTCCCAGAAATTTGTAACCATTTTACCTCAATACCTAGGCCTAGGATAGTTATTTTCACTTTTGATAGGAGAAAAATTTGATAAATAAATAAGAAATAATATGAATATGGCTCTCACACATGTTGAGTAACTCCTAGGCAAAAGCTGTAAAGTTTGATTTTGGTATTTCTCCTTAAATATTTAGTATTTGTGGCTTTCTCTTCCCTAACATCCAAGAAGTTTCATGGGATTATCATAAACTAAACCATACTAAGATATAGAGTACTAAAAATATCATAGGGGAGTTTCTTCTTAGCTTGGAAAAGGCATAAAGTTGAAGGATTCTGAGCTCATTGAATTGACAGAGATGACTTTAGTTGGGGAGATGGATCAAGAAATGGGTGCTTCTTAAATTGGTCTAAACTGATAGTTTTAAAAGATGTTTTATCCTTTTGGAGATCTAGGTGTGGCTAATTGTGATTGGAAATAGGGTCACTGGAATCCTGAGTTTGGATTAGTTTTAGCTCTGTCAATCCTGTGACCTGGATTACACAAAATAAGTCTCAGCTTCCAAGATTTTCTATTCATTATTTCTAGAATATCAGCTGAAAAAAAATTAAAAATTACCTTTGGAATCCAGGGCTAGAATTGGATATGAACCAGGAATAGTAAAATCAAACAACTGAGTAGTTGAGTATTAGTCATTTTGTGTATTCAAACCTGGGGCAAGGTAGGCCAAATATATGGAAGCTGGTCATTATATGGACGGAAAGAAGAAGGGAAAGGAAAAGGGATGAAGAAAAAGAGAAAAGAAAAAAGCAAGAAAAGTAAAAGGGAAAGAGAAAATAGTTGAGAGCTAACCTGGGCACATTAAATACCATGTCATTAACTGTTGGAAAAATAGACGTATCCCACAAAACCCAAGTGCATAGTAACCGACATAAATATTTTCTGCAAAGATCTACTCCATCCTGGGTTTAAGTCTGTTTATAATTGATGACAGCAACTCTTGGCTCGAGAGGACAATCTTTATTCACATCACTCCGCTAGGCTGGTTTTAATTGCCCAAATATAATTCAATCTTTAGAGTTTGTAGTTCTTAACTAGGTAATGTCAACATGGGAATTGGCCAATGGAACATGAATGGGAAGACAGCTACCTTTGTTCAAATTTTCTCTTAAGGTGGATTAAAACCAGAACCTTCTACTTGTTTCTCACTTTTTCTTTACATCATTGTTTTCTATAGTATAAGATTATACAAAGATCTAATATACTGGCCAACTATTTATTTTTATCTTTCACTCTTACAGTAATCAGAAAATATTTAATGTTAATTGGATATTACCCTCTGTTAGTACTTTGATTTATGTATAAGCCCCTGGAATTTATTAGTCACTCACATTTTAATGTTATCCTCACATTAATACAATCAAGGCATTTCTCTATACTCTCACACTTTCTAAATTACGTTTTATAGATAAAAAAATATGAAGGTCACAAACCAGTAAATAACAGAGATGAGATTTGTGTGCAAATCTGTTGGGTTCCAAAATGTGTTCTCTTTCTTGTCCTGCCATCATAAATATTTTGATCCTAAATGTTACACACTCTCTTGATGAAAAGCTGCACCAAGTATTGTCTGAAAGACTTTATTTAGCACTTGTATATAGATATATTTGGTAATAAAAACTTTGCCACCAGAAAGGCTTTCATCAAAGTTATTAGCAAGTAGCATTTAGCGTACTTTACCATTTCCAGAAAATTTGACAAATACTTTCTCATTTAATCTTTCCAGCAATGAGTTAAGTGAACCAGTTAGGACAGCTGAAGCTGTGATGCAGTGATAAATGTACTCCTAAATCTCTGTGGCTATAAGCAACACAAGTTTATTACTCTCTAGTGCCATGTCTAATGGGAGGGAGGTAACTCTTCAAGACAGCTCTTCATGTGGCAATGCAGGGATCCAGAGTGCTTCTGTTTTGTGGCTCTGCCATCTCAACAAATGGTTTTCTTGATTGTTGTGTCAGGGGAAGAGAAAGTATAGAGAACTAACTCTTGCTTCTCAAGTTCTGTTATTAAAAGTGACACTTATTACAGCCCATTGGCCAGAAATAGTCACATGACCTCAGCCTAGCTGTGAGGAAATCTGGAAAGTCTTCTCACAATCTTAGGAAGGAGAAGACTAGCTGTGGTCTGTGTTAGTAATTTCTGCCACAGAAAGTTTATACTCTTTTCTCCATTTTGTATAAAACTCTTCCCTTATGCTTCCAGGAAACATCTGGATTTCTCTGTAATGGGAAGTATCCCATGTTATTTATGACCAATCAAAAGTAGCTGAATATGCCATAGTTATTCAATCTTCCCCATAGTTCATCTTTATTTCCTTTGTTTCCTTTAGAAATCAAGCTGAATTGAACATCCAGAAATCACACTTTCTTTGTATTTTCTCTTTATTCTTCTTATCTTTTCTTATCTGGAATCTCAAAAAATTTTATCACTACAATTTGTTTTCAGTCTGTCTAGTCAACTGTAGTCTGGATTCTCACTTCTTTAGACTGCTTCACTAACAAAATAAATTAAACTTTATAGTGCTATATTAATAACCTCTCATAGTAGAACACTGATATTTTATTAACTTAAAAAATTTCCACAACTAGAGAGAAGATGTGGAGGAATAAATGGTGCTAAGAGAGGACAAACCCTATCTTTTCATGTACAGAAATAAAACTAAGGTTCAGTGATTTTAATGAAGTTGCCCAAGGTCACAGAGCTATTTATTGTGGCTGGTGTGGTGATGGCTGTGTTTATGAGAACAGAGACAAAAGGGTGATGAGGATAATGATATTTGGACTAAGTCCTTTTCAGCAGTCCTGAGGTTGTTTCCTGCTATGGGAGAAGAAATATAGTTCATCTTTGTACTCCTCAAAAACATTGTTGATGAAAAAAAGTAAAGAAGAGTTTGCATCACTCTGCAAAGATTTTCTTTTCTTGAAGTTCCTGCCATCCATATATACTAATCTTTACATGGCAAGGCAGTATCACTTATCCATTTATTTTATTCAACACATATTTATTGAGCAATTACTATATGCAACATTTTAAGCACTAAGAATACAGGGTCTACTGAAATGACCATCCTTTCATACTTCCACCAGAAATGCAGCATTCATAAAATCTCCAATTCAGCTTTTCCTACCCAAGCGTATCTTAGTTTACTTATGAAGCAGCGTGGCTGCTGGCTGACACATATCACTCAGTGCTCCCCTCCCCTTATCATGTATGGTAGGACACTGCTATTTGCCTCCCTCCAAAAGAATCTAGGGATTTCCCAAATTAACACAAGAGTAAGCACAATTAGACTTATTTAAACTCAGGAGAAACATGTTTTGCTCATGAAGTAGTGGAAAACCTGACATCATGTTTAAACTTAATCCAACTGCAATCAGATGTCTAAAGTTCAGAATTGAAATGTCAGACAGGAAAAAAGTGTTACCCTCATGGCTACTGTGCTCTAAGCCGAAGATGATTCAAGAAAAAGACTGTGTGTATGTGTATGTGTGTGTGTGTGTGTGTGTGTGTGTGCTTGTGTGTGTGTGTTTCCTCAGACCATTAGACAATTACTAGCACTAGGAACTGGGGAATTACAATATGATTGAACAATTAGGAAATGTGGACTAAATCTGAGATTTGGGATCTCTTTGGGTGGTTTTGAGATTTTCTTGAAACATGTACAGAAGTAAAAGCAAATTGCAGACACAAACTGTCTCTTTTTTTTCTGATAGATACCTTTGCATAATTTTTTTTTGGCTCTCTGATTTTTACTCTGCTATGGTTAAAATATTTACAAGCAGACTGGAAAGCTTTTCTGGAAAAAGGAGATTTAGATTTCAAAATATAAAATTTGCTAGTCAGTAAAGTTGAAGAATTTTTTTTCTTATGCATGGAGTTTATCTTCTGGTAAATAGTATATATTTATATCATTATTTCCCACTAGCAAAGAAGTGATGTATAGAATAAAGGCATTTGGGAAATTATTTTGTCTTTAAATATGTCTTTTGCTTACAAGTTATTTTTCTTATTGAGCCAATTTCTCTTTCCTCCTCTTCATAGACACCTTCTTATGCTTCTTCACTAAATTTGGAAAATCCTTACCAAGCATCTTCTACATGGCAATCACTGCTAGGCCCTAAGGATCTCACAATTTAAACAAAGATCAGTTTATGAAGCTACAGGACAAGTGCTGTGAAGTTTGATGTGGGGGCCATAATGAGTGGAGAGAGGAGCCGTCTAATTCTGCCTAGAAATTTGCAAGATTATTTCACAAAACAAGTGCAATTTATGTTGTGTTTTGCAGGAGCAGTAGGGCAGTTTGGCCAACAAAGCGTGAGAGCAAGGACACTGCAGCAACTGGAATTCCTAGGTCATAGATGCAGATGACAGCAATACGGCTGGAATACAGGGCAGGTGGAGTGAGCTTTGGTGGGAAGTGAGGCCATAGGAAGAATAGTCATGAAGAGCATGGCAGGCCATATGAAGATGGTTTTCTTGTGGCTCTGAGGGTGTCTTTTGGCCTTTCTGTCTGCCAACCTATAAAATTAACGCAACACAAAATGGGTGCATATGTAGCCAGGAGAAATTAAAGTGATATGTCCAAGTGGTTCTCAGAGATACAGTACTTGAGCGTGACTAGCTTTGTGGCTTCCCAGGGATTTTCCAACAGTTCATTAAATAAAGTGATTTAGGTCGGGCGCGATGGCTCACGCCTGTAATCCCAGCACTTTGGGAGGCCAAGGCGGGCAGATCACCTGAGGTGAGGAGTTTGAGACCAGCCTGACCAACGTGGAGAAACCCTGTCTCTACTAAAAACACAAAATTAGCCAGGCATGGTGGCGTATGCCTGTAATCCCAGCTACTCGGGGGGCTGATGCAGGAGAATCGCTTGGTGGAGGTTGCAGTGAGCCGAGATCACGCCATTGCACTCCAGCCTGGGCAACAAGAGCAAGAGCAAAACTCCATCTCAAAAACAAACAAACAAAAACAAAAAACAAAAAACAAAAAAAATCACACACAAAAAGATTTACTGAGATCTATTGAGTACTTTCTACAGAACCAGCAGAGAATCCAAGACTGTGGAAAAGAACCAGGAAATATCTAGTATGTTTTATTTAAGATAATGAAAGGAGAGAATGGGATGGCTCAATTGCTTCAATTACTGACTACCATTAGTTGAGTTTCTACAATATGCAAGTCATTGTGTTTGAAGCAAGAAAGAACCACATTTATATCTACTACATCATTTACCAAAAGGAACCACTTGTCTTGAAGAGGCACATAGTGTACTACCTAAATAATGTACACAAACAAATGTGATAAAAGGAAAATTATATACAAAATGTCTCCGAGAGAGTTTCCGTTAGGGTAATTTGTATAGAAAGAAGAGACTGGATATTACTGAGTATCCTCTATAATCCTCTATAAAACCAGAAGTTAGCAAATACAATCTCATCATCTTCACAATGATTCCCCAAAATAGACATCCTCATCTTCATTTTACAACCAAGGAAATAGCTGAAAGAGGTTAAGGTAACCTGCCTAAATATAAACCACTGCTATAAGTAAGGACTTGAACTTAGATGTTTCTAGTTACATAATCATGTTTTTCTGCATGTTATATGGGCTAAGTGAAATTTAGAATAGCTTGAAGAAAGGAGTGACATTCAAGAAAATCTGATTCTGACATTCTCATAAAGACACAGCCTTACGTATCTTAGCTCTTCTATTAAAAGCTGGCAAATATGTCTCATTGTTCAAAGTGGTCAAACTTAGATAAAAACAAAGCAATGGAAACTTTCAGACTTAGCAAGTTCAGATGGTCTCCCGTGCAGACACAGGAGTTCCATGGCATGTAATGTGTATGTATCCTTCTAACTTGCTTAAAATCATCTGGCGCCAGTTATGTGGCTGGAACCAGTTTGCAATCACTCCTGTTTGTTTTTCAAACATTTATAATAACATTGAATAAATAATATTAGCCCATGCACATTGTTCATTGCCAGGGAATACATTAACAGAACCCTCAGTTCTCAAAGTACAATTTTGGTTGAGAAGACTTATCGGCTCTGGTATTAAAGATGTTAAGAAGTGAAAGTTTGCACGTGATGAGATGGAGTGTAAATGACTTTGGTTTGAAGCCCCGTCACTTGAAATGTGGACAGGGCCATGAAAGGCTTCAGTGAAAAAGTAAACTTGAGATTGTAAATAATGCCTGATCTGACATTTCCTTTGTGGGGACGCCAGTAATGGAGTCCAGCTGCCAAATGCGACGCTCCATTGAGTCATGGGAGAAAACAACATTTTTTTTTTTCAAACTGATATTGTGAGTTAAAATGCACAATTACATGCCATTTGTTTTTCTACTTTACAACAATTCAAACCAGACTATTTTCTACTGCAGCCACAGAAAAACAATCCTCGTGGCCAGCCCCCATCCTTCCTCCCTCCTGACAGATATCTTTTGTTCTCAAAATACAGGTTGGAAATGGGAGCTGTTTACTGAGTTTTTTTTTTTACTGAGGTTGCGTGATGAAAAGCTTTCATAACTGATCCTGAGGTGCTAGAGTGTTTTAATCAGTGTGTAGGATTTTAATTAATCCCAGGGCTGTCCCCTTTCTCAGAAGCTAAAGTGCAAGTTTATATTCCTCTAGGTTATGTTTGAGTGAGGCTGAAAGACCCCTTTAGAAGACAGAACAGAGAATGCAAAGAGATTCATGCTGGAGATAGAGACCTGAATTCTATCTTGTGTCTGTTTTTTCTGGGATTGTTGCCCCGTCTGCATGATAAGGAGACTTGAAGAATGACTTTGCAACCACTGGTCCAAGATTCAGGATAATGTGAATATACACAGAGATGTTTTGATTTTAAGTTTATCCATAAGTGCTTTGTAATCACTGAAGTCAAAGGCTAATGTCATAGTCTGTAAATTCTACTCACATTTTTAGAATTCTTAAAGTCAAAACTGGACAGCCATAGTTAAATTGGTTTATTCGGTTTATTCTCCTTTCTGTGTCCTCGTTTGTAGAATAAAAGGGTGGGCCAGGGTAGAGACTCTATGGCTCCTGGAACAAAGTTCAATTTCCTGGATTCACAGTCAAGTTTCTTCAGGATCTGACCACTTGACATCCCTCCAGATCTCAGATCTGCCTCCTGCAAGCCCTGTGCACATTCCCATGTCCTAAATGTTAATTGTCCAGAGATCTTTACTATTTTACACTTTTTGCCTTCTGATAAGTTACTGCTTCTGCTTAGAATTTACTTAACTTGCATGATTAAGCCAGAGTAGTAAATAGCACATTCTAGAGATACTGGCATTTTTTTCTTTTTTCTTTTTTTTTAATTGAGATGGAGTCTCACTCTGTCACCCAGGCTGGAGTGCAGTGGCGTGATCTTGGCTCACAGTAACCTCCGCCTCCCGGTTTCAAGCGATTCTCCCACCTCAGCCTATTGAGTCTCTGGGATTACAGGCGCGCATCACCAAGTCCGGCTAATTTTTGTATTTTTAGTAGAGATGGGGGTTTCTCCAAGTTGGCCAGGCTGGTCTCGAATTCCTGACCTCAGGTGAACCACCCCCCTTGGCCTCCTGAAGTGCTGGGAATACATGCGTGAACCACCGCGCCCGGCCCGAGATGCTGGCCTTTTTAAGTGAATTCCATGAGACATTGGTCTCATAAATGTTTCTCTGGTGAGTTGGGCATGTGTTTTGGGGAGAAGTGGGAAGGGGAGAAGTTTTCATAATGAAAAAATTAGGAACAATGATGTTTATTCTGCCAATTACAGAACCATGACACAGGTAAGCATAATAAAGGTTCTGAGAATTCCTGAAAAAGAAAACTGTTTAAGCCAGCATTTCCCAAATGTCCGTAATGACAAATTCCTTCTGTTACATAACAGCTACACACACACTCCAGATCACAGTGGGAAACACCTGTTCAAGTTAATATAAAACATATGTCACCTACAGATTATAAATTTTTAAGGACCGATGATGTGCTTCATTCTTAGCAATACAATTTAATTAGTTTTTAAATTTTGAGATAATTATAGTTTTCATATGCAGTTGTAGGACATTATAGAGATATCTATGTACTGTTTACTCAGTTTCCCCCAATGATAATATCTTGCAAGTCTATAGGACAGTATCACAACCAAGATATTAATGTTCATACAGCAAAGCTAGAGAACATTTCTGTCACCCCTAGGATCCCTGAAGTTGACCTTTTATAGCCACAACCACTTCTCTCCAGCCCCTACTCCTTTCTTAACCCCTGGTAACTAGTAATCTATTCTCTATTTTTATAATTTTGTCATTTCAAGAAAGTTATGTGAACAGAATAATACAATATGTAATCTTTTGCGTTTGGATTTTTTACTTGACATAAGAGCATTCAGATAGTTGCATATATCAGTAGTTTGTTCATTATTATTGTTGAGTACTATCCCATGGTATGGATGTATCACAATTTGTTTAATCACTTACCTGCTAAAGGATGTTTGAGCTTTTTTTTTTTTTTTCTAGTTTTAGGTTGTTATGAATAAAGCTGCTATAAACATTAGTGTATGGGTTTTTGTTTGAATATAAATCTTCATTTCTCTGGGTTAAATGCCCAAGAATGCAATGGCAGTATCATGTGGTAGTTGAATGTTAGTTTTAAGAAACTACCCATCAATGGTGGATTGAATAAAGAAATGTCATACATATACACCATGGAATACGATGCAGCCATAAAAAAGAATAAAATCATGTCTTGCAGCAACATGTTTGGAGCTGAAGACAATAATCCTAAGCGAATTAACACAGGAATAGAACCAAATACGGCATGTTCTAACTTATAAGTGGAAGCTAAACATTGATCACACATGGGCATAAACATAGGAACAATAGACACTACAGACTACTAGTGGGGGTAAAAGGGACGGGGCATGGGTTCAAAAACTATCTATTGGGTACCAGGCTCACTACCTGGGTCCAAAATACCCATGTCACAATCTTACACATGAACCCTCTGTATCTAAAATAAAAGCTGAAATTAAAAACAACAATGACAACAACAAAAGCAAACAACTGCCAAACTGTTCTCCATAGTAGCTGTATCATTTTACATTCTCAGCAGCAATGTCTGAATGATTCAGTTTCTTCATATTTTAGACAGCATATGGTATTCTTACCACTTTTTATTTCAGCCCTCTAAGAGATGTGTGGTGATATTGCATTGTGGTTTTAATTTTCATTTCCCTAATTGCTAATAATGTTGATTTTGTTTTTCATGTGCTTATTTGCCATCTATATATCTTTTTCTTTGAGGTCTCTTGATGTATTTTGCCTTTGTTCTAACTGGATTGTTTACATTTTATAATGCTGAATTTTAAGAATCCTTAATATACTTTAGATATGTTGTCACATATGTGGTTTGCAAATACGTATCTACTGGTCTACCTTTTTCTTTTTTATCTGTATGTCTTTTATGTCACTTTCCTCCCTCATTACATTGAAGAGAATTCCCAGCATTATGACAGCAAGGACTCTTCCCTTGTTTCTGAACTAAGAAATAAAGCCTTCTGTCTTTCACCATTAAGTATAGTTTTAACTATAGGGTATTTCTTTGTTTTTGCTAAATGCTTTTTATTAAGTTTGGGAAGTTCTCCTCCTTTCCTATTTTTCCGACTTTTTTTTTTTTAACCATGAATGGATGCTGAGTTTTCTCAAGTATATTTTCTGCATTGATTGATATATTCATGTGATTTTGCTTCATCAGGCTATTTGAATGGTGGATTACATTGAATTGTGAAGATTTTCTCCTAAAGAAATGGTTTTATAGTTGTATGTTTTACATGTAAGTTCATAATCCATTTTGAGCTAATTTTTGTAGAAGATGTAAGACTTAGGTCGAGGTACTTTTATTTACTTATTTTTTATTGCTCATGGATGTCCAAGCACTCTGCACAGTTTGTTGAAAAAACTATCTTTCCCCATTGAGGGCAATGGTAGCTACATAAAATGAACTGTAAGTATTCCTTCCTCTTATTTTCTTGAAGAAGTTATGTAGAATTTGTGTTATTTTTCCCTTAAATGTTTGGGAGAATTCTCCAGTGAAACCAAATGGGCCTAGAGATTTCTCTTTAATCAGCTTTTAAATTATAAAATTGATTTTCTGAATAGCTATAGGACTCTACAAATTACCTGTTTTATTTTGAATAGCAATTTGTGTTTTTCAATGAAGTGTTGCATGTTGCCTAAGTTGTCAGATTTATGTGTCTAGCTTTGTTTGGAGCCTTCCTTCATTATCTTTTTTGTGTCTACAGGTTCTGTAGTAATATCTCCTAATTTGTTCATGAGCTTTGTAGTTTGCATCTTCTTTAATTTTTTTCTTTGCCAATATCACTAGAGGGTTGTCAGTTTTATTGATCTTTCCAAAGAACTATTAAAATAAATTAAATTTTCATTTAATTGATTTTCCATATTGTTTTTCTATTTTCTATTTCATTAATTTCTGTTCTTATTTTTTCCTTTCTTTTTTTTTTTTTTTTTTTTTTTGCTTGCTTTGGGCTTATTTTGACTTTTTCTCTTTTCTAATGTACATACTTAATGGTATAAATTTTCTTCTCAGCCCTGCTTTAGCTATGTTCCATACATTTTAATATGTTGCATTTCATTTTCATTGAGTTCAATGTATTTTCTTTATTCCTGTGAGATGTTATATTTGACCCATGGACTATTTAGATGGATGTTGTTCAGTTTCCACATATTCAAAGATTTTCCTCTTATCTTTTGGTTATTTATTTACAGTTTGATTTCATTGTGGTCAGAGCACATTGGATTACTTTAAATTCTCTTAAATTTTTTGAGGTTTCTTTTTTGTCCTAGGAGATGGTATATCTTGACATATGATCTGATGCTTGAAAAAAAATGTGTATACTGCTATTGTTGAGTAAAGTGTTCTTTGAATGTTTATTAAATCCTATTGTTTGATGATGTTAATTTTTCCCTATTATTTTTGATTTTCTGTCTAGTTGTTCTATCAATTATTGAAAAAGGTGTGTTGAAGTCTCCAACTATGAATGTACAGTTATTTACTTCTCCATCAGTTTTTGTTTCATATATTTTTCAGCTCTGTTATTTGATGCATACACACTTAGGTCTGGTATATCATCTTGATAGATTGACCCTTTTTCATTGTGTAATGCCGTTTTCTGTCTCTGATGATTTTCTTTGCTCTGAAGTCTATTTTATCTTACATTAACATAGCTATTTTTGTTTTCCTTCAATAAAAGTTCACATGATATATTGTTTTTGTCTTTCTACTTTTAACCTGCCTGTATTTTGCCATTAGTTTAATGGCAAAAACCACAATTACTTTTGCATAAACCCCTAATATTTGGAGTTTTTTATATATAGCAAATGACTGGGTCATATTTTTTAAAGCAACTCTGCCAATATTTGTATTTTAATTGTTGTACTTAAATAATTTACATTTGATGTAATATTGCTATGTTAGACCTTAAGTCTGCTACTTGATTTGATCTTTTGGTTTTGCTTGTAATGTTTTTCATTTTTCCAATTTCTTTCCCCAGCCTTCCCATGGGTTACTGAACATTTCTTAGAATTACAATTTGATATACCTTTAATATTTTTAAGAGTGTATCTTTTGTGGTTCCTCTAGGTAATATATTACATCATTTATACAGAAGTTATTGCAGTCTACTGTTGCCATCATTTTACTAGGTGGAGTAAGGTATAGAAAGCTTACCTCTCTTTATGCCGCTTTACCCTTTAAAATCTTTGTCAGCTGATACTAACATCTCTGTTATCTTAGTTTTATTATTTATTGTCTTTTTTTGTTCTGTTTGAGATCATCCTAATTCTTGACATGATGAATGATTTTAAATTAAACAAGGAGATTGTTTTGTAAAAATCTGGATCTTATTTAAACCTACCATTTAAATAAGACTGGTTTTCTCTGACATTGTCCTGCCAGGGGCAGGGAGAAGACCATCTTGTCTGGTGATGGTAAAAGTCCAGGTTCTCTACTTGATTTCCATTGACACTGAAGGAAGGGAGGCTCATTGCTATTGCTGGAAGGAGTCTGGCTTCCTACGGGATCTCCACTACTGCTACAGAAGGGGTGGCTTTATTACTTTAGATGATGGTGAAAGTCCTGAATCTTCACGAGGTCTGCCCTGACACTGTCCCAGTGTGGAGGGAAATGGGGAGTTGGGGTAGAAGTCCAGAGATTTTATGTGGTCTCTAATGACACCAGCAGGATGGCCCATTGCTGGCTAGAGGAATTGAAATCATTGGTCCTAACTTGGTCTTCTCTTAAATCACGCCAGTCTTGGGTATTGGGGGTGCTGCATTACAGCCTTGTGAGGATGAATGTTTAGGCTGCTCCTCACCTGGCATTTACTCGTGCAAGTATGGATTGGTCACAGTTTCTGATGCATTTGTCCCTGGTAGATTGATGGTTGCCTAAAATCTGTCTTTATGTCCGGCCTGACTGTTCCTTTCCTGGTCTTTTGCTAGAGAGGAAAACCAAAAAGCTTTTGTTGGAGACTTTGGTCTATGCTAATGCTAATGTCTATGTCTATTAGCATTTTTAGGTTACTGGCTTCTTCGACTCCCAGTCTTGAACACATGAGGCAAAAAGAAACCCACAGACTCACTGTCTCATTGTTCCTCAGGTCACAAGGTCCCTAGATGGCATGCCTTCCTCTCCTCAACCTTCTGAGTCTTCTTTTGTGTGTTTATATATATAGTATCTACAGGTTTTAGTTGCACTTACTAGGAGAAAGGTAGATCTACTCAATTTTTCTGAAGGTGAAAGTTCTTTATAAATAATTTTAAATCATCATATTGAACGCTTATTACCTCTAGAAATAATATGATATTCTTTGTATACAGTCATACCTCTGAGATATTGTGGCTTCAATTCCAAACTAGGGCAACAAAGGAAATATCACAATTAAGCAAGTGACACATTTTTTTTCCTTTTTTTTTTTTTTTGAGACGGAGTTTCACTCTTGTTGCCCAGGCTGGAGTGCAATGGCACGATCTCGGCTCACCGCAACTTCCACCTCCCAGGTTCAAGCCATTCTCCTGCCTCAGCCTCCCTAGTAGCTGGGATTATAGGCATGTGCCACCACACCTGGCTAATTTTGTATTTTTAGTAGAGACAGGGTTTCTCCATGTTGGTCAGTCTGGTCTCGAGCTCCCGACCTTAGGTGATCCACTTGCCTCAGCCTCCCAAATTGTTGGGATTACAGGCGTGAGCCACTGCACGTGGCCCACATTTTTTTTAGTTTGCCAGTGCATATAAAAATTCTGATTCCATTATACTACAGTGTATTAAGCATGCAATAGCACTGTGTCTAAAAATGTGCATACCTTAATTAAAATACTTTATTACTAAACAATGCTAACAATCATCTGAGCCTTCAGTGAATTGTAATCTTTTTGCTAGTGGAGGGTCTTGCCTCAATGTTGATGGCTGCTAACTGGGATCAGAGTGATTGTTGCTGAAGATTAGGGTGGTTGTGGCAATTAGAAAAAAAAATAAGACAACAGTGAAGTTTGCTGTATTGATTGACTTCCTTTCCTGAAAGATTTCTCTGTAGCATGTGATGCTGTTTGATAATTACCCAAAGTAGACCTTCTTTCAAAATTTGGAGGTTGGGCATGGTGGCTCATGCCTATAATCTCAGTGCTTGGAGGTGCCAAGGCAGGAGGCTCGCTTGAGGCCAGGATTTTGAGAACTGCCTGGGCAACAAAGAAAGACCCTGTCTCTAATGACGACAACAACAAAATAAATAAATAAAAAATAGCCAAGTGTGGTGGTGTGTACCTGTAGTCCTAGCTACTCAGAAGGCTGAGGTGGCAGATTGATTGAGCCCAGGACTTTGAGGCTTCAGTGAGCTATGACAACCACTGCACTCCATCCTGGATGACAGAGTGAGCCTTTGTCTTTAAAGAATGAATAAACGAATAAAACATATAAAATTGGAGTCAATCCTCTCAAACCCTGCTGCTGCTTTAACAACTATGTTTATGTAGTATTCTCAGTATTCTAAAGCCTTTGCTGTCATTTTAACAATTTTCACAGCATCTTCACTAATAAATTCCACCTCAAGAAACCACATTCTTTGCTCATCAATAAATAGTAACTCCTCATTTGTTAAAATTTTATCATGAGATAGCAGCAATTCAGTCACATCTTCTACTCCTAGTTCTATTTCTATTTCCATCTTATCTGCAGTTACTTCATCCACTGAAGTCTTGAATTCCTCAAAGTCACTCATGAAGGTTGGAATCAACTTCTTCAAAAACTCTGTTAATGTTGATATTTTGACCTCCCTCCCATGAATCACGAATATTCTTAATGGTGTCTAAAATGGTGAGTCCTTTCGAGAAGGTTTCCAACTTACTTTGCGTAAATTAGAGGAATTATTCCGTATGGCAGCTAAAGCCTTACAAAATGTCTTAAATAATAAAACTTAAAAATCAGAATTACTGCTTGATTCATGGGCTGTAGAATGGATGTTGTGTTAGCAGGCATGAAAACATTAATTTCCTTGTACTTCTCCATCAGAGCTCTTGGGTGACTAGGTACATTGTCAATGGACTGTAATATTTAGAAAGAAATCACTTTTTTCTTAGCAGTAGGTCTCAAAATTGGGTTTCAAATGTTCAATAAACCATTCTGTAAACAAATTTGCTGCCATACAGCCTTTATAGTCTTTGATTTTATTTATAGAACATAGGAAGAATGTATTTATCATAATTTTTAAGAGTCATAGGATTTTTTGGATGCTAAATGAGCATTGGCTTCAATTGAAAGTCACAAGCTGCACTATGTCCATTGGAGCTTTAAAGTCAGGCATTGACATCTCCTCTCTAGCTATAAAAGTCTTAACATGGCGTCTTCTTTGATATGGTTTGACTCTGTGTCCTCACCCAAATCTCATCTTGAACTGTACTCCCATAATTCCAATGTGTTGTGAGAGGGGCCTGGTGAAAGATAATTTGAAACATGGGGGCGGTTCCCCCCATACTGTTCTCATGGTAATAAATGTCACAAGATATGATGGTTTGTCAGGGGTTTCCACTTTTTCATCTTCCTCATTTTTCTCTTGCCGCTGCCATGTAAGGAGTGTCTTTTGCCTCCCACCATGATTCTGAGTCCTCCCCAGTCATATGGAACTGTAAGTCCAATTAAAACTCTTTTTCTTCCCAGTCTCAGGTATGTCTTTATCATCAGCATGAAAACAGACTAATCTTTCAATATAAGACTGTTTCATCTACATTGAAAATCTGTTATTCAGTAACCATCTTCATCAAATATCTTATCTTCTTGATAACTTGCAGCAGCTTCTACATCAAAACTTGTTGCTTCACCTTGCACTTTTATGCTTTAGAGACAGCTTCTTTCCTTAAATATTATGAAGCAAGCTGTTTAGTTTCAGACTTCCGAAGCTTCCTCTCAGCGATCCTAGAATTGAAGAGAATTAAGGCCTTGCTCTGCATTAGGCTTTAGCTTAAGGGAATGTTGTGGATGGTTTGATCTTCTGTCAAACTAAAACCATCTTTATATCGGGAATAAAACTGTTTTGCTTTCTTATTCATGTGTTCACTGGAGTAGCACTTTTCCTTCAAGAACGTTTCCCTTGGATTAGCAACTTAGCTAACTGTTTAGCACAATAAACTTTTTTTTTTTTTTTTTCTGTCCTGGCTTTCAAAATGTCTTCCTCACTGAGATTAGTCATTTCTAGATTTGATTTAAAGTGAGAGACATGTGATTTTTATTTCACTTGAACACTTAGAGGCCATTGTAGGATTATTATTTGGCTTAATTTCAATATTGTTGTGTCTTGGGAATCACAGAGGCCTGAGGAGAGGGTGAGAGGTGGGGGAATGCAGGTTGGTGGAGCAGTCAGAACACACACAACATTTATCGATTGTTTGCTCTCTTGTATGGGTGTAGTTCTTGGTGCCCCCAAACAATTACAATAGTAACATCAAAGATTACTGCTCACAGAAAACCATAACAAATATAATAATAACAAAAAAGTTTAAGGTAGTATGAGAATTAATAAAATCTAACACAGAGATACAAAGTGAGCACTTACTGTTAGAAAACTGCTACCAATAGACTTGCTAGATTCAGGGTTGCCACAAAACTTCAATTTGTAAAAAATGCAATATCTGTGAAGCACAATAAAATTAAGCACAATAAAATGACTGCCTATTATTTTATTTTGTCCTTAATAGACAATGAGTGTGGTATCATTGTCTCAATTTAACAATTGAGCACTCAGATTGGGAGAAGGTAAGGGGACTTAGCTCAGCAAATGACAAAGTCAGGATTTAACCTATATCTTTTGCTTGTGTTCTTTTATTTAATATGTTCACTCACTTGAAAAGTCATGCTGTAAATTCTAATCTATCCAGGACTGTTGATTTACTTCTGGAAGTTTGTGTTTGTGATGTTTGTTTTGTTTTGCTTTTGGTGAGAGAATTCTTGATAATTAAAAAGATTTCTGAAAGAGAATAATAAAAATGGTAAGAGATTCAGGAGTCAGAACATATGAAGGAGAACTGAAGGAAACTAAATATTGGAAAGAAGACTCTGTCTTCACATATTTGAATAACTCTCAGATAGATGACGCTTTTGAACTACTGTGAGGATCTCAAGAGATATGACCAGGACTCATAATTAAATGTTATAAAGATACTGAATTCAGCTTCATTATAAGGAAGAACAGTTACAAATGTATGAAATGAAGATAACTGTGTTTGTTGGTAATAAATCCTCATTCCTGAGTCAATCAGAGCGGAAGTGGGATGAGTGTCTTGTTGCTGAGAACGATGCAGAAGTTTAGCAAATATAACCATGAAGTCCCCTCTAACCTTCACAGTCTTTAGTGCAGGCTCTTTCATGTACCTGCTATGTGATATTGGACTAATTACTTCTTTCTGAACTTCACTTCTATAGAATGGGAATAATAATAGTACCAGCCTCATAAGATGACTGTGAGATTGGATGAGATAATAAATGTAAAATGTTTAGTACTGTACCTGCAATGTAGAAAACACTGAAGAAATCAGCAGTGATAAGAAGGACGATAATATGGTGGGGTCCAAAGGCATTGCAGGAACATTGAGTGTTCAGGCTATTGTATGAGATATAGGTTGAAAAACTGGTCAATGGTCTTAAGTAATAAAGATAGGTAGATCTTAGTAATGAAAAATTTACTCGACCCAACCTGTCTATGGAAATTTCATTATTCTAGAACTGACCTAAGCTTATCTCTGACACTTGACATGTCTTACACTCGGGATACATCCCTGCATACAGCAAGTACACAGCAAACGCTGTTCATTTATAGGCACCCAGTTATAGGCTAATTCAAGTTTTTCAGAATCTGTTCATCATGTGAGTTAACCAATCCCCATATCCAAGTTACTGTTTGATCTTTGATCAGTTTCTTAATATTTCTTAGACTTCAACCTTCTGTTTACAAGATGAGATTAAAGAAGCTCATCTATAGTCTGTGATTTTGCTCTGAGATTTAGTAATCTTCTATTTTGAAATTAACCTGCACATCTGAAGGGGTCAGAAAAACTGTATCACTGCAACTGACCAACAAATCAGAGAAATTTACATTATCAGTCCAGTAGAAGATTGCAATCCAGCCAGATACTATTCTAATTTTATTCCAGTTTTAAAAGCAATGATTCCATGGACCACTGCCATCCTGCTGAGCTTCACTTTCTTAGATGAATTAGCTATTCCCAGAATTGCTTCTTGCACAATTCCTGACTCTGTGAGGGTGAAGTTAGTATTGCTTATTTCACCTCCTTGCAAGGAAAAGCCTTCAAGAAGTTTAGGAACTGGGGCTGGTTCCAAATAGACACTTTCACAGTTAGATCACTTCTAATGGTGAAATATTTTCCAGACAATCTGAATATTTTCATCTATTTAAACACTGTAGTCATCAGGACATGCCTGCCTCCTACATAGGCATTCTATATGAATTCTCAGCCTTCCAATGGCTAAGGGACATGTCCAGTTATAAGAACTATTCCCTTCCAACTCTGTAAGTTAGTGGTGGAAGACGTCTTTGGAGAAACTTTTTTTTTCTATTGCCTCTCATGCAGTCGATGCCACAGTGTCTCCCAGTAACTCAAACCAAGTGCCTAGAACTCATTTTAATCTTCACGCTTCTCTTTCCCCAACATCAGTTGGTCTCCACTTCCAGTCCATTCTACCTTCTAAGTTTTTTTGTTTTCAATTCAACTCTTCTTCAGTATTAAAACATCCACTAGGCTGGACTATCTATTTGCCTGGATTGGAGTCTCTTTGCCTCATTGGTCAGTCTCACTATCTTCTTCAACATCCTCCACACTGCTTGACCAAGCCATCATTTTCAGTTATACAATGGGCACAGTCATTCCTTGTGTCAATTGTTTTAGTGGCTTCTCATCACCTACAGGATGAAGTTTACATCTCATATGTAGCATGCAGGGTTTCTCATAATCCAGCTAATTCTCCTTTTCTGATTTTACTTCTCATCAAGAACTCCTTTGCACCCAAAGTCCTAATCACTGAACTTGTAATATTTCAGCAATATGTCATATTCTTATTCCTCTGGCCTTTTGCAATTTGATTCTTTTTGCCTATAATGTTCTTCCCTTCAGAATCTATACCTAGCAAACTCACAGGATTTCACTGTGAAGAATTGCTTTAATTATAACCTCTTCTATAATACCTTCCCTAATCAGCTAGGTAATTTTTTCCTATGTACTCATTGTGCTTTTATAAAGGTTATGTTTATTTGATTATTTTTTTCCTTAAAGACTGTGGACACTAAAAGGAAAAAACAATTCTTTTCTTTTTAGGCACAGATTATGTGCTCTACTATTGTATTAAAAATGTGCCAATATCAGCTGGGCGCGGTGGCTCACGCCTGTAATCCCAGCACTTTGGGAGGCCGAAACAGGCAGATCACGGGGTCAGGAGATCGAGACCATCCTGGCTAACACAGTGAAACCCCGTCTCCACTAAAAAATACAAAAAAATTAGCTGGGTGTGGTCGCGGGCACCTGTAGTCCCAGCTACTAGGGATGCTGAGGCAGGAGAATGGGGTGAACCCAGGAGGTGAAGCTTGCAGTGAGGCGAGATCGCGCCACTGCACTCCAGCCTGGGTGACGGAGCGAGACTCCATCTCAAAAAAAAAAAAACAAAACAAACAAACAAAAAAAAAAACAAAAAAATAAAAATAAAAATATCTTTCTCTTTGTGGAAAACTAGCTCTCTCTTATTCGCATATGAGAAAATTTTAAGATAAGTAACTTTGGCATTTAAGAAGGCAATAGCCCATGACTAGTGTCTATAGTGGTAGGCAGGCTATAAAACTGCAAGGGGTTGTAAAGGATTCATTTAGTTGATTCTATGCTACCTGTGGGCTATGGTTGTTGGTTAACATTTCTCCTATGAGGCTTTCTTTTTTTTCTTTTAGCATTCAAAATAAACATTTATTTAGCTCAGGAGACCCCACGAAAGTCTTGACTGGAGTAGAATAGTCACCAGGGAAGTGAGTCATGCATGTGTTTCTAACATTCATCTTTCTACCCTGTTTCTGACCATGGAAGGGACATTTTGGCCAAAATACATATGCAGAATAAGACAGATCAAGAGTACACCATTCCTCCAATTCTCAGAACTCCAGATCTAGCAAATCTTACTAACAATAGAGACAAAGTTCGCAGATAGTTGAGAGTCTAGGTCTTTGATCACTCACATTGTGAGGAAGAGAGTGCAGGTGACTGGACCCAAGGCGTGACTGTCCATCTATGCGGTGGCAACACCACTAACCACTGTATTTTGGTGGGGAATATGAAGATCCCTGTTTGTTTTGATCTTGCAAACATGAAATTATAAAGGGAAAATATGGAACAGAACAAGGGAGACTAAGAAGGAGTGGATTCTAAAAGTAACTGATCAGCAAAGAAAATATCACTTGACGAAAGTGACTTTTTTTTGTTTGTTTGTTTGTTTAGACGGAGTCTCGCTCTGTCGCCCAGGCTGGAGTGCAGTGGCGCAATCTCCGCTCACTGCAAGCTCCGCCTCCCAAGTTCACGCCATTCTTCTGCCTCAGCCTCCCTAGTAGCTGGGACTACAGGTGCCCGCTACCACGCCTGGCTAATTTTTTGTATTTTTAGTAGAGACGGGGTTTCACCGTGTTAGCCAGGATGGTCTCTATCTCCTGACGTCGTGATCCTCCCGTCTCGGCCTCCCAAAGAGCTGGGATTTCAGTCGTGAGCCACCACGCCCGGCTGAAAGTGACATTTTTATACATCCTCATAGAGAAGGTTTACCGTGTGCTTCCTGATTCTCTTGTGTTTAAAACATCTTCTGCCTTCGCACTCCTCTGTTCTTTCTTTGCTTTCACTCCTCCACCAGATTTTGATAATTTTTCAAGCTTAAATCAAACCCCATGTCTTTCATGAAGATTCTCTGATCTGTTTCATAATCCTAATCCATATCATTACCCTGCTTGGCACATACGTCAGGTGGCATGGTTCTAGCAAGAAACACCTTCTTTCTTGCTAATGTTGTTAAACTGATAAGTTCGCTTGACCTCTCTGACCTGTATTTCTGTGAGAAGACACAAAGATTCCAAATCACAGAAAGGTTCAAAAGTTTTATTTCAGATCCTTTTCTAATGTTTGCTGTGAGAGAGGGGTCAAAGAGAAAACAGAGCCAGATACTTGTTAAAGGTGGGAAGATAGATTTTATTCAGACTACTATAGAAGAAGGAGAGACTCTAATATAGAACAAGCTCAACTCCAACTAAGATGAAGATAACAAAGGTTTTTAAAGGGAGAACAGATAGGGAACAAAACTGGACTAAGCGGGAATGAGAAAGGGACTGGGAGCTATGTAGAAATGGAGAGTTACAGAAAAGAGAGGTAAGTGGAAAATTACTTAAAATGGTATGGCAGGCCGGGCGCGGTGGCTCACGCCTGTAATCCCAGCACTTTGGGAGGCCGAGGCGGGCGGATCACAAGGTCAGGAGATCAAGACCACCCTGGCCAACATGATGAAACCCCGTCTCTATTAAAAGTACAAAAATTAGCTGGGCGTAGTGGCGCACGCCTGTAATCCCAGCTACTCGGGAGGCTGAGGCAGGAGAATTGCTTGAACCCGGGAGGCAGAGGTTGCAGTGAGCCAGGATTGTGCCACTGCACTCCAGCCTGGTGACAGAGCGGGACTCCATCTCAAAAAAAAAAATAAAATGGTATGGCAAAGTGGGTTGGAACAATGTACATTTTGGGGTTTGGTGGCTTGTATTTTCTCGAGTAAAAACTCAGCATGGAAGCAGAGGTTGCCTTTAGGGACATAGCTTGGTGCAGATGAAATCCAGGCTACAGTTTGGTCAAGTATCTTCAGAGTTTGGACAAGTCCTTTGTGCCACATGAGAGTCAACTGTTCACAAATAAAAGGGTAGAAAATACAGAAGAAATAAGGGAAGCCTGTGACAGGGAATTTAGTGGACAGTATAATGGCCCCAAAGATGTCCACATTCTAATTTCTAGATCCTCTGAATGTTTCTTTACTAGGCAAAAGAAACCTTACAGATGTGATTAAAGTTAAGGATCTGGAGTTGAATAGACTATCCTACGTTATTTTGGTTGGGCCCAATGTAATCACAAGGGTCCTTGTAGGAGGGAGCATCACAGTTAGGGAAGGTAATGTGGTGCGAAACAGACCAAAGAGAGATTTGAAACTGCCATGCTACTGGTTTTGAATATGGGGAAGAGGCCAGGGCTGAGGAATAAAGGCAGCCTTGAAGTTTGATTAGGCAAGAAAATGGATTCTCCCCCAGGGGCTCCAGAAGGAATGCAGCTCTGTAGATTCCTTGATTTTTGCCCTGTATGACCCATTTTAGACATCTGGCATCCAGAATGGTACAATAATTGATTTGTGTTGTTTTAAGCCATTAAAACCTGTTTGTGTTTGTGGCCATTTGTTACAGCAGCAGTAGGACAATAGATAATAATGATCATTACCCTTGTGCTACCCATTTCACCATTGCTCCCAGGCCCTGGCATCTCATCCCAGGGACTGAACTGGTACCACATCCTGAAGACTGTCACATCTCAACTACAGTGTGCTCTGAATCTTGTTCCCAGAAGCAGAGTTCCATGGTAGAATAGGAACAGGGTTGATATTCATTTCCCCAGGAATGTCATGGCATTTGTTACGTTGCTTGTGGTTTTGATATCAATATTAATGATCCTAATGTAATCGTCATTTTATCATTTAATTGCATTTCCTTGATGAATTAAATGACTCCATAGCTAATTGACATTTAAAGACAGAGTACATGCTCCTTTCATTGACTTACTTAAACATGAAAAGGTTGGAGTGATTAGCACAGGCGAAAGCTCATTTCTAAACTATTTCAGTCATCTTTTCACAATCTGCCAATAATTTCTATTCCAAAAGCAATATTGGCTAGGGTACTGGAAGAATGTGCTAGTATTTTCAGACAGACTGCAAACTACCAGTAAAGTTTACTGAGCAACTCTGTTACTCAAGCCACAGAGTTGATAATTTTTTCTCCTGGGAAATCATATGTTCCCCTTCACTGCTATTTCTCATCCCTTCTGTGCAGGTTACGGTGGTCAGTGTTCAGGACACAAAGTCCTAGAAATGTGGCATTGCATATTTTATCAGCTTCGCCCTCTGAATTCTAGTTCTGTTCCCAACCAGATCTCATTCTTTCACATTGATATAAGTGAGTTAAGACTCAGGTTTTGAGCAAGATATCAGGGAGCAAAGAACCACTGTGATAATTTAGCAACTGTGAATAAAGAGCATATAATATACCAGGAACCGTGATAGCATTTTGTAATTATTTCATTTCTTTAATCTGAATTTTTATGTTTTCAATCTGACACTGGTTAATGTTGGTGCACTATTGGTTGGAGTCACAGTTGGGCTTGGAAAGTAAGTAGCTACAATTCCTAATAGCTAGAGAGTTTTCAGAGTAATAATGTATACTTTTGTTCTTTTTCCCTTAAGAAATGGGGCCATTCCTTGTTACAGAGGCAGAGTGTATGGCATTCTAGCCCTATAGGATGGTTGATAAAAAATGTTTTTTTGAACATATATGTATTTGTGTGCACCCTAACAATTTGAAATAATTTTTGTAGATTTAGGCTTTTCAAACATGTAGCATATGCATTTTTGGAATTAATACTGTCTACCCTGGTTGTGCCTCCACCAGTTCATTCATTCATACATTTATTAACTAAATACATATTTAGCAGTGTTGTTGAGCACACTTCTGAGTATTATGAATATTATGTGAACAAAACAAAGTTGTTTCATGAAGTTTATATCCTAGTGAAAGAAACGAGCAATAACGACAACAAAACTCACTTATATAAGGTCAGATGGTGATAATTCTTATCTGGGAAAATAAAGCAGAGAAGAAGAAAGGGAGAAACAGACACATACATCAGAGAAAGCTTTTCTTGAGGTGGTGATGTTTGAGCAGAAACCTGAAAGAAGTGAGAGTAGCCGGCCATGTTTCTCTATGGGAGAAGAGAGTTCTAGGCTGAGGACTGGCAACTGCAAAGGCAATTCTGATGTAGAAGAGTGTCTAAGGCCATTGTCCTAGGTTAGTTTGCCCATGCTGTCTTATAAGTTATTCATTATGGAAGCATTTGCAGAAGGAATCTGTAATGGAGTCTAGGAGGTAGGAAAGGAAAGAGTAAGAATTTACGCAAAGTGCTGGCCTTAGCTTCGTCTTTCCTGGAGCTTATACTACACTTCAGGGAGCCAGGGAGGAAGTCGACTCCCCTAGATTCCAGGTCTCTGTTAGGATAGGCAAGAGGATTAGCTCCATATGCCCAGGGGCAGTCCTTTAAACAAAGTCTCAGGGGTCAGCCATTAGAAGATAAGGCTCGCAGAGCGTGGATGATGAGCACAAGAACAACAAAGAGATACAAAAGGGTCTGGAAAAACCATCAACTGTGTCTGCTAGAGCCAGCCTACTGAAGCACAGTGCAAGAGTGTACAGAGCAGAGGATCAGAGAGCCCTGTCAAGGAGGCAGTCAGGAGCCAGACCATGGAAGGGCTTCAGAGTTTTATAAGTGCTAGGAAACCAGAGGTATTTGGAACAATAGAGTGGCATGATCTGATTGACATTTTTAAAAGATCGTTAGACTGTGGTGTGAATCATAGACTTGGTGGAATAAGAGTAGAATAATTTAGACTTGCTAGGAGGCTATTAGAGAATTCTAGGGAGATTATGACCTTGGACCTGCACTGCTTGTCCAACATAGAACCCACTGGTCAAATATGCTTACTGACAATTGAAATGTAGCCCCTTTAAACGAACATGCTCTGTAAGTGTAAGTATGCATCAGACTTCAAGGGCTTAATAGAAAATAATGTAAAATGTCTGACTAATATCTATTTTGTATTAATTACATGTTGAAATATTTTTCTCAAATAATTGCTCAAATGGATGAAATAAAGCATTAATAAATATGTTAATAAAATGCTATTAATTAAATATGTTATTCAATGGTTTCTTCTTACTTTTTAAAATGTGGCTACTGGGAAATTAAAAACTGTATGTAGGACTCACATTATATTTCTGTTGGACACCCAGTTTAGACTCAGATGGGGAAAAGTGCTTAGATCCTGTATATATTCTGAAAGTAGAGAGGACAGGAATTGTTGATAGATAGTATATGAAGTGTAAAAGATAATCATTCAATAATAGTAATATTTTCTGAGATGCAAACAACTGGGAGAGAGGGGTACATATTAAGGAGGGTGATAAATGGAATTTATTTTTGATCATAAGTTGGACGTGTCTAAAGAACCTTGAAATGGAGGTGCTGAATGGGGTGGTTGAATATATGAATCTGGAGCTCCTTGTAGAGATCATGGCTGGAGATTTATGTGTAAAGATATTTAGTGTATACATAATTTTTTAAGTGATTAGACCAGATACCATCATCTAAGGAAGAACATAAAGAAAAGATAAGTGATCAAATCCTGGAGTGGTCAATCTTGTGGAAGACTGGGGTCTGGTGGGGGATCTTATGAATGAGACTTGCTAGCCATCTGAACTTTGTCAGGTCACTTAACTTGTTTAAGCCTTTGTTTCATTATGTATAAATGGGCACTAATAATAGAGTAAATTTCATAGGGTGGCTATGAGAAGTAACTGGGATAAAATAATATGTATCCACACTTAGTATAGGGTCTGGCAAAAATCAAGAACATGGTATCTCACTGTATCAGTCACCAGGAACAAGAAAGGCCCAATTTTGGGGGTGTTTGCCCAGTTTTTCTAATATCAGAAAAAATTAAACTGTTTGACCACTCCAGACTAGGAACAGAGCTAGTACCTTTTTTGTCTCTCAACCTTGGCTTCCATTTGGCACTTTTTGAAATGCAGTTGCCATATCTACATGGACCTAGAATGGACTAGCAGAAAACCTTGCTTGGTTTCTAACAAGAAGAAAAGATATTTAATTTGAGACTCTGAGCCAGGGGGAGAGCAGGCACTCACATTTGTGTGTGTTTGTGTGTGGCTGGAGAGGTAGCAGAAGTGTTCTGTTGGTTGGGCAATGAAAACTGGATCCCTATCTCTCACTATATACAAAAAAGTAACTCAAAATAGATTAAAGACTTAAATATAAGACCTGAAACCCTAAAAATTCAAGAAGGAAACACAGAAAACACTCTTGTGGACATTGGCCTAGGCAAAACATTTATGACCAAATCTCAAAAGCAAAAGCAACAAAAACTAAAATAAATAAATGGAACCTAATGGAATTAAAAAGCTTCTGCACAGCAAAAGAAATAATCATCCAAGTAAACAGACAACCTACAGAATGGGAGAAAATGTTTTCACATTACGTATCTGACAAAGGACTAATATCCAGAATCTACAAGGAAGTCAAACAAATCGGCAAGAAATAAACAAATAATCCCATTAAAAAGTGGGAAAATAACATGAATAGACACTTCTCAAAAAATATATATATATAATATATATTGAACATTAAAATATATTATATAAATATATTGAACATTAATATGTAACATGTAAAATTTAACATAAATATATATAGCATTAAATGGAAAAAGAAGATCGTTCAATTTCATTTTGAAGAAAGGGTTACATGCACATGTATGTTCATCACAGCACTATTCACCATAGCAAAGACATGGAATCCACCAAGGTGCCCATCAGTGGTAGATTGGATAAAGAAAATGTGGTACATGTACACCATAAAATACTTCACAACCATTAAAAAGAATGAAATCACTTTTGCGCAACATAGCTGCAGTTGGAGGCCATAGTCCTAAGCGAACTAATGCAGGAACAGAAAACCAAATACCACATGTTCTCACTAACAAGTGGGAGCTAAACACTGGATACTCAAGGACATGAAGATTGCAACAATAGACACTGCAGATTCCTAAAAGGGAAGGGGGTGAAAGGGGAGCAAGGACTGAAAAACTAACTTTTGAGTATTATGCTCACTAACTGGATAACAGGATCATTTGTATCCCAAACTTCCACATCACTCAATATACCCATGTATCCCCTGAATCTAAACTAAAAGTTATGATTATTTTTTTAAGTGTTAATACCCCAATTAAGCAAAAGCCATGATACGGGTGGAGAGGAGTGATTTTTCAGCTGTACATATGCATTTCAGTATATGCACACATATAACATAAAGGTATTTGGGTGACAGATACACTAAAAGCCCAGACTTTACCACTACACAGTATACCCATGTGACAAAATTGCACTTGTACCCCTTAAATTTATACACATTTTAAAAATGTAGAAGCATTAATATGTACACATATAAGCTTGGATTTGGGCTAGCTTAAGGTTAGAAAGTGGATAGATTAAAAAAAAAGAGGAATGGGAAATTATATAGATCTTGCTTTGTTTTAGGCACTGTGCTCTGTACTTTACATAAACTACTTTACCTACTTTTCACAAATTATTTGTAAAATAGCTACCAGTAGCCTGGAGGCCTTACATAAATTGCCCTGAGTCACACTACCAAAAAGTAACATATGAGGGCTTGGAAGTGAGTCTATCTGACTTTAAGATCTAGATAAGTTTTCTACTCCATTGAGGAGTAGAATACTTCCAAACATTATTCCAACAGTAGTCCAGGGACTAAACTTTTATAATAAATTTCTGCCTGGGGGTTAGCAGTAGCAGGTGTATGTATTGGAGCCCCATTCCTGCATAATCTTCATGCCTGGAGTTATTGCAGACTTCAAAGAGGCCGTGGACATCCAGTCAACTCATTTGACACATGATGAAACTGAAGCCCAGATGTGATTCTTACACCTATGACCACATGGTTATTTACAATGAGGAACAAAGATCAGGATTCCTGTTGTCCAGTCCTAAACAATGTCACCTTCTGTCACCTCTCAAAATGGGGCACATGCAAGGGGCAGGACTTTTAGGACTCACATGGGCTCATATAAAAATGTAGAAGAGACAACTCCCCGACAGAATTTAACTTGAAGAGAGTCCTAATCTGAGCCTTTTGATTTGACCATTCTCCTTCTAGGGTCGAATCAAAAGGCTCAGGTTAGGCTTGGGGAGATAATTTGGTATCTGTGCATTCTTGGAGTTCACTCCACAGAGGACAGAAATCCATAGGCATGCTGCCTTTATGGGAAGCACTTGTTTGCCTAGAGGGGTCTCTTCTCTTTTAACTTCTCTGGGAACTCTGCTAACATGTCAGGGAGAGCTGATCAAAACAGTAAATCAGGACCCTGACAAGGATTTTCAAAAATTGCATGCAGATGTCTCCATTTCAGAGAATTGGAAACACAAATCTTTTTTGGATTGCTGTAGCAACAGGGAGAGACAAAACAACACATTGCAAGAAGCTGTCCTGTGGGGACTGATAGCAATTTAGGAGAGTGGAGCTGGGGGATTGCGGAGTCCAGACCAACATGTGCTGAGACTGGGAATCCCACTGTGGAACGTGGAGCTTGTGTTCTGATGGAAACCACCAGTCTCCAGGGCACATTCCCTTCGGTCTGAGCCCCAATGTGAGAATGTGAAAGTGTGAAATTGGGAAAGGAAAGGCAGGGGGCCAGAAGTAAAGCATGGGCTGGAAATGCTGTCTTTTTGGCTCAGTCTTCATTTGCTCTCTACCAGTCCTCCGGATCATGACCAGTAGAACACAACAATCACGTGTTCACAGCAGTTTACCATTTACAAGTTATTTTTCTGCAGCTACTGTCTGAGTTGCTTATTTCATCATTTCAATTTAGATAATGGATAATCAGAGCTCAGGGATAGGAATCTAGAATTGTAGTTTTAATTTAAGCCCTTCTGGCTCTAAAACCCTTGACACTAAGCCACACTAACCAGAGAGTTCTTCAATTATTTCATTGTTATTGAGAAATTTTAACTTTCTTTATACTTTGCCTGTTAGGCCTCAACTTCCCTCTGAGTGGCAAATCTGTGGTGGCCAAAGAGGCTGGCCTTTATTTCTTTGTTTGGCTTTACTTCCGAGTTATGAATTGGGAAAAGGAAAACTACAAAGTTCAGGGTCAAGCTGTTGGGCATATGCTGGAGTCAGTTGATAAAATCTAATGATCTCAATGTCCAAAGGGTCTATAAAGATCTATCAATCTAATTAATTCTTAAATGACACACAATTTTTAAGTCACATATCCAAGTAAGCAACCTCCCAGTCACAACTGAAACCTTGGTTGGTTTTAAATAAAGGTTAAATGTTTAAATGGGTCACTCAACAAGAACTCATTGTACCCTCATGACTGTGTTTTTGACATCATGACATTAACTAGTGTGGTTCACTACATCCTGGTTGACATCATGTTGCCTGAGTTAATCACCATATGTGTACCAAACATAGTAATTAACTAAAGAGGCTACTTAGAGGCAGAAGCGAGCAGTCCAAGGGCTCTGGATAACCACAAAGATCAAGGGGATTAATACCCTTGCAGGCCTCCTGACTGCAGCCCCTCAGTTGGGAAACTCAGCATTAAATGAACAGTACAAATTAGAATAACTTTTCTGGGGTCAGGCAGAGTATATAAATCTTTTGACTATGCCTCTTGACTTAAAATAGTGAAACAAGAGAGTTCCCTTGGCCCCTTTGCAGGACCAAAGGTGAAAGGGGTGGCTCGTTTACTTGGCTGTTGTGCTCAACCCCTTATGGGAGGGAACACGCAAGCAGACAGGTGTGGGAACCAGAGTGAACAAACACTGGAACCACCAGCCACTTCTCTCCAGTGGGAACAGGCCCTGTTTAGGCCTCATGGCAGCATCCACATGTGTTACAATTGCTCCTTTATCTCTGCCTTTGGGAAGGGATGCCTGGGACCCCTGGAACCCCAGAGGGCATGCTAACAGCTCAGTGAGGCATTTACCTCATTGTATGGGCCAGCTTCCCTCTACCAGTGAGGACTAGGGGCCAGTGTGACAGCCTTTTTTAGTTCCCCCACCCAGGGTGTCCTAAATTCTTGTCCGATGTCCAAGAGAAATGAGGTCACATGGACCTAAAGGATGGTGAATGCGGAGATTTTATTGAGTAGTAGAAGTGGCTCTCAGTGGGATAGGGAGCTGGAAAGGGGATGGAGTGGGAAGGTGTTCTTCCCCTGGAGTTCGGCTGTAGTCTCTGATGTCCAGCTGCTTTTTCTCCTCTAAACATTCTGATGCTTCTCTCTTCTGTTCTCTGCCACACTGCTCTGCTCCTCTGCCAGTGGAGCTTGGGGTTTTCATGGGCACAGGATAAGGGGTGTGGCAGGCCAAAAGGAAACATTCGGGTGGGAAAATGGGGATGTGAAGTTCTCATTTTAGCATTTCCCTGCCTCCTGTCCATATCAACAGCATTGATAAACCTCATCACATTTATGTGGTATGCTATTTCAAAGCTATTTTTATTCTATTTCTATTGCAAATACCACTGTCAATATAACACTAGCGATACTATGAATGGGGCTTCACATATATTTATAAAAATATATTTATATATTTTCATTCTATTTCTATTGCAAATACCACTGTCAATATAACATTAGCAATACTATGAATGGGGCTTCACATATATTTATAATGGGGATCTGATGTGAGTCACATATTATCATAAATGCTTCATATATTTATTTTTTCAGTTTTGCAATGATCTTGAGGGCTGTTTTCTTATTCCCTTTACAGAAGAAGTAAGGCATAAACAACTAAAAGTAAAGAGATTTGCCCCAGATCACAGAGTCGGTAAACCCCAGGACAAAAATTTGAATTCATATTTGTTTGAATTCAAGGCCATTGCTTTTTCTATCTCAGAATAACATGGAGACAATATTAAAAATGGATTTTTTTGGAAAGGAAGAAATTGGTATATAGTTGCTTATAAATTAACGAATAGACTAAATGGAAGTAAAACAGAGAAGAGGATGTAAAAGCAAGAGGTGACTCCACAGGTTGATGTAAGAAGAAGAGAACAGTAGTACTAGATTAGAGTTTTTTGCATTGTTTTACATTTGTTTATTTTATTTTTGGTGTTGTTTGCTCATTTAAAGCGTCCCAGTTACCATTAGTCCTACCAGAGCTTCAGTGGAAAAAGTGCTTAATGGTCAAATAAGCCACAGGCTCTATCCTCCTTGGGCAAGTACAAATATATTATTATCATAAAGGCCCTCTTCATTTAGAAAGTTGCAGCCCAGAGGGATAGATTTAGCTTTACCTAGTGTTTCTTAAATGATTTAGCATTACCTTTCTCTTCAAAATACCTATTAACATTCTGTAGAAGTAGCTGTCTCAGGAAGTCTTTTTGGGGAGCCATGTATTAGATGCAGGAAAAGTTTTCTCCTAGTTTGCCAACAGGTCCCAGTATAGATTAAACATTCTAAGGGCCCCAAACAAATCTTTTCAAATCTGTCTCTACTCAGCCACCAATCTAGGAAGTCGAAACAAAGGATCTATGACTGTCTCCCATTTCTGTTAGGCAACTCAAATAGCATTCCCATTAGAAACTCATGAAATTTTAATTTCAAATTGCAAGTGATTAACATCAATTCCCCACTACACCTTTGAAGAGAATGATTAAACTAGTTCTTGAGTTCTTGGTGCTAAAACATTTGAGTCATAGGGATGGGGTCTGGGGGCAGGGCTTTGTGTCTTCTTTCCTTTGTCTTTCTCTGCATTTTCTTAACAGCTGGGCACAATTAAATCACAGATGTTAACAGTGCTGGATAAAACAATTATTGTTACATGACTTTTCTGAGAACTCGGTGGGTGGGATTCAAGAGGCAACTTGGTGTGAAAACTATGTTTAGCACAGCAGAACTTGGGACTGACAAAGACATTTATGGATTTTACAATACCAGATGGACTCCCAGATGAAAGGCTTAGGGTTTACATTTGGGATTGCCGGATGTGAGATTTTTCCAAGGTTGCAGGATAAGTGAGGAAGATTTCATCCATTAGCATATGTCAAAGTGTGCCCTGCTGGCTTTGAGCATCCAGTGTGAAGCCAGGGACAGGAGAGGTGTCTTCACACAAGACCAAAATGGAAATCAAAGTCAACTTTCAACCTGGAATAAAAAGAGAACTGAAACTGGGACTCAGAAGATCCGGGCTCCAGTCTTCCTTTTATACTACCTTTTTTAAGACTTCGGTCAATGGAAGATTCAAATCCAGCACACATTTATAGAACATTTATTGATATTGTAGATGCTATCAAGAAAAACAAAACACAGTTCTCAGATTCTCAGTGATGAAAATTTACAAGGAGAAAAAAAATATGTGATTAACTGGCTGAAGTAAAATATAAACCAATCACTAAGGATAATAACTCAACCAAATAAATGAGCTACAAGATAGTAGACATGGCCAAGTACAGTGGCTCACACCTGTAATCCCAGCACTTTGGGAGGCTGAGGCAGGCGGATCACCTGAGGCCAGGAGTTCGAGACCAGCCTGGCCAACATGGCAAAACCCCGTCTCTACTAAAAGTACAAAAATTGGCCGGGTGTGGCTACTCAGGAAGCTGAAGCAGCAGAATTGCTTGAACTGGGAGGTGGAGGCTGCAGTGAGCCAAGATCACACCACTGCATTCCAGCCTGGGTGACAAGAGTGACACTCTGTCTCAAAAAAAAAAAAAAAAAAAAAAAAAGGAAAGTAGACATGAGTCTGAGTTGATCTTTAAAGGATTTTGACAGGTAGCATTATCCAGGTCAAGAGAAGAGTAAAATCAAAGGCACGGAGGCTTGGCCATAGTTAGAAACCATTTGGGAACTTGTGATTTGAAGGTAAAGAGTTGTGGTTGTAACTCAATAATAACTTTGGATAGTTTATTATTCTTTCAGGCAGCAGGAATGTAATGATGAGACAATGGGGAACTTCTGAAGACTTTGGAACAATTATAATTCATATCACATTTTAGGAAAAGACAGAATACATTTCATATCTCTAGTCCAGAGATGGATTTTTAAAAATACAGATTTTAGCCATTATTTTTGTCACTTTATCAAACATTGAAGCCTTAGCCAGATAACATCCTCTCTCCAGACTTCAGTATGAAGTGAGCTGTAGACTTTGGCTCCTTTCAGAACAAAATCAATTTAATGTAGTCTCTGTGGTGGTCAAAGAAATTGGAGAGGTGATTGGCTTCCTTTTTCTGCACCAGGAACCTTGCCCCCAGACATCAGAACAAAAGGTAACCTATGAATGACTTTAAGTCACCTTGCCTATGCATTGATCAGCTTAAAGAGCTAGCTCTACAGTTGCTATCCTGTTATAGGGAGTGCTGTCTTAGAAAGTGTTGTCACTATACTCATACTGACTCTAACTGAGATCTGCACAGAAACAATCCCTGGTAAGCATCCTTTATAGCACTGCTACAAAATGCAGTTTGTAATTTAGCTGTTATTTGGAGACATGCTTTCATCTTGAGGCTGGATGACCACTTTTCAGCTTTGGACTAAATATTATTCTTAAATGTCAATTGCAAATTATAATGCTGGGTGTCTGTAACAAAATCTTCTTCAAAAGTAAATAGAAATTTGTTTATAATAATCACCTTTAATGCCACCTCATGTTAAAAAGTAGTGTTTTGAGAAATGTCAGTATTTAACTGACTTTTTCAGAAATAAGAATAATACAATTTTACAGAGTAAGTTTTATCTAAGAGGCTCAATAGCATGCAAAACTCATAAATGTCCAAAATGTTTTATTGCCATTGGAATTCTACTTTTCAAAATTTTCTATAGAGACAGTGAATTCAGAAAACCCAATGGTAATACATGAAACAACACATGTAACTAAATCACTGTACAGACTTGGGCAAATCACTTCCCTTCCCCACTCTTGGTTTTTCCCAGGTTGTTACTGGATTTAAACTGGATTGAAATCATGGTTGGGACTTATGTAGAGGAACAGATCTAGGGATAGTATACCTGATAGAAGAAATAGCATGTTCAAAGGTAAAGATGAGACTCATTTATTTGTAGGGTATGGAAGAGAGGGAAAATAATATGCAGACTGATTCGATTAAATCCCATTAATTCTGAGTAAAAAACACAAGCTAAGTGTGAGTCCTTAATTTGAAATTCTTAAACATCTGAATAAATAGCTTTGATTTTTACTTCAGCTTTATTGAAGATCTCATATGATTATTAATGAGCTAATTTTCACAATTTTGGGAGATGGGTAGTTTTATGCCCGTAGTAAAGAGGTGGGGACACAGTAGCTCAGAAGAGTTGTGGAACCAGGGCAAGAACCCAAACCTCCCATCTCTAGGTTATCTGGCCTCTTAAAACAGCAAGTAGCCATTTCAAGTTCTGGTTTCAGTTATCTAACTACACTCTCAATGCAAACAAAGATTTTGAAGCAATATTGAACCCCACAGAGAGATCCTGGAAAAATATCCCCAGTGCTTATGCATACACACAGCATTGTTTCTGTAGAGGCAGTAAAAGTAGGAAAAAAAAAAAATAAAGCCTCCAGCAAGTGCTTCCATAAGGCCGCCTGAAATTCTGGGATAGCTCTACTATTCCAATGCGACACTTAAGAAACGTCATGTAAAGTTTTACAAGAGGAAATGCTTCTACTTTTTGCACAAAAACCACCTCTTAATATTCTTTCATGGTAAGCAAATATATAAGAAGTCATCAGTATACTGAATAGTTGATGACTAAAGATTATTTTATACTTTTGATGTTTTTAATTTTACTTTATTTTACATTTGCACAAAATTATACAAATTTACTGTGTACAACATGATGTATTAAAGTATATATACATTGTAGAATGGATAAATCTGGCTAACACATGCATTACCTCACATAGTTATTGTCAGGCCTCTGAGCCCAAGCCAAGCCATCGCATCCCCTGTGACTTGCACGTATATGCCCAGATGGCCCGAAGTAACTGAAGAATCACAAAAGAAGTGAATATGCCCTGCCCTACCTTAACTGATGACATTCCACCACAAAAGAAGTGTAAATGGCCGGTCCTTGCCTTAAGTGATGACATTACGTTGTGAAAGTCCTTTTCCTGGCTCATCCTGGCTCAAAAAGCACCCCCACTGAGCATCTTGCGACCCCCCACTCCTGCCTGCCAGAGAACAAACCCCCTTTGACTGTAATTTTCCTTTACCTACCCAAATCCTATAAAACGGCCCCACCCTTATCTCCCTTCACTGACTCTCATTTCGGACTCATCCCACCTGCACCCAGGTGAAATAAACAGCTTCATTGCTCACACAAAGCCTGTTTGGTGGTCTCTTCACAGGGATGTGCGTGAAATTTGGTGCCGTGACTCGGATCAGGGGACCTCCCTTAGGAGATCAATCCCCCGTCCTCCTGCTCTTTGCTCCGTGAGAAAGATCCACCTACGACCTCAGGTCCTCAGACCGACCAGCCCAAGAAACATCTCACCAATTTCAAATCCGGTAAGCGGCCTCTTTTTACTCTCTTCTCCAACTTCCCTCACTATCCTTCAACCTCTTTCTCCTTTCAATCTTGGCGCTACACTTCAATCTCTCCCTTCTCTTAATTTCAATTCCTTTCATTTTCTGGTAGAGACAAAGGAGACACATTTTATCTGTGGACCCAAAACTCCGGCGCCGGTCACGGACTGGGAAGGCAGCCTTCTGTTGGTGTTTAATCATTGCAGGGAAGCCTCTCTGATTATACACCCACGTTTCAAGGGTGTCAGACCACGCAGGGACGCCTGCCTTGGTCCTTCACCCTTAGCAGCAAGTCCCGCTTTTCTAGGGAAGGGGCAAGTACCCCAACCCCTTCTGTCCTTGTCTCTACCCCTTCTCTGCTCTTCCGGGGACAGGGCAAGAACCCCAACCCCTTCTCTCCTTGTCTCTACCCCTTCTCTGCTTTTCCGGGGACAGGGCAAGTACCCCAACCCTTTCTCTCCTTGTCTCTACCCCTTCTCTGCTTTTCTGGGAGAGGGGCAAGTACCCCTCAACCCCTTCTCCTTCACCTTTAGCGGCAAGTCCTGCTTTCCTGGGGCAGGGGTAAGTACCCCTCAACCCCTTCTCCTTCACCCTTAGTGGCAAGTCCCGCTTTCCTAGGGGGCAAGAACCCCCCAATCGCTTATTTCTGCACCCCAACCTCTTATCTCTGTGCCCCAATCCCTTATTTCCGCACCCTGACCTCTTATCTCTGTGCCCCAATCCCTTATTTCCGTGCCCCAACCCCTTCTCTGCTTTTCTGGAGGGCAAGAACCCCCCACCCCTTCTCCGTGTCTCTACTCTTTTCTCTAGGCTTGCCTCCTTCACTATGGGTAAGCTTCCACCTTCCATTCCTCCTTCTTTTCCCTTAGCCTGTGTTCTCAAAAACTTAAAACCTCTTCAACTCACACCTGACCTAAAACCTAAATGCCTTATTTTCTTCTGCAATGCCGCTTGACCCCAATACAAACTCGACAGTAATTCTAAATAACCGGAAAACGGCACTTTCAATTTTTCCATCCTACAAGATCTAAATAATTCTTGTCGTAAAATAGGGAAATGGTCTGAGGTGCCTGACATCCAGGCATTCTTTTATACATCAGTCCCTTCCTAGTCTCTGTGCCCAGTGCAACTCATCCCAAATCTTCCTTCTTTCCCTCCCGCCTGTCCCCTCAGTCCCAACCCCAAGCGTCGCTGAGTCTTTCTAATCTTCCTTTTCTACACACCCATCTGACCTCTCCCCTCCTCGCCAGCCCAAGCTAGGTCCCAATTCTTCCTCAGCCTCCGTTCCTCCACCCTGTAATCTTTTTATCACCTCCCCTCCTCACACCTGGTCTGGCTTACAGTTTCGTTCGGTGACTAGTCCTCCCCCACCTGCCCAGCAATTTACTCTTAAAAAGGTGGCTAGAGCCAAAGGCATAGTCAAGGTTAATGCTCCTTTTTCTTTATCCCAAATCAGATAGCGTTTAGGCTTTTTCATGAACTATAAAAACACAGCCCAGTTCATGGCTCGTTCGGCAGCAACCCCGAGACGCTTTACATCCCTAGACCCTAAAAGGTCGAAAGGCCATCTTATTCTCAAAATACATTTTATTACCCAATCTGCTCCCGACATTAAATAAAACTCCAAAAATTAAATTCCAGCCCTCAAACCCCACAACAGGATTTAATTAACCTCGCCTTCAAGGTGTACAATAATAGAAAAAAGTTGCAATTCCTTGCCTCCACTGTGAGACAAACCCCAGCCACATCTCCAGCACACAAGAACTTCCAAGCACCTGAACCGCAGCGGCCAGGCGTTCCTCCAGAACCTCCTTCCCCAGGAGCTTGCTACAAGTGCCAGAAATCTGACCACCAGGCCAAGGAATGCCTGCAGCCCAGGATTCCTCCTAAGCCATGTCCCATCTGTGCAGGACCCCACTGGAAATCGGACTGTTCAACTCACCTGACAGCCACTCCCAGAGCCCCTGGAACTCTGGCCCAAGGCTCTCTGACTCCTTCTCGGCTTAGCGGCTGAAGACTGACGCTGCTGGATCGCCTCGGAAGCCCTGTAGACCATCACAGACGCCGAGCTTTAGGTAACTCTCACAGTGGAAAGTAAGTCCGTCCCCTTCTTAATCAATATGGAGGCCACCCACTCCACATTACCTTCTTTTCAAGGGCCTGTTTCCCTTGCCTCCATAACTGTTGTGGGTATTGACAGCCAGGCTTCTAAACCTCTTAAACTCCCCAACTCTGGTGCCAACCTAGACAATACTCTTTTAAGCACTCCTTTTTAATTATCCCCACCTGCCCAGTTCCCTTATTAGGCCGAGACACTTTAACAAAATTATCTGCTTCCCTGACTATTCCTGGACTACAGTTGCATCTCATTGCTGCCCTTCTCCGCAACCCAAAGCCTCCTTTGTGTCCTCCTCTTGTATCCCCCCACCTTAACCCACAAATATAAGATACCTCTACTCCCTCCTTGGCGTCTGATCATGCACCCCTTACCATCTCATTAAAACCTAATCACCTTTACCCCGCTCAATGCCAATATCCCATCCCACAGCATGCTTTGAAATGATTAAAGCCTGTTATCACTCGCCTGCTACAGCATGGCCTTTTAAAGCCTATAAACTCTCCTTACAATTCCCCCATTTTACCTGTCCTAAAACCAGACAAGCCTTACAATTTAGTTCAGGATCTATGCCTTATCAACCAAATTGTTTTGCCTATCCACCCCATGGTGCCAAATCCATATACTCTCCTATCCTCAATACCTCCCTCCACAACCCATTATTCTGTTCTGGATCTCAAACATGCTTTCTTTACTATTCCTTTGCACCCTTAATCCCAGCCTCTCTTCGCTTTCACTTGGACTGACCCTGACACCCATCAGGCTCAGCAAATTACCTGGGCTGTACTGCCGCAAAGCTTCACAGACAGCCCCCATTACTTCAATCAAGCCCAAATTTCTTCCTCATCTGTTACCTATCTCAGCATAATTCTCATAAAAACACACGTGCTCTCCCTGCTGATTGTGTCTGATTAATCTCCCAAACCTCAATCCCTTATAAAACAACTCCTTTCCTTCCTAGGCATGGTTAGCATGGTCAGAATTCTTACACAAGAGCCAGCACCACACCCTGTAGCCTTTCTGTGCAAACAACTTGACCTTACTGTTTTAGCCTAGCCATCATGTCTCCGTGCAGCGGCTGCTGCTGCCATAATATTTTAGAGGCCCTAAAAATCACAAACTATGCTCAACTCACTCTCTACATTTCACATAACTTCCAAAATCTATTTTCTTCCTTATACCTGATGCATATACTTTCTGCTCCCGGCTCCTTCAGCTGTACTCACTCTTTGTTAAGTCTCCCACAATTACCATTGTTCCTGGCACGGACTTCAATCCGGCCTCCCACATTATTCCTGATACCACACCTGACCCCCATGACTGTATCTCTCTGATCCACCTGACATTCACCCCATTTCCCCATATTTCCTTCTTTCCTGTTCCTCAGCCTGATCACGCTTGATTTATTGATGGTGGTTCCACCAGGCCTAATCGCCACACACCAGCAAAGGCAGGCTATGCTACAGCACAAGCCACTAGCCTGCCTCTTAGAACCTCTCATTTCCTTTCCATCACGGAAATCTATCCTCAAGGAAATAACTTCTCAGTGTTCCATCTGCTATTCTACTACTCCTCAGGGATTATTCAGGCCCCCTCCCTTCCCTACACATCAAGCTTGAAGATTTGCCCCCACCCAGGACTGGCAAATTAGCTTTACTCAAAATCCCTGAGTCACAAAAACTAAAATACCTCTTAGTCTAAGTAGACACTTTCACTAGATAGGTAGAGTCCTTTCCTACAGGGCCTGAGAAGGCCACCGCAGTCATTTCTTCCCTTCTGTCAGACATAATTCCTCAGTTTAGCCTTCCCACCTCTATACAGTCTGATAACAGACCAGCCTTTATTAGTCAAATCAGCCAAGCATTTTTTCAGGCTCTTAATATTCAGTGACAGACTAATAGTCTATTAAAAACACACGTCACCAAGCTCAGCCACCAACTTAAAAAGGACTGGGCAATACTTTTACCACTTTCGCTTCTCAGAATTCAGGCCTGTCCTCAGAATGCTACAAGGTACAGCCCATTTAAGCTCCTGTATAGATGCTCCTTTTTATTAGGCCCCAGTCTCATTTGACACCAGACCAACTTAGACTGTGCCCCCAAAAAACTTGTCATCCCTACTATCTTTTGTCTAGTCATACTCCTATTCACCGTTCTCAACTACTCATACATGCCCTGCTCTTGTTTACACTGCCGGTTTACACTGTTTCTCCAAGCCATCACAGCTGATATCTACCTTTTATACCTGTTTTTCTCCTTCTCTTATTCCATTTAGTTTTTCAATTCATACAAAACCGTATCCAGGCCATCACCAATCATTCTATACGACAAATGTTTCTTCTAACATCCCCACAATATCACCCCTTACCACAAGACCTCCCTTCAGCTTAATCTCTCCCACTCTAGGTTCCCACACCGCCCCTAATCCCGCTTGAAGCAGCCCTGAGAAACATCGCCCATTCTCTCTCCATACCACCCCCCAAAAATTTTCGCCGCCCCAACACTTCAACACTATTTTGTTTTATTTTTCTTACTAATATAAGAAGGCAGGAATGTCAGGCCTCTGAGCCCAAGCCAAGCCATCGCATCCCCTGTGACTTGCACGTATATGCCCAGATGGCCTGAAGTAACTGAAGAATCACAAAAGAAGTGAATATGCCCTGCCCTACCTTAACTGATGACATTCCACCACAAAAGAAGTGTAAATGGCTGGTCCTTGCCTTAAGTGATGACATTGCCTTGTGAAAGTCCTTTTCCTGGCTCATCCTGGCTCAAAAAGCACCCCCACTGAGCACCTTGCGACCCCCCACTCCTGCCCGCCAGAGAACAAACGCCCTTTGACTGTAATTTACCTACCCAAATCCTATAAAACGGCCCCACCCTTATCTCCCTTCACTGACTCTCATTTCGGACTCAGCCCACCTGCACCCAGGTGAAATAAACAGCTTTATTGCTCACACAAAGCCTGTTTAGTGGTTTCTTCACACGGACGCGCATTAAAGTTATCATTTTTATGGTGAGAATACTTTAGATCTACTCTCTTAGGATTTTTCAAGAATACAATCTATTAATAACTATAGTCATCATGTTATACAAAGGATGCCTTGAATCTATTCCTCTTGTCTAACTGAAATTTTGTATCCTTTGACCAACATCTCCCCGCCAACTAGTCCAGCCCCTGGTAACCACCATTCTACTCTCTTCTTCTATGAGATCATTTTTTTTTTTTTTTTAGATTCCACATGAGTGCAATCATGTAGTATTTATCTTTTTGTGCCTGGCTTATTTCATTTACCATAATGTTTTCCAAGCTCATCCATGTTGTCACAAATCACAGGTTTCATTCTTCTTTAAGGCTGAATAGTATTCCACTTACATGAATAAGTGCATATACACCACATTTTTTATGCTAAAGATCTACTCTCAGGGAAGTGCACCAGGACACCCTTTACCTCTCAACACACTGTTTTGAAGTACAGGGTATGTATGTCTTATTCAAGGTAGGACTAGCTTCTGAAGGACGTGGAAAATTAACATATTGATTAAGTTGTACTCATAGAATATCTAAAAGTACTTGCCAAGCTCACATGGAAGCACATAATAAAAAGAACAACAGAATATATACCAAAGTTAGCTTCCTCTAGGAATTAGGTGTCCTCTGAGAAAGAATTTCAGGATGGTTGATTTGAGATGATTTCTGTTCACTTTCTTTAGAAGAGAACTGTTATTTTATAATGTTGTTTGTTCTGTGAAAGGATAGTTATGCACAACATTAAAAAAAAAGAAGTGGAGATCCGTACACCAAAAACTGTTGATTTCAGAACTATTGAATCATTTATTTTGTCTTGAAAAGAGTAAAATGCTAGCTCAAGAAAAATACAAAATAATTTAGAGTAATAAGAGGTAGGAAAGCCAATCACATCAAATTAAAAATTATTGAAGACTTTAATTCATTCTACTAATAATTTATTGCTTACTGTATTTGCTAGGGTTTTCAGAGAAAGAGAATCAATAGTATCTAATCTATATCTGTATCTATATCTAATCTATCTAAAAAGATTTATTATAAAGTGTTGGCTCCTGTGATTATGAAGGCTGAGAAGTCCCTAGATTATCAGTCAGCAAGCTGGAAACCCAAGAAGGTTAATGGTCTAGCAGTCCCAATCCAACTCTGAAGGTCTAGAACCACTAGAGCTGATATTGTAAATTCCAGTCTGAAAGCTGGCAGGCTTGAGAACAAAGATGAGCCAATGTTAGACTGAATAGCTCTTAGCTGAAGGCAGTCAGGTAAGAGAAATTCCCTTAGTCTTTTTGTTCTAATCAGGTCTTCAACTAATTGGATTAGGGCTACCCACATTAGGGAGGGCAATCTTCTTTACACATTCTACCAATTCAAATGTTAATTTCAAACAGAAAGATTCTCACAGACACACCCAGAATAATATTTGACCAAATGTCTGACCAACCCATGGCCCAATAAAGTTGACACAAGAGGCTGGGGGGCGGTGGCTCACGGCTGTAATCCCAGCACTTTGGGAAGCCAAGGCTGGCTGATGACGAGGTCAGGGGTTCGAGACCAGTCTGGCCAACATGGTGAAACCCCGTCTCTACTAAAAATACAAAAATTAGCTGGGTGTGGTGGCAGGTGCCTGTAATCCCAGCTACTCAGGAGGCTGAGGCAAGAGAATAGTTTGAACCTGGGAGGTAGAGGTTACAGTGAGCCGAGACTGCGTCATTGCACTCCAGTCTGGGCAACAAGAGAGAAACTCCGTCTCAAAAAACAAAAAAAACGAAAAAAACAAAACCAAAACAACAGCAACAACAACAAAAAACAACTAAAGCTGACACAAGAAATTAACCATTACTCCATTACTTCTACAGTATAACAGTCACCTAACTGGGTCCTGGAAATCATGTAAGAGAAAAGTTAGGTGAATCCTTTCTTTGAAATTTATAATCTAGTGGCTCAACCCAACTTAGAAATCTCTTCTGCAGTATTTTTGATATGGAATCATATTCTACTTCTGTTTAGATATCTCTGGGGACTAAGATCTAGCAGTTATAGTTTCTAACACATAGTTGACCCTGCTTATGATTTAGATTTAACTCTAATTTATTGAAATCCATTATATACCACTTCTATGTGTTCTCTTGTATGTTTCATCTCATGCATTTGAACTCATAAACAATACTGTGAGGTGGGTAGTCATTGACCTGTTTTTAATTTCCAGCTGAGAAAGGTGAGGTTTAAAATAATAATTATAAATGAAAAGAAAAATTATTTAAGAGTTAAACTTTCACAATGAAACTACCCTACTGTGTTAGCTGTGCTAATCAAATGAAAATAACGGTGCTGATATTGTTTGAAAAGGAACTTACGCTGTTTTGTAAACAGTAAATAATAGAATTGAATTTCCTTGTAAACACAAATGCAAGGACTTTATCAACCTTCTACTAAGATTTCATTTGAAGTTTGGCTTCATATAGCTACATTAAGAGCTACATTAAGTAGTTTTTTTTCTCCATCAGACTAATGCTGCTCTCTAGTCAGAATATCACAAAATCAAATCCCTTCATAGTCCTCAACACACTTTGATTTTTGTATGGTCCTCCCCAACCCCTCCATGACCACAAAGCAAGAAATCTCCATGTATGCAGAGATTATAGTTGTGTTTTTCTACAGTGACTTTTTCATCCTAGGGCAGATTCTGGATCCCTGTGGGTGCTCAATAAAGATTTAAATAATTAATACATTACTTTTTAAAATCCTTCAACGTAGGATTATAATTGTGTACTTATGAGATTATATTTGTGTACTTATGAGACCCCCCTCACCCCACCACCCCACTATAGATTTAGTTTCCTGTATGGTATGGACTATGTCCCAATCATGTCTGAATTCCCAGTATTAAGCGCATGGCCTAGCCTAGAATAACCTCAGTCACTTTATGCTTGCTAATGAAAGAGTCCTCACTGAGAGTATCTATCCTTCTGGCACATCGAGAATACAGACAAAGAGAATAAAGCTGTCAACGAAAAAACAGACAGGATTGTGGTAAGGAAGATGGGGCAGAATACATAGAAGAAAAACAGACGATGAATGGGCATTTGTCTGACTGTTATCACCTCATGCAGTTCAGCCCTTTACACCCAGACTTATTCTGGGGCTGTGGAAATTATGCTTGGACTCCAGTTATTTTTAATAAACTATCTTAATGGTAGTCTTCAGCAGAGCTGAGATTCTCTTCTCCTTTGTCAACCCATCTTCTATCCACTTTACTGAGTCACTTTTTTTCTGGTTCTGATTTATTTGCTCAACATTAAAAAAAAATGTTTTTAGCATCTACCATGTGTCAGACACTTGCAATACTGATGTCACTCAGGTATCAGAAAAGATAACTCTGTTCTCCAGAGTACCAGAGGACTTGAGATGAGTTCTCTGACAATTCCATAGCCTGTGAAATCCCCAAGCTTTCGCCACAGTTTCTGCTAATGCCTGAAGATTAATATTCTACTGTCTGTCACTTCTTCATCTCCATGTGTGGAATCTTGCTGCGTACTTGGTTACAGAAACAAATCTCAGCCATTTTGTGAATCCCTGAAAAGATTCACCTCATATAAAAGCATTATTAAAGAGGAGAGAATGTTTTAAATATTTTGTGGAGACCTGTGGGACACCATCAAGTGGACCAATATATACATAATGGGAATGCTGGAAGGAGAGGAAAGAAAAAGGAATAAATATATATATATATATATATTTTTAAAATGGCCCCAAAACTTCCCAAATTTGATAAATAAATCTATACATCTAAGAAGTTCAACAAACTCCAAGAGTATAAACACAAAGAAATTCATACCAAAAAACATTATAAACTATCAAAAGAGAAAGACAATGGGAGAATATTGAAAGCAGCAAGAAAGAAGTAACTCATCATTTACAAGGGATACCGACTACAATTAATAGATTGTATCTCAGCTGAAACCATGGAGGCCAGAAAGCAATGAGATGACATATTTACAGTGTTAAAAGGAAAAAGAAAACATATCCAGCAAAAAACTACCTTTTAATAATAAAGGAGAAATTAACACATTTTCAGATTGACAAAAGCTAAGGGAAGTTGTTGCTAGTAGATCTTCCCTACAAGAAATGCTAAAGAGAGTCCTTCAGATGAAAATGAAAGGACACTAGGCAATACATCAAACAAATAAAATCAGAACCCCATTAAATATAACTACATAGGTAAATATGTAATATAACCCAGTTCATTTTGGGGGCTGCTTTAGGGTTTCTGTCCATATATTTTTAATTATTTTTCCCAGAAAATAGGCCTTACTTTTCTGTTTCTATGTGTTATATTTTTTTGTTGTACTTGAAAACTAGACATTTTGAATATTATAATGTGGTAACTCTGAAAACTAGATTATCTTTCCCTCCCTAATGTTTGCTGTTGTCGCTTGGTGAGGGCTTGGTTATCCATTTGTTTAATGACTACTCCAAACTATGTTTTATAAAGTCTGTATTTCCTGTCATGTGTGGTAATTAAAATCTCTGTTCCATTATTTCAGTCATTAGCTAGTGATCTTACAGAGTTTCTTAAATTCCTGGAGCCAAAAAGACAACAACAAAACCACTCTCTTGGTCTATGCAGGTTGGCTTTGGGCTGAAATATTCATTCAATTCTTTGCCATTGTGTCTACAACCCTGCCTTGGCCCTTACTCCCTGTTTATGCAGAGCTGAAACATCAGCCAGAGGTCCAGACTAGGATCTTTCCAGGCCTTTTCCAGCCCTAGGCATGTACATTGCACTTTGGATTTCTTAGTATACATGGTAGCATTTCAAACTCTTATCCCCCTCAAGACTCTTCCTTCTCAGTTACCTCCTTTCTAGGCTGTATGGTCTGTCTACTGATTGCCCCATCTGCCATCCTTTGCCCTTGGCATCTCCATGTAATATATGTCATTTTTTTTCTTTTTTTGAGACAGAGTCTCACTCTGTCACCCTGGCTGGAGTGCAGTGGTGCAATCTTGGCTCACTGCAACCTCTACCTCTCGGATTCAAGTGATTCTCATGCCTCAGCCTCCGCAATAGCTGGAATTACAGTTTCCCACCACCATGCCCGGCTTGTTTATTTATTTATAGATATGGGGTTTCGCCATCTTGGCCAGGCTGGTCTCAAACTCCTGACCACAGGTGATTCACCCACTTTGGCCTCCCAAAGTGCTGGGATTACAGGCATGAGCCAACGTGCCTGGCCTCGTAATAAACATCTTTAATGATTTTGACGTGTGCCACCCACGCTGAGAAAATGAAATAAAGGCAGTAGTCTGCAATGGTCCCTCACGGAAGCACCAGACTGGTCAAAATGCACAAGAACAACTTTTGAAAACAAGGTCTTTGTTGCTCCTTGGCATCATCAAATCACACCAGGAATGTGGACCATCATTCCCATGGCTGTCGCCTAGCTGGTGAAAGGGAAATGGTGAGTAAGCAAAAGCATCATAATGCTTTCTTTTCAGAATTTAGAAACCACTTTCTTCATTAAGCACCCCTTTGGTTGTATAAATTGTTTATTAGATATAAGGATTATGAAAACACTAATGCTGTCAGTTTTTGCCCACTTAAGATACTTTAGTGGAAAAATCAATTCTTGGAGCTCCCCATTTTGCAATTTTCCATGATGCTCACAAATACATAAATACCTCTTGATTCACAGAATTTTCCTGTAGGATTCTATCCCACTGCTGTACACATGCACATGGCAAAATGATGTTTGTCTGGAGTTAGTTATTAGTTTTGACTTTGTTTGTAATAGTGAATGATTAAAGACAACACCACATTCATTAGTTAAATAAACTAAGGCATATCTATATAATGGAGTATTCTGTAGCTACACAAAAAGGATTAAGATCTGTTTACATTTATAGAGAAAAATCTCCAAGATATATTAACTAACACAAGCAAGTGTCAGACCAGTGTATATAATATTCTATTTTGTGTGTAAGTTAGGAGCACGCATAGGAATGCCTGTATATGTGTGTAAAAATCCTTCTGGAACAAGGCCCAAGAAACTAAGAAACGGTAACTACCTGTGAAGGGCAGAGAGGGAGTGGGAACTGTGTACATGGGATAGAGATAACAGGAAGAATTTATACTGTAAACTTCCTTAAACTTGTTAGCATGACCCATGTGAGTGTACTAATTATCCCCCAAAATAAGTTCAAAATTCAATAACTTATCATTACCCTTAGGATAAAATCCTAACTTCTTTTCATGACCTTCAAGGCCATGCTTGATCCTACCTCTGCCTTTGCTACCTTATCTTTCCCCCACTGTCTCCCTATGCAGCATGATGCTATCACACAAGTCAGGTTTTTAATTTTTTTAACTTTTTAATTTTATTTATTTATCTTTGTAGTTGTTTTTTCCCCAGTTCCTAGAATTTTGCAAATTCTTTTCTCCTCAAGGATTTTATACCTAGTCGTTACTCTGCAGGCATGTATATTGCTCTGAAATTCACATGGGTGGCTTTTTCTTGTCCTTCAGCTCTTAGAGAAATATTTCACTAAACCTCTTTGATAGGGCCGGGCACAGTGGCTCACACCTGTAATCCCAGCACTTTGGGAGGCTGAGTTGGGTGGATCACTTCAGCCCAGGAATTTGAGACTAGCCTGGGTAAGACAGTGAGACCCCATCTCTACAAAAAGTACAAAAATTAGCTGGGTGTGGTGGCATGCACTCATGTTCCCAGCTACTTGGGAGGCTGAGGTAGGAGGATCAATTTAGACTGGGAGGTCAAGGCTGCAGTAAGCCACAATCATGCCACTGCACTTTAGCCTGGACAACAAAGTGAGATCTTGTTACAAAAATAAAAAATAAAAATAAAAATAAATACTCCTTCATAGGGAGATTTTCTTCATCCCCAGTATTCTCTCTCAACACACTGTTTTTCTTTGTGTCCTTCATAGTGATTATTCATTTGTTTGCTTTTATTTGCCTTTTTTCCCTACTAAAATCTAAGACACATGTCCAAGAATTGTATCAGTCTTGCTTGCTATTGGATCCCATCAGTACATGGATCAGTACTTGGTCAACTAACATAGTGTGTTGAGTGACGGAATGTGTTAATGGGGGAAGGGGGTTAATTATGTTCTCATATATGGGTGCTTGACTTTTTTAGATTATTTGTCTTTTGGTGCAGATGCTTAGTTGTATTTGTAAAATTGGGATGCTGAAATGTCTGATCTGTAAGGTCTCCAGAGAGATTTTTCACAATACTTCTGCCTCTTCACTTACAACTATTACACCTATAAAGCTTGACCTTGTTCTTTTCCGTAGTAAGACAGTGAGCTCCTACTGCTAGCAAAACTTGCCCCACCTCTGGTATCACGGATAGGCAGAAAGTCATTTGTCTTGAACAAGAGCCTCTTCTGACACTGCACTTGTACCTGCAGAACGTAGCATGCAGTATTGCCTTTTGGTATTTACCCTGTCTGTTTGACCTGAAATAAGGTCTCTATCAATAGGTAACCAGATTTTATTTTTCCTCCACTTCTTCTCTTATATACAGGGCCCAGACAGTAATGGATTTCAAAACCCAAATTAAAAATATAGGCCATATAGGTTTAATATACATATAAATCCTTTGGAGCCATTTGGCTCTGAACAAGGGTACTAGCATTGTCCAATAAATTGCTCAACATAGTGAATTTTAGAGAAGACAAAACAACAAAACACACGTACACATAAATACACACCCACTTAAAGTTAATACTCTTGTTTCCAAAGTCCAGAGCTCACATGGTTATGGAGGGAGAACAAATTGGACACGAGGCACAGGGTTCAATGTGCTAGCAACCAAGAACAAGGGAGAGAGAACTGCCAAGCCCGTCATGTGGTGCCTCAGAAGGCTAACATTCAGAGACCCGCTAGCTGAGGATGAATTTGTATGCATGAGTACGCTGGCTGAAATGCGGGTGGGAGAGCTAGAACAGGACCATGTGGGGCATGCTGGCTTCCTTCAGTCTCGAACGACCCATCCCACTTCTTTTGCCTCTGAATCTCTGTTTGGAGCAGCCACTGAGGTGTGCTGTTCACTGGGTGGTTACTAATTTCAGGCTCCAGAGACAGTCACATCTAGTGTTCACGGTGCCTAGTTATCTTTTTGACAAGATAGGACTTATCCAGCCATCACGGTGGTGGAAACCATCACAGAATACATTGTATCAAGCCCCTGCACTTTGCCCAAGGGATGGGCTTGCTTGAGATAAGCCCATTTCTGTTTTCAAATTGGCTGGTGACTTCTCTACCTGACAGTATTCATGTGGAAAACAGCCCAACTTTCTGCCTCCCGATTGTTCTCTACAAGGACCCATAAATTCAAGGGCCTTGAAAAAGCAGAGGGCCTTGAGAAAAGCCATCATCCAATACTGGATCTTATTAAATGGCAGAAGCATAGGTTTTCTGATCTGATAGATAAGGATTAGTTCTAGAGCATTGTTATTTCAAGCAAATAGTTTACTTTCTTCAAGCCTATTTCCACCTTGGTAGAGGAAACAGCTTTTTCACAGATCATGATGAAATTTAAACTAGATCACAGTTACAAACACCTGTCTCAATGCTTTATATAGTAATTGGCTGTTTTATCCTTTCTATAATATACTTTTTTAAAATTAAATCCTGTATTTATTTATAGTGATTGTTATGAAATATTTCAACTGTAGAGAAATTGATGTATATTTATACACAGGGGAATGTTATCCACAGAGTCTCTTGAGGATTCTAAAACTGAAATTGCTTTCCTAGGCTCAAAATTCTATCTCTAAAGTTTGATACCACTTTCACATTTTCTACTACAAAGTAGCATTTTAAATGTACTTGGGCCACACAACCATCAATCACAGTTCTACCATTATGAATTATAGCATTTTAAAACTCGTGACAGTGAGTACCGTCATATGTCACATTGTGAAAAACACGAGAATTTCCCGTGCACAGCAGCATAAAGGACTTACCTTCAGCATGTTAGAAACTGAGCTAGCAATGATTGGACTGTAATCTTATTTTACCTGAACACCTTATATGCCAAAAGTAGAATAATAAAATTAGTGAATGAGAAAGAAATAAACAGCATTTCAGGCAAAAAAAAAAAAAAAAAAAAAGGCAGGACATCCTGAGGCCTGTGGGATAGAAACTATCAACCCCAGGCAGCCTGGCTCTGTTTGACTCCACATCCAGTCCTTGTCAGGCCCTTATCCTAAAGCATTTGTATCTGTTCTCCACTATCTCTTACTTTTTAAGTGAGAAAGTGAGTCTGGATGCATAGACAGATGATGAAATTATTTAAGACCAGTTTCTTAGGTAAAAAGGAGGGATGTACCAAGGGCTGATGATTCACATTCTGGGAAAGGTAGACATGAGCTTTTCTATATACAAGGTATTGAAAAAGCATCAGGGACTGTAGATCCCAGGATTTGGCAGAAGGGTTATAACAGATGTCAAGTGTCATCACAGTCATTCTGGCTGGAGGAACTGTAACTAAAGAGTTCACATTCACGGGCTGGTTTCCACTTGCTCTTTCAAATATGGGTAAAGGAATAGAGAAGTGGTTTCCATTCTTTTCTATTTGTGTATCAAAGGGTGGACTGTTATTCGTGCCTGCTCAGACCTTTGCTGACTTGTGGACCAAGCCTAGAGGAATGAGAGCAGTTGGAAAATACTACTACCAGCTACACACATGCAAACTGCAGTGAGCATTCTAGATACCATCTGACCCCTCCTGTGGCCACATGTTCCAGTACTTGTTCATCCTCTCCATTACAGGGAGACTGTCTACCTGCCTACACACTCCATAGCTCTTAGTGTTATACCGGTCAGCTGCTGATATCCACAGGCAAAAGTCTCAGATAGCCTTTAATTTGGAGTCAGTTGTAAAGAAATAAAAATTAACAGTTGGTGCCAAATATGTAACATTACTTGAGTTAAGTGATTCACTAATAGCAGAACCATGACATGTTGGTGTTGGGCTGCACAGGATTCAGATGAGAAGCCCAAGTGTCTTCTGGTATAAATGGGCCAAATGATGTTTTAACTGATGCAGAAAGAAAAGGTAGAGAAAGGGAGCTGGAAAAGAACAGCAAAATAGCAAAAGAATACAACATGGAGATAATATAATATCAAACTGAAAGGCAGGAATGTAGAGTCAGATCCACCCAGGTTTGACTCTGGACTCTGAATTCTACCACTTACCTGGTTCCCATCATCCTTCAATTCTGAGGTTTCTCAGTTAAATTATTTCTTTGATGATTCCACTAGAAATTATCATTAGGTCAGGGCTTAGCACACAACAATTGGATATGCTATTATTATTCTTCATGGTTTTCCATGTAATACTCCAGACTATCTTGTGTGGTAAATATCTTCTCAATTTTTCAGTTAAGAAAACTAAAGCTTGGAGCCTTTAAATTATTTGTTAAAGTTCATATAGCAAATTTGGTATTGAGATTTGACGCTGTGTTCTCTGAACTCAAAGTCTCTATTTCCCTTAGAATTAACATGTCATTTTGGGACTTACATGTCTGAATTGGAAAGCAGTTGATCTTTTTAAAGATTTGATTGAATTTACATGGTATGTGAAATGACTCTCCTCAGTTCAAGGAAGGTGGAATCTGAGCTGATTTTCTCATTTCCTGAACTGAAAAAGTCAGGCACAGTAACCTGAGCTGGAGAAGGCTTGGGACAGGCAGACAGACACACGGATAGCCCAGGTACTTGCCTCAGGAGGGACCATCTTACCCCTAGGATGGTCTTCTCGACCCACGACTCTCTGATATGCTGCCTCCTAGGCTTCCTGACCCACAGTTACAGGACAGCAAATCCCTTCCAGATCTCATTCCAAGGTTAGCTTCACAGACAGGCTGAGATCATTCTTTCAGTCCTGGCCTGCTCCACTGTGCTGGTAGACATCCCGAATAAATGAGTACATAAATGAACAAGTGAATGACTCCATGGGAACCATGAACAGTCTACATCAAGAAGTTATTTAAGCTTCTGCAAGATGTATCAGTCTGCTACAGAGGAGCAAAATCACCTGCCCATCTGATTGGGCACCAGGGGTGATTGAGCAACCCTTACATGGGTGATCTCATTGATTTGTGAGTTTCTCTGTTTTATTCTGCTTTTGTATCTCCTTAGAGAGACTATTGCAGGGCTCAATTTCTCTATAAACTACCTTTTGGGGATGCATACTATTAACTGCTACAGAGAGACTGATAAAAACGAAAATGGATTTAAAATTAGAGGACTGGGTTTCCAGTTTGCAATTCATGGCTGGGTGATGAATAAATTATATAACTACTTTAGATTCTCAATTACATTATGTGATAAATGAGTCTGATTAAAAAAAGAAACCTCTTACTTTATAGGGCTTTCTGGGAATTATATAAGGCAGAGGATGAAAAAATTCTTTGTAAATGGAAAAGAGTTTTAAAATTGCTATTTAAAATTTTGGTTCACTTAACACTTTGGACTCTGACTGATAGCTATATCTTAATTTAGTCATTTGCTGAAATATTTAGTTCACACAAATTAATTGAGGAACGGCTATGGACTGAGATTAAGCCTGGGAAAAACATCAAAATATTTCCTGAAAACGTGACAATTACATTGCCACCTTGGATTGTGAGATACGTGGGAGACAGGAAAATCATCTGATTTATTCTTGTGTTCCCATTGTTTGTCCTTGTTCTAACCCTCACACTCAGCATCTCGTGCTTGTCTCATAACTGGCATTTGGAATGTATGAAATCATCTGGTATATTGAAGATGAAATATCAAATGAACGCCTTAGCCAGGTGTCAAGCCCCTATCTTTTCCATTTAAATAGTCCTTCACCTTCCCAATGTGAACACTTCTGAACAGTCCCACTGTTCTTAAATATCAAGGCCTTGGCCCACTCCCAATCTTATGTCTTATATCTACATATTCCTACTTTCTGCCTACATAAATGCAATGCATTATAAAGGCTCGTGACTTTCTCTATCCAAGAAAATTTCCCTTATCTTTTCTTCCAAGCTCCTAGTACCTTGAAATTCTAGATTTGATAATTCAACTCTCAAATGCATATGACCTTTGGGTTTTTTGCCTTATTTTAGATGTTTTATTATTTACATCTTTTCTACTAGTGAGGAAGCTGGGTCAAACACGGCATTAAGTGGCAGAGCTAGGATTTGAACTCAAGGCTTCTGACTCTTGGTCCAGAATTCTCTTTCTCCTACCTAGTATAGGGTATCCTGAAATAAATAGAAAGTTATGATATTCTCTTTACCCTGAACCCCATTTTTAGTTAGAAAAAACTTACCTATCTCTGAAATGAACCCTGACACCCCTCGAATGGAGTTAAATCTATGTCTTCTTAAATTATCCAAAAAAAGTCATACCCTCTTAAAACATTTCATCTTATTCTAGATAAAACTAACTTATTAATCATTTTAACATGTCTTGAAGGTATTCATCATGCTCATTTCTGTATTTGGAAGATATATTTACCTAGATAGGGTTTACCTAACTAGCTGTTAATATGCAGTGCTCTTCAGAGCCTGGTTAGGCACAAGCTGAGTTTGTTGTTGTTTGTTTTGTTTGTTGTTTTCATTTGTTGATGAATCAAATGGAGATTCCACTAGGTTTACTAGATGCTTAAAAGTAGTTAGAAGTACAATGTAAGAACTGTTATAATAGGGGTGGGGGCTAGGAAGATAACTCAATCAGGGATATCAGGGAAGGATTCTAAGGAGGAGTGGTCTGAAACAGCTCTTCCAGGTTTTGCCAGGAGGAGCAGTTGGTGAAGGGGCATCCCTGGAAGATGGAACAGAGTTCCTATCATTTACCATGTCTCCGTGGACAGAAACATGGCATATGATAGGGCATTTGGGGAACTCTACGCAGAACATTATTATAGGAGCATAAGGACAAAGTAAGAAGTTAGAGGCACTAAGATTGAAGAAATCAGTCACCACCATAGTATAGCACGCATGTACAGCAGATTACTGTGGGCATTTTCCCAGAATTTCCTGATGTTTCCATTGGAAAAGCAGAGTTTCTTTCCATCTGAGGGAGCTTATTTAAGTGTGTTATCAATTCTCCAAAGGGTAGTGGTAATCTTACAGCTCAAGAATGAAGAGATGTCCACATTCTTACCACCTGGCTTTGGAACAAAATGGAAATGTCCTTGCCACATTTAAAGATTAGAGATGAAAAAAAATTCCATTTTACAGTAATTCCTCAAAAGATACAGATTACACCCTTATATCTTTAGCCTGTGCTTACTTGGAATTCTTTTCATAAGATAATAAAAAAGGGGGAGCTACTACAAACTATTCTCGGGAAATTGAAATATTAATAGTTGTGAAATATTAATAGTTGTGTTTTGAATGGGCTTCCTTCCATAGAACTATAGAGATGTTGTTTGGGGTTTTTTGTTTTATTTGTTTATTTATTTACTTATTTGTTGAGACGGAGTCTCACTCTGTTGCCCAGGCTGGAGTGCAGTGGTGCTAACTTGGCTCATTGCAACCTCTGCTTCCTGGGTTCAAGTGATTCTCCTGCCTCAGCCTCCTGAGTAGCTGGGATTACTAGGTGCCCACCACCACGTCTGGTTAATTTTTGTATTTTTAGCAGAGATGGGGTTTCCTTATGTTGGCCAGGTTGGTCTCGAACTCCTGACCTCAAGTTTACCACTTGCCACAGCCTCCCAAAGTGCTGGGATTACAAGTGTGAGCCACTACTCCTGGCCTTATTTTTGTTTTAGTTTGGCCACAGAGACCAACATTAAAAAAATCAGCCAAGGACAAAAGTAGGAAGCCATGCAAGAAGAAATAGAGCTTCAAGAGATAGAATAAAGCTTTTTTTTTTTTTTTTCAAAAGGAATCGGGGGAACAGTGTCCAAGCCATTAACAAGTTTGTGTTTGGAAAATAAGCTCTTTCTTAAATCATATTCTTGAAAAATATTTAGGTTTTGAAAACAAATTGTAAGCAACTCAGTATTTCTGCCAGTAACTTATAAAAACAAAATATTAAACCTTAGGGTTGGGAGGAATCTGAACATCTAGCCAGACCAATCCCTCTCACTGGTCAGATAAGAAAACTGAAACCAAAGAAGCAGTTTGTTCAAGGTCAAACAACCTACTTCTAGCATTCTTAACCTAGGCTCAAAGAAGGTTAGAACTCAAATGCAACTCTTAAAGTTTATGTAATATGGTAACTAAATTGGATAGTCCCTCAAAACATAAATTGTCTTTAAGTGACAAGATCAACAAAACTTTGAGGATGAAGTAGCAGAGGAGTAAACAGAGAAGGAAAGAGAGAAGGAAGCTAGGTACAGTCAGATTTCCTGCTTGCGTCAATTTAAATTTGCTGAAAATAATTTTTCAGAATAACGGTAACTAGGACTCATCCTTGTCAGAAAGTTAGAGATATTCCGTGGTTTGTTCATCCCATAACAAACTTCAATTAATCTTTCATTTAGCAAACAGGGTGGTCTTGGACATCTCATACAACCTGTGGTGAGGAATTTTGCATGCGATAACTGGAATGTTTATAAGAACTTTGACCAGCATTAAGGTCTTGAAATGTAGTCTAAACATGAAGAACAAAGATCTCACACTGGGATGGAAAACCAGTGATTTGAAGTCAGGGGGCTAGTGTTCTCGTCCCTGGTTTGACAGTTTATTTAAAACATTAGGCAAGTAACCCACTCACACATCCCCTCTCTAGTGGCCAGTAATTCCATCTGTAAAATGGTGGAGTTCACCTTGGAGAATCTTAAGAACATCCTCTTGTTTTTATGCCTCTGTCTACAGGATTATCTCTGCCTGGAATATCACTCTTTTTTCCTTCTTTGAAGTCATCTTCCATGATTCTTCAGGCATTGCCTCTTTCAAGAAGGTTTGCTTACCATACATTCTTACCCTACAGCCTGTCCTAGCCCAAATCAGGAGCTCTTCTTCAGGGCCTCACCCCAACTTGCTCTTATTATCTTTATCAAAACACTCTATAAAATATTCCAGACATTTAAAAAATCATTATGATGATAATAATCACCTAATTAATGCCTGCACGCTAAAACAATTCTTGGAGTCCCTTATTTTGGTCACAGAATTTAGAAAAATGTTATCTCGAAATTATCTCTTCACTCAGCTATCTCTTCACTATCTTCGAGGAAGCCTAGAACTCATATGGAAATTTCTTGGAGTTCCTAAAATTTGGTAACTAAAGGATATTTCATCCAAACTATAACTTGTCTTTCAGGGATAAAAGCCACAAAAAATTATAGGGTGAATTTAGTGGAGCAAAAAACAGATCAGGAGAAAAAAGAGGAATGTCAGGGATAATATTTAATCCATTCTGAAATTATTAGCATCAAACTGCTCCTGGTACACAGTGGACATTAGACATTAAATATGTAGTTTTGAAAGTGACCTAAACTGTGCTCGTAGTCAAGTTATCTGAAATAATGGGGTTATAATAAAAATCCAGTTTCTCATAAGCCCAAGATAAAGGTCAACCTTTTAAGTATTTCTTTCAATGACTTAAATGGACTTATTTGCAGCAGCTTCATGGCAAAGCCATGATATCACTGGTGACTTCTGTGTCATTTATTTAAGCAATGTTTCAATTGTGCTGTCCCCAAACTGTAGCCAAAACAAGCTGACCAATTCCCTGAGGCAATGGCCAAGGCTTGGAAACCATGAGTATACACATGCCTAATTCTCAAGGGGAAAAAGCATGCTTAAACCTTTAAAGTACTTACTTGTATTTAGGTCTTCAAAGTTGTTGTTTGGCTTTATAGTAAACAGGATAAAACTGTCTGGAGAAATGTGAACATTTAGAGAAGGAGATATGCGTGTATATGCTTTAATGAAGGTGGCAACTTTATTCTTTGAAGTATCCAGAGAATTATGAAAGAAGACTTAGATAATCACAAGGCAACTTCTCCAGAAATGAGTGCTCATCAGTGAAAACCATAGTGTACCTCTGTGTATGGTTCCTTGATCCTGGTGGGAGAAACTGCGATTCATTATGACTGTGTAAACACTGGTGCAGAGGAAGGAGACTTGATCTAGGGATTGGAGTTGTCAAATGTTCCAGTGACCTTCTGTGTGACCTTCAGCAAGTTGTTTTTACTCTCTGAACCTCTGTTTCCTTATCTACGATTTTTCTGTAATTCAGTGATTTATATACATTGCCTGGAAGAGGGACCGGCACATGAGAGGTATTTAACAAGCATATGTTTTCATTCCGTGATATGCAGCCTTATCATTTGCAACAACTTCCTAGTCTGCTTATTGCAAGGTATCTGGGATTCCCTAGATAAAGTATGCATTGCCAAGGCTCATGCTTTTATTTTGCTCTATTCTCTGCAGGAGTGCTTTCTTCCTATCTTTTCTGCCTAAAGGATTGTAGATAAAATGAAGGGCTGCCAGTATAATTTGAACCTCAAATAAACAACAGATAAAACTGTAGTATAAGTATGTCCCATATATTGCACAACACGATCTTTTTGTTTGCCTAATCTGGCAAAGATATTGACTTAACACACATTAATCTGTTGACAGGTAGGTGAAATATTTGAACTTCTATGTTGCTTCTCTAATCCTGTCCTCTCTTCCCTTTCTCATGGCGTTTAGTAATCCTTTTCCCTGTGTGCTTAGTAGTACTTTGTCCAGATTTTTACTGTAGTGCTTATATGTTGCTGTGTCTATCTGTCACTTCATCTTCTCTTTCTCTTTCGCTACCTGCCACAATACACAGTGCATCCCTCAAACTTTCAAAGATCCGATCTTTCACCTGTGTTCTGAGTCCCATCCTTTCATATCTTTCTAAATATGCCACACTGGCCTGGTTTTCCTCTTACCTTTATGGCTACTTTATCTCATTCTCTCCACATATACCACTGCCTTCTTCAGAGAATGCAGGTCTTTTCCAGGGCTTCTTTATTCCTGCTTTGTTGCTTTCTCTCTCCCTTATTGTTTTCTTTCTCTCCCTTTTTGTACTCTCTTCTTGTCTTTTTATTAGGCAGCTGAACTTTTCAAGATCTCACTCCTCTCTCAGTTACACCCTCATTTGTATTTTCAGCCTAGACTCTTCATTTGCATTTTAGACATGCATATGTGATAGCCTACTTGACATGTCTGCTTGGCTACATTGCATTCATTTCAGGCATAATATACCATAATAATAAAATGATAATATCAACTTAAAATAAAAAATGTTTGAGTGGAAACAGGAAATCAAACAACAAAAGGTATTCATTAAAATCTCTTCTGCAGGAGGTGAAGAGGGAAGCATCTTCTGAAATTGAAGAACTTGGATTCTTTAAAAACTAATATGTTGAGAATGGAGAGTTCAAGGGAAATGAATGATGTGACTTTTCCATAGTAACAACTCACATTTTCCCCATAACATTAGAAGATTTATTGAAGGAAAATATTGGCCATTTAAGGGTTTATTTGTCTAGAAAAGACAAGTGGTGGGTGTGGGGGTTAAACTCAATGTTCATTATTGATGGGGGCATGTTGTACTGTTTGAAATGCGGTGTTTGTTGAAATTCTCAAAAGCCTTATCAGAACAATCAGTCCATATAAAGCCCCAACACCAACTGTAAAACCATGAGAGATTTTATTGTATTTAATATTTCTGAGCTGGCCAAAACCAGCTTTTATTCAAGATGGTTTTATGCTTCCACATTTGGACTGCACTAGTCTGTGAAAACAAACTAAGGAGAAAGTTAAAAAAAAAAACCACACTCTTAATCTTATGGCTCCTTTTAAAGAGAACAGTTAGATTTGGGGAGAGAAATGGATCAAGGTGGAGAACAAGACTTAATCACTTATTTAGCAAATACATCATGCACTGAGCTTATTGGGAGCTTTCATAATTATCTCACTTAATCCTCACTAGGATCCTGAACTATAAGTATGACCCTTCTCATTTTGTAGATAAAGCAGCCAAATTTTAGAAAAGTATACTCATGACGGCAACATAATTTTCAAGGACCTTGTTAAAAAATTATTGAGCATTTCGAGGTACCAGTAGCAGAACATAAAATCAGGCATGAGGCCCTTCTAAGCATAGGGCTTTATGTGACTTCACAGGTCACATGCCCATGAAGCCGGCCCTTGTCAGTCAACTCACTCCATGGCACAGAGTGAATAAATGGGAGAATCCAAGATTATATTCACCCATTTACATTTACGCTATGATTCATGCTCCTCTAAAACTCTCAAGTCAATTCAGTCTTTCCCTTCTTTCGTTTATTCCCCATTTAGCTGTTAGACTTCTCTTGTACTATTTTACAAAAGGCTTTTTGAATGTATTGATCTTTATTTTTTCACATATAAAGACTTAGAAGTGAGGGCTGGGCACTGATCACTGTATTGGGTGATATCCCAATGTCCCATTTCCATCCTGCTCGTTTCTTTCTCAAAGTGTGTTTTTATGTCAGCCAGCTCTTCTTGTGTTTTGGGCATATATCAGAGATTATCTTCAAGAATTAACATCCACAGAAGCTCAGCTTCTGAAAGTAGCCTCCTAGATGTTTATAGCCCATAAAATGCTTATAGGATGTCAGTCACACTCTGGCACCACGCATCTTTGAAACAGAAATAATCCTAGCTACCACTGAATCCTTCAATCTCATTTTCATTTTAAGGTTGTTGTTTTGTTACTCTAATTTCTCTTATGATCGGTATACTGAGGCCCAGAAGAATCAATAAGTTGCCCAAGGTCATAGAGTACATTAATGACAAATCTGGGACTAAACAAGTATCTTAAGCCCAAACATGAGATTATTTATTTAAAAAAAAATGAGCAGTTGCTATCTAGTTAATCTCTTCCTTGGTTCACTAAACAGATTTGTCAAGAGTTAGATATGAGTCGGGCGCAGTGGCTCACGCCTGTAATCCCAGCACTTTGGGAGGCCGAGGCGGGCAGATCACGAGGTCAAGAGATTGAGACAATCCTGGCCAACATGGTGAAATCCTGTCTCTACTAAAAATACAAAAATTAGCTGGGTGTGGTGGCGCGCGGCTGTAGTCCCATCTACTCGGGAGGCTGAGGTGGGAGAATCACTTGAACCCAGGAAGCGGAGGTTGCAGTGAGCCAAGATGGTGCCTCCACACTGAAGCCTGGTGACAGAGCAAGACTCCGTCTCAACAACAACAAAAAGGAGTTAGATATGTTCTCAGGTTAACAGCTGAATAAATAACAAAGAATGTCATTGTGCCAAGCAGCTAAGACGGTGGGAAGACTGGGTCTCCTGTTCTATGCCTCACCCTGCAGTATAGGAAGATGCCACCTGGGTCAGCTGGGTCATCTTGGATAAAGTGGTTACCCCTTAAAGACTAATGTGCCACTTGCATGGTTAAAATCTTGGCTCAAGTGGCTTATTGGATTATACAGCTTTCTCATGACAGTCCCACGTCTCTGAAATTCTCATGAACTGCTGTTTGGAAAGACTACAGTTGCTGAAAATAAACAGGAACCAAAAAATGCAAGCTGTCCTCTTCTCCCAGGAAAACCTAACTGTGCAAACAGCTTCCTACCCATGAGGGACAGTACAGAGCCAGGTATAGGATGACTCACTGGATTTATGAATCTTCTGTCTGTTGAGTAAGCAAGCACTGAGGATGTTTACGATATATTTTAGTGTTCTTTGAAGGTGTTACACTAAATGGGGAAATGCCCTCACCCTTAATGGCCTTAATGATGCTACCATAATATCCTGACTACATTCTCGTAAGCAATCTTTTCTTTCTTTCTTTCTTTTTTTGAAGTCATCCAGGCTGGAGTGCCGTGGCGCGATCTCGGCTCACTGCAACCTTCACCTCCCGGGTGCAAGCAATTCTTCAGCCTCAACCTCTCAGTAGCTGGAATTACAGGCATACACCACTATGCCCTGCTAACTTTTGTATTTTTAGTAGAGACAGGGTTTCACCATGTTGGCCAGGCTGGTCTCGGACTCCTAGCCTCAAGTGATCCACCTGCCTCAGCCTCCCAAAGTGTTGGGATTACAGGCATGGGCCATCACTCCTGGCTGCCATAAGCAACCTTTACATTAGTGAGTAATAGCAGCCACACAGTAAGTTCATGTTGAGTGTCTTGTCAAATGCTGGCTAGCACTATGAATATAAAAACTGATCACTTGATTGTATCCAGCAGTCCATAACTTATAGAGTAAAATAATTTACAGAGGCATCTAATTCAGGCCAAGCCTCTCGGCAAACTTAATTCATGCTATGAATATTTATTGATTTAACATTATGACAGTCTCTGTGCTAGAACTCAGGTAGGCTGTCCAAGACAACTTAGAGCTCATGGCTTAACTATTCCAAGCACATGAGTTTACTAACAATTTCCATTGCATCCAGGAAGCCTTCTTTTCTTATCTGAATTCCCATTAATCTATACCATTCACTAGACACTTGAATTCCAGGCTGGGTTGGAAAATCATCCAGCCCAGTATATCATAAAGTGAGGAATGTGCACTATTAGTGGTGTGCAAGACAGTTTGGCAGTTTAAACTGGTAAACTTTTAAAAAAAAATTATAAATAATTAAACACTAACCCTCACAGTGTGATGACAATTGTGATGGAGGTGTGCCCAACATGGAAGCCTGTTTTGCTTACTGCATAATGCTGAAGATGCTAGTGATTAGTTTTTCACCTGTATTTATAAAAAACTTCTCAAATCCAGAGTCTGTGTGATGAGTGGTCATAAGAATCAACTGTGATTTCTAAGATTTCCTCTATGTCTCAATATCCTGTTTTTCCTTCTCTTCTTTGGGTGTCTGAGATTTCAGGTGTAAGGAGAGTCTTCTTGGTGGGGATAATGTCTAAACAGATACAATATTTATAATCTGATAAATCCCAAAGATGTGTCTCTACCTAGGACCATCTCAAGCTTGAGAGGCTTATATCAGATTGCCTGTTCAATGTCCCTACTTAGATACCTAGTACATATCTTTGTGCAGCCTGATCCCTGTTGGGCACCGTTTGATGATGAAGTGGAGACTAAAATCCAGACACATCTACTTGGAGGAAGGAGTGCTTTTTTTTTTCTTTTTCCTTTTTTTTTCTCTTTTTTTGCAAAAAGACAACTTTCACAAGTCAAGTGATGGGTTCTTGGGGCTTCCTCTACCTAGAGGTTCTTCCTCTCTAATTCTGTACAGAGATCAGGTCTTTCTCCAACTTGAACAAATATATCCTCTAAGTTAGTAGCAATTTTGCCCTTAAGCAAAAACTATCATGGTACCTATGGGAAAATGAAAAAAATTAAGATGCCTGAAGAAGCTAGAAGTGAATAATAAGACTACTTTCTTGATAACTTCTACATATTTTTATATTTTTCATATTTAACCTTAAGTTGAGGTATTTTGAAGGGAGTGATCTTACTTTACTCTTCACATATAGCAAACTGAAGAAATTTTGCTGAGTGAATGGATAGACATGGTCCTAGAAAACATATTAGAAGTGGGCAAATCACAGTAACAAATCACCGTGTGTGTGTGTATACTTAGCTATACATGGATACAAACAATTATTAAAACAAAGTAGATTGAGCCGTGAGAGGGCTTATTTTTCAGATGCTATTTGAAAACACTCGTTAAGCCATACTGGAAGGCTTCAAGGAGCTCACTGTTAAGACAAAAGTGAATAAACAGAGGAGGTAACAAATTATACTTAGAGCTAAGTTAGAATGAATTGATTCTTGCTATGGAATAACAGAGGAGGAGCTTTAGCCAGGCTGGATAATTTTTTAAATCTTCTTCAACACTTAGAATAATTTTAGAAGAGTGAATAGGAGTGACTTTATCAGCAGTACAGAGGATTAGATGTCTAAAATAATACTTGTGTGAGTGAAATGTCTAAAATGCTGGGGAAGGATGATTTTCTTGACTAGAGGCATCTGCTGTTATCTGGTGGCCCAGAGCTTAGGTTTCAAAAAGGTACAGAAAGGGTTGTGGGAAATAAATTCTGGGGCCCACGTAAATTTGAAGATCAGATTGGAGATGACTCATAATCTGAAATTCCTAAGATGCAACACATCAGTGGGTGAACTAGAGAAAACCATGTTTTTCAGAGGCATGTGATGGAGTTATTGGCCTTGGTTCTGAGAGGAAGAAAAAAGAAAATTCCCTTAAAACTTCCCAATCATAAGCCCACTCTCACTCAGGTTTAGAGCTGTAATTCAGACAACCTTTGTGGCACAAAACATGTTAATCTAGACTTTAAAGTTCTGGATTGGTAATGCCTCTAGACAAATTTCCGTGAGGAATGCACTCTCAACATAGGTTTTAAATATTTCTGACAAATATGGACAAGTGAATTGGAACTCAAAATAAAAAATCACAAAGCACATAAAAATTAGTGGTATTATAAAGAAAACTCAGGAGAAACATCAAACAATATAGTCATATGCAAAAGACTACTTGTACGAATATACAATGTAAAACACTTTCATATTCATTATGTTCTTAAAAAGAAACAAAAAAACCAATAAAAAGCAAGAACTTGTTAAAAATGGGTCAGGTAAATTAGGTAAAAGATCAGAAATTATAGGAATAAAAATATGATAATTGAAATTATAATTACATTGGATATATTAAACATCAATTAAAGCTAGAGAGAAAAATCAAGAATTGACAGGGCAGTGTAAAGAGATTAAACAGAGAACAATGCTAAATTATAATAAGATAGAAAATATAGGCCAGGCGCGGTGGCTCATGCCTGTAATCCCAGCATTTTGGGAGGCCGAGGCTGGCGGATCACAAGGTCAGGAGATCGAGACCATCCTGGTTAACACGGTGAAACCCTGTCTCTACTAAAAATACAAAAAATTAGCCGGGCGTGGTGGTGTGCGCCTGTAATCCCAGCTACTCGGGAGGCTGAGGCAGGAGAATGGCATGAACCCGGGAGGCGGAGCTTGCAGTGAGCCGATATTGTACCACTGCACTCCAGCCTGGGAGAGAGTGCGAGACTCTGTCTCAAAAAAAAAAAAAAAAAAAAAAAGAAAAGAAAAAGGGGAAATGAGGAGATGTGCCATGGAGTTATTTGCATCTCTTGGCAATACATGATAGATTAGTAGGTCTGATACATGCTTAATTACAGTTCTAGACATAAACAGGCGAACAGATTGTCAAAAGGCATTATGCAAAGCAATAGTAGCAGTTTAGTGAATCCTAAGTAGAAAGACAAAGACACACATAAACTAAATAAATTATAGTAAAACTACAGTGACATAGGAAAACATCAATAGCAAAGAGACATTATTAAAATATGACAGAAGAATAAACCAGCTTAAGTCAAAGGCATGAAAGTTAGACTAGCTGCTAACTTTAATCCACAGAAAAAGGAGAGTGGAACATTTCAAATTATTGGGAAAAAATCAAGCTGGAATTGAATATCCAATAATACCAATTTAAAAACAATAGTAAAATCAAGACTTCTTCAGATAAACAGCTGAATTCACTACCATTACTAAAGTAATTTAAAAAAATAAAATTTGGGAAGGAAAAAAATAATCCATAAAAGAAGGTCTGGAATGCAACAAGAAATACTGAGAAAAAAATGTTACCCATGTGGATAAGTCTAAACAAACCTTGACTATCTATTTGAAATCTAGAATTAAAATTCTGCAATAAACAGTATATGTCATGTAAGAATAATGAGAATTACTATGTCCTCAGATTCTTGTGTTCAGAAAGAGAAAGTAAATATGTGACTAACTTTGGATGAAATGAAGCAGGTACAGTATTTAATTTCAGAGAAACACTGTAATAGTAGAAATCTAGTAGGAGACTTCCAAAACAGCACAGAGGAGGGAACAATATGGAGTAAGGAGAAATAAATCCCTAATCAGTGAAATATTTTAAATGGGCAAAACATGAGAAAAAAGGAGAAAGCATGAGAATAGAATGCACAAAATAAGATGACAGAAACAAATCCAACGATATTAATACTCAAAATTAATGGCAATGGACTGGAGTTTTTAGGTTAAAAAAATCGCTAGATTGGATTTTTTTTCCCCAAATGAGCTCTCTGATTTTAAAAAGAGAAACACATAAAACATAAGGCCAAAAAAAGGAGTAAAGAATGAAACAAAATTTTACTAGGCAAACAGTAATAAAACTAGGTTGATATAATGATCATAAATGTAGACTTGGAGGTAGAACTCTTTACCAGAAATAAAGAGGATCACTACATGTTGATTAAATGTTTATTTTGCCAACAAGAGATAATATTTGTATGCACATATCATTTAGTAAAATACAGAGCACAAATTAAGAAATTTTCAAGGAACAATGGATAAAGCCGCTATCATATTAAAATATTTTTAAAAACATCATCTTCTCACAATTATTAGATTAGCCAGTTGTTTAAAGAGTCTCTGAGGATACAGGAAATGTAAATGTCACAATTAACAACCTGGAGCTAATGGATGAGAGAAGTTGTCCCTGGCTGTGTGTGTACTGGTGGTATGAAGCGTGTGTGCATATATCCCACACACCCCAAAACCCACCACAAACCCAAAAACCGTGTTTCATATAACATCTGAAAATGCTATTTTAAGGCATATTTTAAAATTAGTGAAAATATTATTCAATATTAGAAATATTAGTGAATATTAGTGAAAATCAACCACATACCAGTTCATAAAAGAAGTCTGAAGAATTAGCTTATATAAACCATATTATTTAATCAAAACACACAAAATAAACAAAAATAAAACATAATCAAATATGTTGACAATTTGAAAACATACATCTAAATAACTTAGATTACAAAGAAAAATATTACAGAAATTTTAGTATGCTTACAACTGCATGATTGGAATACAACTTAAACAAAATAGTGGAATCCAATTAAAAGCAGGGCTTAGTGACTAATTCATTGTTTTTTTGCTTTTATTACAAAATAAGAAAGACTTAAATTTAAGAAAAAATTAGAAGAGATTTGCAGGAGGCCATTATCCTTAGCAAACTAACACAGAATCAGAAAACAAATACTGCATGTTCTCCCTTGTAAGTGGGAGCTAAATGATGAGAACACATGGACGCATAGAGGGGAACAACACACACTGGGGCATATCGAAGGATGGAGGGTGGGAGGAGAAAGAGGATCAGGAAAAATAACTAATGGGAACTAGGCTTAATACTTGGGTGATGAAATAATCTGTAAGCCTGGGGGCAGTGGCTCAGTCCTGTAATCCCAGCAATTTGGGAGGCCGAGTTGGGCAGCTCACCTGAGGTCAGGAGTTAGAGACCAGCTTGGCCAACATGGTGAAACCCCGTCTCAACTAAAAATACAAAAATTAGCCAGGTGTGGTGGCAGGCACCTGTAATCCCAGCTACTTGGAAGACTGAGGCACGAGAATTGCTTGAACCCAGGAGGCGGAGGTTGCAGTGAGCTGAAATCCTACCACTTCACTCTAGCCTAGATGACAGTGAGACTCCGTCTCTCAAAAAAAAAAAAAAAAAAAAAAAAAGAAAGAAAGAAAAGAAAAAGAAAAATAGTCTGTACTGCAAACCCCCATGACACAAGTTTACCTTGTAACAAACCTGCACATGTATCACTGAACTTAAAATAAAAGTTAAAAAAGAAAGTATTTGCTCAACTATAGGCCAGGTGTGGTGGTTCATGCCTGTAATTCCAGCATTTTGAGAGGCTGAGGTGGGAGGATCATTTGAACCCAGGAGTTAAAGACCAGTCTTGGTAACATAGGGAAAACTATGTCTCTACAAAATATTAAAAATTTAGCTCGGTGTGGCGATGCACACCTGTAGTCCCAGCTACTCAGGAGGCCGAGGTGGGAGGATTGCTTGAGTCTGGGAGGTTGAGGCTGCAGTGAGCCATGATCATCCCACTGTACTACAGCCTGGGCAACAGAATGAGACCCTACCTCAAAATATATATAATAAAAAATAAAAGAAAAGGAGAAAAAATAACAACAGAATTAAACAAAAAAGAAGCTAGAATAAAAAAAAAATCAGAAAATACTATAGAGCAAAATTACAGCCTAGTCTCAGATAAGCCAGAAGTTTTCTTTTTTTCTTTTCTTTTTTTTTTTTTGAGACAGAGTCTCACTCTGTCACCCAGGCTGGAGTGCAGTTGCTGGATCTCCACTCACTGCAAGCTCTGCTTCCCAGGTTCATGCCATTCTCCTGCCTCAGACTCCTGAGTAGCTGGGACTACAGGCCCCCACCACCACGACCGCCTAATTTATTTTATGTTTTTAGTAGAGACGGGGTTTCACCGTGTTAGCCAGGATGGTCTCGATCTCCTGACCTTGTGATCCGCCTGCCTCGGTCTCCCAAAGTGCTGGGATTACAGGCTTGAGCCACCGCACCCGACCAAGCCAGAATTTTTAAAAATAATATATAGTATTTAAATGTGTGAGTATGTAAAATGAGTTAAACAATTAGAAGGCTCCACAAATCTTTTAATTAGCATTTTGTGCTATTTAACAATCATTTTATTATTATTATTATTGTTACTTTTCAAATTTTTTTTAGATTCAGAGGGTACATGTGCAGGTTTGCTGCCTGGGTATATTGCATGATGCTGAGGTTTGGGGTACAAATGATTTCATCATCCAGGTATTGAGCATAGTACCCAAGTTTTTCAAATTTTTCTCCTTCCTTCCCCACTCTAGTAGTCCCTAGTGTCTATTGTTGCCATCTTTATGTCCCTAAATACCCAATGGTTAACTCCCAATTATAAGTGAAAACATGTGATATTTGGTTTCTGTTCCCGTGTTAGTCTGCTTAGGATAGTGACCTCCAGCTGCAGCCATGTTGCTGCAAAGCACCTGATTTCATTCTTTTTTAAGACTGTGTAGTATTCCATGGCGTATATGTACCACATTTTCTTTATCCAATTCACTCTTGTTAGGTACCTAGGTTAATTCCATGTCTTTGCTATTATGAATAGTGCTGTGATGAACATGTAAGTACATGTGTCTTCTTTGTTTTCTTTTGGGTATATACACAGTAATGGCACTGCTGGGTTGAATGGTAGTTTGAAATTTCTTGAGAAATCTCCAAACTACCTTCTACAGTGGCTGAACTAATTTACATTTCCACCAAAAATGTATAAGCATTCCCCTTAATCCACAGCCTTGCCAACATCTGTTGATTTTTGACTTTTTAATATTCATTCTGACTGGTGTGACATGATATCTCGTGGTTTTAATTTGCATTTCTCTGATGATTAGTGATGTGGAGCATTTTTTCACATGTTGGCCACTTGAATGTCTTCTTTTGAGAAGTGTCTGTTCATGCCTTTTGCCTATTTTTAAAGGAATTTTGTTGTTTTTGCTTGTTCAATGAAGTTTTTATTTTGCTTGTTTAAAGGAATGAGGAATGGTATAATTACTTGCATAAAGAATTGTCTAAATTCCTTATAAATTCCGCATATTAGACCTTTGTCAGATGCAAAGTTTGCAAATATTTTCTCCTGTTCTTTAGGATGTCTGTTTACTCTGTTGATAGTTTATTTTACTGTGCAGGAGCTCTTTAATTAGCTACCACTTGTCAATTTTTGTTTTTGTTGCAATTGCCTACAAGGACTCAGTCATAAATTATTTCCCAAGGCTGATGTCTAGAATGTTGTTTCCTAGATTTTCTTCTCGGATTCTTATAGTTTGAGAGGTCTCACATTTAAATCTTTAATCCATCTTGAGTTAATTTTTGTGTGTGGTGAAAGGTAAGGGTCCCATTTCATTCCTCTGCATGTGACTCCTTGCTCATTTTTGTCAACTTTGTCAAATATTAGATGGCTGTATGCGTGTGGCTTTATTTCTGGGTTTTCTATTCTATTCCACTTGTCTATGTGTCTGTTTTTGTACCAATACCATGCTCTTATGGTTACTGTAGCCTTATAGTATAGTTTTAAGTCTGGCAATGTGAGGCCTCTGGATTTGTTCTTTTTGCTTAGGATTGCTTTTGCTATTTGACTCTTATTTTCCATATTGATTTTAGCATAGTTTTTATGATTTCTGTGAAAAATAACACTGGTAGTCTCATAAGAAGAGCACTGAATTTATAGATTGCTTTGGGCAGTAAGGTTATTTTAATGATATGAATTCTTCCAATCTATGAGCAGAATGCCTGGTGAAATGCTTGGGTGCATAGTAGAGAGGGCCCCCCTGCACCAGAATCTTTGCACAAGAAGGATGAGGTGGCTTAGGCTGCTGATCCAGGTGAGCTGATGCTCTGAATGTCTGGGGACCTTCTGAGAAGGAGTGAAGAGGGTCCTGGTGCATCACAATCTATGTCCCAGAAGGATGATGCAACTCAGGCTGCTGAACCCAACGAGCAGGTGCTACAAATGCCTGGAGATCCACCTGGGCATGAAGCAGAGAGGGCCCTACTATACCACAATCTCAGGAGAGCAGGGTAGGGCATCCAGCAATGGCACATGCAGATCAGTTTCAGGTTACCAAGCTAGCGCTGCCTGCAAGTGTTATTGCCCAGGAAGAACCACAGCTGTAAGCAGCTCTCCTCCAGCTGTTAGGGAGGAGAGAACAATTCTAGTGCCTACTGCTGAAGCACTTTCCACTGTCCTGGTTGTGGAGGCCCCTAGCCCACTCCAGAGCAGATGCTCAAATCTCTGACCCAAGACTAAAGTGCCTGTGCAACTAAGCAACTGGGTTGCCAAGGTTGTATGCACCCACATTAAAAATCATGTCCTGCCTGCAGCCCCAGGTCTGGAAAAATATCTGCAGCTTTTCCCAGAGTCTTTCCCTCACAGCATCTCCAAGACTCTTCCTAAGTTTTTTCCAGGGCTTGGGAGAAACAAAATGCTCTCCCTCAGCCTGGGTTGCTCATATCCCCAGTGGAAAGGTACGTCACAGAAAGAGGCTGTCTGTTTCTCTTACATACTGGGGCTTCAATCATTTTATCAACTGGACACCATCACAGGGGCTGTTTGCCAGCATTCTCCTCTCCAGCATCTGGGGTGTCCTTTACAATTCCAGTGGGTTCCCATTTTTCTTGAATTAAAACTCACAGTGTTGATCTTTATGTGCTATCTTGCTATCTCCAAGAGGCAGAGGCATGCTGAAAGCCTCTAGTTTGCCATCTTGGAGAAAGAATAAAAACAGAGTTTGTTTCTTTACATAATTAAAACCAAATCATAGCAAGATTGGACGTGAAAGTGTAAGAGAAGAAAGAGAAAGGAGAAATAAGTAAATGATACTAAAAGAGAAAAAGGACTTAATGACGCATGCTATAAATTTTTAAATGAAAGTGTTGTATGAACTTTCAGCTAGTAAATTGTACACCTAGGAAAGGAAATAGGTGTACACTGCAGCCGGGCTCAGTGGCTCACGCCTGTAATCCCAGCACTTTGGGAGCCTGAGGCGAGTGGATCATGAGGTCAGGAGTTCAAGACCAGCCTGGCCAACATGGTGAAACCCCATCTCTACTAAAAATACAAAAAAAGTAGCTGGACGTTGTGGCAGGTGCCACTAATCCCAGCTACTCAGGAGGCTGAGGGAGGAGAATCTCTCAAACCTGGGAGGTGGAGGTTGCAGTGAGCCAAGATCGCGCCACTGCACCACTCCAGCCTGGGCGACAGAGTGAGACTCCGTCTAAAAAAAAAAAAAAACAAAAGAAAATAGATGGACACTTGCATAATGTAAATCACTAAGGAGACTAGAGAAGAAAAAGATAATCTAAATGTATTTATAAAAATTAGAAATTGGCTCAGAATTTTTCTATCAACCAAAAGAAAAAAAAAAAGAGTTTTGGGTTTCCTTGCTTTTATTATTTTTAATTTACACATAATAATTGTACATATTTATCAGGTAATGTGTGGTATTTCAATGCATGTGTACAATGTGTAGTTCAAATCAGAATAATTAGCACAACTATCACTTCAAAATTTATTATTTTTTAAAAAAACAGTTTAATAGGCAAATTTACCAATAGTTATGTAGCAGATGGTTGTGATTTTATATAGTCTTTCAGATACTGGATAAAAAGAGAGAACTTTTCCTTTTTCATTTCAAAATAATATATCTTAATAAAAGTAGACAGAGCACTTTCAGAATATTCATATTCATGCACAGATATAAAAATATCAAAGCATTCATAATCTAAACCTAGCATGAATCTATTACCACTAATCCAGATGGCAAAGTTGATTTCAACATTATAAAATCTATTAACATATCTTTATCAAATTGATCTATTAAAGAGAAAAGTAAATATCAATAGATTTAGAAAAAATATTTATACAACTCAACCTCCATTTGTGAATAACAACATCTACTCTCCAGAGGGCAGTATTTTCCTAGGAAGTAAATCCACTTAGTCTGAAAGGATATTGTAGCAGTCAGTACAGGTTAGGTTACATAGTCCATGGTGACAAATAGGACCCAAATCTCTGTGACTTAAAACTTCATGATTTATTTATCCCTTACACTAAATATCCAGTAGAAATCAGCAGGGACCTGATTTCTACTGTATGTCCTTGGGGACTCACTGTATGTCCTTGGGGACTCAGGCTGAAGAAGCAACAACTTTTGGATATTACTAGTCACCATGTCAGAGGAAAGAGGACTCTGGAGAGTCTCAAATGGGCAAGTAATGCTCTGATCTAGAAGTGACACACATTTTTCTGCTTACTACTTATTGGCTGGAATTAGTAATATGGTCTTGTGTAATTAGGGTAGGCTAGGAAGTTTACCCCATCATGCACCAAGAGAATGGATAATTTTTTCTTTTTTCTTTCTTTTTTTTTAGACGGTGTCTCTCTCTGTCGCCAGGCTGGAGTGTAGTGGCACGATCTCGGCTCACTGCAACCTCCGGCTCCCGGGTTCAAGTTATTCTCCTGACTCAGCCTCCCGACTAGCTGGGACTACAGGCGCACACCACCACACTCAGCTAATTTTTGTATTTTCAGTAGAGATGGGGTTTCACCATGTTGGCCAGGATGGTCTCAATCTCTTGACCTCGTGATCCCCCACCCTCAGCCTTCCAAAGTGATGGGATTACAGGCATGAGCCACCGCACCTGGCCAAGAATGGATAATTCTTTACATTTAGACTCACTAACTATAAACAACTCACACAGGACTCACAAGAACTCACTAAGGACCCATGTAGCCAGCTACCAAAACTGTATAGCTACCTTCATGCTTAGTGGCAAAATGTTAAAACCTTTTTCCATAAATCCAAGAACCAGACAGGGTTTAACATTATAATAGAGATCCTAACCAGCTCATCAAGGCAAAATTAATGAATTAATTAATTACACTAATAAATAATATATATTCTTTATGTATGAAATCCAAAACAAATAAATTAACAAATAAAATTAATAACAAAGTAGAACAAGCTTGCTTAATATAAGATTTATATACAATACTCGATAGATTTCTTATACCAGGAAAAGTCAGACACTTTAGTTAGAAATACTATTTCCTAATAGTAAATAGATGAGGTACCTAGGAATGAATCTAACACATGATGTGCAAGATCTTTTGTGTAGAAAGTTAAAAAAAATAACTTGTATCACAAAAGATTTTTTAAAAGTCCTAAGTGGAGAGACATGACATATTCATAGAAACAAACTACTGAAGATATTAATTCTTCCCAGGTTGATAGATAGATTTAATGCAATACCAATAAATATCTCTGCAGGATTTTCTTTTTTGTGGAATTGATTGGCAAATCCCGAAATTTATATCAAAGGGCCAGGAGCTTGTCTTAACTTTAAAAACAAGACAGGGAAACTTGTTTAGGCATATAAATGCGTTGTTTAAAGCCATAATAATGAAGGCATTTTACATTTCTGCAGGTATAGACAAATAAACAAATGAAATCACATAGAAAGCTAAGCAATGAAACAGGCATTTACATAAACAGTATATACCAATAATGACGTTGTAGAGCAATAAAGGAAAGGCTGACTAATTCAATGAGCCTTAATGTTGACTTTTCATATAGAAAATTTTAAAATAATGTTTCCTTATATAACATGCAAACACTAATTAAAAACTACAAGTTTAGAAAAGAGAAATATATATGTGCCTGTGGGGTATGCAAATAAGAAAAGCTGTTACACACAAATGCAAATCATAAAGAAAAAGACTAATAAGTCTAACTGCATTTTAAAAATAAGAGCTTCTGTTAATCAACAGACATCATAGAGTGCGAATGCAGCCCACACATTTGGAGAATGTATTTGCAACATTCAACAATGTTGCAACACAACAAATAAAGTGTTAATGTATAGAATATATAAAGTATAATGCATGTAACCATATATAAAAGTTAACAAAGACATTGACATTTTGTAGAAACAGGAGCGTGAATAACCAATAAACATTTGAAAAATGCTTGTTCTCATCAGTTATAAGGGAAATACCAAATAAAATGGCATAAGATTACCATTTCACACTCTTGTGACTGGTGAAAAAGAAAGTACAATGGTACTGATTGTTGTAAAAGGTGTAGAGCAATAGCAACTCTCATATGCTGCTTATGGAATGTACATTGGTCCAAATATATCGAAAAATAAATTGGTATTGTCTACTAAATTTCAAAAATTCCTACAACCGAGCAATTAGATTCCTATGAATATCACCTAAATAAACTTGCACATGTATACCAGGAAATGTTCTACAAGCATGTTTCCAACAACATTGATTTTACTAGCAAAAAACTGGAAGCATCTTAAATCCCCATCATCAGTAGAACTGACATACTGTAAAATAGTAATTGCATTACATACTATGCAGCAGAAAGAACATAGAGCAACAGTACAAAAAAAAGGTTAATTTCAAAACATAAGATTGATTGAAAGTAGTATTTCATGAGAAAATATTTGCAGTATGATCCCCTTTATGTTTATACCACAATAAACAGAGGAATATTTGTGAAAAAAATCTATCCAGAAAAACAAGATATAATTAACATAAAATTCAAAATAGTGGTCACCTCTGAAGGCTAGGAGAATGATAATGGAATGCACATGGCAGGGGCACATAGGCAGCTCCAAAGGTTCTTTAACATTCTATTTCTTAAGCCGGGTGGAATATACATGGCTCCTGATTTTCTTAGTATTTCTTTTTATATCCATCCATCCATCCATCCATCCATCTATCCATGTATCCATGGATCTGTGTATCAATCTATCCAGCTATCCATCTATTCATTTATCTACCTGTCTTGGTCCATTTGGGCTTCTATAACAGAATACCAAAGATGGAATCATTTATAGACAACAGATATTTACTTCTTACAGTTCAGGATCAAGGCACTGGCAGATTTAGAGTCTGGTGAAGGCCTGCTTTCTGGTTCATGCACAACTATATTCTGTGTCTTCACATGGTGGAAGGAGAGAGGGAGCTTCCTGGTGTCCTTTTTAGAAGAGCAGTAATCCCATTTATGAGGGCTCCTAATTACCTCTCAAAGATTCTATTTTCAAATACAATTGCATTGGGTATTAGGTTTCAACATATGAATGGGGGAGGCAAACATTCAGTTTATAGTGCTATCTATCTATCTATCTATCTATCTATCTATCTATCATGTAGCTAGCTAGCTAGCTCTATATAAGATATAGAGTATTTCATAAGAAAAAATAAAATTTGGGTAGGATTTTGGCAACAAATAGATAAAGGATAAAAGAAAAATCTGGAGAATTTCACAGGCAAAGGCACTGATGCATGACAGGCATTTATGTACGTAAGCATGTACTTTTGAAGAATGACATCTAATTCAAGTATGTATTCTTGACGTTAGAAAAAGTTTCAGAGTCAACTGAAAGGCAGGCAAAAGCACCGCTGTTTAGATATGTGACTCCTTTAGGGTGGCAAATTGAAGACAAATTCCCTTGCATTATTTTCCCTTTCCTGGATATTTAGCCATTTCACTCTCAGGGAAAGGGGGTACCTTAAGAGAGGTATAAGTGGACTGCAGTCCCAGGAGCTGTAGCTTGTTTGGGGGGAGAAGCACAGAGCTGCATAAACAGGGCCTTGCTCAGGTTGGCATCACTAATGTGTAACCCGTTGCATGGACATGTAATGTGGCATTAGTAATGTACTTACTGCACTGCCTGGCACACAGTTGTGCTCATGAAATATTTGGGGTATGAATGAATGAATAAAGCCTTTGACAATGAGGAGTCATGGGAACACATCTCCTTTGCTGATGCTGTCTCCTCCTTTTTCTTTTTTTGGCTATTTTCACTTTGGCTAGAGAAACTTTATAACATTTTCCCCCTTTCCTTTTCAGTAGCTGGTAGGGGTGGGAAGACTCGAGGAGGTCCAAGACTAACTGTGAATGGGCCTGATTTCCAATGGTCCTTGCAGAGTGCTGACAGATGTCTGACATGAGAGTGAGATTGAAGAAGCTGCCAGCTGGAGCCAGTAGCCAACCTCCTTTTCTGTGGAAATCTCCATAGATGGTGGCAGATCAGATGTCACCGCATACAGGCTCTACGCTCTTTCCTCTCCTCTCATTACCCCTCATTTCTCCAGCTCACATCTCCTTCTACCCTCTATCTGCCTATTCTCCTTTGCTTATGCTTTTTCAATGAACCGTTTTTGTACCTTTGCTTTGCTTAATTTCTTCTTGTACTCTTTGGACCATTATTTCTCTTTTTGGCCTAGAGGATCTATAAGAAACTAGGAATATGGTTGAGGCAACATGAGTTGATTATAAATCTCATGCTTTTGAGAGTTCAATTTTTCCACCTGTAGTGTAATTTCCTACTAGATTTAGTTTCCTTTCATTTTTGAATTTTATTATAGTTTATCTTTAATAGAAATATAATGCAAGTTCATTATAAATGAAATTCAGAGAGGCATAAAAGAGAAAAACTATAAAAATCATCCAGACAGGGCAGCTCTTTATGTATTTGGGGGGGATATTATTCTTCTAGTCTTTGTCTGCTTTTTACCATTATTTTTCCTTTTGGAAATTAAGGGTACCAGTCACTAATATTCTTCCTTTTCAGGCTGTAACTAGTGTAAGAAAGAAGCAGGAGTGAAATGTGGAGCTAATAAAAATAGACGCTTGATAGTTTCCAACTTGTGAGGCTTCTTTATAAGGCAGAATTGGAGAATGTGGCTGGGAACTGAAGTCAATTGTCCTCTGATAACCTAACCAGCAAATCTATGCCTCCAGACCTACTGTGATGAGTATTAGATCTGATTATACTGCACTCACCTCACTACCTGCATGGAAAATAGTACTTACCTTAGAAATACAGAATGAAAAGCAGAGGACAGAGGGTGAATAGTAGGAGTTCAGTCTCACCTTTAGGCAGCTGAGCCTGCCCATCTCCAGGTGTTCTTAGCCTTTGAAATTAGGAAAACCGAAGAGGAATCCAAGCCCATCTTTCATATGTTTGAGGCAGAGAAACATGACTGCCTATTTCCAAACTTTGGTACAAAGTAGCCTCACCCATTCGTACAAGTTTGAGTTTGTATTAGGAAGGAACCAATCAGGAAAACAGAAACCAACTAATCATTTTAATTATTTAAAAAAAATTTAACATGTAGAATTTAATAGAGAAAATTTAATACAGGAAATCTAATGTTGAAGAAGTAAAAGAAAAAAATAGCAAAGGGATAAATGAGGTAACAAAAGGAAACTGTAGAAAGCAGGGTGCCAGGGTTGGGGAACAAAGAGAAAAGGCTGGGTTTCTCCAAGCATAGGAGTATAGAGGAGTGGTCCTACAGGTCCCAGGCACAGGACTGTGTTGGGACTTCAGGAACTTGAAGGAGGGGCTGCAAGGAGTGATGACTTAGATTTAGAGCTACAGATGCTTATTGGGCACCCACAGGTCTTAGTAACAGGATTTAAAAAACAATCACATCAATTAAAGAAAACAAAAGCTGCCTCTGCTCGCCAGAAAGAGATGGCCCCACATAAACAAGACTGTATTGTCTCACATCCAGAGGTGGACAGAGACAACCAGGTGAGGTATAGGTCATGCTTTACTTTTTAAAACAATTTAAACAGTACATCATGAATATACGCTTATTTAAATTATTTAAAGTTTACTAAAATCCATAGATGAAAAAGTACACATGTTACCTTCTGCTCACTACTCTAAATAGTCTTCTAGGCCTTTTGGTGAAAAAAGTATACATACACACATACATACATATACATACACACATACATACATATACATAACACATACAATATACAGTATGTAAATGTATAGTCATATAATTTGGAGTTCCTTTAGACATTAATGGGATCACAAAATAGGAAGACAAGTGCATAGATTCTTTTTAATAATTTTCACCCAATATTATTTATCAGAAAATTTCTATTCTTTGTAAAGGCTGCACTCTTCTTACAGGAAGAATCCTTTCAAATTAATCTGATCTTTTTTCCACTATTGGACATTCAGTTTTCCATTTTTCAGAGTTATAAAAATGTTACAGTGAATATTCTTAGGCATATATCTTTATACAGATGTGAAAATAAATCTGAGGATAGTGCCTAAACTAAGTATTTGATAAAAGGTTAAATGCAATGCAAGTTTTTAATAAATTCTTCCAAAAAAGTATTGGTATAAATTATCAGCAGGTGTTCCTTTTTAAAAATTATCTTACTATACTTGATTATTTTTTGTATTTCTTAATACTGTCATTTTGATGGGGAAAATATCTCATTGTACCTTAATTTTTAACTGTTTAAACACATAAACTTTTTAATGTTAAAGATTACATTCATGTTATCTGTAAGAAAATGATGTTTAAGCTGTGTAATAACAAAATGTTATTTCTTTAACTTTCATATTAAATCAGACAGAAGCTCTTTGACCACTTACTTTTTGTAGAGATTGGGAATGGGGTCTCACTATGTTGCCCAGGCTAGTCTCAAACTCCTGGGCTCGATCAATCCTCCCAACCTTGCCTCCTAAAGTGCTGGGGTTAAGGCATGAGCCACTATTGCCTGGCTTATAGACCAGTTACTTTTAATGACATGTTATTTCTAGAAAGGAAAAGTTACTGGTTTGAATAACTTTTCAGAGGATTATTTGTACAACTTGAGGGCATTTTAAAAAACAACTATTAAATATAACACACATTCCTTGCATACAATTTTTATTTTCCAAGAAGACAGGTTTACAGAGAAATTTAATGGATCAGTAAGAGATATTTCATAGCTACCTGAGATGGATTAGGATGAATCTGATTGGGATGAATATGCTTGCATGCCTCTACCTTTTTCTATCTTTCCTTATTGATCTTCAAGGCAACTCGATGCAAATCACCCACTTTAAAAATCTTCTTCCTGAGACATTGTGATATTTTTCCCAAATGAAGTTTGCACTTCCTATTACAACCTCCGTAGGATGTTGACAGAACACTTGTATAATAATTTGTTTCAATTCCTGCTATCTCTTCTAGAACATAAGCCTAGACAAAAGCCAGGGCGTCATGGTCTGATGTGCTTGGCGCTATATCCCTAGCACTTAGCACAAGGCATGGGGCATATCATAAATTTTGTAATATGTGATGAGTGACCTGATTTTGTGAAATGAAATAAAACTCTCCCTTTTACAAAAGTGTCGAGGACCATTGAGATGTTGTATATGGTTAAAAGTATAAATTTGCTAAGGGGGCAGATCTTATGTTAAGACTTTTTATCACAAAAGAAAACAACAGCAGCCGCAGCAACAACAAAACCCAAAATAGAACCAAAGGGATTGAGATGAAAGCTTTGGAGGCAATGAGTAAATGTATGGCATTGACTGTGATTGATGGTTTCATAAGTGTATGCTTATCCGCAAAAACATCACTTTGTATAAATTAAATATCCAGAGCTTTTTGTGTGTGTATCAATCTCAGTAAAGTAGTGAAAACACAAAACAAAACAAAATGTAAAGCCAAACTCTACTTATAGCATGGTGAAAAGCATGATTTCAAGAAAACTCACTTTCATATTTAGGTAATTCAGTTGTCATTTGGCTCCCCTGATCACACCCCATTCTCCTTCTCTGCTGATTCTATGACCTGTGCATTTCCAGTGAAAGTCAAAACCTAACCAAATATTCCACAGATACCCAGCAACTGATTTCTCGGGGCCTCCTCTGCCTCCTGAACTCCTTCTTTCTCTGGTCTCTGTTGATCTTATAACATGCATGATGTTATTTATTTATTTTTTTTAAGACGGAGTTTCGCTCTTGTTGCCCAGGCTGGAGTGTAATGGCGCATCTCGGCTCACCGCAACCTCCTCCTCCCGGGTTCAAGCGATTCTCCTGCCTCAGCCTCCCAAGTAGCTGGGATTACAGGCATGTGCCACCACGCCCAGGTAATTTTTTGTATTTTTAGTAGAGATGGGGTTTCTCCATGTTGGTCAAGCTGGTCTCGAATTCCTGACCTCATGATCCACCCGCCTCTGCCTCCCAAAGAGCTGGGATTACAGGCGTGAGCCACCGCACCTAGCCCATGATGTTAATTTCAATAAGAAAGTCAGTCATGTCCTTCAGCTCCATAAATCCCTATTCACACAAGGGTTTGTATAGCTCTATTAAAAAAAAAACATCCCACATCACCAAGGACTTCTACTCATCTTCCCCAATCTCTTTCACTCTCTAATCATCCCTTTCTCCAAAGGACCACAGATCCACTCCTGTACCCCACATCCCCCATTCTTACTCAGAGCGACTTGGCCTGTTTTCTCTGAAGCACTGGAATTCTCCAACCTCTAAGTTGTTGGAATGTAAATTTCTATCACAGCCATGTATCAAGAAAAATTTTTCCAGTAAGAGGTAATTTACTCCTAAAGAGGAATCTGGTGCTGGTTGGTAAAGAAATAATATTGTGCTAAATTTACATTTACACATATTACATCTAAAATCTGGGAATGTTTTACATATGTGCAGTTCAGCTTGCCTTTAATAAACAAATGAGCACTGCAGTAATGACTGCACTTTCCTTCCATTAATTGTTGGGCATGCCTATGTTATCATTCAGAGAAAGCAGAGCTAGCTTCTCTTGACCCATTCAGAAAGTGGATTGTGAATCAGGCCCAGAAAAACATGCCTTTAACCCCACAGTAATTTATGAGGAGAGTAGTTTCAAAATTTTACTGAGAATTGGAAAAAAAAAAGAAAAGAAAAGAAAAGAAAAAAGCAGCATAGGAGAATGCAAGTGCAATAGTCATTACTTTTCAAGCCAGTAAGGACAAGTTTTGAATTAAAAAAAGGGAAGATATGAGTTATATCACATCAAATTTATGGGATATTCTTTGTGAGCCCACCAGAACAACGTAAAGATCTACTGAACAATTAATTTAGGTGATTTAGGACAAGATTTGTTTAAGAATTTTTTTGGCATCCCAGTAAAATATAGCAGACCTATAGAAATGGGCACAAATCACAAGTGCATGGCTAAAAAAATTTCACAATTTCATTATCGTTATTATTATTTTGAGAGAGAGTTTCACTCTATTGCCCATGCTGGAGTGCAGTGGTGTGATCTCAGCTCACTGCAACCTCCGCCTTCCAGGCTCAAGCGTTCCTCCCATGTCAGCCTCCTGAGTAGCTGGGATTACAGGCATGCACCACCGCACTCAGCTAATTTTTGTATTCTTTAGTAGAGACAGAGTTTTGCCATGTTGGCCAGGCTGTGTTCAAACTCCTCCTGGCCTCAAGTAAGTTCTGGGATTACAGGCGTGAGCCATTGTGACTGGCCAAATTTTTCACAATTTAAGGACACACCCAGAACCAGCAGACAGATGAGAAACTGAACATGGTCAACTCCCCAGAAACCCTCCTCTTATGCCCTTCAGTATCTTCCACTAGGGTAACTCCTCTTCTGCTGATACATAGCTTCTAAGAGATTACATTTGCCTGTTGTTGAACCTTATATTGGTGGAATTATATAGCATGTACTCCAAGTATTTTTAGGAATCTGGCTTTTTAAATTCAACATTATGTTTTTGAGATTCCTCCCCACTATTTTATTTATGATTATTATCATTATTATTTAATACTATTAATTTCCTACTGTAAATTGCATTCATTGAACTGAAATACTGAATTCCTTCTGTTGGAATAGATTTACCTTTTCTTATTGTTTGTATTTTTCTCTTTTATTAAAAAAATTAAAACAAAACCACAGAAAGTATAAATCATCTATAATACACACACACACACACACACACACACACACACACACACACACAACTTAGCTTTCCAGGGAGTGGAAACTGACTTTACTTGTGTCAGATTCTTTTTTTAGGTTCTAAGTCTCAAATGATCTTCTTCTCCTCCCTTCCCTTCTCTTCCTCCCCTTCCCCTCCTGTTCCTCCTCCTTCTTCCTCCTCATTTCTCTCTCTCTCTGACACACACACTTTTTGAGTCACCCTTTCTGTTCAATGAAAGCCAGTATTATGAATGGACCAACCTAGATCTCCCTTAGTTTTATAACTGGCAGCTACAAGAATGCCGAGCTTCCTTCTTTCACCAGGACCATATAACTTGGGAGAGGATTTTTACCATAGGAAAGGGGATTCTATAAAGATAAAAAGGGGGGTTGCATAATCAGACTAGGTAGGAGAAAATATGAACGCCACAGTACACCATGCTTAGGATCCATTATAGCTAGTCCATAGATGAGGTCTTAATTTGTGTCAATACAATAATAACTCAATGAGCTAGGAACAGAGACTTTTAGTCAGTTTCACACCTGAAGTCTAGATGTGAAGGATTTATTTGTTCGATGTAAATATGTTTTTAGCAGAATTTATGGAAAGCTTGGCATGGCTCCTACTTTGGTTGGCTCAGAAGTCAAGCATGGGCCCATTATATCTACAGAGAGGAGTGATGAGCTGTGTGCTGCTGGACTAAAGCCCAAGCGGGCCAGCCAAGCCAGAGCAGTACCCACCACACTGGCCCTGGAGCAGGACCAATGCATGAATATCTTCCCTAGTCTACCTCTGGGTGCTAATGTTTCCAATGAGATTGGGAGGCCTGGGCCCGTCTACTGGAGGCATGGATCTCAGGCTTTCAAACTGGCTGCAGAACTAACTTCACATATATCTGACTTCCCTGACTTATTAGAGCCTGCTGACCCTGGGAGATGACAGCTTTGGTTGGATGGATGAAGGTGGGGTGAGAATGATTAATAACCAGAGTTTCTCTGGAATCAACATTCATGGCAGAAGATAAGTACTAATCGGTATAGTTGTTGCACAGGCTGCTAGTTGTGTGTATTTTCAGATAACGGGGTTAGGATATTCTCTTACAGAATATTGTTACACATCTTATGGATTTAGAGAACTGGTAATATGTAGACCCTCTTATACTGTGGGTTCTTGGTACTGGCTTAGAGCATTTAGCTACTGTTTATTGGGAATACATAGTGAAAGATTAAAATAGAATAAAATTATCTGATGCTGTGTTAATTTTCAGAGTTGTTAAAATTATGTTATGTGTAAAGGAAGGGATATTTCCTATTCATACATTTAATTAGATAGATGGTGGGTAGACAGATTAAAAAAAAAGCCTTCTAAATGCTAAGAATTCATTTAAGCAGTGAATGAGATGCTCTTCATTTAATCCTTAGCACAGGTCTAAGAGTTAGGTACTGATATTATTCTCAAGAACCTGGATTTAGAAAAGATGATAACTTCCTTGCCCAAAGTCATACAGATAGTTAGTGAAAGACCTGCACTCTAAATACGGGATGTGTGCTTCCAAATTTTAAGCTAAGTTTCAACAGTGTCCCACTGCTTTTGAGGGACTCAACACATAATTGACACTCATTCCCTTTCCTTCACGCTTGACCACCACGTCTGCTCACAGCAAGAGCAAATGCCACCTGCTTTCTCCACATGCATTCAGAACAGCTCTGTTCACACCAGGGGCATTCTTCCCAGCTGAAACTCTGGCCTGGAGTCTGTTCACACAACCTGAGCTAATAAAGATCCAAGAAGCTCCTGGCTTCACTGAAAACATCAGAGGCAAAAGAATGCAGAATAGGAGCAATGGATACTGTCCAGAGGAAAATGGGCTCCTGTTCGAGCAGACCTTGTTTCACCTCTCAAGCAAGGGCAGAATGTGGGAATATGAGGAGTCCCAAGCTGCCATGGAAACAAATGACCACAGGTTGTACCACAGCATTATTTCATCTTTCCTTACCTCTCCCTTTAAATTCTCATATTATCTGCACTAGTATATTTAGTCATTTATTTTTTAACCCAATCATTGTTTGAGCATGCATCATTTGTCAAATGCTATGTTTGGTGTTGGAGAGATGATAAAAGGATAAGGCAACACTGCTTACTACCTGCTAGAGTCTATTTCTCTGGTGGGAAAGTCAGGTGTCTAAGCCTAGACTTGAAGGAAGAGTAGGAATTCTCCAGTAATTGGGATGAGGATGGAAAGAACTGTTTTCTGTATGAATAGGAAATGTGCTGAAGCAGGAGGGTTGGATTTGAGAGTGCATAGGATGATTTCACAGAATTCAGTCATTCAGTGTGACTTGGATAAGATAACACAGGTGGAGAGATACACGGCTGAGTATTAGGAGACGAAGCTGGCAGGAGGTGCAGGGCCAGATTGTGAATGGCAGTCTAAGCCTCTCAAAGAGTTTGGGTTTTATGCTTCTCAACACACTTAGGAAAGACAGAGTTTATACTGTATATCACATACAATTGTTAAAATTAAGGATCAGATCATAGAAATGAATCACTGGAAGCCAGATTCTGCAGCCAAATTTGGCTAAAGAAGCAACAGAGTGGAAGAAAGAGAAATGATAGAAAGCATTTAAGAGTGCAATTTGCTTTTCTCACCTGAAGGTGCTGGTGCAAGTTAGGTTTCTGACCTCTCCAACAGGCATCTTGTGCCCTGATCCTCATCACCCATCAATCAAAGAACAGCCCTGCCTATCCTACTTCGTAGTTATGAAGACTGCTACGGTTTTGCTGTGCCCCACCCAAGTCTCATTTTGAATTGTAGTTACCATAATACCCACGTGTCATGGCGGGGGGCTTCGTGGCAAGTGATTAGATTACAGGGCAGTCCCCCCATGCTGTTCTCATGATACTCAGTGAATTCTCATGAGATCTGATGGTTTTATAAGGGGCTTTCCCCCATTTCATCTGCACTTCTCTTTCCTGCTGCTGTATGAAGAAGGACGTGTTTGCTTCTCCTTCCACCATGATTGTAAGTTTCCTGAGGCCTCCCCAGCCATGTGGAACTGTGAGTCAATTAAACCTCTTTCCTTTATAAATTAGCCAGTCTTGGGTATGTCTTCATAGCAGCATGAGAATGGACTAATACAAAGACCAAATGAACAGTGACTGGGAAAGGACTATGCACTTATTTATCTCCTCTCTCCTTTTAGGTCTCTAGCTTGAGATAGAGATATCACTCTATGGCCCACATACTAGGAGGTTTTATTCTTCAGAAGCCAAGAGATTCTTTCTCTAACAGAGTTTCCCATGGCCTGGAAGATAACCTATGACTCTCTAACCCAGTAAGCATGGCTGCTGGCCTCTTCTCTGTTCATTCTACTCATGAACCCGATGCTCTGGTCATGTGGAATTCCAAATTTGATATGCTAAAAATGAAGAAGCAAAACGAAATGATTCCTTGTATATTCTGTAAGTTGATTCCTCACATCCCCACACAGATACAAGGCAAATGCAAAACACTCAGCTAAGAATTCAGCCATCTCTGCCTTGCACATGTTTCCATTGCCCAGATTTCCTCTTTTGATGGTTGTCCGGAGTTCACCTGTTCTCAGCCCTCCCTCTTCTGGGAAGCCTTTTCTGATTTTGGTGCAGCCATCAGTGAGATCTCTTTTCTTTGTACCCACAGCAATTCTACAATTCCAATATTGCTTTAACCTCTACAAACAACCCCTTGAACTCAGAGTGGAAATAGAGTCACGTTTGTTGGATGTTTCCAGTTGATCTCTCAGGTCCCCAGATGCTTCATGACTGCATACATCACTCCATCCTATGACTTCATTATTGTACAGTGTTAAATTTTTGGAGTACTCTCTCAACAGAAAAAAAAAAAAAACTGTTAAAAATGAACAAGCAGAACAACCATCGCAACAACAATAAACACAACATGAGCTTATGAAATCCCCAACCTCTAAGATAAAGCAAGAGGAGTGGTGTCAGATAAGAGCATTTCTCTCATTGCTTTCAGCTGCCAAATCTGTCCCTTTAGAAACTGCTAATCTCTGCTCTGACAGGCCATACGGCTCATCTTGCCACAAGACCTCACTTGTCCAATTGTCATGCCACCTGCCGTGGTTCTTCAAGGGAGAACATGCTCATATATTCTTAGCTGAGCCAGGCAAAGAGGTCCCCAGTGTGGAGTTCTCTATTTGAAAATCCTCATACTCAGCTCTCTCAGGTATGTAGCCAAGTTATCTGCTAGACCCAAGAATTCTGGTCAAGGAAGTGACTACGTCTGCTGTATCACCAGCCTAGAATCCCTGTGCCCTTTCCTTCCTGGGAATTGACTTAAGGGGGCAGGCAGATTTTTCATGCACAAAGGATCAGACTGCCCTTCCCTCATATAATGGGGTGACAGTCTCATCCTTCCAAGAGATGTGTCCTTTAGTTCCTCAGTTTTCTTTTATGGAACTCTAACCTCAGTGACAAAAGAGTGCTTTATCTTTCCAGTAGAGGCTCATCATGGGATTTCAAAATATCTACATGTATGTTCAGATTTGCAAAGTACCCTATTCTCTTTTTCCCCACTTCTAGGAGAGACTGCTCTTGATGAATCAAAAATGGTTTCCTGGCATGTGTCTTGTTGAGAACAGAAGGAAAAACAAAATTTAATCACTGGCATATATCCCACCACAATCAATTTCACGATTCTATAATGCAATTGCACCATTTCTTGCTAATATGTGCTATTAGACAGCAGATTTGTTGAGAGTGGGAATTACATCTTACCTATAACCATTAAGGCATTACACCTTAATTCTATCCACGCACACAGTTTCTAAGCTAGAACCTGCTGCGGAGTTGCACTCTAGTGATTTATTTATTATTTCACTAAAGAAAGAAGACTGAATGAGTGCATGGATCTCCTCCTAGAGTCCTTTCTGGGCACCATGTTCAAAATGAAAAAGGTCTTTTATCTGTGGTCACCAAAATTATATTTCTGAAAAAGATGCTGAAGTTTGTCTTTGATAAGCTCTCTTACATGTAATTACCTATGTTCCTGGCTATCTTTTATAAAGCAGCAATAAACTCAAGATTGTCTAATAACAATACCAATGGAAGTACTATGTGCAAAGACCCCTTGGGAATCCCAGGATGGAAACACCTTCCATTTAAAAAGGTAACAGTCTCTTCCTTGGCAATACAGGATAATGGTGATATCAGAATATTTCAGAACGTATGTGCCTACTTATCAACAGGTATCAGTGTGAAGACACTGTGTACAGGTTCTGGCTCTAGCTCTGCTGCCAACCTACTAAGCTAGCTTTGATAAGTCTTTGTCCATCTCTGGGGCTCAGTTTCATTTTCTCCAAAAAGCAGTGGAAGGAATGTATTATCTCCGTGATCACTTGGAAAACCACATCCCTGCTTATTAATCTCCTGGAAGCTCCTATGGATTACGTACCTAAAATCAGACATGCTGGTCTAGCTCACAGGCCCTTTCCCTCAACACTGACCCTCATCTGACTGGTGGGCCAGCCAAGACTTAATATTTACCATTATGTTGTGTCCAAAGAGAACTGCTGTGATCTGGTAGTGGGGATTTGGAGTTTTCAAAATCCTGAACAGTGGCTCTTTACTGCTCCCTGGTGGTATAAGTGGGCTTCTGATGATGTCCAAAGAAAACGTTTTCTCTCTGAGATGTAGACTCTGCTCTTATCTTTTGGAAGGCTTAATGAGCCAAATATGTAACATGCCAGCTGCTACCAAGTAGCTGCTGAATAATGCATATTTATTTGTCCCTTCCAAAGGAAACTGGCTACAGATAGTTATGTTTTGAAGATTCTTTAAAAATATTACCATTATAGAGTAGGAATTTAGAGCATACAATAATAATAATGATAATAAATAATAATAGCCGTAAATCATGGGTATTTATTATATAACACCAAAAAAACTAAAAGTAATCAAGCAAAAGAGGGGTATACAAACTCTGAAAAAAATGAAAATTTATGTATCTGCTCATTCTTTTATTTATAATTTGTGAAGATGATAGGAATAAGGGGAGTCTAACACTTATTAGAGTCTATATTTTTCCATGTTTTCCATGTTGATACTTAACACCTAGAAAAATCTAATCATGCAGAAGTTAATAGCCTCATTCTACATAGGAGGGAACTGCGGCTCAGGGAGACAAATAGCGTGCTGAACGTTCCAAGGGCAATGTGTGGCCAGCATCTATAATTTAATCCAAGTATGCCTTGCCCCAGACCTTTGCTGTTTCTAATATATCATCCAGGTTTCTGGGGGCTTTAAAATCACTTCATCGTCTACCCCTTGAAAAGATGGAGAAACAATGACTCAGAGAGAGATGCTCTTTCTCCAGTGGTATGCTGGTAAATGTTTACCAACCAAGTCAGGGTGGTGGTGGGCAGGGACCAATCTATGGTATTTGCTGATTTCTCTGTTGAAAAAATACTCTCATCATGATCTATTTTATTGAATGTGGAGTTGGAAAGTAACGGGCTCTCATGTGCTGGCAGCACATGACTGCTCCTAAATTTTACAGTGACAGCTTACAAATATTTATTGAGTATCAACATATTCCAGACTGATGTGAACAAGAACTCAAGTGTCTGGGCCAACTCCAGCTCCCTTCTGCTTTCTGGCTCTGGACAATAGAATCTGAGATGTCATTCTGCTACAACCTCACCAATTGGCAATTTTAGCCTCTGATTCTGCCCTTTTCCTATGACTCTGGCTTCATGATATGAGAATATTTAGTATCAAGGTGAGGTGGCAAGACATTCATAGAGACTTAAATGAGTCACTATCTGCCTATAGTAATGCCCCTTAGTATGGGAAAGAGATGCCTCTCTCATGGTGTGGTACCAATCAGCATCAGGATCTCTTCAATATGCTTATGCCAGTGGACTCTATGCTTGATGAAGGCAGAATATCTATCTTTTTATATACAGTTGCATTTCTAGAGCATAGAAAGATGGACTGATCCACTGTAGGTACATAATAAATAATTGTTGATGGCCAGGATATTAGAATTTCACTGTTTATATAAATTGCTTATTATTCTATGATTTTGGAAAGGACATTTAAAACCTCTGGAAGTCAGTTTCTCTATCATTGAAATGAAGAAAATACTAGCTACTATGAAAGTTTTTATAGGATTAAAATACTGTACATCAAGTTCTAGGTACATAGTAGAAAATAAACAAAGAAAATTATTCTTTTCCTTCTCCTCCTTCTCCTCCTCCTCCTCTTTCTCTTCCTCCTCCTTCTCCTTCTCTTCCTCTTCTTCCTCCTTCTCCTCTTCTTCTTTCCCACTACTTTTTGTTTTTATTATTGTCACTATTATTATTACTATTATTATTTAATTCTTTTTTATTTTCAAGAATGCCATAATATAAACCAGGCTTATGAGATAGGTAGATTCTGATCACAACACCTTATATATATTTGGCAGAGATATTTACATCATGCATCTCAGCCAATACTCATAACTTCCCTCTCTTAAATAGGTATCAGGTAGTTCATTTTATAGGTGAAGAATGAGGTCTGCACAATTAGTACCTCCTGGGATTTTTGCACAAACAAAAAGCTTCTCTGCTTGGATAACTCTTCTGTGGTGTGCTTTAAAGCCAAGCTTGATTGTTCTACTATATTCAAAGGCTACTTCCTCTACCTGAGGCAGAGTTTGCTGTTTCCCTCTTTGTGCTCCTGTTGCGTGGGATAACTTTATCTACCATTGTAGCTTTTACTTGTCATTTATTGTTCCTTTTATTAAAAGCCTATTTCTTGACAGCCTCCTGGCTGTCAGAAATTTTGCTCAGGCTTTAGGAATATAGTGAGTAGCAAAACAGATAAAACTTTCTGACCCAACAGAGCAAAGATGTCATGAGACATAGACGTTAATCAAATAGCCATAAATACACTCTATATGAAATAAACAGGCAGCTGGAATTGAGAGAGCGAAAGGTATCTTGAGATTAGACTGACTGACTTAAGCAAGGGCAACATTATCCTTAATGGTCCTACTAAGGATTTCAGGTTTTTATCCTAAGAATAACAGGAATCTTCAAAATAGTTTAAACAGAAGAGTGACTTGATCAGAATTTAATTTTAAAATACTACTGTCTTTCTTTTATAGAGAATACAGCTATTTTCCACACTACTTAAAGGCAGAGACCATGTTCAGTATTCCTGTAGCATCTAGCAAAATAGCTGGCATATGGTTGGCACCTAGGATTGTTGTTAAAATAGTAAATGAAATATAGCAATAGCTAAGATTTATATATATTTATAAATTATGTAATAATTTTTATTTATAAATCATGTAATAATTTTTTTTATTATACTTTAAGTTTTAGGGTACATGTGCACATTGTGCAGGTTAGTTACATATGTATACATGTGCCATGTTGGTGCGCTGCACCCACTAACTCGTCATCTAGCATTAGGTATATCTCCCAATGCTATCCCTCCCCCCTCCCCCCACCCCACCACAGTCCCCAGAGTGTGATATTCCCCTTCCTGTGTCCATGTGATCTCATTGTTCAATTCCCACCTATGAGTGAGAATATGCGGTGTTTGGTTTTTTGTTCTTGCGATAGTTTACTGAGAAAGATGATTTCAAATTTCATCCATGTCCCTACAAAGGACGTGAACTCATCATTTTTTATGGCTGCATAGTATTCCATGGTGTATATGTGCCACATTTTCTTAATCCAGTCTATCATTGTTGGACATTGGGGTTGGTTCCAAGTCTTTGCTATTGTGAATAATGCCGCAATAAACATACGTGTGCATGTGTCTTTATAGCAGCATGATTTATAGTCCTTAGGGTATATACCCAGTAATGGGATGGCTGGGTCAAATGGTATTTCTAGTTCTAGATCCCTGAGGAATCGCCACACTGACTTCCACAATGGTTGAACTAGTTTACAGTCCCACCAACAGTGTAAAAGTGTTCCTATTTCTCCACATCCTCTCCAGCACCTGTCGTTTCCTGACTTTTTAATGATTGCCATTCTAACTGGTGTGAGATGGTATCTCATTGTGGTTTTGATTTGCATTTCTCTGATGGCTAGTGATGATGAGCATTTTTTCATGAGTTTTTTGGCTGCATAAATGTCTTCTATTGAGAAGTGTCTGTTCATGTCCTTCATCCACTTTTTGATGGAACTAAAAAAGAGCCCGCATCGCCAAGCAATCCTAAGCCAAAAGAACAAAGCTGGAGGCATCACACTACCTGACTTCAAACTATACTACAAGGCTACAGTAACCAAAACAGCATGGTACTGGTACCAAAACAGAGATATAGATCAATGGAACAGAACAGAGTCCTCAGAAATAACGCCGCATACCTACAACTATGTGATCTTTGACAAACCTGAGAAAAACAAGCAATGGGGAAAGGATTCCCTATTTAATAAATGGTGCTGGGAAAACTGGCTAGCCATATGTAGAAAGCCGAAACTGGATCCCTTGCTTACACCTTATACAAAAATCAATTCAAGATGGATTAAAGACTTAAACGTTAGACCTAAAACCATAAAAACCCTAGAAGAAAACCTAGGCATTACCATTCAGGACATAGGCATGAGCAAGGACTTCATGTCCAAAACACCAAAAGCAATGGCAACAAAAGACAAAATTGACAAATGGGATCTAATTAAACTAACGAGCTTCTGCACAGCAAAAGAAACTACCATCAGAGTGAACAGGCAACCTACAAAATGGGAGAAAATTTTCGCAACCTACTCATCTGACAAAGGGCTAATATCCAGAATCTACAATGAACTCAAACAAATTTACAAGTAATAATTTTTATATATAAATTATGTAATCATTTATATATAAATCATGTAATCATTTTTATATATAAATTATGTAATAATTTATCATCTTGTCAGTGATCTACTCAAGTAGCCACTGCTATGCCAATTGAGAGTTGAGAAGACTAAAATCCTGAAGGATGGTGTTAATTGGTAGAGTTGGCAGGTGGTGAAGCCAGAATTCAAACTTGGCCTATGAGATTCCATCGCGGCTGCATTCTTTCCACAGCGGTATGCCCTGACCCATGCTACGTTTTGTGGCCTCTTATGGAGTCTGTGCAACAAGGTAGATTCTGAAAGAATAAAAGCTTTTGCCAATTACCCGTTCTCCCCCAGTTTCTTAGGCATTGGAGATCATTCTCATCTAATAACTCTATGACATCAGAACCATCCTAACTGCTCAGTCATCTCTCCATCTTCCTGTTGCATCACCTTCAAGCTCCAGTTGATACAGTAGGCCCCCTGTATAGCTGTGTAACTTGGGATAAGTTTCAAGATTCCCAGTAGGTGCCTGAAAACACAGATAGTACTGAACCCTATATACACTGTATTTTTTTCATATGCATACATACCCATGATAAAGTTTAAATTATAAATTAAGCACGGTAAAATTTTTACAATAACTAATACTGAAGTAAAACAATTATAAAAAATACCATCCCCTATTTCATGGATAGAAGATTTGCTCTCACCCTAGATCTTAGCAATGTCAGCATACCATTTTTATTTTCTCATTAGGTAGAGAACTTTCACCTTTTCACTTAAAGAAAGCACTTTTGTGTGGCTTCTCTCTGGTATATCTGAATTGCCAGCATCACTACTCTTGCCCTTTGGGATTATTATTAAGTAAAATAAGGGTTACTTGAACATAAGCACTGTGATACTGCAATAGTCCATCTGATAACCAAGATGGCTGCTAAGTGACTAACAGGTGGGTAGTATAGATGGCATGGAGACACTGGACAAAGGGACAATTCATGTGTCAGGCTGGATGGAGCAGGACTATGTCAGATTTCTTCACATTACAGAGGATGGCATAAAATTTAAAGCGTATGAATTGTCAATTTCTGGAATTTTTCATTTGATATTATGAGACCACGGATGACCATGGGTAACTGAAATCATGGATAAGGTGGTAAGGGGAATACTGTACTGTTCCTCCCAGCATCAATTTCAACACCAGCTTACAGTGCCTCACCATCGTTCAATGTCTCTGGATCCCAATCAATGTGGGTCAAACCAGTTGCTCTTCATTTTTCTTTATCTAGCTATCAGAAACACATAGTCCAGCGTCCTAGAAGGCTGCTCCCAACTTCTACAGCAAATCTACTCTACAGAATTTTGAACTCAAGGTCTTCTATGGTGTTTTATAGCTCATGTATCAATATTTGCTTTGACTCCCAGTAAGAGAAACCCTTAAAAAAGTGTCATAAATAAATCATGAACTTTCTTACTCATATACAATAAGAAAGGTAGAGGCAAGTAATCCAGGGCTTCCATGGCTATTTCAAGATGCCAGTGGAGACTCAGGCTCTTCCTGTTATATTCACTGAGCCTTTCTTTAGCATGTGTTTCCACCAAAATGGCAGATCCACTTCCAGCATCATAGTCATGATCTAAACCAAAAAAAGAGGGAAGGGCAAGGCATAAAAGGTACATGCTGGCTGAGTGGACCCCCTTTTGAAGACCTTTCTCTGAAGCCTTACAAATAGCTCTGACTATGTCTGATTGGCTAGTCCAGTCATATGGCCACTCCCAGGTGACGTTTTTAGTTGGGCTATTAATATTACTATTAATGTTACCAAAGCAGTCATTTACTAAATGCCAAGATGCTCTCCATCTTATCTCACTTATTTCTCAGAACAGCCCCTTGAAGAATACATTATGAACTGGAGGTATAGAGTGGGTTTTCTGCTTTCTGGAGCTACAAGTAGAATTGGGTCTTGACTACTCCAGTGCTCTCTCAACCACTATGGCCTTTTTTTCTCCCTCTGAGATGATCTTTCATGAAAAACCACATTATCATTTGGTGTCAGCATTTTAATTTTACTATAATTAAATAGTTGTTTTTCTGTGAAATTACATGGTACCCACAAGGCTGAGAATTAAGGAAAGCAGAAATAACCTAAAGGGTATGAAGAGGCTTCGTAGAAGCTACACACTGGAGATGGGTAGGCTTTTAAAAATTCCTACCCTAACCTCTATTCCAGTGGTTCTTAATTGTAACCAATCATCAGAATCATCTGAGAAGGTTTAGAAAATATATATATTTCTGAATCTCAACTGAAGAGTCTCTACTTCAGGATACTTAGCATGGAAACCACTGCTCTATTTTTTAGGTGACTCTGAAGGTCTCTGAAGTTGGCCCCCTCTGCATAGAAACTGGCTTATTCTTTCTGAATACATAGGTATTATCATGAACTCTCTGTATGCTTTGTGAATGCAGCACCTCATGGAAACCTAATATTTGTATGATATAAATAGCACTTTTTATTTCCATTTTCCAGATAATGCAATAGAGGCTTATGAAGTAAAAGTCACTTGATTAAGGTCATATAACTAATATATGGTGTTTCCAGGATCCCAAGCCAAGTCAGCCTGACTTTAAAACCATGGATTTTTCCACTCTGACATGTTGCCACGAACTGAGTCTGTCTAGGGAGAACATTCTTCAGGCATGCCAGAATCATTTCTCACCAGCATCCCCACAGACTCCATGCTGACTAATAAATGCCTACACAAATCTTATATCATTGCTTCCCAGAAGTCCCTGCCTCCATGGTTTCCCCAGACCTGTTCTGAAGGCCCCGGAGGACTGACAGATATGATCTATTCAGACAAATTGGGAACAGGTTGAAGGAGGGCTGAGGAATAAATGGGAATATCAAGCCAGGCCAGAAAATTGACATTCCAAACAATTTTCAGTTGGCACAAAGTGATTTTTCCTTCAGCATTTTTCCTCTTCCTATTTTGTAATTCATGTTTATTTCAAGCAAAATTCAGTCCATCTGTATCTGATTCATTCACACTTAATTTATCAGCAGACTGCTCTGTCAGAGAAATATATGCCAATGTGCCTCTTAGGTTTTACAATGAAATCTGGGTCTGTCTGAAATGCCAGTGCAAAGTGGCCTGTGAGAAATATATAGAGGAGCAGGTGAAGTTGGCTTCACACCTTCTTTTCCAACACACACACCCCTCCCTTTTGCTTTCTGTTTGTCTTAAGCAGCTCTAATGGTCTTTAAAAATAGTTTTATAATCAGCCTTCTGTACCAGTCTTTTTTGGTCTTCTGGCCTTGTTTCATCTGCTCATAAACATGCTCACATTTCTCATCCTAAACACAAAACAAACATGTCCTCAGACAAAAAAAAACATTAACTCCAAATACCCTTCTCCACCTCCATTCACCCTCAAAAGCATCTCCATACCAACTTCGCAGAAGTCTGCACCATGCACCTTGTCGCCCCTACTTTCTCATTCCTCTGTCGTAGGCATCTGCGTCCCCCACTCTGCCAAGTCCTTCTAATGAAAGTCACCTTGGAATTGCCAAACCCAGTGGTTATGTTTTTCTTACTATTTGATCAATCTCTCTGTTGCATCTGATGTTGTTGACAGTTCCTTCTTTCTTCACACTCTCTGCTATATAGCTGTTGGTTTCCTTCCATTCTTCCCCTCATCTTAGCTTTCTTCTTTTTGGTCTCAAACTTTCCTATCTTTCCATATTCAAAAACAATGTATTCTATGCTCTCAATTCTTAATTGAAGGCCCTGATAACAGAATATCTGGGTTCAAAGCCCGCTCTGCCACTTCCCAACAATGTGACTTTGAACAAGTTTATTAAGATTCTCTATGCCTCAGTTTCCTCAACTGGAAATTAGAGAAAAACATAGTCCTTCTCTCACAGAGCTGATATAAAGATTAAATGAATTTATCACTCAGAACATTCTTCAAACAGCACCTAATGCCATAAGTACTCAAAAGATTTAACTGATAGTTGCAGTACTAAACACAATCTAATGACTTGTAAATGCTTATGTAGTAAGGTTGATGATAGAAAATAACATATTCTAATGAAATCCTCATGATTTTTAAAAAATTATGTTGAATGTATATTCTACTCGATAGGAAACAATGTCCAAAACTCTAGATGTAAAAGAGTCTATGTGGTTTTACTCATGTATATTACCTAAATTTAGAAACTAAGATTAAACCATTGCCTAATAATTCATCAAACAAGCAAAATAAAACCTAACATAATAATGATTTATTGTTTAATTAATATTTTAACTTTCAAAGTGCTTTTCTCATGCTTTGATTGAAAACATAAAAATATTGGTCTTGTGTGGTATACACTCAAGGTTTCTAGAATTAAAGAACACTTCTATTTAAACTGGCCAAAATAATAGTAAACATACCCCACAAATAATTTTTTACTGAATGCAAATTATTATTGATGCTTTTTGATTTATTTGGCAATGGGCCAATAAAAAGTAATATACACATTGAAACAGGTTGGTGTATTAGAGTAATGGGGTTTTAAAACAGGAGGCACTTGGCCCTTGAAAAATAAAGTGAACTGGGTGAGGTTTACATGATTTTTTTATTTTAGTTTTTCCTTGAGACATTCCCCATATCATGTAGAAAGAGGAAGCTGGAACTCAAGCAGGAATCATCATCATTGTTGGCTTGAGAAGTAAGCAAAGTTTGGATTTGCCACAATGGCTTGAAAGTGAGGGAAAATCCTGCAAAGGAGAGAACATAAAGGAGGGAGCTCCCAAGTCTGCATATAAACACTGCCCAATGTTGGCTGACTATGCAAGCATGAGAGAGATTCTGAGGTATCTGGCAGAAAACTGCAGCTAGAAATATGGAAGACATTTACATTTCTCTCATCCTGAAACATTTCAGCTGCTGTTCACTCATGGGGAGACAGAATATCAAGGTTAAATCAAATTAACTATGTGGTGGAATGAAAATCAGTACTCTTAAGAGGAAAATACAGAATTCAGTATCTATAATATATAATTCACAATTTTCAACATACAATAAAAATTACTACACCTGTGAATAAGGATTTATAAGCAACAAAAAAGAAACTATGCAAGCGAAGTCCCTGAAATGATCCAGATGTTGGAAATAGCAAGAACTTTAAAGCAGCTATTATAAATGTGTTCCAGAACTTAAAAGAAAATATGACCATTACAAACATTCATTACAAATGCCCAAATATTAACCAAAAAATAAAAATTCTAAAACTAAGATGTGAAATAAGTAGAATTTTAAAATCACTGAATAGCTTAAACAGAATATTAGAGAAAGCAGAAGAAAAGGTCTAGAAGACAGATCAAAAGAATGTATTCAATCTGAAGAACAGAGATAAAACATTAAAAAAATAAAGCAGGGAGTTGGGGGGAGGTGGGGATGGTTAATGGATTTAAAAAAATCAGTTAGAAAAAAATTAATAAGACCCAGTATTTGATAGCACAACAATTTTCTATAGTCAATAATGATTTAATTGTACATTTTAAAGTAATTAAAAGAGTATAATTGGGCTGTTTGTAACACAAAGGATACTTGAGGGGATACCCCATTTTCAATGCTGTGATTATCACACATTTCATGTCTATATCAAAACATCTCATGTACCTCACGAATATATATGCCTACTATGTACCTACAAAAATCAAAATAAAAAATACTTCAATATTTGTGGAATAATATCAAGCATTCTAATATACCAGGAATTGGAATCCTAGAAGAAAAGGAGATAAAGAGAAAAAGGAACCAAATATTTGAATTAAGAAAAAGAGTATTATGCAGCCAGAAAAAAGAATGAGTTTATGTGGTATGATGCGGCCCTAAAAAAGAATGAGTTCATGTCCTTTGCAGTGACACGGACGAGGCTGGAAGCCATCATTCTCAGCCAAGTAACACAGAAACAGAAAACCAAATGCCGTATGTTCTCATTCGTAAGTGGGAGTTGAACAATGAGAACACATAGACATGGGGAGGGGAACATCACAAACTGGAGCTTATTGAGGAGTTGGGGGGGCAAGGTGAAGGAGAGCATTAGGACAAATACCTAATGAATGTGGGGCTTAAAACCTAGATGACAAGTTGATAGGTGCAGCAAACCACCATGGCACATGTATGCCTATGTAACAAACCTGCACATTCAGCACATGTATCCCAGAACTTAAAGTAAAATTAAAAAAAAAAAAAAAGTAAAAGGGTTTTACTTGGATTTGATGAAAAAATAGATACTTACAGGTGAAAAAGCCCAGGAAACCCTAAGCTGAATGAATACAAATAAACTGCAACTATGAACATTATAGGCAAACATCTGGGAAAAGATTGGGTTGGGGGGAGAAGAAACAGAGAGAGAGAGAGAGGGAAGGAATTTGAAAGCAGCCAGAAAAAAGAAAAAAAAAAAGAAAAGAAACCTTGACACATTACATACAGTGTATCAAATAAACAAATGATGGTGACATTATTAGAAGCAATAATGCTAGGGTGACGTGACAATAGAAGAGCCTCATTAAAGTACCAAAAGAAGAAACAAATCTACTACTAGCTCATAATTCTATAAGAAGAGAAAATACCATCCACAAGTGAAGGTGAGGGACTTCTGTTGTTGTCTAAGGTACAGAAAACTGGAAAAAAAGTGTAACTTTCATCCTGATAATGAGAAAAATACCAGTTAAGCCACAAAATCACAGCTTTCCTTGAAGCCATCAGAAAGCTGAGTTCACACAGCCACCAGGTAGCTGACAGGATCCTCTAAGAGATATGAGATGGGATCCTCTCAGCTATGGCACAGCACAGAAGCAAGACCTTGCCACCATACAAGCAGCTAAAAAGGAATCAGATAAAGTACTAACAAAGTGGGGCTTAGGATTTGCTTATTTTTAAAAAAAGATTTGCAAATAATAATTGTATGTATTTATGGGGTACAATGTCATGTTTTGGTATACGTATACATTATGAAATGATGAAATCAATCTAATTAGCATATCCTTCATCTCACCTACTTATTGTTTTTTTGTGGTGAGAATGTTTAAAGCCTACTTTTTAGATCCTGGAGCATGTGACTGCTGTTGTGGGCCATGGGCTGCTGACCGTAAGGGATATTTAACAAGAGAGAGGAAGAGAAGATGGCATTTCTGATAAAGGTTGTGATACAACCACAGGATTAACCCTGCCTCTTGAAGACCATCCTGTAAATGAGATGCTATGTATAACAACTTCCCACCACCTTTGTTTTTCTGTTCAGTAATCCTGGTGTGGATAAATGAAGTCTTCGCGTGTATGTTAAAAAAAAAAAAAAAGTCTACCCTTTTAGCAGTTTTGAAATATACAAAGCCAAGTGTGGGTGAGTGTGAGAGTATAGAAACCCTGGAAGCCTCACATTAAGAAAAGGATTCACAGCCACTTGCTGGGTCATTTCCATGGACCATCACATGGTGCTCAGGAGACAGAAGAGGGGCAGGATGGGAGACTGAACAGGGCCTCCTTTTGCATTGCAGGCATGAAGTAGGAGAGGGACAAGCTGGACTTCCTGCTCAGAACCTCTTCTCAAAATCATTAAGCCTCAGGGGGAGTGCGAGCATCTTCTGTCTCTCCTAGGGCATCAGAAAAGACCCATTGCTTCTTGGAGGGGAAAGTGTAGCCTAGAGCAAAAACATTCTCTGCCCCAGAGAGAAAGAGGTAAGAAACAGTTTCATGTTAGAAGGCTTCTAAGGGAGTGCCTAGAGAAAATAAAATAGTTTCAATGTTTATACTAGAAAAGTAAAGATTTAGAATCAACGATCTAAATGTTCACATTAACAAGATATACAAATAAACTCGAAATTAGTAAAAGAAAGGTAACAAAGTTCAGAGCAGAAATCAGTAAAATAAAAAATCAATAGAGAATAAAAATAAAGTGAAAAGTAGGTCCCCAGGAAAGTGTAAAACTTTGATAAATCTCTAATGAAGACTCATCAAAAATAAAAACATAAATTCCTTATATAATAGAGATGTAATTACTAAATGTCCCATACATATTGCAAGCATAGTAAGAGAATATTAACAACATGCCAATAAATACAACATGCCGATAAATACAACATGCCAATAAATTCAGGTGAAATGGGAAAAACAGTCTTGAAAAACAAATACAACTTAACAAAAAGTGACCAATACAAATTTAAAGAGCTCTATATCTTTTAAAAACCCTGGTTCTCAAAGTTGAATCCCCAAACCAGAACTATTAGCATCATGCAGTACCTTATTAAAATGAAAACTCTGCAGCTTCACCTCAGAACTACTGAACCTGAAACTCTGAAAATGATATTCAACAATTCGTGTTTTAAAGCCCCTATAGGTCATTCTGATGTATGCCAAAGTTTGAGAATTGCTATTTTTAACAAATTAAAAACATTACTATGAAAAATATTTCCACAAAGAAAATCTAGCTTCAGCTGTTGTTACTGATGAATGTTATCAAACATTTAAGGAAGAAATGATAGTAATTACAAACTTTCAGAAAATAGGAAAGAAGAGAACACTTTCTCACCCCTTTTATGAGGCCATTGCCCTGAGAGAAAAACCTGAAAAAGATATTCTAAGCAAAGAGAAAATGTAGTACATATACACCAAGGAATACTATGCAGCTATAAAAAAGAAAGAGATCATGTCCATTGGAGGGACATGGATGGAACTGTAGACCATTATCCTTAGCAAACTAACACAGAAACAGAAAACTAAATACCGCATGTTCTCACTTACAAGTTGGAGCTGAGTGATGAGAACACATGGACACAAAGAGGGGGACAACACACGCTGGGGCCTTTTGGAGGGTGGAGGGTGGGAGATAAGAAAAAATGACTAATGAGTATTAGGTTTAATACATCGGTAATGAAATAATCTGTACAACAAACCCCCATGACACAAGTTTACCTATGTAACAAACATGCACTTGTACACCTGAACTTAAAATTTTAAAAAAAAGTTAAAAAGAAAAAAGAAAAGAAAATGACAGATGAATACATCTTGTAAATTTAAGGGCAAAAAAATAACTAAAACATTAACAAATTGAATCCAACAATAAATGAAAAGAATAAAGCTGCCTTTGTCTCAAGAAGGGAAAGTCATTCTTTTATATTTTAAAAGTCAAGCAATACAATTTATTATGTTAACAGAATAAAAGGAAAAAACACAATAATATCTTAATAAATTCAGAAAAATCATTGTAAAGGCCTAATGCTCACTCATGATAAAACTTTTAATAAGCTATGAATAGAAAGAAACTTTTCTCAATCTGATTAAGTATCTAGAAAAAGATTTAGAGTTCACATTGTACTTAATTATTAAAAATTAAATGCTTCTTTGTAAAAATCAAGACCAAGATAAGAATATCCACTCTTACCATTTTGAGGCAACATTTTACTAGAGGCTCTGGTCTATGGAATAAGGCAAGGAGAAAAGGCATGGGGTTTAGAAATAATTAAAACTATTTGCATTGTTGTGTATAGAAAGTTCTAAGAAATATAAAAAGCAATTACTAGAAAAAAATGAACTTAATAAGATCATAGGATACAAATCGATACGTGAAAATTATCTTTCTATATGTCAGCAGCAAACAATTGAAAAATAATTTTTAAGTTATACTATAGCATCCAAAACCATACAATATTTAGGAGTAAATTTAATAAAATTTGTGCAAGATATACACATTGAAAACCACATTTCTGTGATAAATTTAAAAAGATCTGAATAAACAGAAAAATATACCATAATAATGGACTGGAAATCTCCATATTCTAAGATGTCAATTCTCAAATTGTTCTATAAATTCAAGGAATTCCCATTTAAAAACTCAGTGGACATTTTTTGTAAGAAATTCACCAGCAGATTCCAAAATTTACACAGAAATGTAAAAAACTGGGAAGAGTTAAAACAATTTTTAAAAAGAAGTACAAAGTTAAATTTGACTTCAAATTTTACTATGGAACTGCAGTAATCAATGTTTGTATGAGAGCAGACCTACATTAGCAGGAAACAATACAGAATCCAGGAATGTGGCACACTGATATGTTCTATTTATTTTTATCAAATGTGCCAAAGTAATTCAATGGAGAAAGGAATGTCTTCTCAACACATGGTGCTGAAAAGCAGCATATCTGTATTGAAAAAAAAAATCTTGACCCCTGTCAAATCATATACAAAAATTAATTCAAGATAGAGCAGAAATCCTAATGTAAAAGCTAAAATTAATTATTTTCTAAAAGAAAACTTGAAATAGGTAAAGATTGCTCAGGCAGGATCAATCAAATTTAAAACTTTTTCTCATGAAGACATTGATAACAAAGTTAAGAATAACAATACACATTATGGGAGAAAATATTTATAACACGTATGTCTGAAAAGGTCTTTTATTTTGAATATACAAAATTCAGATATCACGATAAAAATATAAATAATGAAATAAATGAAATTACATCAATACCAACAAAGGATGATATATGAATAGCTGATAAACATATAAAAAAATTCTCACATCAGGAAAATGCACACGCAAACCAAAATTAGGTACCACTAAAAGAATAGTGGCATCAAATATTAGTAAAGTTGGATGATAAGCAGATTCTCATACATTTCTGGTGGGAGTAACAAATTAAAGAACTGCTTTGGAAAAATGTTTTGGTATTTTATTATGAAGTTAAATATATCTCTGTGGTCTGACTTGGCAATTCCACTCCTAGGTGTTTAGCCAAAAGAAATGAGCATATATGTTTACAAAATGTTTTCTAAAATATATTCACAGAAACCCTATTTATAATTGCCTAAAACTAGAATGAATAAGCTAATCATGGTATAATCATATAATGAAGTAATATTAAGTAATAAAGATGAACAACTTACATACTCAGCAACATGGCCAGATAGCATAAACTTAATGCTAAGAACAAAAAGCCAGACACCAAAGAGGATGCACTGTATGATTTCATTTCTATGAATTTCTCGAATAGGCAAAACTAATCTATGTTGAAAAAAATTATTCAGAGTGGTGCCTCCTGGTGATATTTTAACTAATAAGTGGCTAAAGGGAAAATTCTAGGTTGACAGTTACATTCTATAGATAGGAATGTGAATTATATGGATGGATGCATTTGTCAAATCTTATGGAATTACAATTTAAGATTGTGTATCTTCCAGAATTTCATTTGGTCTTAAAAAAGGAACCATATTTTAAAAAATCTGTAAACCTCTCTGAATCCACAGCCAAGACTGCTGGTTTGGTTGACCTTGAATGCAAAAATGTTGATTAAACTCTATCCTCAATGGAAAGACACGAAATGCAGTATTGTAAGGCTCCTCAAAGTCTTCCATATTTGAATTAGTGTGTGATTTCTGCTGTGTGGAAGCCAACATCAATATTTATCTGTAAGTGGGAAAGCCTTTTTCTTGCCAGAAATGTGTAAGTTCTCTTTTCCTCTTGCTATAAATGGGATAATTCCTACCAAACAGTTTTTGAAAACGAATGAGTGGAACATTAATTTCTCTACAGCACAATTCTGTAGCTTTCCAACAGTGTCAACTGTTTGCACATGTTTAGCCTGCCATTGGTGAGGCTATGGATTTCTGAAGATAAATCTTTAAAAGAAATTAAAATGTTTCTTAGTTTATGTTTTCCCTCAAATCAATTTTCAAAACTTAATTAGCTTCTTTTCATCTTAACTTTGCTTAGTAGGAAAATGCATCTGGAATCATCTGTTGGTGTCCTCTCCATGGTAAATAAAATTCTGATGGCATTTTTGTTGTCGATTTATGTTAAAAATAGTATTATGTATTATATATTTTGAAAAATTGAAATTTCATTCAATGCCTGGTTGTGCTATAAGCCTGACAAGCTGTAATATTCTATTACTTCAGTAAAGACTTGTGAGAACCTATTGAAAGTACAGAGATAAAGACAAACCTGTAACCAGAAAATGTACTTTATAATAGGAGACAGACAACTACACTAACAACTGCAGTTATTAAAGGGTGTGACAAAGACCAATCCATACAAATAGTTGGTTGACTTTGGGTATAATTATGAGTGGCAGGTAGCCTAATGCTGGGGGAAGTATATTAGACAAGATTTCAGAATTCTTTTCCACCTTCGTTACTGCTTCCCCCATCACCTTAGTCTTTGACTGGTTTATTTCAATTTCTTTTAGATCTCAGATCAAACATCATGTCTTTAGAGATCTTTTCTAAACCTTCAGCCTATGAGGTATCCTTGTTATGTACTTTCACAACACCTTTCAATTTTCTTTATAACCTTTATCACAATTGCAATGAAGACATTTTTGTGTAATTATTCGTCTAACATCGATCTTACCTGCTGAAGTGTAGGTAACTCATTTGTTTTAGTGTTTGTTATTATGCCGGTGATTATCATATTAGTTGGTACATATTGGGTGATAAAAAAATTCTTACTGAACAACAAAAACACACAAAAAAGAAAGAATGAGAGAATACTCGAGGGACCAATTTTTCAGTATAGAACCTTTCAGAGTTCTTTTTCTCTGTCACCTAAACGAACAACATGCAACTGGTATGGCTACGCCAGAAACCAACAATGGGCATGCATGTAGTGTGAGCAAAATTAAACCCCTGCTGCTATCAGTGGCTAAGATTCCAGGGCTGTTTGTTGTAACAACATAACCTATCCTAATAGAAGCAGTGGCCACATCCCAAGTTCACTTCTGCTCGCTCACTCAGTAAAATGTGTACCAAATGCCATGGTGATATCTACAGGTTAATTAGATGTGGGCCTTGAGCTCCTGGAGCTCACAGTCCCTTCATTCTAATCAAATATAGCCCTCCCTTAGTTCAGAAGAAATGCTTTCTTCTTACATAATATGAAATTTCAGATATGAGTTGTGTAGTTATGAGTTTTGAAGTTAGATAGATCTCAGTTATAAAACCTAGAGGTTTAAAAGTTTCTTAACCTCACTGAAATTTATATATATATTTTTAATTTTTTGCTGGTGTCGCTGTTAAGACAGGAATAAGATTGCTCATGTAGGGGTTAACTCTTATCATGAGTCTATCCCACACCATGCATTCAATGGCAGTTATTTGTAATAAAATAGGAAAAGGGAGAATGCATTGTTATTATTCTGTGAATTTTGCATTAAATTCCTTTATATGAAATCACCTCGTACTCGCTGTTAAAGAAGGCCTCTGTGTCTTCCTTGTCTTACAGTATCTACACAGAGCTGGACCTGCAGCATATACTAAATGAATGTTGACTACAATTCTTTGAGGATTTAGAGGAGAGAGTCAGAAATTTAAAGCCTAAGGGTGTCAGGGGAAATTTCAAAATGTCAAGAAATTTGACACATTTAAAGTGAAATTTTGAAGGGTAGGCAAAATTTTGATATGCTGGAGACAGGGCATGATTATCAGAGAAAATAGCACAAGCAGACATGCATTAGGAACTTCCGGGGATATGTGAGACAAATAGTAAGTGGTTCAATTTGGGTAGGTGCAGAGCATATAAAATAAGAAATTTTGCAAATAGGTAGGCCAACTCCAGAATGCAGAGCATCTTGAAGGACAAATAAGGAGTTGAGCCTAAAGTCTATGGGAAGCAGAGCTATTGAGAGCAGCTAAGAAAGAAGAAGTGGAAAGAGCAGTGCTTCCGGAAGTCTGTCTTGAAATGCAGTGCTAGGTTGACTGCTTTATACTTAAAGTTGTACAAACAACATTATTTTAATTTTATGTATGAGAAAAGTGAGATTCAGAAGTTAAATAACTTGTCCTGGTTGCAACCACCCATAAGTGGAAAGATACCATATAAATTCAGCATTGTGTTTGATGCCAAACTATTTAGTTTTTTAAGACAAAAACAATAAATTTCACTTTTTAAATTTTATAGAAAATTTATAGAAAAATGATTTTTTAAATTTATAGAAAAAAACTACTCATAGATAATGCAGCTCTGTGGTGTCTTAAGCAAGTCCAAATGAGTTTCCTTAACCTGTTTATATTTTTCCTAAGATATATTTTGAAAATGCTTGTGAAGTATAGTGTTAGAAGACAAGCCATTAATACTAATGCTAATTAGAAAAGTTTCATTTAGAACATCTTTAGAATGTCTAGATCTTTTATCACTAGTAAAAAAAAGATTACTACATTAATATTTGATTTCTAACTTTCTTATTTACAATATCTACAAATCAAGAAATTCATTAACATCGTAGAAATTCATCTTAGTGCTTATCTTTTGTTTTAGTTTCTATGGGAGATTAAATAGGTATCCAGGCTATGAAAGTTCAACAAAATCCAAGTTCATGTTCCATACTGGAGGTGAAAACTGAGGAACAATTTGGTGGTGCAAGATGTAGCCTACTTAGTCCAAGTGACACAGAACTATGCACTAGGGCTCCGTATTGCCCAAAACAGAAAAAAATAAAAACAAAAAAACTAAGAAGGATCCTAGTGTGTGTGTTGAGCATATATTCTTAGTGATTCATTGTTCACATTCAGAGGGTAAGTCCTAGGAAAGCATATATAAAGAAGCTTGGTATAACAATAATTGTCATTTATTAAATGCCTACTCTGTGCTGGATTTTAAAATCCATATTGTTTGTAACCTTTACAACTCCTTTTCAGGGCATGTACTGCCATCTCTATTTGATGAACAAAATGAGGATCAGAACACTTTAAAAAATATATCTAACTCTTCTAGCTAGTTTGTGCCTAATTGAAGATTTTTGACATACCTTTTAGGAGTCAGACACCCACATGCTTTTATGTCAGCCACTTTGCTCAAGGCCTCTTTAACTTTGCCATCTTGTGATCCTGCCAATCACATCCAGTTCCTTCTCTTAAAATGGAAAGAGAAGATGAGTGCAGTTGTGTGCAGATAAGTAGGCTTGTTCCAGTCAAGAATGAACTCATTGGAACATTGTCTTCTTGGTTTTTGCTTCTCTTTTGTTCTACGGTTCACAGCCACCCTTTCCATTATACTTTTGATGAACAACTATGGACATAAAGCTCTATTAGGCAAATGGTCACTCCTGTTGCCCTGAAGAAGTTCCACCTCTCCTCATTCTACCTTGTCCTTCCTAGCAGAAAGGATCAGTGCCCTGCAAATAGTGAGAATTTAGCCTCTTGTGAGACTGATGTTGGATAGTGTGAGAGTTTCTTGAAGTAAAGAACATCACAGCATAAACATACAGAACATGGTCCAACTCAATCTAGACTTCAATGTCTCAAGTACACATAGGAATCAATTCCTAAGCTCAGCAGGAATCATCTCACTCAGTCTCATGAGAAATTTAATAATTGTTGTTTATTAAAGCTGTCTGTATTTGCCCAAAAGAGTAAAGACAAAAAAAACTTCAAAAGAATTTTGGTGTCTCAGGACTATAGGGAGTCAGAAGGACAGGTGGAGAATAATTCTTTAAGATCCGGCTCTGGCCTCTGCTCCCAGCTCCCCTCTACAAACATTGCAAACAACTTTAAATTCTTATTAAGTAGTTATGTTCTTCCCAAAGTCTTTTTCCTTCAGTTCACTACTAGGATTGTTTATCCTCTTCTGTTTTGCGAGCAGGAATAAACTTTTCAGACTCTCTCCTCACCTTATTCTTCCAAACACAGTTATTAACTAAAATTTAACTTTATTAATCCCATTAAAAGTGGGCAAAGAACTGAATAGGTATTTTTCAAAAGAAGATATACAAATAGCCAACAAACTTATGGAAAAAAATGCTCAACATCACTAATCAAAAGATAAATGCACCCAGCCGGGCACGATGGCTCAAGCCTGTAATCCCAGCACTTTGGGAAGCCGAGGCAGGTGAGTCATCTGAGGTCAGGAGTTTGAAACCAGCCTGACCAATAGGGTGAAACCCCGTCTCTACTAAAAAAACAAAAATTAGCCAGCGTGGTGGCATGCGCCTGTAGTCCTGAGCCAAGATCGTGCCACTGCACTCCAGGCTGGGGCAGAGCCAGACTCCATCTTAAAAACAAGAAAAAAAAAAAAGATAAATGCAAATTAAAACCACAATGAGACACTACCTTACAACAGCCAGAATGACCATTATTAAAAAGTCAAAAAACAATAGATGTATAGATTTTGGCATGGATGTGGTGAAAAGGGAATGCTTATACACTGCTGATGGGAATATAAATTAGTAGATCCTCTATGGAAAACAATGTGGAGATTCTTGAGGAACTAAAAGTAGATCTACCATCTGATACAACAGTTCTACTACTGGGTATCTACCCAAAAGATAAAAAGTAACTATAGCAAAAAGACACCTGCATGCTTGTGTTTATGCTTATGTTTATTGCAGCACAATTTACAATCGCAAAGATAGGAAATCAACCTAAATGCCCATCAACTGATGAGTAGATAAGGAAAATGAGGTGTGTGTGTATGTGTGTGTATATATATATATAAAATATATAGATAAATATATTATATATTATATAATTATATATTATATATTTGATATATATATTTATATATTTGATATATATATTTGATATATTATATATTTTTATATATCAAATATATTATATATTACATATCAAATATATTATATATAAGATATATATCAAATATATCAAATATATAATATATTTGATATATAATATTTATATATTTATAAATATGTATTTATATATAATGCATATATATAACATATAATATATATTTTATAGATATATATACACACCATGAAATACTTTTCAGCCAAAAAAAAAAAAAAAGAAGTGAAATAATGTCTTTGGCAGCAACTTGGATGAAACGAGAGGTAATTATTTTAAGTAAAGTAACTAAGGAATCAAAAACTAGATAACTTATATACTCACTTATAAGTGGGAGCTAAGCTATGGGTACACAAAGGCATACCTAGTGGTATAATGGATATTGGAGACTCAGTCAGAAGGGGGAAGGGTGCAAGGTGGGTGAGGGCTGAATAACTACCTGTTGGGTATAATATACACTACTCAGGTGACAAGTACACTAAAGTCTTAGACAATCCATACTTGTAACCAAAAACCTCATATACCCCTAAAGTTAATAAAATAAAAAAATTAAGAGGAAAACTTAATTATCTTACCTTTGTATTATTTAAAACAAGTTCAGATCTTTCTCTGCTTTTTACTACCCTCCCAAATTATAGACCTAGACCCATCAGGATGTTCATTAAAAAGAGGGCAGAAGTGCCTGTCTTCTTAGGAGACACCTAAAACATTACTCACTGTGACGGTTAATATTGAGTGTCAACTTGATTGGATTGAAGGATGCAAAGTATTGTTCCTGGATATGTCCGTAAGGGTGTTGTCAAAGGAGATTAACATTTGAGTCAGTGGACTAGGAGAGGCAGACCCACCCACAATCTGGCTGGGTACCATCTAATCAGCTGCCAGCACAGCTAGGATAAAAGCAGGCAGAGGAACATGGAAGGACTAGACTGGTTAAGCCTTCTGGCCTCCATCTGTCTTTCGTGCTGGATGCTCCCTGCCCTCGAACATCAGACTCTAAGTTTTTCAGCTTTTGGACTCTTTGACTTACACCAGTGATTTGCCAGGGGTTCTCCAGCCTTCAGCTACAGACTGAAGGCTGCACTATCAGCTTCCCTACTTTTGAGGTTTTGGGACTCAGACTGGCTTCCTGTCTCTTCAGCTTGCAGAGAGTCTATTGTGGGACTTCACCTTGTGATCGTGTAAGTCAGTTCTCCTAATACACTCCTATAGGGGGAACTCGCCCCCAATATTTCAATGTAGGTTCTTTCTAATTTCCCTAAGTGTCAGCCAGTCTGAGAAATAAAGAGAAAGAGTACAAAGAGAGGAATTTTACAGCTGGGCTGCCGGGGGTGATATCACATATTGGTAGGTCCCTGATGCCCACCTGAGCTGCAAAACCAGCAAGTTTTTATTAAGGATATCAAAAGGGGAGCGGATGTACGAACAGGGAGTATGTTACAAAGATCACATGCTTCAAAGGGCAAAAGGGAGAACAAAGATCACATGCTTCTGAGGCCAATAAAGATCACAAAGCAAAGGGCAAAGCAAAGATCACAAGGCAAAGGGCAAAGTAAAGATCACAAGTCAAAGGGTAAAATCAAAAACTCCTGATGAGGGTCTATGTTCAGTTGTGCATGTATTGTCTTGATAAACATCTTCAACAACAGAAAACAGGGCTTGAGAGGAGAGAACCGGTCTGACCTCTAATTCACCAGGGTGGGGTTTCTTCCCCACCCTAATAAGCCTGAGGGTACTGCAAGAGACCATGGCATATTTTAGTGCTTATCTCAACTGCATAAGACAGATACTCCCAGAGCGGCCGTTTATAGATCTCTCCCGAGGAATGCATTCCTTTCCCAGGGTCTTAATTATTAATATTCCTTGCTAAGAAAAGGCACTAGCAAAAGTTGGCAGCAACTTTAATGGATATTGGAGACTCAGTCAGAAGGGGGAAGGGTGCAAGGTGGGTGAGGGCTGAATAACTACCTGTTGGGTATAATATACACTACTCAGCGTATATATTCCCTACTTGCATGTCCATTTATAGGCTCTCTGCAAGAAGAAAAATATGGCTCTATTCTGCCCAACCCTGCAGGCAGTCAGACCTTATGGTTGTCTTCCTTTGTTCCCTGAAAATCACGGTTATTCTGTTCTTTTTCAAGGTGCACTGATTTCATATTGTTCAAACACACATGTTTTACAATCAATTTGTACAATAGTGGCCCTGAGGTGATATACATTCTCAGCTTACAAAGATAACAGGATTAAGAGATTAAAGTAAAGACAGGCATAAGAAATTATAAAGTATTATTTGGGAACTGATAAATGTCCATGAAATCTTCACAATTTATGCTCACAGATTGCAGTAAAGACAGGCCTAAGAAATCATAAAAGTATTAATTTGGGGAACTGATAAATGTCCATGAAATCTCCACAATTTATGTTCCTCTGCCATTGCTCCAGCTGGTCCCTCTGTTCGGGGTCCCTGACTCCCGCAACACATTCCCCTTCATATATACATCTATCCTATTAATTCTGTCCCTCTAAAGAACCCTGACTAATACACTCACTCAGGGCGCTTTGTCATTTTTTTCCCCAAAGAAATGCAATACCTTCTTAAAGAAACAGTTTAATGAATATGGCTGTCTGCATTCAATTACATGTGTCCTTAATTACTGGGATGTCTTCTTTGCTGGCTATTGAGCCATCTAAAATTCTTAGACATATGCAGAGCTTAGATAAAGAAATAAAACTAGTTAGTGTCAGAAGTAGAACCAGTTGACTTGATGTTTTTCTTCCATATCCAAAATAGTGTGAGAAATGGATACTAGATTTAAAAAGGAAAGGAAATGTTTTCCACTATTTATTTCTATTTTCTTATTTACTGTACTAGGCACTTTACAAGCATACAGTCTTTCATTCCTCACCATTGTCCTGCAAGATATACATTATCCCCATTTGACAGATGAGTGAATTGAGGCTCAAGGGGATGAAGCCCTTTGCCTATATAGGTCTTTCTGGAAAGCTTTGGTCTTTCCACTGTGTGCTTTGACACAGTGCAATAGTGAGCTACTTCGGGGAGGATTTTTTGGGCAGATTGATTTTTATTGGTATTATTTTAGAAAGAATACCACTGTAAGTCTGAACTTTCTTGCATTGGATTTATTTAAAGAGGAGGTGGCCTAGAGTGCTTTGATTGGATTATCGGAGTTTGTCTCCATAAAGACAAAAAAAAAGAGCTAAAATGTCCAATGCATATTTACATATCAAGCCAAGGGGAAATGAGCTTGCTGTAGTGATGCACTAGAGAAGTCACCTGTTATGCAGAGAAGCTTCATATATTATTTCACAGGGGACCTCCTGGGCCAGGGGACATGAAAATGTAACATTTGGTAGTGGAGGTTGTAGTATGTTTCATTGCAGCCTCATGCTCTGGGGTAACCACAGAATGTTGTATCTGGCCTGCTAGGGTCACTGTGAAATGACTTGGACAAATTGTAAGTGGCTTTTCTAGGAGCAATCACCTCATTGAGTCTTTTGTGGGAAAACTATTGGTAGGAAAAACAAAAGTGAGGATTGTTAATATATTGCTGAAGCTTGTTCTGTCTAATGTGGGTGATGTAACTCAGCCAGTAGGATGTGTACCTCTAGTACACAGACATTGAAGTTTATTCATTGCAGTATTTCCTGCCTCAGGAATATTTTTTGTGGTTTGCCTTTAGTCCAGTCTACCATGCCTGACACCATCTGTGGCTCAGTCTGAAAAAATAGGGGAGGCTGGGACAAGTACAATATTGCAGATAAGGCAACGTTTAAATTAATCTTACAGAAAGGATAGTAATTAGCTGGCAAAGAGGAAGTGAGGACAGTCGTCTCAGGAAAACAGTAAGTGCAAATGCACTGAAGATGAAGCAGTAGCACGATAGGTTTACACCTGTACCTGTACCTGAAATATAGCTGGAGAGGAGGAGAGGATGACCAGAGACGATGCTGAGGAGCTTGCCAGTAACTACATGTTGAAAGAGCCCTTTAATTCAGCAAAAGGATTAGGATCATATTCTGAAGGCAAGGGGCAACCCAAGGGTTTTAAGCTGAAGGTCAGATTTTTGTTTTGGAAATTTGACTCTATACAAAACAAAATGAAAGTATCCCAAAACTTGCATACAACAAAAGATACCTAAACAAAGAAGAAAGGCAAGTAAAATAAAGAATGCCAATACACGTCCTAAACATCCCTAATAGGAACAGGAAATTCACAGAAGAGATCTCATTATATACTTAAGAAATCATGCTCAATCTCACTAGTCCTCTAGGTAATGGAACATAAGACAGTAAGTAATAATTTGTGCCACTCTGATCAACATGTTTTGAGACATTGGAAAACATCTACTGCTTATAAAAGTATATATACAGTGTTGGTAAAATTGCCAAAGGCTTTTGGGTAAGTTATTTGGTAGCATCAGAAAACATTGAGAACTTCTAAAACCCTTAGAGTTGAGAGTCTCACAACTAGCAATCTATCCTACAGAATTAAAAGCCCAGTATGCAAAGATATACACATGACATTCATTATAGCATTGATTGTAAAAAGCCAAACAGAGCAAAAACTGAGAAGGAATCATTTGTGCTGGGTAGTCTCCTTTTACCTTTCCAGATCCATTCTAAGTGTCTGCTGACTCCACCATGTGGGCACCTGGCCCTCTGGTATCAGGTGGACATTAGAAGAAGGTAGATGAGAGAAGCTGGGTATTTAACCTTCATTCCACCCTGCTCCTCTTTGCAGGTGCTGGTCTTGATTGTGGCTGTTTCTCCCTGATATGATCACAGTTTTATTACAATGGCCATCTCTTTCTCACAATCACAGATCTTGCCAGGCCCTGGTAACTATACTCTTTTCTCCTCCCCTTTCAGGTTTTCTATTTCCTTATTTACTGTGCTAGGCACTTCACAAGCATGCACTCTTTCATTCCTCACCATTGTCCTGCGACATATACATTATCTCCATTTGACAGATGAGTGAACTGAGGCTCAAGGGGCTGAAGCCTTTTGCCTATGTAGGTCTTTCTGGAAGGCTTTGGTCTTTCCACTGTGTGCTCTGACACGGTGCAATAGTGAACTACTTATTTCACGGGGGATCTCCTGGGCCAGAGGACATGAAAATGTAACATTTGGTAGTGGAGGTTGTAGTATGTTTCATCGCAGCCTCATGCTCTGGATCAACCGCAGAATGTTGCACCTGGCCTACTAGGGTCACTGTGAAGCGACTTGGACAAATTACTTGAGTCTTTTCTGGGAAAACTATTGTTTCCTAGTACCTGTTTATTCAACTCTCTTTAGTTTACCTTTTGAGTGTGATTTCTCTCCTATCAGAACTCAAATGAAGACTAGAGGGTGAATTAGAGGGGGTAAGATTGGAGGTAGAAAGACAGCTGGGTGGGCCCTTATGGGAGTCCTGTGTGACATGAGAGAGAAACTAGGAATGCATTCTAGTTATATTTAAGACAATAGATTGTGTAATACATAAAGTCAATCTCTTTTTCAGGAACTTTCAATGAATTGTAAACTCAGCGTTGCTTAGGACACTGGGGTCAGGGAAGGAGGGTCAAAAAGAAAAGATGTGTTGTCCTGATCATAGAAGACTATTATGGGGATATAACTTGCCCCAAACTTGCCCCATCTCTTGCCCCAGAATTATCTGTTAATTCTCTGCATGCTTCTAGAGCTCATAGAGGCAGTGGAGAAAGCTTCTGGAGCTTATAGAGGCAGTGGAGAAAACATGCAAGTTCTGGTAGCCAGCTCCCTGAGTTAGCATCCTGGTTCCTTATTATTTAGCTCAGTGATGTTAGCAAGACTTAATCTCCCTGTGCCTCAGTGTTCTCATCTTTGTAGTGGGGATACGACTAGTACCTTTCAGTTTAGCAGTTCTGAGGAGTAAATGAATTGCTAAACATAAGGGTTTTAGAACTATTCTGGCACATATTAAAGACAAAATAAATATGGGCAATCATTATTATCTACTCATCCATGGTCATTACAAACAGGATAGACACAGAGTCTAGATGCAAGGACAAAAATGAGAAAATGAGAAAGGTGGTAACTCATTCTGCTTCTTTGCCTCTGCATGTGGTTTGGAACCTACAACCATGTACAAAGAGAACATGTGGAAGTCATTATCCAGACAGTCTCATTTCCTTTTCTGATACAGTTACCAGACTGACAGATTGGGAACAGCTTTGGAAGCAGAGAGCCTTGGTTTTAAAAAGGCATCTGAGAGGATTGTCCCTTGGCTCAATTCAAATCTCTCCCTCTCGGGAAGTTTCCAGAGCACCTGCAGTAGGGTTATTCTCTACCTACATTACACACAAGATACCTTGAGAACTTATCCTCTGCAGCAGGGAAGTCAATTTGTCCTTTAGCAGGGTCATTTATATCTGTGCATGATGTACCCCTAAACTATGAACTGCTGGAGATCACTGTCTACTGATATGTAATGAATAGTCAGTGCAGTGCAGGGGTTAACACAAGTAGCCTAAGCTTTAAAGTCAGACCACCATGAGTTCAAATGCTTGTTCTGTCACTCATCATGGTATGCTCTTGAACAAGTTACCTAGTCTCACAGTTTTAATTCCTTCATCTGTGAACTCGAGCTAGTAATGCCTTTGTTACTATGAGAGCTCACTAATTGACCACTTACTTTGTTACAAGTGAGGTCTCACATCACTCCATGAGAGAGGTAGATTCATTATTACCATTTTACAAACATGGTTAAATTAAGGCACAGAAAAGTGTATAGCAAAGCTCACCCAAGTTTACACAGTAAGTGGTGCAGTCAGAATCTGGCCCCAGGCAGCTGGAGCATCAAGCTTGTATTTCTAACCATTGCACTACACAGCTTCACAGATAGACTGTGCCTAGTTTATGACAGACGCTTAGTGAATTTGCTCCTTGAACACAGGCTTATTAAGTTCTTAGGACATGCCTGGTACTAGATGCTGGACACAGAGCAGTGATGATCCATTGAAGGTCTATGATCTCATAGACCTTACCTTACAGTGGCTAAGATGGACAATAATCAAATAAGAAACAAAATAAAGAACTATAGATTGTAATTAGTACACTGAAGAAAATAAACAGCGAGGAAATAGACAAGATTTGGATAGTAGAGAAGACTTAGTGCAATATCTTGGAGTGAGTAGGGACTCATCTTTATTGATTTTAAATACGCATGGAAAAGAGTAATTTTTGGCAACCGTAAAGAGCTAGGTAGATTTACCACTTGTAAACTAACCCCTTCCAAAGAATGCTGATCAGTACACTGCTGTAAGTTTGGAGACAGTGCTTATTCTGGTCAGGCCCTGAAACATCTTTAAAAATTATATCTGGTTTAATACCATACAGAAATGATGAGATTCGATTTTTGAGAGATGCAAATATTCAAATCAGACAGAGTAGAAATGATAGAGAAACATTCACTTTCTTTTGCAAAATATTAAGAAATCTTTTATTTTAAAGATACACAAACATAGGATTTTATATTGAAAAGTCCCACTATTTCTAAACTACACCTTCTATTTTGCTTCTTCATATTTCAATGGTTAGCTAAGAATACACAGACTATCCTTACTAGCCAAGTCTCCTTTTTGGAGCCTCAACATTGGTTCCAAGGTAGGTAAAATGTTCCAAGTGCTTTCAACAAATCATTTCTCATCCACACACCAAATAATTGATGAAGAAAGAAAAACCACAATATTTGGTGTCATACAACAATAATCATAAACATGTAGCATGCATACCAGCAACTTTCCGTTTTCTATTCCTTTAACTTGGCCCCAGGTCCACAGGCTCTGAATTCCTGGGAAAGGATGTTATCTTAATAACAATGGCCTCAGAAATTTGACACCAGCTAGTATCTTACGCAGAAGTCAAATGCTAATTTCAAAAAATGTTAGTGAGTTTTGTTGAGTTCTAGGTATGCACCACAATGAATGAATTTGTATTTTATTAGCAGATAAACTCTTTGCATATTTTTAACATGCTAGAATTTGTTCCAGAATTGAATATTTGAAGTGATGCAGAATACAGAATACTGAAAGAGAATTATAAAAGGCTTGGCTATGGAACAAAGCAAATGGAGTGAGAAAAGAACTCAGGAAGAATTAGGAGGCCTATTTGTCAGAGCTGGCTCTGTCACTGACTAGTTGTGTCATTTTGGACAGTCCTTTACACATTCCAGTCTTCTTACATACTCTAGGATTCAACTTCTCTCTTTGCAAAATGAAGACATAGAACAACATAAAAGGTTGCATCCTTGTTCCATAGGAAAAACCTAACTGTTGACTTTTGTGTTATGGCTTTGTTTTTTTGTCAGTTAAAACTTTATTTTTTTTTGAGTTTTTATAATTATATTTTAAAAAGAAAATTTTAATCATATACAAAGATTGTAAAAATACTACAAAGGACTCTCAAATAATAGAGATTCACCAATGGTTATGTTATCTTTGAATCATTTGGGAGTAAGTTGGAGAAATTATGCTTTTTTATCCTAATAGTTTCAGTATATTTCCTCAGGACAAGAAAATTCATATATACAACCACAGTATGCTTATCAAAATTATTTGCACTATTATTGTCATCAAATTCTATCCTTGTATTCTATAAGCCTAATGAATAACAGCTTTATAGTTTTTTCTTAATGTAATAATTTTTTAAAACAAGATAATTATAAGTATGAATTTATATTGTCTTTTATATTTTTTATGTAGTTACCTTTATTGATGATATATATCTCTTCATAGGGATTTATGTTACTATCTAATGTAATTTTGGCCTGAAAAACTCCCTTTAGTGCTTTCTGTAGAGCAGATCTGTTAGAAATAGATTTTCTGTTTTTGTGAACTTGAAAATTTCTTATTTTTTAGATTTATTTTTTAATTGACAAAAATTGTATATATTCATGTTATATAACAATTATTTTAAATTCCTATAGCTTTATTGGTAGAGTTTCTGGCTATCACATCTTATAAAAGAAGGGTACCTAGACAAAGAATCGTTAATTGACAAGAATTTGGCTTCCACTGTTCCTAATAACAAGTCAACTCTTAATCTTATTGAAGGTCCCTTGATACTTTTCCTTCTGCTGTCCTCAAGATCTTATCTTTGTCTTTGATTTTTGTTGATGTGACTATGTTTTTTTTAGGTGTGGTTATCTATGAATTTAATCTACTTGAAGTTTGTTGAAATTCTTAGATGAAGCCTCAAATTTGGAAAGTATTTGGTCATTATCTCTTCAAATATTTTTCTCTCTTTTCTTTTTCTCTTCTCCTTATATAATTCCCATTATGTGTATGTTAGCACACTTTTTGGGGGGCTGAGGGTGGGTGTCACTCTATCACCTAAGCTTGAGTGCAGTGAGGTAATTATAGCTCACTGCAACCTAGAACTTCTGGGTTCAAACAACCCTCCCATGTCAGCTTTCTGAGTAGCTAAGGCAAAAGGCACATACCACCAAGCCAAACAATTTTTTTTTTAATCTGTAGAGATGAGGTCTTGCTATATTGCCCAGGCTGGTCTCAAAATCCTGGGCTCAAGTGATCCTCCTGCCTTGGCTTCCCAAAGTACAGCTATTACCAGCATGAGACACCATATGCAGCTCACTTGATTGTGCCGCATACATCCCTGATGCTCTATTCATTTTAATTCATTCTCATTTCTGCACCTCAAACTAGATAATTTCTATTGATTTATCTTCAAGTTTGTTGATCTTTTCTTCTATTTGCTCTGACATGTTGTTGAATTACTTTGAAATTCCATAGTTTCTTCTACATAGATACTAGTTTTTATCTGTAACTTTCACTTCAGAATTTTGAAAGAGTAGATTTTAGTTATTTTGCCTGTATTTTTCTTGTCATAGTATGAAAGCAATTTCATCAGGTATATTAGTCCATTTTCAAACTGCTATAAAGACATGCCTGAGACTGGGTAATTTATAAAGAAGAGGTTTAATTGACTCACAGTTCTTCATGGCTAGGGATGCCTCAGGAAACTTACAATCACAGCAGAAAGCAAAGGGGAAGCAAGGCATGTCTTACACGGTGGCAGGAGGGTGGAGGGAAATGTCAAATACTTTAAAACCATCAGTTCTCAAAAGAACTCACTATCATGAGAACAGTATGGGGGAAACTTCCCCAATTATCCAATCACCTCCTACCGGTCCCTCCCTCAACATGTGGGGATTACAACTTGAGATGAGATTTGGGTGGGGACACAGAGCCAAACCATATCACTCTGCCCTTTCCCCTCCTAAATCCCATGCTCTTCTTATATTTCAAAACCAATCCTGCTTTTCTAATAGTCCCCCAAAGTTTAATTCATTCCACCATTAACTCAAAAGTCCAAGTTCAAAGTTTCATCTGAGATAAGGCAAGTCTCTTCTGCCTATGAGCCTGTAAAATCAAAAACAAGTTAGTTATTTCCAAGATACAATGAAGTTGTAGGCAATGGGTAAATGTTCCCATTCCAAATGGGAGAAATTGGCTAAAACAAAGGGACCATAGGCCCCATGCAAGTCTGAAGCCCAGCAGGGCAGTCATTAAATCTGAAAGCTCCAACATAATCTTCTTTGACTCCATGTCTCACATCCAGGGTTTGCTGATGAAAGAGCTAGTTTCCCAAGGCCTTGGGTAGCTCTGCCCCTGTGGCTCTGTGGGGTACAACCCCTGTGGATGCTTTCTTGGGCTGGCATTGAGTACCTGTGGCTTTTTCAGGTGCATGGTGCAAAATGTAAGTGGATCTACTATTCTGTTCTCTGGGGGAGAGTGGCACTCTTCTCACAGTGATGCTAGGCAGTGCCCCAGTGGGGACTTTGTGTGGGGGCTCCAACTCCACATATCCACTCTGCATTGCCCTAGTAGAGGTTCTCCATGAGGGCTCTAATCCTTCAGCAGACTTCTACCTGGACATCCGGACATTTCCATACATCCTCTGAAATCTAGGCAGAGGCTCCCAAAGCTCAACTCTTGTCTTTTGCACACCCACAGGCCCAGCACCACATGGAAGCCACTGATGCTTGGGAGTTGCAGTCTTTGAAGCCACAGCTCAAGCTGCACCTTGGCTCATTTTAGCCACAGCTGGAGCTGGAGTGGCTTGGATGCAGGGCACCAAGTCCTGAGGCTGCACATAGCAGTGGGATGCTGGGACTAGCCCACAAAACCATTTTTGCCTCCTAGGCCTCCAGGCCTGTGATAGGAGGGGCTGCCATGAAGATCTCTGTCATGCCCTGGAGAAATATTTTTTCATTTTCTTGGCTATAAACATCTGGACTCCTTCTTACTCAAATTTCTGCAGCAGGCTTGAATTTCTACCCAGAAAATGGGTTTTTCTTTTCTACTGCATGGTCAGTCTGCAAATTTTACAAACTTTTATGCACTGCTTCCCTTTTAAATATAAGTTCCAATTTCAAATCATCTTTTTTGTGAACACATACAACTGTACTCTTTCAGAAAAAGCCAAGTCACCCCTTGACACCTTGTTGCTTAGAAATTTCTTTGGCCAGATACCCTAAATTATCTCTCTCAAGTTCAAAGTTCCACAGATCTCTAGAACAGGGTAAAATGCTACCAGTCTCTTTGCTAAAGCATAGCAAGAGTCACCTGTACTATAGTTCCCAACAAGTTCCTCATCTCCATCTGAGACCATCTCAGCCTGGACTTTATTGCCCATATCACTATCAGCATTTTGGTCAAAGTCATTTAACAAGTCTCTAGGAAATTCCAAAGTTTCCCACATCTTCATGTCTTCTTCTGAGCCCTCCAAACTGTTCTAACCTGTGCCTGTTACCCAGTTCTAAAGTGCTTCCACATTTTCAGGTTATCTTGAAAGTAGTGCCCTACTCCCAGTACAAATTTCCTGTATTAGTCAATTTTCACACTGCTATAAAGACATACCTGAAACTGGGTAATTTATAAAAGAAAGAGTTTTAACTGACTCAATGTTCCACATGGCTGAGAGGACTCAGGAAACTTACAATAATGGCAGAAAGCAAAAGGGAAGCAAGTCATCCTACATGGCAACAGGAGAGAGAGAGCAGGGGAACTGCCAAACAATTTTAAACCCTCAGATCTTGTGAGAACTTCCTCACTAACATGAGAACAGCATGGGAGAAACCACCCTCACAATACAATCACCTCCCACCAGGATCCTCCCTCAACACATGGGGATTACAATTCGAGATGAGATTTGGGTGGGGATACAAGCCAAACCATATGGCCAGAGTTCACACTTTTCTTTTCTGGATGTTGATCTTTATATGTTTCTTCTTGAGAAAGATTTGATAGTTTGTGTCTTTCTAGGAATTTGTTTATTTTATTTAAGTTGTCAAATTTACGGACATAAAGTTGATGTAGCATTTTCTTTCCACGCTTTTAATATTTGTATGCTCTATAGAGGTGCCTCCTTTTTCATTTTGATATTTGTAATTTGTGTCTTATCTCTTTTTCTTTTTTCTTGATCATTCTGGCTACAGTTTTAGCCAAAGAATGACCTATTGGTCTTATTTTTTTTCTGTATTATCCTTTTTTGTTTCCATTTTTATTACTTCTCTTAAAAATTGTTCTTGTATTTCTGCTTCCTTTTGTTTTAATTTGTTCTTGCTAGGTCCTTAAGATGGAAACTTAGATTACTGTTCTTTGACTTTTATTATTTTCCAATATGGTGCTATATATTCCCTCCAAGTAAGTCAGTATTGTTTTCTAATTTCAGATATTGTTTTCCTAATTCTAGAATTTTGATTTATTCATTTTTATATTGTTTATCTTTCTCAGGGGAGATTCCCATTCTTTCCAATTATCATGAACAAGTTTCCTTTCTGTCCTCAAGTATAATTATAACAGCTACTCTGAAATATCTGTCAGCTAATTATAACATCTGGGTCATTTTATTTTGGCCTTTATAGTTATATAGTTGTAGTTATATAGTTAACTTTCTTACGATTTATCATATACAGATGACAAATAAGGTTATATAAAAAGGTTTTACATCATACGTCATCAGGGAAATGCAAATTAAAACTACAATGAGATACCACTATACAATTATTAGACTGGCTGAAATCCAGAATACTAACAACATCCAATTCTCCAAAAATACATGGCAACAGGAGTGCTCGTTCATTGCTCGTGGAAAGGCAAAATGTTCCAGGCACTTTGAAGGACAGTTTGGTGGTTTCTTAAAAGATTAAACACACTCTTCCTGTACTATACTACACTATACTATACTATGCTATACCATTACTAGCAATAATGTTCCTTGGTATTTATGCAAAGGTGTTGAAAACCTATTCCCATACAAAAACTTGCACATGGATGTTTATAGAGGCTTTAATCATAATAACCAAAACTTGAAAGCAATCAAAATGTCCTTTAATAAGTGAATTGATAAATAAACTGTAGTATATCCATTCAGTGGGATGTTATTTAGTGATTAAAAGAAGTAAGCTATTAAGCCATAAATAGACATGGTAGAAACTTAGATGCATAATACTAGATGAAAAAAAGCCAGTCTGAAAATGATAATATGCTATATGATTCCAATTACAGTCATACACTGCATAATGACATTTCAGTCAAGCAACTGGGCGCATATATTCCTGCTGTTGTGTATACCATAAGGTTATAATAAACTGAAAAATTTATATCACTTAGTGACATTGTAGCTGTCTTAACATTGTAGTGCAGTTTATTATTTTGTATAGATTTAGTGTAGCCTAAGTGTACAGTGTTTATAAAGTCTACAGTAGTGTATAGCAATGTCCTAGGCTTTTCACATTCACTCACCACTCACAGACTGACTCACTCAGAACAACTTTCAGTCCTACAAGCTTCATTCATGATATGTATCCTATACAGATGTACCATTTTTTATCTTCTATACTATAATTTTACTGTTTAGATATGTTTAGATACACAAATACTTACCATTGTCTTATAATAGTCTAAATAATTCAGTACATACTATTGCATACTACACAGGTTTGTAGCCTAGGAACAATAGGCTATATCATAAGCCTGGGTGTGTGGTAGGGTATAACATCTAGGTTTGTGTAACTATATGCTATGATGTTTGCACATGAAAGTCACCTAACAATGCATTTCTTAAAACCTGTCTCTGTTGTTAAGCAGCACATGGCTGCATATTTAATTCTGGAAAACTCAAAGCTATAGAGGCAATAAAAAGGTTAGTGGTGTGCAGGAGTCAGGCGATACAGAGACAAATAGGTGGAGCACAGGATATTTTAGGTCAATGAAAATACTCTGCTTTACAGTATATTGGCAAATACATGTCATGATACTTTTCTCTAACCCACAGAATATGCAACACCAAGAGTAAACTCCAATGTAAACTATAGAGTCTGGGTGACAATGATGTGTCAATGTAGTTTCATCAATTGTAACAAATGTACCACTAGATGGGGGATGTTGATAATTGAGGAGGTTATGAATGTGTGGGGGCAGGAGGAGATCTTTGAACCTTTCTTTAAATTTTTTTTGTGAACCTAAAAGTGCCTTAAAAGATGAAATCTTTAAAAAATATCAGGAATGGTCGTATTGGTTAAAAAGCAGAGCACAAGCATGTGTTGCTTATAAGAAAACCATGTTAAATATAAACAGAAACATAGGTTAATGTTCAAATGATTAAAAATTACATACCTTGCTAACGGTAACAGGAGGAAATTTTGAGTGGCTACAATTAATGTAATCTAAATATATTTCAAAGCAAAGAATATTGCTAGTGATTAAGAAACATTTCATAATGACAAAAGTGTCAATTTATTAAAAAGTCACAACAATTCTAAAGAAAAGCCCAAAATAAAATACATGATGCAAAATTAATAGATATATACAGGGATACATAAATAAATACAAAATAATAGTTAGAGATTTTACCACTCCTTCCTCAATAATTAATAAAATTAGTAGATACAAAACATTAAGAATATATAAATTAGAATAAACAAATAAGAATAGATAAAACTTGAGCAATTTTCTCAACCAACTTAACCAAATTGATACTTATAAAACATTCCACTAAGCACCAGCAAAGAACAATTTTTTTCAAGTGCCCATACAACTTTTACCTAGGTAGACCATATAATGAAAGATAAGTCAAGTTCAATAAATTTAAATATATTTAAGTAATACAAGGTATGTTTTCTGATGACAACTGAATGATTTTAGGTGTCAATAGCAGGAAGATACTCAGAAAATTATAAAACATTAGGAAATAAAATAACATTTTTTGTTTGTTTGTTTCTGAGACAGAGTCTCGCTCTGTTGCCCAGGCTGCAGTGCAGTGGCACAATCTCGTCTCACTGCAACCTCTGCCTCCTGGGTTCAAGCGATTCTCCTGCCTCAGCCTCCCGAGTAGTTGGGACTACAGCTGCATGCCACCACGGATGGCTAATTTTTTTGTATTTTTAGTAGAGACGGGGTTTCACCGTGTTAGTCAGGATGGTCTCGATTTCATGATCTCGTGATCCGCTCACCTCGGCCTCCCAAATTGCTGGGATTACAGGCGTGAGCCACCGCGCCGGGCCCAAAATAACACTCTTATAAATAACAAATAGGTTTGAAAAGAACCCAAAAGGTTAGAAAGTATTCTGAAATTAGTAGAAACACAACATATCAAAATTTATTGAACATAGCCAAATTAGTACTTAAGAAAAATCTTATAACAAACATCTTTATTAGTAATTGATGAAGATGTCAATCAATCACCTCTGATTACAACTCAAGAAAGTAGGAAAAAATCAAATTAAACACAAAGTAAGCAGAAGAAAGAAAATAACAAATATCTTAGAGAAACATAATAAAATAGAAGATAGAAAATCGATGAAACCAAAAACTGCTTCTTTGAGAAGAGCAATACAATTTACAAACTTCTTATAATTACAAGGAAAAGTAAAAACATATTAACAGTACCAGAAAAGAGAGATGTGACCTCTTTAACAGATTTTACAAATATTAAAATGTTAATAAGAAAAATTATGAACAATTGCATGCAAATAAATTCAACAACTTGGAATTTCTTGCAAGACAGAAAATATCAAACTTATTCAACAGGAAATAAATTAACTGAATAAAACTATATCTATTAAAGTAATTGAATAAACTGTTAAAAACATTTCCACATAATAAAATTTAGGTCTAGATAGCGTTAATTGGGGAAATCATACCAAACATTTAAGGTAGAATTAACAACATCTTCCAGAAAACTGGAGAAGGGAGCATGCTTTCCAACTCATTCTATGAGGCCAGTATTAGACAGATAATCAGACAGTGATATTACAAGAAAGAGAAACTACAGAATAATATCTCTGATAAAATAGATGCAAAATTGTTAATACAATTTTAGAAAATAAAGTGCACTTATATGAAATAATAAATCATGATCAATTGGGATTTATACCAGGAATTCAAGAATGGTTCTCCATTAAAAAAATCAATGTAAGTCATCATATTACTAAATTTAAAAAGAAAAACACAATTATGTCAATAGATGGAGAACAAACATTTGACAGAATCCAAAGTTTATTCTCATAAAAATCTCTTGGCACACTAAAAATAGAAGAGAACTATCTTAATCTGAGAAAGGACAATTACCAAAATCTACAGTTAATATCATACTTAATTACAAAAGACTGAATGCTTTTCTCTCAAGGTTAGGAATAAGGGAAACTGCTCTCAGCCCTTCTTTTCAACATTTTCAACATTCATTTCTACTTACTGGTGATGGTTGTAACCAGTCAGATAAGGAACAAAAACAAATAAAAGTAACCAGATTAAAAAGGAAGAACTAAAATTTTCTTTAATCTTAAGCAAATAGTCATCTTTATAAATAATCAAATGGAATCTACAAAAATCTGTTATAAATAATAATTGAATATAGCAGCATTGCAAGATACAAAAATAATGCACAAAAATCATATGTATTTCTATAAATTAGCAGCAAACACTCAAAAATTGAAATCAAAACTAACATTTATATAGCATAAAAATAGACATTCTTAGGGACAAATCTAACAAAAGATGTACAAGACAAGGTACACTGAAAACTACAAAACATCGTTGAGAGATTAAAAAGACCTAAATACATGTAGATAGATTGCATATTTATGGATCAAATGATAACTGTGGGTGAATATTTCAATACTTTCTAAACTGATCTATAGATTCAATGCAATTCTAATAAAAATTCAAGCATGTCAGTTCAAGATGGGAATTGATAAGCTAATTCTAAAATTCATATGGAAATTCAAAGGACCTAAAATAGCCAAAACAACTTTGGAAAAGAAGAATGTATTTGATGGATTTATACTATCTGACTTCATGATGTATTATTAAGCTAAATTAGTGAAGATGATATGATATTGCCATCAAGGTAGACAATTAGCTTAATGGGACAGAACAGAGCTCAAAAATTGACCTACCCAATGTGGATAATAGATTTTCAACAAAGTTACAAAAGCAATCTAATGGAGGAAAAATTTTCTTCAACAAAAATACTGGAAATATTAGATATGTGTATGCAGGAGAATAAACTTTGATCCATATTTTACACCATATATGAAAATTCAGTCAAAATATAGGATAAACATAAATGTAACACCTAAAAGTATAAACTTTCCAGTAGAGAACATAAAAAAAGAATTTGTGGTCTTGAGTTACGCAAAAATTTCTTTGATGCAACATAATGAAAGAAAAGAAACAATAAATTGGATTTCACCAATATTAAAAAGGTCCACCCTTTGAAAGATGTTGTGAAGAGAATAAACAGACAAGACACAGACTGACATAATTGTAAATTACATATATGATAATGGACTTTTTTCCATACTGTAGAACAATCTTTCAAAATTCAAATGTAAGGGAAGAAACTGTCTGATTTAAAAAGGACAGTAGTTTTGAATAACGTTTTATTAAAGAAGTTTTATAACGGTAAATAAGAACATGAAAAGATGCTCAACATTATTAGTCCTTAAATACACAGAAACATGGATAAATCTCAAAATAATTATGCTGAGTTAAGTAAGCAAGGCAAAAATCAACATACACTATGATTCAATTTCTATAAATCTCTGGACAACACAAACTAATATATAGTGACAGAAAACAGATTAGTAGCATGAGGGCTGGGGATAAGAGAGGCACAGACAGGAGGCATGGATTACAATAAGACTTTAAGAAACTTTTGGGGATGTTATAAATATCTATCTTGATTGTGGTCATAATTTCATAATTGTATACATATGTCAAAACTTATAAAATATTACATTTTAAATATATGCAGCAATTATACCTCAATAAAATTGTTAAAATATATCAATATATTTAACTAAATACAAACATCAATAAATAAATATGATAGATGTCCAAGACTCCAAAATATAAATAACAAAACACATTTGAGAGAAATTAACTTGAACCTAAATAAAGTGGAAAGGTACACTAGGTTCATAAATTGGAAGACTTAATAGTGTTCAGATGTGAATTTCTCCCTTAGGTAATCTATAGATTCAATACAAACCATAAAATGTCTGTGTGTGTGTGTGTGTGTGTGTGTGTGTGTATACACACACACATAGACATATATGGGGGGTATAAATTGACAAGCTATTTTTAAAATGTCTGTGATAATGTTAAGATGTAGAACAACCACAAACAGTTTGAATATCAAAGTTGCCGTACCTGATTTCATAATTTACTGGAAAGCTGCAGTAATTATGACAATGTGGTAGTGACACAAAGGGAGATAATGGACACTTTGAATAGAAAAGTCTAGAAACAGACTTTCTTATAGGGTCATTGGAATAATGAGAAAAGTGTCACTGTAGTTTAATGAGGAGATAATTTTTGTCTAGTTAACAAAATCAGTCAGAAATAAGCATTTTCACCTCTGCTTCAAGATTCAATGATCACAGACTTAAATGTGAAGCGCAAATCAGTAAGAGTTTTAGAGTAAAATGTAGGGGAACACTGATAATCTTTGAGCAGGCTATAATTTCTTAAGCAGAACATAACAATAAACATGAAAAAACATTGATCAATTGGACAATAATTTGGGTCAATAACATTAATGATTAAAATTAATAATATTGTTTATTAAAAGACAGCATTAGAAGAGTGATAAGGTCAACTACATACTAGAAAAATATCTGCAAATATTCAACCTTAGACTTATGAAAAGACTTTATCAGGGAATTTCTACACATCAATGAGAAAGTAGAAGAGCAATGGGAAGAAAACTGAAAAGATACTTCACAAAAAAACAAAATATACATATAAAAGAATGGCTGTTATGAAGTCAAAAAAACAATAGATCTTGGAATAGATGTGGTGTGTATTACTTCATTTTCAAACTGCTGATAAAAACATACCCCAGACTGGATAATTTACAAAGAAAAAGAGGTTTAACGGACTCATAATTACATATGGCTGGGGAGGCCTCACAATCATGACAGAAGGTGATAATGAAAGGGGTTTCCCTTTACAAAAGCAACAGATCTCATGAGACCTAACACTACCATGGGAAGAGTATGGTGAAAACCAGTCCCATGATTCAATTATCTCCCACAGGGTCCTTCCCATAACATGTGGAAATTATGGGATTCAAGATGAGATTTGGGTGGAGACACAGCCAAACCATATCATTCTGTCTCTGGCCCTTCCCAAATCTCATATCCTCACATTTCAAAATGAATTATGCCTTCCCAACAGTCCCCCAAAGTCTTAACTCATTTCAGCATTAACTCAAAAGTCCACAGTTCAAAGTCTCATTTGAGACAAAGCAAGTCCCTTCCACCTATGAGCCTGTATAATCAAAAGCAAGTTAGTTACTTCCTAGATAAAATGGGGGTATAGGCATTGGGTAAATGCACCCATTCCAAATGGGAGAAATTCTTCAAAACAAAATAGCTACAGGTCCTATGCAAGTCCAAAATCCAGCAGGGTAGTCAAATCTTAAAGCTCCAACATGATCTTCTTTGACTCCATGTCTCACATCCAGGTCATGCTGATGCAAGAGGTGGGATATCATGGTCTTGGGCAGCTCTGCTCCTATGGCCTTGCAGGGTAGAGCCTCCCTCCTGACTGCTTTCACAGGCTGGTGTTGAGTGTCTGTGGTTTTTCCAGGTGCGCAGTGCAAGCTGTCAGTGAATCTACCATTCTGGGGGAGGACAGTGGCCTTCCTCTCACAGCTTCACTATGCAGTGCCCCAGTGGGGACTCTGTGTGGGGGCTTCAACCCCACATTTCCCTTCTGCATTGCCCTGGCAAAGGTTCTCCATGAGAGCCCTGCCCCTGCAGTAAATTTCTGCCTGGACATCCAGGTGTTTCCCTACTTCCTCTGAAATCTATGTGGAGGTTCCCAAACCTCAGTTCTGGACTTCTCTGCAGTGGTAGGCTCAATATCACATGAAAACAGGCTGCCAAGCCTTGAGGCCTGCACTGCCTGAAGCTGCAACCTGAGCTGCACCTTGGCCCCTTTTACCCAGGGCTGGAGGGGCTGGAACTCAGGATACCAAGTCCCTAGGCTGCCCACAGCAGGGGAACCTTGGGCGAGCCCAGGAAATCATTTCTTCCTCCTAAGCCACTAGACCTGTGATGGGAGGGGCTACCACAAAGGTCTCTGACATGTCCTGGAGACATTTTCCCCATTGTCTTGGCAAGTAAAGCTTGGCAATTTGTTACTTATGCAAATTTCTTTAGCTGGCTTGAATTTCTCCTCAGAAAATGGGTTTTTCTTTTCTATCTTATCATCAGGCTGCAAATTTTCTGAACTTTTATGCTCTGTTTCCCTTTTAAAGCTGAAAGCTCTTAACAGCACCTAAGTTACCTCTTGAATGCTTTGCTGCTTATACATTTCTTCAGCCAGATACCCTAAATAATCTCCCTCCAGTTCAAAGTTTCACAAATCTCTAGGAAAGGGGCAAAAGGCTGCCTGTCACTTTGCTAAAATATAGCTAGAGTCACCTTTACTCCAGTTCCCAACATGTTCCTCATCTCCATCTGAGACCACCTCAGCCTGGATTTCATTGTCTATATCATAATTAGAATTTTGGTCAAAGCCATTCAACAAGTCTCTAGGAAGTTCCAAACTTTTCCACATTTTCCTATCTTCTTCTGAGCCCTCCAAACTGTTCCAGCCTCTGCATGTTACCCAGTTCCAAAGTGGCTTCCACATTTTCAGGTATCAATAAAGCAGTTCCCCACTCTACCAGTAGCAATTTACTGTATTAGTCTGTTCTCGTGCTGCTAATAAAGACATACCTGAGACTGGGTAATTTACAAAGCAAAAGAGGTTTATTGGACTTGGAGTTCCATGTGGCTTCAGAAGCCTCACAGTCATGGTGGAAGGTAAAAGGCATGTCTTACATGGCAGTAGAAAACACAGAATGAGAGCCACGCAAAAGTGAAAACCCCTTATAAAAATATCAAATCTCATGAGACTTATTCACTACCATGGCAACAGTATAGGGGATACCATCCCCATGATTAAATTATCTTCCACCAAGTCCCTCCCACAACATGTGGGAATTATGGGAGCTACAATTCAAGATAAGATTTGGGTGGGGACACATCCAAGCCATATCATGGAGAAAGGTGAATACTTATACACTCTTGTTAGGAATGTAAATTAGTCGAACTTTTATGGAAAATAGTATGGAGATTCCTTAAAGAACTAAAAGTAGATCTACCATTTAATCCAGCAATCTCACTACTGAGTATCTACCTGATATGGTTTGGCTCTGTGTCCCCACCCAAATCTCATCTTGTGGCTCCCATAATTCCCATGTGTTGTGGACGGGACCTGGTGGGAGATAACTGAATCATGGGGGTGGGTCTTTTCTGTGCTGTTCTCATGATAGTGAATAAGTCTCATGAGACCTGATGGTTTTAAAAATGATAGTTTCTCCACACAAGTTCTCTCTTTGCCTGCTGCCATTCACATAAGATGTGACTTGCTCCTCTTTGCCTTCCACCATGATTGTGAGGCCTCCCCAGCCATGTCGAACTGTAAGTCCAATAAACCTCTTTCTTTTGTAAATTGCCTAGTCTCAAGGATGTCTTTATTATCAGCATGAAAACAGGTTAAAATAGTACATTGGTACTGAGAGTGGGTGCTGCTGAAAAGATAACTGAAAATGTGGAAGCGACTTTGGAACTTGGTAACAGGCAGAGGTTGGAAAAGTTTAGAGGGCTCAGAAGAAGACAGGAAAATGTGGGAAAGTGTGGAACTCCCTAGATACTTGTTGAATGGTTTTAACCAAAATGCTGATAATGATACAGGCAATGAAATCCAGGCTGAGGTGGTCTCAGATGGAGATAAGGAACTTGTTGGGAACTGCAGTAAAGATGACTCTTGTTATGTTTTATCAAAAAGATTGGCAGCGGTGACTCTTGTTATGTTTTAGCAAAAAGACTGGCAGCATTTTGCCCCTGCCCTAGAGATCTGCAGAACTTTGAACTTGAGAAAGATGATTTAGGGTATCTGGTGGAATAAGTTTCTTCCTTCCTTCCTTCCTTCATTCCTTCCTTCCTCTCTCTCTTTTTCCTTCCTTCCTTCCTTCCTTCCTTCCTTCCTTCCTTCCTTCCTTCCTTCCTTTCTCTCTCTCTCTCTCTCTCTCTCTTTCCTTCCTTCCTTCCTTCCTTTCTTTCTTTCTTTCTTTCTTTCTTTCTTTCTTTCTTTCTTTCTTTCTTTCTTTCTTTCTTTTTTTCTTCTTTTTTGGAGTCTCACTCTGTCATCCAGGCTGGAGTGTAGTGGTGTGATCTCGGCTCACTGAAACCTCCACCTCCTGGGTTCAAGCAATTCTCCTGCCTCAACCTCCTGAGTAGCTGGGATTACAGGTGCCTGCTACTATGCCTGGCTAATTTTTTTTTTTTTTTTTTGTATTTTTAGTAAAGACAAGGTTTCACCATGTTGGCCAGGCTGGTTTCAAACTCCTGACCTCAAGTGATCTGCCTGCCTCAGTCTCCCAAAGTGCTGGGATTACAGGCATGGGTGGAAAAAGTTTCTAAGCAGCAAAGCATTCAAGATGTGACTTGCGTGCTGTTAAAGGCATTCAGTTTTATAAGAGAAGCAAACTATAAAAACTCAGAAAATTTGCAGCCTGACAATGCAAAAGAAAACTTCCTTTTCTGAGGAGAAATTCAAGCCAGCTGCAGAAATTTGCATAAGTAAAAAGAAGTTGAATGTTAATCCCCAAGACAATGGGGAAAATATCTCCAGAGCCTGAAAAAGGTCTTCATGGCAGCATCTCTCATCACAGACCCAGAGGCCTAGGAGGAAAAAGTGGTTTCATGGGCCAGGCCCAGAGTCCCCATGCTGTGTGCAGCCTAGGGACTTGGTGCCCTGCGTCCCAGCTTCTCCAGCCATGTCTGAAAGGGGCCAATGTAGAGCTCAAGCTGTGGCTTCAAGGGTGCAAGCCCCAAGCCCTGCCAGCTTCCATGTGGTGTTGAGCCTGCCAGTGCACAGAAGTCAATAATTGGAGTTTGGGAACCTCCACCTAGATATCAGAAGATGTATGGAAATGCCTGGAGGTCTAGGCAGAAGTTTGCTGCAGGGGTGGGGCCCTCATGGAGAACCTCTGCTAAGGCAGTGTGTAAGGGAAATGTGGGGTGGAAGCCACCACCCAGAGACTCTACTGGGGCACCATTGAGTGGAATTGTGAGAAGAGGGCCACCGTCCTCCAGACCCCAGAATGGTAGATCCACCAACTGCTTGCACTGTGTGCCTGGAAAAGCTGCAGACACTCAATGTTAGCCCATGAAAGCAGCCAGGAGGGCGACTATACCCTACAAAGCCACAGGGACAGAGCTGCCCAAGGCCGTGGGATCCTACCTGTTGCATCAATGTGACCTGGGTGTGAGACCTGGAGTAAGAGAAGATTATTTTGGAGCTTTAAGATTTTACTGCCCTGCTGGATTTCAGGCTTGCATGGGATCTGTAGCCCCTTTGTTTTGGTCAATTTATCCCATTTGGAATGAGTGTATTTACCCAATGTCTGTGCCTCCATTGTATCTAGGAAGTAACTAACTTGCTTTTGATTTTACAGGCTCATAGGCAGAAGGGACTTGCCTTATCTCCGATGAGACTTTGGACTGTAGATGTTTGAATTAATGCTGAAATGAGATAAGACTTTGGGGGACTGTAGGGAAGGCAAGATTGGTTTTGAAATGTGAAGATATGAGATTTAAGGGTGTCATGGGCGAAATTATATGATTTGACTCTGTGTCCCCACACAAATCTCATCTTGTAGCTCCCATAATTCTCACGTGTTGTGGGAGAGACCCAGTGGGAGATAACTGAATCATAGGCACAGGTCTTTCCAGTGCTATTCTTATGATAATGAATGGGTCTCATGATATCTGATGGTTTTAAAAACGGGAGTTTCTCTGCACAAGCTCTCTTTTTGCCTGCTTCCATCTACGTAAGATGTGACTTGAACCTCCTTGCCTTCTACCCTGATTGTGAGGTCTCTCCAGCAATGTGGATCTGTAACTCAAATAAACCTCTTTTGTTTTTTTAAATTGCCCAGTCTTGGGTGTGTCTTTATAAGCAGCATGAAAACAGACTAATAAACTACCCAAGGGAAAAGAAGTAATTATATGAAAAAGACACACGCACACATGTTTATTGCAGAACAATCTGCAATGCAAAGATATAGAACCAACCTAAGAGCCCATTGACCAATGAGTAGCTAAAGAACCTGTGCTATATAAATAGGAAGATACATATTTCATTCCTTTTTATGGCTGAGTAAAATATATACATATATATATATATATATCTTCCTATTTATGGCTGAATACTACTCACCATAAAACTGAATGAAATAACGTCTTTTGCAGTGATTTGGGTGGAGACGGAGGCCACTATTCTAAGTGAAGTAACTCATGAATGGAAAACCAAATACCATATGTTCTCACTTATAATTGGGAGCTAAGCTATGTGTACACAAAAGCATACAGAGTGATATAAAGGACTTTGGAGACGCAGAAGAGGGAGGTTGGGAGGGGGTTGTGAGATAAAAGCTGCATATTGGATACAATGGACACTACTCAGGTGACGGGTGGACTAAAGTCTCAAAATTCACTGCTATATAATTCATCCATGTAACCAAAAACCACTGGTACACCAAAACCTATTGGAATATCTATCTATGTATCTATGTATCTATGCATCTATCGATGTATCTATCTATCTATCTATCTATCTATCTATCTATCTATCTATCTATCTATCTATCATCTATCTATCTATCTATCTATCTATCTATTTTCTCTATCTATCTATCTATCTATCTATCTATCTATCTATCTATCTATCTATCTATCTATCTATGTATGTATCTATCTATCTGGAAAGGTGAAAAGTGAGACAGAGCTTAAGTCATCAGAGAAATAAGAAGAAGAACAATTTTAGGCAAAGAGGATATTATGAAGATATATTTTGGAAGTAGAATTGAGTATGCACAGAAAGAACAGAGGTAGAGAAATCACTAAAAATGTTTAACAGCATACTTGAGCAAGAAGAAGGTTTAACCAGTGAACTTGAAGTCAGGTCATGCACAACTTTCCAGAGAAACAGAAGATAAAAAAAAGAACGAAACATAATAAAGAAAGCTTATGGGACTTAAGGGGCACTACCAACCTTATCAATAAATGCATGATCAGAGTCACAGAAAGAGAAGAGAAAGAAAGAGGAACAAACAGTTATAAGAAATCATGGCTGAAAATTCAAATATGAAGGAAACTGACATCCAAATTCTGAAAGCCAAAGCTTCCCAAATAAGATAAATCTAAAGATGACAAAACCAAGATGCATAATAATTAAATTATCAAAAGTCAAAAAAAAAACTTTATTCCTTTTTTTTTTGGAGACAGAGTCTTACTCTGTCACCCAGGCTGGAATGTAGTGGGGTGATCTCAGATCACTGCAACCTCTGCCTCCTGAGCTCAAGCGATTCTCCTGCCTCAGACTCCTGAGTAGCTAGGACTACAGGTGCACACCACCATGCCTAGCTAATTTTTGTATTTTGGGTAGAGACAGGAGTCTCACCATATTTCCCAGACTGGTCTTGAACTCCTGAGCCTAGGTAATCCGTCCATCTTGGCCTCCAAAAGTGCTGGGATTATAGGCATGAACCACTGAACCCAGATGAAAAATAATTTTAAAAGCAGTAAGTAGAAAGTGAGTTGTCACATGGAGAGAAATTCCATCAGAATATTACTGTATTTCTCAGCAGAAACCTTGCAGACCACTAGGTAGTTGGATGATATATTGACAGTGTTGACAGAAAAACAAATACAAGAAATGCTAAATAAAGTACTTTAACCTGAAATGAAAGCACACTAAACATATGAAAGCCCATGAAAGCATAAACTTTGCTATTGAAGCTTAATATATAAGTGAATACAGAATATTCTAATACTATAATGGTGGGGTATAAATCACTTTTAATTCTGATGAATTTAAAAGACTAAAGTATAAGTATAACCATCTAAAATATGTTAATGGATATCCAGTATAAAAACATAATTTTTTACGGGTGTGGTGGCTCATTTCTGGAATCCCAGCACTTTTGTAGGCCAAGGCAGGAAGATTGCTTGAGCCCAGGAGTTTGAGACCAAACTGGGAAACATAGTGAAACCTTGTCTGTACAAATAAAAAAAATTAGCAGGGCATAGTGGTGAACGCTTGTGGTCCCGGCTACTCTGGAAGCTGAGATGGGAGGACTACTTGAACCTGGGAGATAGAGGCTGCAGTGAGGTGTGATTGCACTATTGCACTCAGCCTGGGGAACAGAGTGAGATACTGTCTCAACATAAATAAAATAAAATACAAAACATATAATTTGTGACATTAATAATATAAAGTGTGTGTAGAGAAGGAAAAGTGTAGAATGTTTGTATGTGATTGAAGTTATCATCTTAAAATAGATTGTTTTAAGTATAACATGTTTTATACTCAGCAGTAATCATAAAGAAAACGCTTATAGAAGATTCATAAAAGAAAATGAGAAAGAATTCGAAAGGTATCACTTTAAAAAATGAACCAGAAGAGAAGACATCAAGAGAGGAAAAGAGAGACAAGAGAGCTACAAACAGAAATAAAACAAGTAACACAATAACAAATATCCTTCCCTATCAATAATTAGAAAGAATCAGATCTGAGTAATATTAAGTGCCCTTTGCAATGCCTGCCACAGAATTCAGTAAACAGCAGTTTTCCACGCTTCCATGCCTAATTTTTCCCACTTTACATGTGCTAAGGAAAGGGAATGAATCTCACTCATTTTTTATTTGCAAGACTGGAAAAATGTCTAATCTCAAAAAATATTTCTTGGATGAATAAAAGAGAAGCTCCAATTTATTAAAATCACTGCTCTTAGATAAGAACTAATTTTGGCCATAATTGTGGAAGGAAAGGGAATTAATTTAGCAGATTCATTTTCTGTGTTAAATCAGCTGCTGAATACTTTACCAATGTTTTGTCATTGAAGTCTTACAACAAATATATGAGATAAACATTAAAACATTTTTCTTAAGAGCACTCAGAAAATTTATAATTGCTCATTTTCACCTAAAATTTGTTTTTTGTACTACCTGTGTTAATCTCATATTAGAATGTTTGATGGATATACTACCAGAACTCTAGTTCCATTTTGCAAAAATATTTGAAATAAATGCCTTATTCACAGAAAAAAATCATTAATCAATTGGACTTAAATTTGGATTAATAATTTTAATGTTATTAAAATTAAGCATTTTGTTTGTTAAAAGACAGTATTAAATGAGTGATAAGATCAACTACATGCTAGTATAATATATTTACAAACATCCAACCATAGACTTATGAACAGACTTTATAAGAGACTTCTACGAATCAATACAAAGGTAATACAACAATGGGAAAAAAATACTTCATGAAAGAACAAAATATACATATGAAAAGTACACAAATTCACTATCAGAGAAATGCAAATAAAACCACAGTGAGACACCTCTACACAACCAAGACGTTGGCAAAAAGATCAGAACTTACCAAAGTTGGTGTGGGACAGGGTTTCTTAACTTTAGTACTCTTGAAATTTTTGGTTACATAATTATTGTGTGGAGCTGTCCTGTGCATTATAGGATGTTTAGTAGTATCTTTGACCTCTACTCACTAGATGCAACAGCAGCCCCTGCCCCCTCCCCCTGCCCAAGTAATGACAACAAAAAATGCTTCCAGATATTGCCAAATTCCCCTGGAAGCAGCAAGATTTTCCTCACTGCCTCTGATTGAGAACCATATGCACTGGTAGTGGAAGTGTAAATTGGCATCTACTTCAATACTATCTAACAAACCTGAATATGTGCATAACCTGTGATCCAAAACCTGGGTAGGTATTTTAGCCCAAAGATTAGTACAACAAGATTCACAGAAGCACTACTTCTAATAGCACCATACTGGAAACAATCTATAAGTTCATGAGTAGAGGAATGAATGAATCCATATGCATATAATGAGTATATACAGTAATGACATATACACAGATCTCACAAACATGGTGTTTAGCAAAAGAGACCAGGCTTATAAAGAATATAACATTTCAAAAACGGTCAAAACTAATGTATGGTATTAAAAGTGAGGATAGTGGTTATTCTTGGAGGGAGGAAGGTAATGACTAGGGGGGATGACAGGGAGGGTGCTTGGTTTTTCATCTGGTTTAACATTACAAGTATTTGTTCACTTGGTAAAAATTAATTGAGCCTTGCACTATGTTTTATGTAATTGTTTGCATTTTGGTTATAATTAAAATTAGTATCAAAGGGGGAAAAATATTCAAGAACTAGAACTCCAGGCAGCCCTGGCTTGTCTACTTCTCTTTTCTTTCCAAGTCTAGGTTTAAGCAGGCTTTTTTTTTTCTTTTTTTTTTTACAGCTCTATTGAGATATAATGGATATAAAAATCTACATATTTAGTCTACATTTTGATGAGTTTGGAAACATCTGTACACCATGATACCATCACCACAATAAAGCTACTAACCCTGTCCATCACCTCTGGAAATGTCCTTGTGTCCTTTGTGTGTATGTATGTATGTGTGTGTGTGTTTGTATGTTTGTGATAAGAACACTCAACATCGGATTTATCCTCTCCACCTAAAGTGCACAATACCTTACTGCTAACTCTAGGTTCTATGATATATAGCAGGTCTCTAGAAATTATTTATCTTGCATAATTGAAAATTTATACCCATTAAGTTACAATTCCCCATTTCTTCCTCTCTCCACCCACTGGCAACAACCATTCTATTCCCTACTTCTATGAATTTAACCATCTTAGGTATTTCACATAAGTATAATCATGCAGTATTTTTCCTTTGATGACTGTCCTATTTCACTTAGCATAATGTCCTCTAGATTCATCCATATTGTTGTAAATGGTAAGATTTCCTTCTTTTTTTGAGACTAATAATACTGCATGAATGTAAATGCCACATTTTCTTCATCAAGCAGAGTTTCATTGTTCTGTCCCACAATCACAAAATATTTTTCCCAAGGACTATAATTGCATCTGCATTTAGATACCACTGTTCTATTACTTGAAAGTTTCTGTCTACCTGAATATTTAAGGGCATGAGCCTTGACACCTATCAGCTGGTAGAAAGAGGAAGTTGCAGTTGCATATATTATCTAAATGTCATTCATATCTGTATGTCTCCTACTTTTTATTGATTAGAATCAATTGAGGGCCAGGCATGGTGGCTCACGCCTGTAATCCCAGCACTTTGGGAGGCTGAGGCAGGCTGATCATGAGGTCAGGAGATCAAGAGCATCCTGGCCAACATGGTGAAACCCCATCTCTACTAAAAATACAAAAATTAGCCAGGTGTGGTGGCATGCACCTGTAGTCCCAGATACTTGGGAGGTTGAGGCAGGAGAATCACTTGAACCCAGGAGACAGAGGTTGCAGGTTGCAGGGAGTCAGGATTGTGCCACTGCACTCCAGCCTGGGCAACAGAACGAGGCTCCATCTCAAAAAAAAAATAATAATCAATCAATTAGAAAAAAGTATTTTTGAGAATACCATACATCCTGCAGCTGGACTCTGGGTATGTGGAAAGTTACAGGTCATATCAGGCAAGGGAATCTTTCTTTCCATCATTCATTTCCTCTTCTTCTGGGACAGTACTCCAAAGTACTTTGAGAAGTCAACCTCCCTTTTCTTTCTGTCCATGTGATACACAGCTGGGGTATCACTATGTGTGATAGTCTCATGGCCAGGGCTAGCCATAAAAGAGCTTGCAAATAAGATAATTTGGTGGGCATTTTGCTGCTTGGAACTAGATTGTGATTTTGTTAGTTAAGAGACAGTGGGAATAAATTTGGGGATGGAAACTAATGATGTCTCTGAGGAAGTGTCTTCCATGTGAACAAAAGAATGCTTGCTTTAAAAGACATACATATAAGCCAGAAAATAAGATATTGGAACTATTCAGAAAAATACTGAGTGGCTATATTTGAATGAAAATATAAAGATGATTTTCCTTTTTCCTTTGTATGTACATTATTTGAAATAAATACACTTTCTCTATATATGTGTGTTTGTGCATTTGTGTATGTATTTTTCCACTATTTGGATAAAAACAACATTTTAAGAAAATAACTAAAAGCAAAATACAACTATCTATTATGTTGTAACTTATTTATTCTTATTTATCCTTATTCTTTTCTGTCCAGCAAAGATAATCGCCATCTATCCCATGCTTAAAAATTTTGTTGAACTGTACAAAAAAATATCAACCAGTGCACACTGGCAAGATCATAACAGAAAAAGAGTCCATTTGTAAAAATGACATTGACATTCAAGGTTAGGTCACAGATGAATGATTATTTTATCATTTTTGATTAGTTCTTTTATTAGGAACCAAATGCTGAAGATTAAGAAAAATCTCAGAGTAATGATTACATGTAATAACATAAGCCAAAAACAATATTATTATTTGCTTGATCTTATCAAAACTAATCTCTTTACAGCCTTGCTTGGTGAGATGGGTTGTTCACATATGACTTTTCCCACTTGAAAATGGCATAGAGGGCTGAATGGCTAATACAAAATCACCCCAGCAGATTCATGATGTGGTCAAGACTCATGGATTCTCAGCCTACAGATGGGCTGGAAGCAGAGTTTTTATTAGCATGTTCTCTTAATATATGATAGTAAATCACTTATTGTCTTCTCACTCTATTCCTGGTATGTTCTAAGTGCTTAAAATATTGGTTTATTAAATAACCACATCAACTCATGGCTTAAATGATTATTTATTTATTTATTTATTTATTTATTTATTTATTTATTTTTGAGACAATGTCTTGCTCTGTTACCCAGGCTGGAGTGCAGTGGCATGATCATTGCTCACTGCAGTCTTAACCTCCTGGACCCAGCTAACTTCAAAATTTTTGTAGAGAAGGGGTCTCCCTATGTGGCCCAAACTGATTTTGAACTCTTAGACTCAAGATTTCCTCCTGCCTTGGCCTCCCAAAGTGCTGGGTTTACAAAGTGTGAGCCACTGTGCCCAGCCTAAATTATTTTATTTCTATTTTATTGTGAGAAAGATGAAGCACAGAGAAGTTGAAGCATTTTCTCAAGGACTCATAGCTGATAGGTGGCAGAATTGAAATCCAAACCTAAACATTATGGCTCCAGAGCCAAGCCTCTCTGAAGCACAACACTTATTGACCCTTCAGAATGATCTCATCTTAAACTAGCACTCCTTAATATATATTTTGAGACACAAAGCCAACATAGTCAAAAAAGTGTCTCCTTTTTATATACACTTGCTCTTCTGACGGTAGAACCTGAAAGTCCTTCTGAGCCCAAGTCTTCGAACTTAAGTTTAACCTTGAGCTCAGAGAGTCAGCCCAAGTTATTCATTTTATTGGCAACTTATACAGTTGCACAAGTCATTTCTGCAAGCAGATCCTCCCAGTAAGTGGATAAATGTGTGCTAAAATCCAGCTTGGTCTCCACTCACCAAGACAAGCACTTGCTGGATACATTTCTCTTGAGAGTCATGCTATTTTCACATGGTCACAAAAGCTGTATGTGCTCTCTATGTTCTTATAGTCAATAATAATCAGCAAGCAAGTGCCTGTGTACTTCTGCAAGTCTTCCCACAGTCCTGAAAGAGCTTTCCAAAAGAGGAAACAAGAAACTTAGATACTTTACCCAAAGCCACATTTCAAAATGAATGAGTCTGGATTTAAGTCAAACCAGTGTTTAAACAAACAAACAAACAACAACAACAAAAAACTCATACCAAAAAAAAAGCAAAAGCAAAAGCAGATATCTTACTTCCTATTGACTTAAGCAATTCTGTTAAATGCAGTGCTATGAATCTCTCCATCATCATCCAGTCCACCCAAAATATAAACAGCAACAACTAATGATCCTCCCATGAAAGCCTGAAATGTACTGCGGGACTGACAATGTGGTCAATAACCTGTAATCTTCAGAAAAAATAAAGCTAAAGTCAATCCCATTTAGTCAAACTCCAACCTCAACAGACACCTTGCTTCCATACATTAGTGACTTCTTTCTCTGTCGCCCAGGCTGGAGTGCAGTGGCGCGATCTCAGCTCACTGCAAGCTCCACTTCCCGGGTTCATGCTGCCTCAGCCTCCCCAGCAACTGAGACTACAGGCGCCCGCGACCACGCCCGGCTAATTTTTTTGTATTTTTAGTAGAGACGGGGTTTCACCGTGTTAGCCAGGATGGTCTCAATCTCCTGACCTCGTGATCCACCTGCTTCGGTCTCCCAAAGTGCTGGGATTACAGGCGTGAGCCACCGCTCCTGGCCGCATTAGTGATTTCTTAACCTGATGACCAGAATTGGGCTACAAAGGGTAAGGGGACCCTTTTAATTGAATGCAAAATATTTAGTTTATTTTTAACAATTATTTTTACATTATTTTGAGATAATTTTAGACTTACAGAGGAGTAGCAAAAATAGTATATATAGTTCTCATAAACCCTTCACCCAGCTTTCCCTTATGTTATCGGCTTACATTGTTATCAGATATGTCACAACTAAGAAACTTACCTTGGTACAGTACTATTTACTAAAGTGGTGTGCTTACTGGATTTCACCAGCTTTTCTACTAACTTTCTTTTTCTGTTATAGATTCTGGGATCCCACATTATATTTAGTTCTGTCTCCATAGTCTTTTAAAATCTGTGACAGTTTCTCAGTCTTTGCTGAGTCTTTGCTTGTCCTTCATAACCTTGATACTTTAGAGGAAAATTGGTCAGGTTCTTTGTAGAACATCCCTTAATTAATTTTTTCATGTTTTCTCCTGACTATATTGGTTTTGTATTATTGAAATGGAAACCACACAGGTGATATGCCCCTTTTCAGTATATGTGTCTTACACCTTTAACTTTTCTGCTTATGTATTTCACTCTTTCAAATGCTGTTGTAAATGGAATTTCAAGGAATATATCTGGCCCTACCCAGGAAAGAAAGGGGAGAGAAACATTTTTGGTTTTAATAAGTCTTCCAAGCCTTGACTGAGATTTACCTCTGTATGTGCGCGCAGGATCTGATGATATTTTCCATCTTGTAAGGCTTTTCAGGGGCAACTCTACTGGTAGCAGGAAGATGCTCATGGTTTAGATGATACATGGTTCTTAGTGCATTGTATCAGAGGATGCAATGTAAATATATACACAATGTCAATATTTATAATTGGTTATGTAACTTTGATTATTTAACTAAGGTTGTGACTGATGGAATTTTCTACTACAAACTTACTAGAGTCATGTAATATATGGGTAGATTTTTTAACATTGTGCAAATATCTCATTACCTTTCTCTCACCTAGTTTAGTATTCTTTGATGGCTCTTGCCTGGAGCAATTTTTGCTGTGGTGTTTCTAATGGTGATTTTTTATTTCCCTCCTTGTTTCTGCATTTTTAATTGGAACTATTTTGTAAGGAATTGTGTATATTTTATGTCTATCTGAAATCTGAAAAACTGGTTGTATTTTCTTTAATAAACTTTTGAAGGGAAAAAAATGGCCTTAAAAAGCTTAAAAACTACCATGTTGGCAGTGAGAACTAATTTCAAAGAAAATGTCTAACCTTTTCTAGGAAAGAGAAGGGAGAAAAACATTTTTATTTTTAATAAGTCTTTCAAGCCTTGAATGAGATTTATGTCTGACCAGGCAAGCAAAACCTAATGAAATGTTCCATCTTGTGAGAGTTTCCTTGGATACCTCTGCTGATAGCAGAGAGATACACATGGGTTAGGCCTACAAGATCCTTATAATGATCTCCTTCCTTTTCCTAACCTCCTCTGCTGCTTAGAAAGCAAACCTTGCTGAGTTATATTAATGCATACAGAATCATTGGCTTAAATTGAAGACAGTTTTAGGTCCCCAAATCTTAAGAGATTTTCTTATTCTCCCCCACTCCCCCAGAATTAATGACAAAAGATGATGTTCAAGATCTGGTGAGAACATAAGATAAATAAACAAAAATTAGTTGTATTTGTATACACAGCCAACAAACAATCCCCCCAAAATTATAAAAGCATTTTAATTTACAAAAATGGGTAAACAACTTGAATAGGCATTTCTCCAAAGAAGATGTATAAGTGGCCAACAAACATATGAAAGATTCTCAATAGTATTAGTAGGTAGAGAAATGTAAATCAAAACCACAATGAGAGCAGTTGATACACATTGGGATGACAATGATTAATAATAATAATAAGCAGTTTCAGCAAGAAAATATAGAATTTGAAAGTTTTTTCCTTTGTTGGTGACAGTGCCAATATGATGCAACAGCTGTAGAAAACATTTGGGAGTTCCGCACAAAAGTTAAACATGTAATTACCATATGACTAACCAATTCTTCTAGCTGCATACTCAAAAGAACTGAAACCAGGTATTCAAACAAAATGCTTGCTTAGAAATGTCCATAGCAGAACTATTCACGATAGTCAAAAGCTGGAAACAACCCAAATGCTCATCAACTAGTAAATGGATTTTTTAAATAGGGAGGTATGTATATACCAACTGTGGAATACTACTCTGTCATAAAAAGGAGTGAGTACTGATACATGCAACAATGTGGGTGAACCTCAAGAATATTATGCTAAGTGGAATAAGCCAAAAGTAAAAGGTCACATTTTACATTATTCCATTGTATGAACTATCAAGCACAGGTAAATTCAAAGAGAAAGAAAATACATTGGTGGTTTCCAGAGGCAAGACAGGGGGGAGTGGGAGTGACTAATCAACAGATACAGGATTTTGGGCCAGGTGTAGAGGCTCACACCTGTAATCACAGCACATTGGGAAGCCAAGGTGGGCGGATCGCTTGAGGTCAGGAGTTCAAGACCAGCCTGTCTAACATGGTGAAACCCTGCCTCTACTAAAAATACAAAATAAGCTGGGCGTGGTGGTGCACACCTGTAATCCCTGCTACTGGGGAGGCTGAGGCAAGAGAATTGCTTGAACCTGGGAGGCAGAGGTTGCAGCGAGCCGAGATCGCACCATTGCACTCCAGCCTGGGCTACAAGAGCAAAACTCTGTCTCAAAAAAAATAAATAAATAAATGTAGGGTTTTATTTTGGGGTAATCAAAATATTTTGGAAGTTGATACAGGAGCTATTACACAACATTGTGAGTATACTAAGGTCACAGAAGTGTATACTTCAAAATGGTTAATTTTATATTATGCAAATTTCACCTCAATTGTAAAACAGAGTTGGGGAGATGGGTCACCAAGTGAAGTTACTCACTTCAAGGCCAATTAAAATGTTACTTTTAATTGATGCAAACTCTTTAAACAGAGGAATGCACCAGCTATAAATATATACCTCAATGCATTTTCACAAACTGAATACATTCATGAGCCAGCAACCAAACTGGAAAATAAAGAATACAGACACATCAATCCCCTATGAACTCCATTCAATCACTGTTCTCCTCTCTATCACCTCTAATGACAAAGTTAATGATATCTCTTTCTGACCTTATAGAAATAAAATCATACAGTACATATGCTTTGATGTTTGGCTTTTTTAACTTTATGTTTGAGATTCATTCTCATTGTTGTGTAGTATTCCATTATATGAATATACCACAGTGTTTAATCCATACAAATCCATCCATATGGAAATGTCTGTGTATAAATAGACATTTTCTCTCATAATTTTATCTTTACAAATACTCCTGCCATGAGAATGCATAAAGTGTTGATATTTGGTTTGCAAATATAACTAGGAGAAGAGCTGATGGATCATAAGGTACTCATATTTAGATCTAGTAGATATTGCCAAATTGTTTTTTCACAGTTGTTCCAGTTCACATTCTCACCAGCAATATATAAGAATTCTACTTGTTCTACTTCCTCCCTCAAAATTGGTGTTTCCCTGAGGGCTCAGCTAAAGTCTTTGTTGTAGTTTCATCCTTGTTCAATTTCTCTGTTAGCTCAGTCATGCTTCACTTCTCTAGCTCACTTGAAGTTGTTGTTGCTGAGAATCTTCCCATCATAAACTCCCTGCATTCAAATCTTTGTCACAGAAGAGCTTACCTTGTTCTATCTATTTATCTATCTATCTAGCCATCCATCTATCTATTTCTATTCATATACATATATACACACACATAGACACACACATTGGATATAAGTTGTGTATTATATATACACATTATGTTGTATATATTTATATTATATATACATTATATATATTATATATGTGTGTGTGTGTATGTGTGTGTATATATATATATATATAAAATCAAGTCTAACCTGCCTATTTCTGTACTTGGCTGTCTGTCTTTTACATATTACTCAATAAAAGGAACTCATATATTTTTTCAGAGTTTTATATCTCTCAATACCTTTTCTAAGAGTTGCATTTTTAAACTTTTACTAGTTCTCTTGATGAACAGAAAATTTGAATATAATACAGTAATCCACGCTTTGTTACTTTATAATTAGCACTTTTCATGTCTTTTTAAAGAAATGTTTGCTTATGTCAAGGTTGTAAAAATATTCTCCTATGCTTTCATCCATTAGTTTATTGGTTTACTTTTCCAATTTAGATTGGTAATTCATCTGGAATTGACTTTTGTGCACAGTGCAAGATCGAGTTCAAAATTATTTTTCTGTATGGATATTCAATGAATCCAATATCTTTTACTGAAAATATCACATTTCCTCATTTCACTGCAATAACATCTTTATTATAAATCAAGTGACTGTATATGTGAGAGGGCTTTAATCTGTCCCACTATCTGTTTCTATGCCAATATCAGAATGTGTTTATTACTACCCCTTTTTAATAGGTGTTGCTATCTGGTAGTATAAATTCTCCAACTAAGTTCTGCTTCTTTTAGATTACTTTGTTTCTTCTTGGCCTTTCCCATTTTCTGACACTTCACGTTTGTCAATTTTCGCAGAAAGAGTTTGTTGAGATTTTTATTCTGATTGCATTAGATTTGTTTATTATTTTGAAGGAGCATTGACCATTTAAAAATATTGAGTCTCCAACTTAGGAACAAGAATCTCCACTTCTCTTAATAATTAATGTTTTGTTGTTTTTATGTGGAAGTCATCAACATACATTTTATTAAATTTAAGTATGTGGTGTTTCTGATGTTAGTCTCATTAAGCATAATTTTTGAAGTTTAATTTTCTATTTTTAAATTTCAGTATATAGGAATATGATTAATTTCTGTAATTTTGTAGCAGCTTTGCAAAATCCTCCCATTAATTCTAATAGTTTGCCATTTTTTTCTTTTGAATTTTCTACATACACAATCATGTCACTTACAAATGACAGTTTTATTCTTTTGTTTTCAATTCCATTGACTTCCTCCCCAGCCCCTTCCCTTTATTTTCTGTCTAGGGCTGCCAAGAAGACTTTGAATGGAAGTGGTGATAATGGATATCTTTGTGTAACTCCAATTCCAGTAAGAAATATCTTGAATATTTCACCAGTAATATGACAGGTGCTAGAGGTTTTTGGTAGATATTATTTGTCAGATTAATGATATTTCTATATCTTCCCACTTGGTTAGGAGGGTTTATCATGAATTAGTTTTGTGTTTTATTGAATTCTTTTCTTGCATTATTGAGATGATTATATATTTTTCTCCCTTTGCTAATGTGATAAGATACATTAATGAACTTTAAATGGTAAATTCATTTTTAAATTCCTGGAAAAGCCAGATGTGTCCGTGGTGTATTATGTTTGTAAATATTTCTTGATTTAATCTGCAAATATTTTGTTTAGGATTTCTAAATCTGTGACCACGAGAAATGCTGATTTGTATGTTTTTTAATGTAATAGAGGTCAATTTAACTGGAAGTCTCACATTGCATAGTCTATTCTATTCTATAATATATACTTTTCTAGTATAAAATATTTAGGATTCCATGGAGTAAAATTGTATTTTTGGCCAATGATAACACACATATACTGTGGGTTTGCCTACTAGTTAACATTTTACCTGGCTTGTAAGAACCTCAGAGTAAGAGTATGAGCTAACACAGTATTTGACAAATATCTAATGTGTTTCTGGGTCTCAGGCAAAGCAAAAGTGATTGCCCCTGACCTAGGCCAAGTCTTGCTGGAAATCTTGGTATGGCCAATTAATGAAAATAGAAGTCACTATGGTATGTGTGTGGTGTCTGGGGGTGACAGTTTACAGGATTGCTAAGGGCTTACTTGGACCCTGATAGTCTCTCTAGGCAATTGGGTGGATACATAAAAACAGCACTGGGAATTGTTCCTCAAACACACACACACACACACACACACACACACACACACACACACACACAGAGAGAGAGAGAGAGAGAGAGAGAGAGAGAGATTTAAATTTTATTCTATTTTATTTTAAGTTCTGAGATATATGTGCAGGATGTGCAGGACAGGCAAGTTTGTTACATAGGTAAAGGTGTGCCATAGTGGTTTGCTGCACCTATCAACCCATCACCTAGGTATTAAGCCCCACATGCATTACCTATTTATCCTGATGCTCTCCAACCCCCTGCCTCATCAACAGGCCCCAGTGTGTATTGCTCCCCTCCCTGTGTTCACGTGTTCTCATTGTTCAGCTCCCACTTATAAGTGAGAACATGTGGTGTTCTTATTTTCCATCTAGTCTAGGCTAGGCTACGTACAAGGAGTTATAAAGACATGTGAACATCCACAATTGATGCCTTTAAGCTATAACAGTATATTGGGAACATAAGATACGTGTATCAATACTATTGATAAAGTTAAAAGAATAATTTCTTCATCTGGTGGTATGTAGAGCTGTATACTTGGAAGGGTTTCCAAATTATAATGAGATGAAGGCATGAATACATTAAAATGAATATTTTAATGTATTTATGTGCTTGCTAAAGAAAGAGAAACCTTCAAAGACAAAAAATTAAAAATAAAGAATAAAAGAACAAGAAAATAAGAGAGAGCTGATATAAGATTAGGAAGAATGGAACAGTATCTTGTACAGGACACAAAACCAGGTTTTCTCTGGGAATGAATGCCAGTAGCAGCATTAGAGTCTGGAGACTAATCATTGGATCCTCTAAACAGTAGGAGAATTACACTTAAGACTCCCACATTAAATCAGATTCCTGAAAGATGGAAAACAAGGTTCAAAATTTGATGTGTCCTCTGGCTCCCAGCAGACACAAAAGTAAATCTTCTGTGGAGGAAAGTGTCCCCAGTTTAGGTCCTCAGGGTTTTCATAGATAATTTTCTACCAAATATGAGCTCACAGTTCCAATCACTAAAAAAACACACAAGAACAGAAGCTAGTACCAGCAAAAACAAACGAAAATGTTAAATATTATAATGATCCAATATGGCATGTAAAATAACTCTGTAGAACATGTCTAAAAATAAAGTAAGAAACTGGGATTTTGAAAGTAACAAGCTATAAACAATGACCAGCTATCTCCCTTTCCCTCCTCCAAAAAATACGGAGAAAAAAAATAAACAGGCACATTAAAAAAACTAACATACAAATTAGAACTCCAAGAAATGAAGAACAATTTCATTAAAATTAAAACCTTGGTGGATAAACAGAAGATTAGGCATAACTCAAGACAGAGTTCATCTAAGATAGCTCTGATGCTAGAACACAACACAAAGAACCCAGGAAATAGAACATATCAGAAACAGGTTCAGGGACATAGAGGATGGAATGATACACACCGTTTTCTAACTGAAGAACACCATGGCCACCACCACAATATAAAGAGCATCTTTAAGGCAGCCAATAAAGAAAAGCCCCGTGTCTACAAAGGAAGAGAAAATGGACTAAGAGTAGACTTCTCAACAATAAAAATCAAAATCAACATGAACGAAATGACATGAATGAAATAATTTCAAGGTAGTGAGAAAAAAGCCAACGTGAATCTAGAATTGTGTATCCACAAATTATCTTTTTTTTTTTTTTTTTTTTTTGAGATGGAGTCTCGCTCTGTCACCTAGGCTAGGGTGCAGTGGCGTGATCTCAGCTCACTGCAACCTCCATCTTTCTGGGTTCAGGCAATTCTCCTGCCTCCGTCTCCCAAGTAGCTGGTACTACAGGGGTGTGGCACCATGCCTGGCTAATTTTTTGTATTTTTAGTAGAGACAGAGTTTCACCGTGTTAGCCAGGATGGTCTCGATCTCCTGACGTCATGAGCCGTTCACCTTAGCACCGCAAAGTGCTGGGATTACAGGTGTGAGCCACAGTGCCTGGCCCACAAATTATCTTTTAAGAAAGAGAATAAAATGACTAGTCAAATAAATGTAAACAAATTATTAATACCAGCAGGTGTCACTAGAGCAGTGTTTAAAGGATTAACTCCAGGAAGAATAAAAATGATTTCCAAGGGAAGGTCTGAAATACAAAAAGAAAACAAGCATTATCTATGTAAAACAATAATTTTAGTAATGATTAATTTATGGGTTACAACAAAGTACCCAAACATACAACAATAAAATCACATAATCCAGGGATTGAGGGCCAACTCTGTCATAATTTTTGAATTTTTGAATTTCAATTCAGAATGCCAGTTATGATACTAATTGACTTTTGACAAGTACGCATAGTAAAGTTTTAAGGTTAACCATTCAGAGACTGGAAATAAAGCAACTAACTTCCAGACTAGAGAGATTTAAAAAAAATGTAGAATAAGAAAAATATCAATTAATCAAGATAAAAGAATAGAGAAACAGAAGATTAGAAAAGCAGTGGAAAAAGTATAACATAAATTGACAGGAATATGTGCAAATATACCAGAAATCACAATAGATATGAATAAACTAAAGTCACCAGCTTCAAGGTAAATATTGTCAAATTGGATTTTTTTAAAGCTATATGTTCTATACAAATGGCACACCTAAAACACAGGAATAAAGGAATGTTGAAAATAAAAGGATTGGGGAAAAAAGATACACTAGAAAAAATACTAACCCAAACAAACTGAAAGCAATTTTATTAATATCTGATAAAAGCAATCTTTTTTTTTTTTTTTTGAGGCAGAGTGTTGCTCTGTCACCCAGGCTGGAGTGCAGTGGCACAGTCTCTCTTCACTGCAACCTCTGCCTCCTGGGCTCAAGCGATTCACGTGCCTCAGCCTCCTGAGTAGCTGGGATTATAAGCACCTGCTGCCACGCCAGGCTAATTTTAGTAGAGACGGGGTTTCACCATATTGGCCAGGCTGGTCTTAAACTCCTGGCCTCAAGCAATCCACCCACCTTGGCCTCCCAAAGTGCTGTCATTACAGGCCTGAGCCACCATGCACAGCCTGATAAAAGCAATCTTAAAATAATAAGCACCCTTAGAGGGAAAAGGTTATTGCATAATGATACCTCACCAGGAAGATATTCTAGTGTAACCTTTTACACATCTAACAAAATAGCACCAGATAATATTTGACAGAAACACAGGAAAATGTGACAAAAACAAAAATTGCTATCACTTTGAAGAATTTTTAGGTTTCTCACTGTACATATAAATTAAACCGACAAAAGTAAACATATAGAAGATTTTATCAACAAGATTATGAAGATTTACTTAATGAACATATAATAATGGAAAATGTTTCCAAAGTGCCAGGTACTGACGTGCTTTGCTAATTTAACTAATTTATTCCCATTGACAACAGTATGGGATAGATCCTATTATAATCCCCAATTTACAGATGCTTAAACTGAAGCACAGAAAATTTACTAATCTTCCAGGTTTCATAGCTTCTAGTGACACAGCTAGTAGGCAGTCGGGATTTGAAAACAGGCATTCTGGTTCTAAAGTCAGCACTTTGAACTGCTGTACCATTTTGCCTGACAACCATGCATACAACAATTACAGCATATATCCTTTTTCAATTATATGTACATCGTATACATACTAGTTTATAAAGCAGTACTCAACACATTGCAAGGAATAGGCCTCGCACAGCACGTGTTCTTTGACTATGATGAACAATTAAGTTAGTAATAAATAATAAAAGTTTAACTAAAGTGTCACATGCATTGGGGAATTTTAAACATTCTTAAATTATAGGACAAGTAAATAATGAAACTTCTTTTAAAATTAAAACTATAATGATAATAAAAACACTAATCTATCAACATTTAGAATATGAGGAAAACTGTTTTCAAGGGTTAAGTTAGCCGCCTATAATCATATTAAGAAATAAAAATGGCTGTAAATTATTAATGCAAGCATCTAACTTAACTGGTTAGAAAATAGCAAGACTAAAGCAAATAGAATTAATGAGTTCAAAAGAGTGATATAAACAAAAAGTAATGAAATTTAAACAAAATTAAAAACAAAAGTCAACAAAGCCAAGAAATGGTTTGTTGAAAATGCTAATGAAATTTGTAAACCTCTAGGAAGGTTTACCAACATGAAAAAAGAGACAGTAAGTAATATTAGGCATGAAAACAGAGACATATCCACAGATACAGCAGATGATAATACATGAGAATAGCATGACCAATTTTATATTAAAATTGATAACTAAAATGAACATATTTCTAGATAAATATAATTCACTGAAATTGACTCAATAAGAAACAGGAAGTTTGAATCACTCTGTACCATTAAGGAAAAGTTAAATAAATAATTGAAAGTCTTCCAAAAAATACTTTCAGGACACTGAGGGAACCAAAGCTGAAAGAGAATACCAAAATCACTAATATAAAGATTTTTTAAAAGTGTATAAATTGGACTGTACATAAACCCTAAAACTTCTCCTGTGGAGCTCTATATTCTCCTTTATTCCTTATCTTCTCTCTGTTGGCGGTCTCCTAGGTTCTATAGTAGGAGTCAGCAAACTTTTTTAGTAACAACAGGTGATAACAGATATTTTAGGTTTTGTGAGCCACATAGTCTTTGCTGCAGCTACTCAGCTCTGCTGTTGTAGTGCAAAAGCAGCCACAGACAATACATAAATAAATGGATTTATGTTCCAATAAAATTTGTTTCAATAACTTGTGAGTGCTAATAAAACTTTATTTATAAAAGCAGACAGTGGGCTGAATTTTGCCTTTGGGCTATAGTTTGCTGATTCCTGTTCTAGGGCAATAGTTCTTCATCTGCTGTAATTTGGAAAATCTGAGGATCTTTAAAAAACACTGACGATGTTTGGCTCCTACTCCCAGATACTCTGATTTAATTAGCATGGCATAGGAGCTGGGCATCAGAGTTTTGTATTGTCTTGCTTTGTTTTTTTAAGTTACCAACTTTACCCTAACATGCAGCAAAATCTAATGTGATAGCAGAGTCACGAGGTGGAATGAACCGGGGAATTTATTAACTGCTGAGAATAGAGTCCCTGTTGCCAAATTTCATTCAGCTATGGTGTCAGCAAGAAATATACTCTTATTGTGAAAAGTCTTTGGGACTTTTCACTGAGGTGGTTTGATACAGAATTACTCCGACTAATACATTAATTGGTAAATGGCAGTATTGCCACAGAAAATAAATATGTGTCTTTGGCTTTGTGGTTGGTCAGCTAGAAAAATGATATCAGAGGCTGTGTAGATAACAGACCATATTATGTAGTACAAGAGCATTTGGTAAAAGAGTTGCATGCCATAAGGTGTAAAGCAGACCATTCACTTGGAGAAATATAGCTTTAAGGTACATAGTTGGAAAAAAAAAAAAACACAACAACAGAGTGGGTATAGGTTGCTTTTTTTTTTCTTTTTTTTTGAGATGGCATCTCACTCTGTTGCCGTGCAGTGGTGTGATCTGTGATCTTGGCTCACTGCAACCTCCGCTTCCCAGGTTCAAGTGATTCTCGTGCCTCAGCCTCCTGAGTAACTGGGATTACTGGCATGCACCACCATGCCTGGCTAATTTTTTGTATTTTTAGTAGAGACAGGGTCTCACCATATCAGCCAGCCTGGTCTCGAACTCTTGACTTCAGGTGATCCGCTCACCTCAGCCTCCCAAAGTGTTGGGACTACAGGTATGGGCCACGGTGCCCAGCCTATCTTGCCTTCTTTTGGCTGACATTGACAAGAGATAATGGAAAGAGATGAGCTCCATAAAGAATTTTCCAGTTTGGAACCTCAAATGCAAGATAATTAAAAAGATTCCAGAAATTTGTGGCATTAAATGTTTAGAAAAACCTACTGCTTCTAGGTCTCAAACAGTGAAAGATGAGAAGGTAAATAAATAAATAAATAAATAATTTTTAAAAAGCAATTTACATAGCAAGAATTCAATAAGTAGTCTGAATAACAAAAGGAAAAGTAATTTGGCCCTTCAGTAAAGATAATTCTGAAAAGAGCTACAGTTATCTCTCAAGCTTACTATTCCAGATAACCTCAAGGTTGCTGTCAACACATAAAGAGGGGACATGAGGAAGCCTATGAGGAGGATGCAAAAAAAAAAAAAATTTAAAAACTCTATCTGGGACAGAATGTTGGGTGTATTCACTAGTACATGAAACTGATTGGAATCAAATAAGTCATAAGCCCACAATATTTTTGAGGAAACAATATTGCCATGAAAGCATCATCCCAGTTCAAAACCCTGCGAGGGCTTGGCAAAGCTTAGAACAACTTTTGGATTGGATATAGGCTGCAAAGTATAAGTAGCCCCCAAGGAAGGCATTCCCAAAGGTCCACTTCAATTGTGGCATAGGAGTGTAATGGATAGGAGAGAATGTCTGAGTTTGCAGCCAAGAGCCACTGAAAACAATGAGTGCCCAAAGAAGTATCGTTCAGAGAACAAAATCAGGGCTTGTCCATGAACTTTCTCTCTTCTCCATAGAGGACCTTCACAATGTCTCCCCAGCGAGATTTCAAACTTGCATTAGTCCAGTAACTGCTGTGTGTCTCCTATTTACCTCTTTTCTGAATAGTTACCCAGAACCTGAGAACTCGTTGTCAACTGATGGAGAAAACTATGCATCAGTGAAGTATCTTGGACCTTGAGCTAGATGAGGTGACTTAGTGGGACTTTGGCTTATTTCTCCTGGGAACAAGCTGAGTGTATTCTATGTATGGGAAGAATAGTAAAATGGATATTCAGTAACCAGAGCTGAGGGCTGAAGCAGAAACAATGTGATGTGTTGTCTAAAACATGCTACATGGTTCCTTTTTCTTCTGGAAACAGCTAGACTATGTTTCTCAACTCTCATTGCAATGAACAGACCAAAGAAATATGAGTGGAAGTTATAAATGCTTCTTCCAAGTCTGGCTTCTAAAATCTCCTGTGTGATACTTCACATGCTCTTTTTCTCATCCTCTGCAGCTGAATGAAATGAATATAGAGGAGAACTGAAAGGCCACGGAGGATCTGAGCCACTACATGGAAAGAGCAAGGGTCCATGAATGACAGCTTGAAACAGGGTCCCTCTCTGCTGCCAACCTGCATGGATGGAGACATGAATAAGAAATAAGCACTACTGAGTCAAGACAGAGAGATCTGAAGGTTGATTGTTATAGCAGTTGGACTTCCCTATTATCTAATATACTGTGCTATCTTCCAATGCTTAGCTAGTAAGGGGGGCTCTAGGGATACCAGTTAAAGAACTCTGGAATGCATCCCTTGCAAGTCTGAGATATGAAAGGCCACAATTAGGTCATGTTAAGAAATCTAAAGCTGACTGTAGACTGAAGTCTGGCTTCAGTAAATATGAAAGAGAAAAGAAGAGCTGGCTAACTGCTTTGAATTAGAGCCAGGAGAGACTGTTGCATTGCTACTGACCTGCAGTTAGAAAGTTCATCAGGGCAAGGAGCCAGTGATTGTTTCCCAGGGAACATGTGTGGGCCAATGATACAGAGCTCACTGGAGTCTTGGTTGGTTTTGTCCAGCAGGTCTGCCTGGAGGGAGAAGGAAAACTTACAAAAGGAGACTGGGGGTATACCTGTGTGTGCAGGCCCAGATAATGAGGACAGATCCCCAGAGACCTCCTAGAATAGCTAGAAAAGCCTGGGGTCAAAGAAGCTGCAGGGGAGGAGTGTCCAACATGAAACCTCTGAGGAGTTCAGGGAAACACCCCAAGAGAAAGGAAGCAGCTTTAATCTTCGGCAAGGCCTAGAGAGTGAGAAGTCAATCAGGAATAATAAATGACCCATCTCCTTGTCCCCTGTACCCTTTGAACCAGAGGGGAGCAAAACAGAAGCTAGCTAATGAAAGATGTGTTATAGAATTCAGGGTAACTGAGGTTATGCTGCAGAAACAAATAACAAAAAGATCTCGAGGAATTCTTGTTTAAGTTCTTTTTTTCTTCACATACATTTATTTTCTGTTCACACTACAGTCTGTTATCAGTTAGCATGGGTTTCTGTTCAGCATAGTTCAGGCAGGCACACAGGCCAATAGAGGTTCTGTCTTGATACATATTTCCAAAAGACATTGTCATTGCATAAGCACAGCATTGGAACACTGTGTGACTGTCCTATGGACCTCAACTGTCCCATTTTTAACCACTGTGTGACTGTCCTGTGGACCTCAACTGTCCCATTTTTAAAATGGGAATTCATGTAATGAGGCAGAAAAAAGGAACAGCACATATCGACATTTCTCAATTTTTTAAAAAGAAATGTATGTGTGTGTTCATCTATCCCAGATTAGAGGTTTTTTTTTTTTTTTTTTTTTTTTGAGACGGAGTCTCGCTCCTGTCGCCCAGGCTGGAGTGCAGTGGCGCGATCTCCGCTCACTGCAAGCTCCGCCTCCCGGGTTCACGCCATTCTCCTGCCTCAGCCTCCTGAGTAGCTGGGACTACAGGCGCCCGCCACCTCGCCCGGCTAATTTTTTGTATTTTTAGTAGAGACGGGGTTTCACCGTATTAGCCAGGATGGTCTCGATCTCCTGACCTCGTGATCCGCCCGCCTCGGCCTCCCAAAGAGCTGGGATTACAGGCATGAGCCACCGCGCCCGGCCAGAATATTTTAATTAATTTTTTTCCTCTAACATATTTCACAAAACACACTTTTGCAAAGACCAGAATGCAAGCACACCTCTGTATTTTATGTCGTTGCTGTTGTTGCCATCATACTCCTCTGAGAGTGTATGGATGTCCACACCCAACTTTCTTGGTAAAACAGCATCCTATTTTTATCTGTTGGATTTTCAATTCTAAGATTCAAATCCAAGCATCTTCTTGCTTGTAGGCAAAGTGACCACTAGAGGGAAGCAACTGCCAGGCAGAGCAATTTCTTCACGCCATGGGTAATTTGATCCCTGTGTGTCATACTCCAAGGGTTTGGACAGAATACCTAGTTCTAACAGGAAGTTAGTAGTCACGGAGCCTGGCTACTGCCAAGCTCTTTCACTGACTTTGATCAAACCACACTTGGGGCTGCATGCAGTGGTTTATATCTGTAATCCTAGCACTTAGGAAGGCCTAGGTGGGAGGATTGCTTTAGGTCAGGAGTTTGAGACCAGCCTGGGCAAAATAGGGAGACCTTATCTCTACAAAAAAGTAAAATAGGCATGGAGGTGCACAACTGTGGCCCTAGCTACTAAGGAGGATGAAGTGGGAGGATCGCTTGAACCCAGAAGTTAAAGGTTGCAGTGAGCTATGATTGTGCCACTGCACTCTAGTCTGGGCAACAGAGCAAGAACCTGTATCTAATAAATAAATAATAAACAAACAAACAAACCACATTTGGGCTCTGTGTCCCTGGGTCTTTATAGACACAAAGTATAGCCTTGGGAAACATGAGTGGCCTTTATTTATTTTTGTGAAACTCTCCCAGTAATTCTTTTTATAAGGTTCTTCCGTCACCTCTTTTAAGACTAACTGGAGCGGTAACCCCTCCTTGGGCTCAGAGATGACGTTCTCTCCATTCAGCCAGCTTGTCCTCTGCCCTCATGGGACACATCACTCTTCTTGAGCTTATGGGAGTCTGAGAAACAATCTTATACACCAAAGATAACCCTCCATTCCTCTATGGGCAGAAAAACAGATCGCAATTAGATGAGCCAGGGACCTTAATAAATGCAGATGTCCATTTAAATGAACCAGCAACTCTTGGGATGTAAACAGAAACAGAAACATACTTCATGATTAGAGATGAATGATGAGCAAATGAGTCAGTAGAGGATGGATTAAAGCAATAGTCTATAGCAATAATCAGAAAGTCAGAGTCCAAATCTCAGATCTCTCAGTAATTGTTAATTTTTGGTAGATTATTTAGTGTGTCTGAGTTTCAGCTTCTACATCTGTACAAAGAATCTGATGATACTTATTTGTGTGCATGCACAAAGCTAGGTACATTGTAGCATTCAAATGTTCATCTTAAGAAACAAAATGAAGGGTGAAGAAAAAGAGCAAACTTTGTGCATCTAATACCTGGTACAGTGGAGTCAACTAGTGCTTTGGGGCATATCACACTGGTGGTCTAATCCCAGCTCTGCCATCTACTGGCTCTGTGACCTTGGACTTGTCACTGACCCATATTCAACCTCAGTTTCTTATCTGGAAACCTAAAGTATTAATGGCTGCTTGATATCCAAAGGAGATAGATGATAGGCATCAAGTCAGTAGCTACCAAGGATTATGATTTTCCATATAAGGTACTTTTCTAAATTCATCCTGATTAATACTATAATATAATCTCATCATCAACCCTCTAAAGCAGGAATTATTATCCCCATTTCACAGGCCAAGAAACTGAGAGATTTAAAACTAGACAGTGTCTGGACTGTTTCTGTGGTCTAATTGTTTCATCATGCCTTAACTGAAGTAGAAGACCTGTTGACCCATGCTGACTACTAGAGCTCCTGGCTAAGGTTTCCTTTGCTTTCCTTTGTTTGTTTTTGTTTGTTTTTGAGATAGGGTCTCACTCTGTCACCTTGGCTAATGTGAAGTATCGCAATCACAGCTCACTACAGCCTTGAATTCCTGGGCTCTAATGGTCCTCTTGCCTTAGCCTCTAGAATAGCTGCTACAATACAGGTACCTGCCACCATACACGGCTAATTTTTTATTTTTTGTAGAGACTGGAGTCTTGCCATGTTGCCCAGGCTGGTATCAAACTCCTGGCCTCGAGCTATCCTCCCGCACCAGCCTTCCATAGCCCTGAAATTACAGGTGTGGGCCCCCGTGACCAGCCTAAGGTTCTCTCTGATAAGTGCTATTTCCTCCGCAGCCTTCCCAAAGCTTTGGGGGGTACACACTTTCTTTGCCTACCGTTTTCTCCTCTAGTGTGTGCATTGACTGAAATCACCCACTAGATGGTGCTGATATACTAACTTTGGTTTGCTTTGGCATCTACCCGGTGAATTAAAAATTTACTTTATACATCAACAAACCGAAATCTCTACATAAATCTCAGCTTGTGAGAATCATATACTTGTAAAGATTTTTTTTTTTAAATTCAGGGTGAACTCTGCAGGCTTAGTTATCTTGCTTAAAAATGCAGACCAGCCTTCTATAAATTTACCAGCTGAGGCTCTTCTATGGCCATGAGCAATCTCAACACTGCGTGTGTATCTGCTCCAGGGTGAGATGGAAATTATTAGCGGCTTTTTCTCTGAGTGTATAGCTCAATGGGCTTGTGAGAGTCCACCAGCTCTCCATAGCTTCTGCTTACTGCTCTGTGAAAGGAGACGCAGAATACAGACTCGGCTCACAGCTCATGTGAGGATAGAACAGGGTATTCTAGTAGATCTGATTACTCCCTGATTTCCACTTCTTTCTCTTATTGCCTGTCACAAATGTCTATAAAATCATCATTTGGGAAAAGTATCACACCCCTTTATAACAACAATAACCAACCTCTATATAGCCTTTTGTGGTTTACAAAGCATGTCTCTCTCAAATATTTAACATATCTAAATTAACAGTCAGTGTTATTTACTCCATTTTACGGAGGAGAAATTAAGGCTTAAGGGAGTAAGTAGATTCCTAAGGATCTACAAACTATTTAATGACAGTGCCAGAACTTGAACCCAAGCTTTCTGATTACAAGTATCTGGCTAATGTCACTACACAAGATAAAAACCTTTATTACATCTAAGGAATACACTTATAATGACAACTCATATCCTGCTACTTCTTTTCTGAATACCTCTGAATTTCACCTTACTTCAAAATTCAGAGTCCCTGGAGGGAGAAAACAACCCTCTCTCCCCACTTTTCTTGTTTCCTCCCTCCTGTCTTCCATTCTAGTGCCCAACCCAGCAATAAATGTTGTGGGAGGCAACAGAGAAGACACTGTCTGTGTTCCATGTAGCTACAGAACACCAAAGCTGGAAGGGATTATTGTGATTATCTCATCTAACCACCCCTTTTCCATTTAAGGAAATCAAGCCAGGAAGGAGAAGAAATATTCCTATATGTGATGCCATGGGATTGTCTCAAATAACCTACTTTTAATTGCAGTGAATCTATACCTTGGTATACATTAGTTTAAAAACTGTGTTCATGCCAACTGCATTTCCTTTAAAAGAACATCCAGTTTAAGTTTTTCACTCATGCAGCATCCCCTCTTCCCTCTGACCCCCACATACATACACAATAATCTTGGGATCTTCCAACTTTGTCTTATGAAATCTTATCAAAGTTGAAATCTTCATGTCACAACTTTACTATTTTAGGGTCTAAGGCAAAGCAAATTCAACGAAATCTGAGCTGTAATTGGCCTTTTTATTCTTTATTTGCCTCATACCTCCTGTTTGTCTTGTAGATGCTTCTGCTATTGAAATAATCTCAATGTATTACAGCTGCCTTTCTCCTTGCCTGCTTCTCTCATGGAGCTGAATAGCCTTTGGGAAAAGAACTGAATCTTAGAAATCTTTGTAACTCCAGAGTCTACTCTAGTTTTTGGCAAAGAGTACATGATCAATAATTAATTGCTAAATTAAATTACAGTGCATTAAGTTGGACCTCCACATTAAGAACCACCTCTCTGGGCATGTATCATCAGGATTTTAAAATACAGACGGATTTAGGAAAAAAGCACCTATTAATAGATACTGAAGGTTGAAGATCTATTAAGATATTTAAGGTTTAACACTTTTCTAATTCTGCCCTCCAGGTCCCACTGGTTAGATGAGGGTATTTGAATTAAGGATTAAACCACACAGAATCTTCTAATTTAGTAATACTGTTTGAGCTCCTCCCATGTGAAAAAGTAAGCAATCAGGTGTTCTGAAGGCCACAGAATTCTTATAGGCAGCAACAAATCAGGGAACACCACCTGGAAGAGGAGAAGTAGAACCAGGCTTTCAGAGGCTGAATTTGGAGAGGCATAGAGGAGTCCCTCCAACAAAAAGAGGGTTGCAAGGTTTAGGATTTGCCGTGATATGAAAGCCTGTCTAGTCCTCTGGCTTGGTGGACTTATAACTCCATCATTTTTACAGGTAGAAGGGGCTTTAAGGTCTTCTAGTTCAACCTTCCATTACACATGTGGGAAGACTGAGGCCAGAGCAGGGAGGTAACTTGGCCACTGTTCCCCAGCAAGTGAGCGACAGCACAGGGATGAGAGCCCAGGTCTGACTTACAGCCCTGTGCTCTTTTCACCACATTTCTTGAATAATCCACTGTGCACCTGGCGATGCTTTTCTTTCAGAATCCAGCCACGACTTCGTTTTCTCTGCATGGCAGGCAGCCAAGCGCCTTGAACTTCTCCATGTTACCATTTTGCCCTCTGCAGAATGGGATATTAAAGTATTCACTTGGGGGAGGGGTCATGGGGTTTCGTCAATAAATGTTTGTGAATTGCTCTGAGCTATCTATGCCAGAGGGATTCCAGAACTGAAAGACCCTGGTGGCCCTGGTGGTTGTATCTGAGCCTTTTTTGAGGTCTTCCCTCTACTCTGCAGAATTAAAGAGATGGTTTAAGTGATAAACTATTCCTTATGAGCTGTATTTGTGTTGAAAGCACAGCATGAGTTCCCTGCACGCTTCCTCTAGCACAACCACAGCTATGCACCAATCCTCCTGGGTTCAGAGATGGAACTTGGGTTAAATGCATGGAATTTATTCTTAGTCCTTTTCTTAATTACGACTTTATTTTTATTTCTCTGGTGTTCTCTAGGGGAGGAGTTAGAGAAGAGAGGAAAAGGAAGAAAGAAAGGGGGCAGGGAAATATAGATTCAATGCTTTTGTTTTGTTTCTGGGCTGCTTGCTATCAGCAAAGTAGAGAGATTTAACAGATCTTGCCGAGATGCAAGCCTCATTCCAAGGAAGCCAGAGCTCAGAAGACATGGAACAAATACAATGAAAACAAAACTTGAGGTGAGGGCAATTGTTATTTGACTAATAAATTCCATAGGCTGATAGTGAAAGACTGAACCTTTTGTCTATCAGTTAATTTAATAAACAAATAAAAGGGACTTTCAAGTTAAGAGAGCCATGTAATCCTGTGGAAGATGTTTCAGCAAATTGCTATGTAAAAACCAACACCATTGCTACACTAGGCTAGTCTTGCAGATTTTCCTCCTGTGTCCAATCTGGCATCTCAGAGCACTAAAACCCTACTCCCTCTTATGTTCTGGTCTTTCTTTTATTCAAAATCCAGGTCGGAAAATGTCCCCTCAATATTTATGTCAATGTCCTACCTTAGTGAATATTACTTAATACTGTGGCTCCTTTAAAGCATGTAAGTAGCTTGCATGTAAGTACATTCTGACTACTTTTTTTTAATTCTCCTTTCCCTCCTCCTCCTCTTTCTCCTTTTATATCTTCTTTTCCTTATCCTTTCTATTTTCTTTAATTTTCCTTTTTCACTGTGATCATTAAGCCATATGCTACAGGGTACTGTGCAATCTACAGAGGGAGAAAGTTAAAATAAGATGGGTTTTGGAGGTAAATATCATACTTGTAAATGCTGCCTTGGTAGAGACTGGCTGTGGGAAATCAAGCAACTTCTGAAACTGCACAAGACAGATTTCTCATCTACAACATGAAGAAAATAATCCATTGTCCACAGGCTTCTTGTGAGGGTAAACAGACTGAGTAGATTAAAGCACCACAGTACAATCTGGGATAAATGGGCACTTGACATTTGTGAGTTTCTGCAATCTCCTTTGATCATGAGCTCAGATGGTAGGCACTGGGAGTTCTGTTTCATACAAGCACAATTATGGAGCCCTGGGGTAGTAAGTTCCAAAGGGACATCTCCCTAGATGATTCTACCAACACTCATTTTCCCCCACGGAGCAATTAAACCATCTGACCAAGAAGGTAGTTAGCATGGGGTTTAAGGACGGTAGGTTAAGGAGTAGGAGAGAACTGAATTGGAGCCCAGCTGCTCTACTGACTAGCTCTTGATGTTGGTCAAGTGCCCAACACTTGTATTTAAACTCAAGTATATTTTCCACACGTACAAAAATGGAGACAACCTACCTCATTTACCTTTGTGGTGAGGAGCTAGCAAGTGTGAAGCACTTCAGATGATATCTGGCACACAGCAAATTTGGTTACTGTTATTTTTTCAAGAATAGCCCCAAGAGGGTAGATGCTTAGGACCATAGGACTTCAGTAGAGTAAGAGGGCACAGTGAGCTGGTAAAAACCATGCTTTTCACCTGGGTGGGTTAGGCTCCCACCTCTTTCCCTCACTAATAACAGATTAGTATTGCATACACAGTTCTGGCCCAGTGCAAGGATTACCTGTCCCATGAAGCCTTCTAAATTCCATCTCCCTCCTCTTGTCCACCTCCAGAAGTGGCCATTCTTCTCTCTGAGTTTCTGGGGCACTGTGTGTCTCTTGTCTGTGTCAGTGAGCACTCTCTGGTGCCATGGAAATTGATACTCATGCTTCATTTTTCATGCCTGGACATGGTATCCTTTAGGACACAGACCACGGCTTTTACCTCTTAATCTATCTTTTGGGACAAGTTTATCAATTCAATATACATGAAATAAACAGATTGGCAAATGAGTCATCTGTCAAATGCATACTATAGTAATTTTTTTGGAGTTTATGGGATTGTTTGTGAAGTAAATGTCATGAGCAAAGAGACATGATGAACCTTTGAAACTGATTTGGTCTCTTCAGAATATCCAGTAAGATATTTTAGACAGTAGTTTTAAACTTGGTTCAGCCATTCAGAAGGAAGTAAGACCATTGATTTGTATCAGACACCGTAGAATTCTTAAATTGCAAAGGGATATACTAAGCAAACAAAAGGAGAGGCTTGCTCATACCCTGAATTAGTTGTCAAAATTGTCAAAGTAACTCAATGTTGTTGATTGCTATCAAAGAACAGACTGAAAGAAAAACAACTATGTCTCAAATGCCCAGCAACTGAGTGGGTAGAGAGGTTTCATTGTGCTGGTCATAAATAGTTTTCACAAAGTTAGAGTGCTTACTTGAACCCTGCTTGAACTAGCTGGATGCTGGTGCATTCACTACTGAGAGAAGAATTTCTTAAAGGGTTTGGGTTGCTCCCACTTCTTGTCATGGAGTCAGCCAATTTTTATGTCTGTTTATTACTTTGTAGCCCAGCTGGACCCCAGAAGGATGGGCTATTTTCCCCAGAAGGATGGAAAATAACACAAATGCACAGATACCAAAATGAAGCCAGAAATCTTCTGGAGCTTAGATAAACATTAGTCTTGTAAATAAATACATTATCAGACCACACAAATACTTCCTACCAGGTCTCTTCCTCAGAAGTCACACTCCAGATAGCTTCTTTAATTTGCCCAGGTTCATATAATTAAGACACATTTATTGATTACCTACTGGGTGACAAACCCTAAGCTATATATTCCCAGAGACATAGTGACAAACTCTCTTGTTTCTTCTACAGAGTTAGAGGTACATATGTAGAAACAAATGCACAAACCTAAGTCAATTAGCAGCAAATGCAAGCCAGGATGAATACCAGCTTGTGATATGTTGGGATACAGATTGCCAAGGAAGGGGTCTGAGTCCCATCACTGCTACCAACTTGCTGGATGAGCATTTATCCATTTATTCATTTCATTAAAAACAACAACAACAACTAAACATAGTAGGTCAGGCCCTGTGCTAGTCACTGAGGATAGCTTCAACAAGTCATTTAATTTGTTTATTTATTCACTTCTTGAAGAGTTAATGAAAATGTAATAGGCGAGGCACGGTGCTAAGTGCTGAAGAAAGGGGAAGACACAGTCCCTGCCCTATGGGCGTCAGGCTCCTCATCAGCACAATGGTGTGTACTGGGGAAAAGAAAGTAGAGGATCCATTGGTCTCTAATGTTCTTTCTGCCAAGAATATGCTAAGCAGTGGATTGGAGGATATTATGGTTCATTCGCTAAGTGTCAGGTCAAGATGATGAATGGTCATTTGTAAAAATGGAATAAACCACTAGACTTTGAATTATAGACTTTTGGATGGGGATCCTCTGAGAGCCTCAAGCACAGCACTTATATGCCTATGCATTCCTTTAAGAATACAAGTCAATTCTGTTCGTCTTCTTGTACATACACATCTCTTTATAGTTTACAATGCACTTCCATGTGGAGTTTTATTTGCTCTACATAACAACTTTATGAAATCAGGGTTTTAACATGCTCTTTTTAAAGATAAAGAACCAAGTCCACAAGAAACTGAATTTACTTACTAGTGTCAGTGAGGAGTAGAGCTGGGACCAGAGCCCATGTTTCTGACTTCATAGTCTGGTTCTCCTGCAGTGACAGCAATATTGATTCATTTGGTGGGTGTATTTTGAGGACCAGTTATGGCCCAGGTTTTATGAGGTCCTGGAGAAGTCCTGAAGAACCAGGCAGCAATTTCAATGGTTTTACAGTCAGCTCTCTAATTCTTGTCTGAAATTAACAGGAATTCACACTGCTTTGTAGTTTACAGTTTTACATAGAATTTAAAGCGAAAGCTCCTAGAATCAGAAGTTCCTTCAGGCCGGGTGCCAGGTAGGAAAATCAACACTTTGTGTGAAGTACTTGATGAAACACTTTTATATCTTCCTATCAATTTGATTAATGCATCATATAGAATATTATCTCTATTGACAATGAAGTATAGATTCTGATTCAAAATTATACACGTGGTTAATAGAATATCTATAATTTAATCCCAAGTCACTTGAGTCTCTGTCAAGCAGTGCTTTGTTATGTTCAATCCTTAAACTACACTCCATCCCTCTGCACCATATTTAGTGCCTGGGAGGGTACTTTACCTAGAGCAGTAGCTCGTAAGTCATTGTAGAATGTGTCAACTGGGCACAGAGTAATTTCATTTCTGAATGGGCCACACATTCAGCTTCTAGCATCTAACTGTCACCAAGTCTGAAAGGTATCTTTCCTCCTGGAAAGAAGAGCACAGTGAGAGTGTGAAATGTGGAGAAGGATTGAGAAGAAAAGATAAAGGAATTATACAGAAGGAGAGGAAGAAAGACCAAGGGCTTTGGGGTTAGATCGACCAGGGTTTGATCTTAATGTTGTTACTGACTTACGTACAACTTAGATCAAGCATTTCAACTTTCACAGATTATGGGGTGGTTAGGAGAATTAAGGGCAATAATATATGGTGAACATTTAGCACAGTGCCTGGTCTATAAAAAATACTCCATAAATATGAGTTATTTTTATTATTCAAGGCAGAGAGAAGGTAGGGTCAAATACAGGGTTGTAAGGAAGTACGTGATATATTTGGGGGGAACTTTGAGAAATATAGAAAGATAAAATATGGGGAATGTGTGGGACATAGGAGGAGATGAAGTTGAAATAATACTATGGTGCCAATTTCAAAGGGCTGTCAATGTCAATCTAAGAGATTAGGGCCTATTCTGTTGTTACAAGTGGGCTATAACCAGCTGAGTGTTTTATAAACATCACTGTGAGAATGGACTGGAGTAGGGAAAAGAGTATACATGGAGAGATGTTGAGAAGCTAGATCAAGATAGAGTAGCATTTACATGGCACCTTTCCCCCTGACTTGCCTTTAACAATACCTGAAATCAAAAGCGCCTGATGCCTAATTGTATAAACCTGAACCCCTCTGAGTTAGTCCAAGACACAAATCTTCATCCACTGCATCGTTTGAAAGGATATATACATATATTTTATAATGCATTAGCCTTTTTGGACTGTGTCCACGTCATAGAGGTTTTCTAATCTATTTGGAGCCCTAATTGATTACAGCATTTGGAAAAATGCACAGCAAATTGCTCCATTAATCAAGGTAAATCAAGCTGATGTCATAGATGCTAAATATATGTCTTTGCAGTAATACTGTTTGCATGACTGGAGCTAAAGCTGTTGTCAGTTTTTCCACTTGACAGTCACTGTCTTCTCAGGAGACCATGGCTTAATCTCTAAAAGCACTTGGTGGTTCTTCTCCATGGCTGGGTTCTTGGGTCCTTCTCCCCACATTTAAGGCAAAGGTTGTAGGAGAGGGTGAGACTGCCTCCTTATGTACAGAAAAAGGCAGTGAGAAGGAGGTCATAGCACAAAGGCTAGGAAGATGGGGAAGGAGATAGGGAAGGCAAAGGATTTTATGAAACCAGAAGGACCCTGTTTTATGACGCCAGAAGGACGCTGGCATGTCACATTCCTTGGCTGATGAGAGAATTGAGGAATTAGAGAGCATTGTTGAGATAGAGATCACAGTATGGAAGAAGGCACAAAGACCATCCAGTCTTCCTGATAAGACCTCTGAAGCACACAGATAGAAAGGAATTTATCAGAGATCACACAGAAAATTACTCTCGGAGCTGGTATTATACTAAGAATCAGGTGTCCTGACTCCTCATGTAGTGCTCTTTCTACATGATAGAAAGCATTGTTGTCTTACGTTTTTTCTCCTTTCTCACTTTCATCCCTAATATTTATCATTATCTTAAGGTTCAATATGTGCCAAGTTGTGTAATAAGTGCTCAATATTATTACAATGAGGTAAGATTAATATTATTTTCATTCTTAAAATGAGAAAATGGACACTGAAAGAGGTGAAGTAACTTGACCAAAGGACCTCTGCTACTCAGGGATAATGGAGATTCAAATGGGAATATCTAACTCATATGCCTGGGACTAAATCATCATGCTGGACATCATTCTCACTTTTCCAGCATTTTTGCATACCTTTTTGAACAACTCTTTTAACCCGGTGCTATGCGCTTCATACACAGTATTTTTAAACTTCATAATGACGCTGGCAGACATAGAATATTATTATCTTGCTAGTTCTGGTGAAGTAACTTGTCAAAGTCTCACAGTTAGGAGGTTTCAGAATCAGCCATCAAACCCATAGTCCATTTGGTGAGGCTGGGTAAGGTGGTATATGGCAATGGAGATAAGAGATGGAAGAACTAAAACTCAGCTCTTCCCCTGAATGACTGTGTCCTAATCCTGATGAAGTGACTTTGCCTTTTTGTGTCCCAGTTAGCACATTTGTACCATGAAGATACTGAGGCTGCCATCATGCTCTGTTATTCTAAGAGAAAGATCAACAGCAACAACAACAATAATAATTTAAAAAGCAGAGGAAGAAAGTAATCCAAGAAGACACACGCAGAGCCTCTAAGATCACGAAGGATGATTAAAAGAACAAGTTGGGGATGAAAACGGGGAATCAGAAAGCTTATCATCAGGTTAGTTTTGGAAGGTCATCTGTGGCCTGGGCGGTGCCCCATTAGGACTAGATCAAAAGCAGGACAGTGATGCAATCGGCTGTTTGTATACAGATGCTGGCCTCCAAATCCCCACATGGGAACATCTGCTGGGGACAACCACTTAACAAATAAGCAGGCAATTAGGTAGCAGATCCATCTGTGCCAAGAGCATGGGACCACCAGCGGCGGGGAGGCTGCAGCAGAGGGGAGAGCCATGCTGGGAAGAATACTTTTGCGTTTGTGCAAGAGTCACACTATCTAAGGCAGGAGAAAGGAGAGAGGACCAGGTGCAGAAGTCAGGAGAGAAGATCATTTTCTGCTTGTTCTGGGGCTAGCTCCATGATGCTCAGCCTTGGCTATACATTATAATCACCTGGAGATTTTAAATATACTGATGCCCAGGTTGTACTTCAAAACAATCTAATCAGAGTTTCTAGGAAGGGGATCAGCATCGTTGTTTTTTAAAAGTTTCTTAAGGTTACCTAGGTAACTCCAATGTATAGGCAAGCTTGAAAATCACTGGTTTAAAATCTCTAAACCTACCACTGGATTGGTGGCAGAATAATAGCGATCATTATAAAGCTATAGTATTTATCCCACTATGCTTCTCTTTAGAATAACTGCAAATATGCATTTTGAGTTTATAAAATTCTCATTCCAGTGGTCTAGGACTCAAGCAAACTCCATGTATTCTCTAAAACAAATGCTATCTATTCCTATCTCTGCTACTAGCTGACCTTAAGCAAGCTGATTCTCTCTCCAAGATTTCACTACTTTATCTCTTTTCTGATAGAGTTGTTTCTTGGGAAGCAAAATGTGATTCTGTAAAGTGTTTAGAACATGACTGTAACATAATAAATGCTTACTAAATGTTGGTTGAACTTCAATCTGATTCATGAAGAAGAAGAAGAGGCAAAGACAAAGAAAAAATGAATGAGGGAAGAAAGGAAGGAAGGAAGAGGGAAAGAAGGAAGGAAGAAAGGAAGGAAGGAAGAAAGGAAGGAAGGAAGGGAAAAAGAAAGGAAGAACAAAAGAAAGAAAGAAAAAGACTTGAGGAGGTCATCTTAGGCATTGTTCTTGATGCTATTCCTTTCATTAGACACCACAGCTAATCTACAACTAATCTTGCAGATATTATTCCCCAAATCTTCTAAGACTGTTTCTTTCCTCCCAGTGTCATTGCTAGATTTCAGACTCTCACCATTTCTCACCTGAACCATTCCAACAGCCAAGAGCTGACCTCTATATCTCCAGCCTTGTAGACTTAGATCTGTTCTGTACACTACAGATAGAGGAATCCACAACAAACAGATCCTATCTCTCCTCAGCTCAAAACCTTTCAGGGACACCATGTTGTCCGCAAGAAAAACACCAAGCTCTTCAATGTAGCATGTAAGATTCTCTATGACCTTGTTTATGCTGATCTCTCCATACTCGCCTTTTTTGTAAAGCTCCACCTTTTCACCCTTTTCAGACCATAACCAAGTTTACATCCCAGCACTATCAATTTGCTTGTATTTTTCTCTGCATGAACTTTGCTGTTTTATACATCTGGCCTTTTCTTATGCTGTTTGTTCATTTCCAAATACCTTTTTGACCTCCACCTAGCTAACATCCCTTTATTTCTTGAAGCTCAACTCAACTCATGTACTACCTTCTACAGGAAGCCCTCCTTGAGTCCTTTTGTCTTGGTTTACATTACGTGCTGTACCTTGTTTCCCCCCTATTACAACATTTCACATTTTGCTGAAACTGTTCAAACACATTTCTGAATCTCCACCAGTAGACCATGAATTCTTCAAGGGCAGGTGCCTTCTCTGGTCTTTCAATATATATGTTCATACACACACACACACACACACACACACACACATACACACACAGAGTAAGAGAGCTAGGATATAGGGAATGTAGATGCATGCTTTAACTCATAGTAAATGCTCAATTATTTATGAAATGTCAGCCCAGGGAATGTGAAACACTGTAGGGAGCTTTGTAACCAAAGAAGAAGTTGTTTATTTTCTCATGTGTTCTCTTGCAATTACCCATGAGAGAAGGCCAGTGCTGGGAGATCTGAGTTCAAATTCTGCTGGTAGTCAGCTCCTAACTGAGGCCAAGGTCCTGAAGGCAGTCCTCTGGGAAGCTTTTGGAGACAGGGATGGAGCCATGTAGGAATAGATCTTGCCAGATTTCTTTCCTCGGAACCAAACTGGCTCTGAGTAATGCCTTTATGAGTCTGACCACATCCTCCCCTTTCATTGCCAAAAACAAGGGGTCAGAGATTAACCATAGCTCAAGCTCCAAGACTTCAGGGAAGGTGACTCGCTTGCTGGGTCAGGGCCATATTTAAGGAAGGCTCCTTCAACTCCTTTGGGTCCTAGACTAGACTGTGTCCTTCAAGTCTTATAAAAAATGCACTGTCAACAGCCAGTCAGAAAATATTAATGAGGTGGGCAAGATATGCCCACCAAAAGGGGAGGGTTGCAAAAATTGCTGAGACAACACTCAGGAGGGTGATATTTTTGAAAAATTTGCCCTCTATTTCTAGTGACTTTCATACACAGTTGCTGCTAATTCCCTCAATGACACTGGAAATACTTAAGATTCTATATTTGGTTTCACAAAATTAAGCATGATTTGAATTAGAAGAGATAGTAGTGATAATCTGGGCCAATCCCAGCCCTTTTGTTTTTCTGAAGAGATGTAGGGGATTTTATTTTTCTGGCTGCCCAACAATCAATGTCATCTTGTTAACCAGACTCCCATTTTCCTTTGTGAGTTTGTGGTAGACAGAATTCTAAAATGGCCCCTAAGATTTGTGTGCCCTAATATATATTCCTTGTATGATCCTCTTTGCCTAAGCATGCACAGAACCAGTGGAATACAATGAAATGTCACTCTCATAATTAGGCTACTAATCAGTTGACTTAGTCTACAGGGAGATTATCCTGGATAGGCCTGGCCTAATCAGACGAGCCTTTCTTTTTTCTTTTCTTTTCTTTCTTTTCTTTTTTTTTTCTTTTCCTTTTTTTCTTTTCTCTTCTCTTCTTTTTTCTTTTCTTTTCTTTTTTTTTTTTTTTTTTGAGACACAGTCTTGCCGTGTCACCCAGGCTGGAGTGCAGTGGTGCAATCTCTGTCCACTGACTGCAACCTCTGCCTCCTGGGTTCAACAGATTTTCCTGCTTCAGCCTCCCGAGTAGGTGAGATTACAGGCATGCACCACCAGGCCCAGCTAATTTTTGTGTTTTTAGTAGAGAGGTGGTTTCACCATGTTGGCCAGGCTGTTCTTGAACTCCTGGCCTCAAGTGATCCGCCTGCCTCGGCCTCCCTAAGTGCTGAGATTACAGGCATGAGACATCACATCCGGCCAAGGTGAGCCTTTTAAAAGAAGGTGAAGTGTCAGAGAGACACTCTCCTGGCAACCTTCAGAATAAAGAAAGCTACTGTATTGTGAGAGAATAGCCTATGTGGTAAGTACATGAGGGTGGCCTCTGGAATTAACAAGAAACTTAATTCAGCCAACGACCCCATGAGCTTGAAAGAGTGCTAGGAGCCCCAGGTGAGATGGTAGCCTTTGCTAATGCCTTGATTTCAGCCATTTAAAACCTGAACAAAGAGTATAGTTATGCCATTCTTGGGCTCCTAACTTACAGAAAATGTGAGATAATAAAATTGGGTTGTTTTAAGTGGCTACGTTTGTAATAACTTGTTATAAAGTAATAAAATAAAAAGAATACAGGGCTCATTCCTTTACTGTTAGTTATTTGAACAGAACTACCTTACCCCCATTTCCAGGAATGGCATGTGACCACAGCTTAAGCTAAACATTGTGTTCTATTCTCCTGCCCACAGTGATTGGTTCAGAGTTAGGCATATGAGTCAATGTCTACCAGTCAGAAACTGGGTTAAGGCTTTTATAGAATCTGTTTAGGAAAGAAAAGTGCTCTCTTCTCTTTGGAATGGAAACTCTGGGCCTTTAGCTCTGGAGCTGATGTCAACCATATTGCTACCATGTGGATCTTGGGAATGAAGCCAACATGGAAGAGAACAGATTTGCGCAATGGAAAACAAACAAACAGATTTTTTGACATATTTTGAGTCCTGGATTAACCTGAGCCTAAAGAAGAAATTGCCTATGGAGGTTTCGATTGCCTAAACATGTAATTTCTACAATTTGGTTTAAGACTATTTGAGACTCGGTTTTTGCCTTATTCAATAAAAAAAACTCTATCTGATACATGGTACAACTTGGGGCCAGAGTAAAAATAACGTTGATCCAATCACATAATTAGTAAGCTGCAAGTATGACATAAATGATACCAGGTTTTCTGATGCCTAGACAAAAGGACTCAATATTGCTTTATTGCTAGGCTGAGTACCTCCCTGGGAATCACACAATATTAATTTCCCAAGAAGAGAATACAATGATGACAATAGCAGCAGCAACAATAACAACTGTATTTCAACGAATGTTTATTTTGTGCCAAGTTCTTTATTATGAAATTTATATATAGCATTTAATTTTATATTTTCATATAAACCTTATGAATTTTGTATCTTAGTAATCTCTATTTTAAAGATGACAAAAGTGAAGCTCAGCAATATTTACTAAGGTGAATAAGGTCATATAGCTAGTAAATGGAGGAGCCAGGATTTAATCCTTATCTGTCTGGCTCCAAAGTTTATTCTCTTAACTATCATGTTAATTGTGGCTAGGATAAAACAATAACAAAACAAACCTAGGAAACAAATGCTTCTTTATTACTTCAAATTCATTGAAAGTATATACCATAAGAAATCTTTTTTTATTCTTACATATCCACAAATACTGGTGTGTGTTTCTTAGCCAATCAGCAATCAGATGCTTGAAGAAATCTTTAATCCCTAACATTGAAATATGAAAACTGCACATCTCTTCTCCTTACTTCGTTTTACAAAGTATACAGGAAGTATATTTGGAAGAAAAAAATGTAACTTGATATATATAAAAGAAAAGACTAAGTAGCAGTTGAGATGCTTGCATTTAAGATCTAATTCTGCTCCCAATTCCCTGTGTGATCTTGGGCAAATCGCTTCCTCCCTCTTGGCCTCAGTTTTGTGATCTATAAAATGAAGGAATTTACATTAAAGTTTAAGAAGTTCTTGTGTGTAGAAAGATGTGTTCTTTTATGAAGACATTTTGGTGGGGCTCCAAGTATTTCTGACACTTTTTTTGGTTAAACCAACATATTCTCCAATTTGGATCCTTTGGTGGGGTTCTGGAACATGCCTGAGATATCAGACCACCGAAATGCCACTATGCCCAATGTATACAAATATGGTGCACATGTTAATTACTTACCTGTTAAGATATAACATTGCCTATGGCATCTTGAGTACTTATTAAATACACATTACAGATGAGGAAATAGAGCTACAAATAGGTTAAGTAACTTTACCAAGAAGCAAAGCATACACACAAGTCCACTTAATTCTAAAGCTTGTATACCCACCCTAGGGCAAATTGTTCCCCACCCAAGTCCCGCCCTGTAATAGCTTCTCGAGTTTTAATTTTTATATCTTCTTGTAAGTCACCTGAAGCACTTTCTGAACAAGACAGAACACAAATCAAAATGAAGTAAATTATATTGGTTTCCAGAGACAAGGCATAACAGTGCCCAACGGGATAATGAGAGGGTTGGTTATTCTTAAATCAAATTTTCTTTTTTGGCTTCCATTTTTCCATTGAATGACAACAGTGCCTTAAAAAAAAAAGTAAACTTTGTTTTAGAACCATTTTAGATTTACAGAAAAATTGGAAAGATAATACAGAGAATTCCTGTATACCACATACTGTTTCCTTTGTAATTAAATCTTACACAAAGTGTGGCACATTTGTTGCAATTAATGAACCAATATTGTTATACTATTATTATCTAAAGCTCGTTCTTTATTCAGACTACCTTAATTTTCATCTAATGTTACTTTTCTGTTCTAGAATACCAGAAAAATTACCATATTACCTTATTACCTTTAATCATGTCTTCTCAGGCTCCTCTTGGCTCCAACAATTTATCAGACTTCCCTAAGTTTTTGATAACCTTGACAGTTTTGATGAGTACTGGTCAGGTAGAACATGCCTAAGTTTGGATTTTATGATGCTTTTCTCACAATTAGACTAGAGCTGTGTGTTTCAGGGAAGTAAGAGTCCATTCTCACGACATATTATGGGTACATATGATCAATATGGCTTATCACTGTTGATGTTGACCTTGATTACCTGGCACAGGTAAAAGAGTACTTTTTAAACTCTCTCTTATTTCCTCCATTCTCTCTCTAGAGGTTGCATGTAAGCACTGCTTTTCCATCAACCTACCCTAGATGGCTGGGAGATGTGATTTTACCAAGTAAGATTCTGTGCCAGTCTGGTGACTAGAGGAAATTTTTGGGACATGTGAAGAGGTTTATTTGGCTTTCCTGACAATTGCCTTTGTTGCCTCATTTTCTGTGATACAATTAGCCCAAGAGGCTATATTCTTGATCTGTTGAAGAGCCAATGGTTATAAGACTAATTCTCTTATCATATAGTGTTTGTCCCTCTGCATTTGGTTTATTCACCTAACATCCAGGCTCATCCATGTTGTTGCACATAATAGTATGCTGATTTCTTTTTTAAGGCTGAATAATGTTTTATATATACATATATATATTCATCCATCAATGGACACTTAGGCTCATTAGGCTAATTCCATATCTTGGCTATTGTGAACAATGCTGTAGTAAATATGGGAGTGTGGATATCTTTTCAACACCCTGATTTTATTTCCTTTGGATATACATTCAGTAGTGATATTTCTGAATTGTATAGGAGTCCTATTTTAAAGTTTTTGAAGAATTTCTATACTATTTTCAATAATGACTATTAAAATCAGACTCAGAAGCAGAGTGTAGAATGGTGGTTGCCAGGGGCTGAGGGTGGAGGAAACGAGGAGATGTTGGTCAAAGGGGACAAACTTTCAGTTATGAGTAAGTTCTGGGGGTCTAAGGCACACATGGTGACTACAGTTAACAATACTGTATTGTATACTTGAAATTTGCTGAGAGAGATCTTAAGAAACCCCATCACACCAAAAATAAAAATAAAAAACCTATATGAGGTGATAGATATGCCACATATTAATTAATTTGATTATAGTAATCATTTCACATTATTTACATGTATCAAATTATCACATTGTACACAATAAATATATGTAAGATTTTTGTCAATTATACCTCAATAAATCTGGAGGTAAAATATAGATTATATTAACAGTGGGTGGGTTGTAGTTTAGAGTTTATTTTGTTTTGTCATAGGATGAGAGATCACGGGATATGAATTTTGCTTATGTTTCCCACTCAAAATACCAGGGACAACAGACAGGCTTTAGCCCTTCATTATAACAGCTTATATTCACATAGAACTTTACTTTTGTAAAGTGCCTTCACATTTTAAATGTCCCCTACAAAGCAAAGCAAAACAAAACATTGCTTAATACTTGTTGAATGACTGGATAAAAGAATGAATGAGTGAATGAATGAATGAATGAATGAATGAATGAATGAATCAATCAATCAATCAATGTGTACAGTCCCAGCTCACGGCAGCACCATGAAGTAGATGATAAAAATAGTTTAGATTTAGATAGAACTGGATTTGATCCTTCCTCCACAGCTTACTGATTTTGAGATCTTAAATTTGTGAGTTAATTTCATGGGATCTGCTTCTCATTGGGTATTCAAACCCATCTCAGGATAAGAGAGAGAGTTCATTTCAATAATGTCTGCAGAAAAACTGACAGGAAGGTGATACCCTATGCATTTGTTGGCAGGTAGAATTAGAGTATTAAGACATTGAATATTGTATGTCAACGTGAATGCAACAAATGATTATAATCCCCTTTAAAATAATATTATGCAACAGAATATTCACACCAGGAAAAGTCTATTTATTATTATTATTATCATTATGGACATTTGACAAAAGAGGAAACTGAGACTCAGAGGTTAAGGAAGTTGCATATGGGAAGATCTAGGATTTGAACTCCATTTTGTCCGACACCTGAATCTGTGCACAAAAAAAGTAGATTGTAACCATGAACCCTTTCCTCTTCTGGGGAGAATTTCACTGTCTGATGTACCTGTAGTGCTCTGTTTGGGGACTGCTTTGAGTATGAAGCAGAGCTATCACTTTTAACGACTTAATCTACTCTAGTCTGAAATATACCAGATCCCTTCCAGAAGAGCAGAGGGAAACTAAAAATTCCCTAAAAATAGAAACCATTGTTTCTCAGAAGAAAAGTTCACTTTATAGACACACTGTAGGAATCACTCTGGGGTTTGTTTTACTTTTTTTTCATTGCTTCTTTCTTTAAGGAAAATAGAGTCATAATTGCTAAGATTTATGCAGGAAAATTCACCCTAGAGATTTCAAACAAGTTTGCAGACTTTCTTAACCTCCTCAGCTACCCCCTTGGGGTCCCTCTAAATTGCTGTCTCATGAAAGAAGAAGTGCCCTACCCAATCTTTTGGGAAGAATGCATTCAGCCATTTCTCAGATGTATTGTATATGTAAGAAACGGGCTGGAGTTGGGGAATCTTCAGGTATTAGATCATCTCATTTATTCCAACTCAGGGAGATTGTTCCCAGTTGGATATCTCAAGTGTCGTGAGTAGCGGCTAACCTGAAGAACGTCACATCTGTTATTTGAAGCCAGTCTTTGAGAAGCAAAAGCTACTGATGGAATGTTACTGCTTTTTTTTCTTTTTTAGGTGATTTTCTGCAATTTCACTAAATGGTGGTAAGAAAAACATAGAGATCATAACTCTGGACACAGTATTAAGACTAAATTATGCTGATTTTATTATCTGATGCTAAAGTCAATGCAGACACTTTGTGCCCACTCTCTGTCCTTAGCTGTTGAGGGAGGGAGGAGTTGAAGAAGGAAGGAAAAGTGGAGAAATTTGAAAAGATGGAAGAGGATCCTTCCTCGTTTTTTTCTGACTTTGTAACCAGTGTTATCCCCATCCATCTCCTAACACAGCTCTCATTTTCTTCCCTGAACTTCTAGTATAACTGAGGATTTAATCTACTCAGACAGTGGTAGAATTGGTTGCATTTTCTCTTTTATTGTGTTTGCAGTGGGTGTACAACATGTCTTCATTAACTCTCCATGACATTCAGAACAGCTTGAGATAAAAAAAAGCACTCAATCAAAAAGTAAAAAACAGTCTTCTGCCCTCCCATTTCCAATCACAAGCATCCCCTAGGGCATGTATTAATTACTGAAGATGAATGCTAGACCTTCACTCTCAGCAGGGTCCTTCAAATTGTATTGCTCTGTTGGGTCAGAAGATGGTGCTCCATCTTGCAAAATGGTAAGGAGTCTCAACTTCTTGAGGAAGTTCCAGCTAATAATGTCCTTTGTTACCGAGTGCCTACAATATGTCTAGCATTATTAGATTCTTTTTATGAATCAACCCACCTAATCCCAATATCTACCCTACAAGACACATTATTACCCCCATTTGCTGGATGGAGAAACTGATTCCAAACCCCTGACAATTTCAGTCCAGTAAATGGCTCTCTGTGGTTCAAAACTGAGGGGGGTCTGTAGTTCCTCAAAGTAGTCTGGGGTCAATGAAGACATTGCCACAGTATTTCCATTGTTGAAGCCTGTTGGGAATTGAGAAGATGGTTCTCAAATCCCAGTTCATGTATCAACACTCTGAGGAAGTTTTCTTGGCTGCAAAAAAGATGAAACTGTTTTCTTTTTCATATTAAGTAGGGGTGGTGGGTGACTGTCCCAAAAGTAGGCAATTTTCAGGTGGAGTTAACCTGATTTTGCTTAACTGCTGTATTGCCAAAGTACCTTCCAGATAGGCCCATTTTCTCTCATTCTTGCTCTACCTCATCCGAGCAACTTCAGTGTCCCATAGATCAAGCTAAAGAGCTACTAAGAGCCCAGAAAGGCATCATTTATCACTATGTTTTCTTGGGAACACTAGTCTCAATTTTTTTATTGATTTGCTTGATTTTGGAATAACACATTTGAGAAACCCTATATGTCTCCCCTTCCCAAGTTTCATTTGTTATCTCAAGAAACATGTGCTTTTTGAAGATTTTGAGATGTTCTGCAGAAAAGCAAAACAAACACACAGAAGAGAAAACACAAACAAAAAACATGTTTACTTTCATTTCACTTCTAGCTCCTCTCCTCCCCTCTTTTGTTTTCTGCTCTGGAAACACCTGCTCATATCTCTTGGAACTATGGCTTTCCAGAGAACATCTTCGGAATTTCTCTGCCAAGGACTTTTCAAAGTTACCATCATAAATCCCAAATAAAATAAGGATTTTACTGATTCTCTAGATAGATGTACATTCTCCCTCTTTTGAAATCCTATGTCACTTTATTTTTACAGCTCTTTTGGCTTGTAGATTAAAGATGATAAATTAATGGAAAGAAACATGTAAAAACAGATTAAGATAATCACTATTTCCTATCTTACTCTTTTTTTGCTCTCGTTTTGTCTGATTACAAATAAATATATGTTCATTATATAAAATTCAACTATTATACAAATGTAGAATTCATATGACCCACCTTGGGTTATGCCAAGACTTAATTCTCCCACAACAGTGTAAGCTTCCATAATGGGCATCCTGACACCAGGAACATTGTAGATCTTTAGGAAAGGAGAGTAGAATATGGGAATGAATTCTAATTGTATTCACTCAATCATGAGCTTTGTACGAATACAGACCTAAATCCTACTCATTTTTGTCCCCCAACACCTTGCTTAGTGCCTAGTGCATAGTAGACTTCAATAAATCTATATATATATTTTTCTTTGAGGCAGGGTCTGACTCTGTTGTCCAGGGTGGTGTGCAGTGGCTCGATTACTGCTCCCTGTAGCATCGACCTTCCAGGCTCAAGCCATCCTCCCCCGTCAGTCTCCTGAGTATCTGGGACTACAGGTGTGTGCCACCATGCCCCACTAATTTTTGTAATTTTTTTTTTTTTTTTTTTTTGAGACGGAGTCTCGCTCTGTAGCCCAGGCTGGAGTGCAATGGTGTGATCTCAGCTCACTGCAAGCTCTGCCTCCGGGGTTCACGCCATTCTCCTGCCTCAGCCTCCCGAGTAGCTGGGACTACAGGTGCCCGCCACCACGCCCGGCTAATTTTTTGTATGTTTAGTAGAGATGGGGTTTCACCATGTTAGCCAAAATGGTCTCCATCTCCTGACCTCGTGATCCACCCACCTCGGCCTCCCAAAGCACTGGGATTACAGGCGTGAACCACTGCACCCGGCCATAACTTTTTTTTTTTTTTTTTTTTTTTTTTTTTTTAAATAGAGACAGGATTTCGTTTGGCCAGATTGCTTTCAAACTCCTGGGCTCAAGCAATTCACACACCTCAGGCTCCCAAATTGCTGGAATTACAGGCATGAACCACCATGCTGGCCATTTGCTACAATCATTTGCACTTGAGTATTGCCCCTGGGCAGTCCTTGAGGAAGGTCTCTACACTTAGAACCAGACACATCTATGTTTGTGTTCCCATTCTGTAACTGAGAACCCCAGTATCTGCATCTATTGAATGGGGTTAATACTACAGCTTTAAGAATTGCTATATAGCAACTCAAAGCTGTAGTATTAACCCCATTCTATATATATATATTCTTTGTAAGTGCTGGAGGGCTACTCAAGTTGGCTATTTTTATGATTATGAAGAATGTGATCTATTCCTGACATAAGTTATTTATTTAAGTAAACAAGCATTAACTGAGCATTTCCTCTATGCCAGGGAGATAAAGAGATAATGATAAACTGACATGGTAAGTGGTGACTGTCATGACTGGGATAGGTAGAGGATGCTTTTGGATTACAGAGGAGGAATGATTCCCAGTGGCATTGGTGCCTCAGGTGAAAGAATTGAAGGTCTGTGTTTGGATGAAGGACCTTCCAGGCAGAGGTAATAGTTAAAGCAAGACATAGAAATGAGTAATAAATACATGTGGAGGAAAGTACCCAGTCCCAGTGGGAATGCCAGACACGCAGCCCTGTGATCAACTAACCATTGCCTACATTATGTGATATTGTATACAGCCTTGGAAAAGAAGAAGCCAAGGATACTTTATCATGTATGTTGCCTCCTGTCCATTATGTGATAGAGCATGGCCCCCTCCTGCTAACCCCATGAGGATTACAAGAGCTTAGAAAAGTCAGCTGACCAGCATTACATAGATAGTAGAGGTCAAGGCTAGGATTGCAACTACGACCTAGACCAGATGGTCCTGTCCATCACGTTTTCTGCCTTAACACATGTCTCCTCATCTACCCTGAATTGAAGAGAGAAAGGGATGAGAATGCTTTTTCCTGCCATAAGTCTTCCTTTTGTAGTAGACTAGTGAAGGACACTCAGTCTGAGCTGGGTTTTTGCTCCAAATGTCTAAGTTAAGTTGACTGTGGCTGCTGTAGAAGTGGGGTCCCATGAAACCTGGCTTGCTGATTGTAATTAATCACAAGGCAGAAAAGGAGCCCAAGCTGTTAGAACACCCAAGAGGCTGTGGATTAGGAGTTCCAACAATTCACATTTGCAACTCAGTGTCTCCGAAAGAGACTGGAGCTTTGGAAACTCCAGAGCTCAGCAAAGATTCTGAGGCTTGGGAGCCTTGTCCTTTTGGACACCTTACCCCAAAGAGCTCTCCAAGCCCCTGACATTTGGGGGATTGTCAGAGCTCTGGGCCGCCAGAGAAAGGCCCTGTCTCAGAAGCCAAAGTCATCAACAGAAAAGGAATTGAATGAGCAGGTTTTGCAGAGGCTGGAAGAGAAACTGTTTCAAAAATCTGTTTTGACTTTTGCAGACACTGCCTTTCCCTCTGGCCCCATAATTGAATGAGGCTGGTGATGCTTATTCACCTCTTAGTCTATGGCTGAGTCACCTCCTTCTCATCAGAATGTTATGAGTATGCAGAAGAAAGTAAGCAACCTCACAAAATGTTAGAGTGATAGTGGTGTTGGGGGTTATGGTTATTACCCCCAGGCAAATTCCAGAAGAGTCTTGCACCTAGCTACTGAGACAAAAAACAATAGTACATATGAATCTGACCTAGATGACTTAGGCTTTCTTTTGGTGGGGAGAGTGAGGGGAATCTATCTGTACAGAAAATAAGACAGCAATGTCTCACTCATTAGGCTCTCTTTTTTAAGCAAATAAAATATCTATGAAAGTACCTAGCAAATTCTTGGCAAGTACCAGTTGCTCCATATCTTCATATTTGTTTTTGTTTTCATTTTTGTAATCTCTTCTACTCTCTATCCAGTTTCTTTCCTCTGATTATATTTGCAAACCCTAAGTTCTAAAGAGCTACTCTGAGCCAAGGGTCATGTACAAGAATAGTGCTATTGGTACAGATGCAATGAATCTAATCAAATTATTGTTGTAAAGACGTTTCCCATTTCCTTAAGAATAAAACTGAGGCTGAAGGGTCAAATAATATTGCCTAAAGCTACTCAGTAAGAAAGCTGTAGAACTGGAATCCAGATCTGTGAATTTGGTCGTTTGTTGCTCTGTCAGCTGTTCTAACAACTCTGCAGATACCCAAGGTTACAAAGCCCGTAAAATGAATTGCATTTACTCTGGATTCAGAAGTAGTTAGTATCTCAATAAGCTTTTGAGGAGCCTGGAAATTTGACTGCATTTTCAAGGAAACCAATAATATGTTTTCATTTCACCAATTTCTGCAGCACCAATGCTGAATGTCCATTCATTTCCATGACATTCATATTCTCCTCCTTCAAGGAAGGAAGGAAGGAAGGGAGGAAGGAAGGAAGGAAGGAAGGAAGGAAGGAAGGAAGGAAGGAAAGAAGGAAGGAAGGAAAGAAGAAAGGGAGAGAGGGGGCAGCAGGATGACTCCATGCATGTGTTCAGGCCATGGTGGGGTAGAAGGACTGGCTTAAATTTATCGGTTGCTGGCTCAAGCTCCTAGTACCTGCCTATGAAGCGTGTTGCTGTAAAATTGTAAACAGGAGTAAAATTAGGTCTCTACATAAGACCTCTCATCAAGGATGGATAGCAGTGCTGTGCATTTGATCCTACTGAGAGGCCCATTAGGCTCTGAAGAAGAAATTACTCCCTGTCTTAGTGTTAGTTGAAATACATCTAAAGATTGGTTGTGCAGATCCTGCAGAAGTAAATACTGGGCATTTGGAGGCTATAACACATATCAAGAAAGAACATTGAGGTTATAAGGAAAATCTTACTACTAATTTAGCCCAATGTCTTCCTTTTACAAAGGAGAAAATAAAAGGACAGAGCAGGAAAGTGACATGCTCCAAGGTTATACAGTGAGTTATCAACAAAACAAGGGTGGATATCCCAGTTTCTATAGTTAAATTTTATGGGTTATGTGAGCCTTTAGGGGCACCAAGTATCAGTGTGGTTCATTATAGAAGCTCTGTGGACTGGACAGGAGCTGGCCCTTTCTTTTCCATTTATTTTCCATGTTGACATATAATCTAGAAGGACTTTTGTGGTCAACGCTCATTTCTGTGGATAATATTCATTTTCAGTGCCCTCTCTGCCTCTCTTACAGGGTCTGTCCCTTCACCCTGTCCTTCCATAACAATGATTGTAGCTTCCTCTTTTATTTCGTTGGAATTTTTTTTTTTTTCACAGAGCTGCACTGGTTGGGTCACTGAAAAGTCTCATTCATTCAAAACCGGAAGCCTAGCCAGGCACAGTGGCTCACACCCATAATCCCAGCACTTTGGGAGGCCAAGGCAAGAGGATCGGTTGAGCTCAGGAGTTCAAGACCAGCCTGGGCAACATAGCAAGACCCCATCTGTATTTTTTTTTTTTTTTTTGAGACAGAATCTTGCTCTGTCTCCCAGGCTGGAGCGCAGTGGCATGATCTTGGCTCACTGCAACCTCCGTCTCCCAGGTTCAAGAAATTCTCCTGCCTCAGCCTCCTAAGTACCTAGGATTACAGGTGTGTGCTGCCACGCCTGGCTAATTTTTGTATTTTTAGTAGAGATGAAGTTTCACCATGTCGGCCAGGCTGGTCCTGATCTATTTTTTTTTTTTTTTTTGAAAATTCAGAAACCTAAGACCGTGCTTAGATACTAATACTCTCTTGGCACATCCACTTCAAAAGATGAGGGGAGAGGAAATTAAGATGGGGAAACAGAGAAAGCAGATACAAGACAGTCCACTACTGCTCTATCCCCAACTTCACAGAACATCCAGCTGATGGCTAGCTTATGGAGGATGGCTCTGAAGAGTTTACATAGAATCCATGTATATCACAACAGTTACTCAGGGTTGGGAGAGGGGAAAAGAAAGCAATTTCTCACTTACTCTTTCTCTTCTATTTTAACTCATTGGTCATAATGTTCTCCCAAGTAAGCTGACTCTTCAACATTTTTGGTTTGTGTCATGTAACATCTCTAGAGTCTGCTCTAACAGTAGAGCATCTATGGATTGATGGTGTTCAGCTGGGCAGTGGAGATGCTGGAACCCACATCACAGTGGGGGTGTGTATTAGTTTGTTTTCGTGCTGGTGATAAAGACATACGCCAAACTGGGAACCAAAGGAGGTTTAATTGGACTTACAGTTCCACATGGCTGGGGATGCCTCAGAATCATGGCAGGAGGTGAAAGGCACTTCTTACATGGTGGCATCAAGAGAAAAATTAGGAGGAAGCAAAAGCGAAAACCCCTGATAAACGCATCAGATCTCCTGAGACTTATTCACTATCATGAGAATAACATGGGAATGACTGGCCCCCATGATTCAATTACTTCCCCTGTGTCCCTCCCATAACACATGGGAATTCTGGGAGATACAATTCAAGTTAAGATTTGGGTGGTGACACAGCCAAACCATATCATTCTACCTCTGGCCCCTCCAATCCTCATGTCCTCACATTTCAAAACCAATCATAACTTCTCAACAGTCCCCCAAAAGTCTTAACTCATTTCAGCATTAACCCAAAAGTCCATAGTTCAAAGTCTCATCTGAGACAAGGCAAGTCTCATCTGCCTATGAGCCTGTAAAATCAAAAGCAAGCTAGTTACTTCCTAGATACAATGGGGGTACAGGTATTTGATAAATACAGCCATTCCAAATGGGAGAAATTGGCCAAAACAAAGGGATTACAGGGACCAAAATCCAGCTGGACAGTCAAATTTCGAAGCTCCAAAATGATTTCCTTTGACCCCAGGTCTCACATCCAGGTCATGCTGATGCAAAAGAGGGGTGCCCATGGTTTTGGGAAGCTCTACCCCTGTGGCTTTGCAGGGTACAGCCTCCCTTCAGGCTGCTTTCACGGGCTGGCATTGAGTGTCTGCAGCTTTTCCGGGAGCATGGTGCAAACTGTCAGTGGATATACCATTCTGGGGTCTGGAGGATGATGGCCCTTTTCTCACAGCTACACTAGGCAGTGCCCCAGCAGGGATTCTGCGTGGGGGCTCTGACCCCACATTTGTCTTCTGCAGTGCCCTAGCAGAGTTTCTCCATGAGGGCCCCACCCCTGCAGCAAACTATTGCCTGGACATCCAGGCATTTCTGTACATCTTCTGAAATCTAGGCAGAGGTTCCCAAACCTCAATGCTTGACTTCTGTGCACCCACAGGCTCAACACCACGTGGAAGCTGCCAAGACTTGCGGCTTCCACCCTCTGAAGCCACAGCCTGAGCTCTACATTGGCCCTTTTCAGCCACAGCTGGAGCAGCTGGGACACAAGGCACCAAATCCCTAGGCTGCACACAGCACGGGGACCCTGGGCCTGGCCCACGAAACCCCTTTTCCTCCTGGGCCTCCAGGCCTGTGATGGGAGGGGCTGCTGTAAAGGTCTCTGAAATGGCCTGGAGACATTTTCCCCATGGTCTTGGGGATTAACATTAGGTTCCTTGCTACTTATGGAAATCTCTGGAGCCAGCTTGAATTTCTCCTAAAAAAAAAAATGTGTTTTTGTTTTCTATTGCATTGTCAGGATGCAAATTTCCTGAACTTTTATGCACTGTTTCCCTTATAAAATGGAATGCTTTTAACAGCACCCATGTCACCTCTTGAATGCTTTGCTGCTTAGAAATTTCTTCCACTAGATACCCTGAATCAGCTCTCTCAAGTTCAAATTTCCACAAATCTCTGGGGCAGGGGCAAAATGCTGCCAGTCTCCTTACTAAAATATAACAAGAGTCACCTTTGCCCCAGTTCCCAACAAGTTCCTCATCTCCACTTGAGACTACCTCAACCTGGACCTTATTGTTCATATCACTATCAGCATTTTTGTCAAAGCCATTTAACAAGTCTCTAGGAGGTTCCAAACTTTCCCACATGTTCCTGTCTTCTTCTGAGCCCTCCATACTGTTCCAACCTCTGCCTGTTACCCAGTTCCAAAGTTGCTTCCACATTTTGGATATCTTTTTAGCAACGCCCTACTCTGCTGGTATCAATTTACTGTATTAGTTCATTTTCATGCTGCTGATAAAGACATACCTAAAACTGGGTACAAAAGGAGGTTTAATTGGACTTACAGTTTCACATGGCTGGGGAGGCCTCAGAATCATGGCGGGAGGTGAAAGGCACTTCTTACATGGCGGTGGCAAGAGAAAAATGAGAAGGAAGCAAAAGCAGAAACCCCTGATAAACCCATCAGATCTCGTGAGACTTACTCACTATCACAAGAATAGCAGGGAAAGACTGACCCCCATGATTCAATTACCTCCCCCTGGGTCCCTCTCACAACATGTGGGAATTCTGGGAGATAAAATTTAAGTTGAGATTTGGGTTGGGACACAGCCAAACCATATCAGGATGAGAAAGGTGATGCAGCATCCTGGCCCTTGCCCCTGGGGAAGATGCAGACAGTAAAGTGTCAGAAGACAAGGTAACAGTAGAATCCAGAAAATACCAGCTCAGATTATTGTCTCAAGCACATCTGAGATGCACCAACTATCACTAGAATCTTTTCCATATCCAAGATGAGGAATGTCAGAGCCCTCAGTTTTAGGAGAACCTCGAGAAGTCACTTTAATATTTCAATCCCTTGTGTTACCAAGATACATCAACTGTGTGTCAACTCTTCTACACTTCTGTTCAGCTCTCCCTCTGTTGTTCTCTCATTCTTTACTTCTCACTTCTGTTTCCCTTATATTCCTATCTGTTTCTGTAAAACCTCTTAGCCTTAGTTATTGAAGACAGATTAATACACTCTCTCCACCTTGCCAAAATTAAGGATGAGACTGAAGAAAAAGATTGGAGATAGGTGTTAGAGTGTTTATGCTTAGTGACTTGTATAATATCGGTCTCTAGTGAAGAGTCATACTGCACTTTTGCTCAAAATTATCCCCACCCTATCCCCATACTCCACCCCTTTCTTTTCTCTCCTCTAATCAAACTTGTTACTATTTTCAAGGACAAACTGAATTTTTTATCACCTCTATTTTCCACTCATGCCTCCATTTAATTAGTACTTACTAGCATCTGCTAAGTTTTAGGTATAGATCACATTTCTGGGAAATAGAATGGTATATTAGTTTGTTCTCATGCTGCTAATAATTACCCAGTCTCAGGTGAGACTGGGTAATTAATAAAAGAAAGAGGTTTAATTGACCACTTGGCTGGGGAGGCCTCACGATCACGGCAGAAGGCAAGGAGGAGCAAAGTCAGGTCTTACATGGTGTCTGGCAAGAGAGCTTGTGTAGAAAAACTCCCATTTATAAAACCATCAGATCTCAGAGACTTATTCATTACCACGAGAACAGTAGGAGGGAAACTACCCCCTTGATTCAGTTACCTCCACCTGGCCCAGCCCTTGACACATGGGGATTATTGCAATTCAAGGTGAGACAAGATGAGATTTGGGTGGGGACACAACCAAACCACATCAAATGATGTCCTAATGCTGTTAAAATCTAGTAGAAAAAGTTGTCAAGAAAACCCCAGAAAATTATAGTCTACTGTGAAAAGTGCTGGGGTGATACTGAGTACCTACAGGAGGGTTCCCTAAATGGCCTTGGAAAGGGTTCAGGAAAGACTCCTCAGGAAAAATGCATCTAAGATATGGAATGAAGGACAAAGGTACTAACTTAAAAAGCTGGATGTGATGATCCCTGCAGAGGAAACTAGGTGCAATGGCTGGCAGGCCAAAGAGAGGATGGTGCTTCTGAGAACTCAATTTGAGTTAATAAACTGAAATACTTAGAGCCAGAGATGTGTGGTAGTTATCTTCCAAGAAGATCCTCAATGATTCTTGTTCTCCTGGAATTTATTTATAACTCTGTGTAGTTTCCTCCTGCACTAAATAGGGTGAAACTGTGTAATCGCTAAGGTATTTTGGAAATGATAATGTGTGACTTCCAAGGCCAGATCAAAAGGGACATTATAGCTTGTGCCATGCCCTTTTTGAATCACTCACTTTGGGAGATGCCAGCTGCTGTGTCATGGAGACACTCAAGTAGTTTTATGCAGAGGAGCACATAATGAAGAACTGACATCCCCTGCCAACAATGAACATTTACTTCTCAGTTGTATAAGTCAGCTACATTGGAAGCAGATCCTCCAGCCCCAGTCAAGCCTTCAGATTAGTGGAGTCCCAGAAGACATTTTGACTGCAACTTCATGAGAGACCCTGAGCCAGAACTCCCCAGCTGAGCTGCTCCTGAATTATAACCAACAGTAGCTATGTGAGATAATAAATATTTATTACTTTAGTATTTCCATTTTCGGATAATTTTTTATAGAGCAATACATAACTGATACAAGAGGAAAAGGGGTATATGCTAAGACTAGAAGGGTAAGCATGGGACAAATAATATAGGATTTGTAGTTCCTGTTAAAATGTTGGAACTTCTGTCTAAGAACAACAGCAAGTCATTAATGGGTTTTAAGCAGGGGATTGATGCCATCAATTTTATGCTCCTGTGGACTCCTTTAAATAGCTGTTGTTAAATTTTTCTCTTACATGGTGCTGAACACAATATTTCACATTAGGCCTGAAAAATATAAATTTCAACTAGAGAAAAATAGATTGTAGACATGGTAGGATCTCTCAGTAGCATCCAGAAAGGAGATCTTGGGTTCCCAGACTATGTCAAATTGATGGACTGTAACTCCAACATGTTCCCACTCCCCACCAAACCCATATTTATGGATGAGTGAAGTGAAATGCCTGCTGTCGAGCATGCTCAATGTTGTCTCTTTACAATATGGATGTGTGGGGAGAGGAAGAACATCTGCCTAACAGACCCATCATAACATAACATGATTTCTCCAGATACATTTATACTTTTGATGTGGGAGTTGGAGTAATGATTTGACTTTAAAATGTCAAAATATGTGAAATAAAAAAATATAGAATTATATGGTCTTAGAGTAATAAAGAGACTGTAGAAGTAATGCTGAATTCATCTATTGAGAAGTTAATACTAGTACCTGCAGTTTATTAGTATTAACTATTAGGCACTCTGCTAAGATCTTTACTAACACAATCTGGTGTATCTTTGAAGCATAAGTGCAAGGCAGGCATTATTACCACATCTTTAATGAATAAATAACCAAATCAAAGTTTAGAAAGCCTAAGTCAGTGCTTCTCAAACTCTAACGTGCATATGTATGGGCTGCAGTTCTTGCTAACATCTAGATTTTGACCCAGGATTTCCGAGATGGGGCCCAAATTTCAGCATTTCTAACAACGTTCTCTCGGGTGATGTGAGCACAGTCTAGATAAATAATCCAAACTTTCAAAGTGGGGCTGTGGCAGGTTTAAGGCCTCTTCTGCGTGACACCAGAGTAAGCTCTCACTCACTAACAATCCCACCCCCACCTCACTAAAGCAGTGGTTACCCAGTATCTGCTATTTGATTGGAAGTCCTCTACTTCACAAAGTAATGCTGCTTTCCAATTTTGAATAGCTATAAAGTGAAAGGTTCTTTCTTGTACTGAGCTAAACTCTGTCCCCACAGAACTTCAGTGGATCACTTGTTGAGCCATTATTTATTTAAAAAGCACTTTCTTCATCATTTGGTTATTATTCTTTTTGAGTGCTCCATTTGTCAGGAAGACATGGAGGAGAGCAGGGGAGGATTTGGACCCATAACATGAATGAATGAATGAATGAATGAATGAACAAATGATGTTGGACAGAGGTACAATATTCTTGAAGGAGTCCAGGAATTCACTAAACTGAGCTGGAACTAAAGCAATGCCAATGCAGGAAAAGGAGATGATTATAATCAGGATGAACTTTCTTTTTTCACATGACTTCTAATCACCAATAGGAATATGATTTGAAAATATTGACAAATAAAATATATCTTGAGTCATGCTCATTAAATTTCTCCATAAAAGTTGACCCTAGTGATTAACTGAGTCTACTCTTGCTCTCATTTATACAGCGTAAGACAAAACAAGTTGCCCATGAGAGAATAAGTTAGGGTGCTGGTGGATTTAATTCATGAGCTACAAGTGGTGAGAGCAGCTTTGCTATGAACTGGCTGTATGCTCTTGAATGCTAAGCTAAATTACTTAGTCTTGTAGGGAGCAGAATAGTATATAGAAAAGACATCAGGCTGGGAGTCAGAAACCTGTGTTCTAATACTGCTTCTGCAGCTAATCCATTTGTGTCTTCATTTAACCATCCGCAAAAAGGTGGAGTTGAGGCAGACAAGAGAGGGTAGGGCAATCTCCTATTTCTCTTCCAGATCAGAAATTCTAGGCATTAACTTCAGAGTGTGCAAGCAAGACCTTGGGTTCCAAAGGAGACAGGTACCAAGCATCTCATAACCAAGAATCAAACTGCTAATTACTTTTCTTCACTCTCAAACAGCAGTAAACCTTTCACTTTATAGCTACTCATTCAAAAAGTAAAAAAATAAAAAGCAAACCAGGGGTGTTAGAAAAATAAACAGCAATGTTGACAGAGAGTTCTAATCTGTTACTTTTCCATGCCAGGGTGTATTTCTCTAAAAAACCAGCAGAGATAAAAGGTTCACAGACAGATGGTGCCAATTCACACCACCTTGCCACTCAGTTCAGAATGTACTGAATTACTAGATACTTGGAAACCCCTCTCAGTTCCATATCCCCGACTCGCAAATAGGATTTATGAGGTCTTTGACGTCCTGGTTATATTATATTGTTTCTTGTTGTTCTTTGGGTACGTTTCTTTAAGTGTCTCTACCCTTGGCTGAAATGGTGTCTCATAATTTTTTCCATCAATAATCCTTAGTGACTTGTAGAAGATGGGTCTTAAAATGCTGCCATCTACCATAGGGAGACCAAGTTTCCATTTAGATGATAAACCACAAGAATTTTAGAAGCTATGGGCCAACTTTTATGGAGGTTTCTTGTTAATATTACTCATGATATATTTTCCCCCTATTACTCCAAAGCCATATCCCTTTCAATGACTGGAAAGAGTGTGTATTGTCTGAGTTTAGTGTCTGTAGAGGCAGAGGCTTGGGGGAATAAGGCTTCATGGGTGTGGATTCAACATGAAGAAAGTACTCTGATTATGGAAATCCAGGATCAGAAATGTCATATACCAATCATTTTAACATTAGATGTTAGAGAATGAAGGACAGAGCGAAAGGAAAAGCTAATATTGATCAAACATAGCTTTATGCTAGTTCTGTTACCCATATCTAGCTAGTTAGTCCTCAGAGGAAACTATTATTAACTCCTTTTCAAATGAGAAAATTAAATGAAACTGTAAAAGTTTAAATAGGCTGCTCAAATTCAGATAACAAGTAGCGGAGAACCAGCAGCTCCAACAGGTTTTTTGAAGTCTAGAATCTAAACTGTTTAACATTCCTGTCTCTGCCACTTACTTGAAAGGATAATCCTGAGTTACTTAACTAGTGGAGCTTCTACTTCCTCATCTATAAAAAAAACGGGGGCGCAGGGTTGGGCGGAGGATATGATCTTTTGTTGTTTTTGCCAGAAGGGAACAGAATGTTTGGCAGCAAATAAGCATGTTAAATATTGTAATAATTAAAGTTATCAACATCATCGTTATTGTAGCATGCTGCCTCCAATAATAAATAAATAAATAAATAAATAAATAAAAAGCTGTGCTAAGATAGAGGAGGAGGTGAAGAATAAGAAGAAATACAATGCCATCTGCTCCCTGAATTTAACGCTGATGTATGTTTTGAATTTGTGGTCATTAACATGACACTTCAGGCTCCACCATGTGCTTCTGGGACCCTGGCCTGGGTGAATGTGGACAACATTTATAAATCAAATCTTTACTTCTCTTGAGAGAAGTGGGCCGTAGAAGCTGGTAAGGGGTGGTTTGGAGTTTGGATGTAACTGGCCAGATTTCTGTGGATCAGAAGAGCTTCTCATGGAGAATGTGGAGTTATGGGTAGGTTATACATAGTTACTCAAAATTATCCAAATTTAGCTTCCTGAGCTCCAAGTATTGAGTAGAACTGTGAAGTCCCAGAAGTTAAACCAGTTAGGGTAGGAGAACTCTTAGAGCTCATCTAGTATCCGTGGTCTATTTTACAGATAAGGAAACTGAAACACAGGTAAAGGAACTTTCACCAACCAAAGAGTGGGGGCAAAGGCTGTTTTCATGGCTGTGGCTATCTTTCTGATACATGCTAATGCCTCAGTCCCTATTTCATCTTCTCTCAGAGATACATTATTGTTATCTCAGAGATTTTAAATTGTCAATTATCTCTCCCTCTTTACCCCCAGGTTCCTGACTTGATACCTCTGAAAGATATTGTGAGGGCACTTTCATTATCCACTTCAAAGGCTTCTAATGTTTCCCAAAAACAGGTTACTCTCTTTTTCCAATCCTGAGTCTCAGCTCTGGAAGCTTCCCCAATGAAGAACTCCACTGAGTGAAAACAACAAAAACCAAATAAGTTCCAGGCTCATGAAACTAATATCTGTATGTGTGCATTTAAGCTTGTGTGTATGTGTATGTGTATGTGTTCCACAAAAACATAAGGCCTATCAGTAACTGACTTGCCTTTTAACACCGGACAAGTGGTTTTACATCTTTGGTCTCAGACTTCAATCTCTTAAGAATGAGAGGGTTTTCCCCTTACCCTCGAGATTTAGGATGCTTCTGAGTTGTTGAGTGTATTTGCAATTGCCCTTTTCTAACCTACCACCTTTGGTTGTCAAATGTTCAAACCAAGTTGGCTGCCAAAAGGAGGTACAGCCAAGTTGAAGAGGTGCATTTTAGGGAACTCCAATTTTTGGAGAATTGTAATTTTTTTTTTAACGTTTGAAGTCCCGGGCTCAAAGACCTTAGAGAAATTAAAAAGTAAATAAGTAAAAAATAAAGCTAATAAATTAATGTTGGATTCTATTTGGAAATCTTTGTGCTTTCACTCATGATATTCCTCATCTCACTCCATTTCTGGAGATCAAAAGCTCCTATTTTGGACCAAGGGAAAAAATCATGTTTTAGAAATTGCCACACTTTCCCCACCCTTCTTCAGAATAGGCAGCAGCTTCGGCGTCTTGGATCTTAGCAATTGCATTCCCTCTTTGTCCCTGAGGTGGTCCATGCCAGGACCCCGGCCATTGTCTGAGGCTCCAACCTTTGTTGGGTTCTTGAGAAAGAGCTGCTAAAGCAGACGTGAGTCCGGCTTTTAAGTTTTCCCGCCTGGAAAACTCTATTGAGGCGTTTTGTGTGGTTACTTGTGGGGGTCAGGCTTCTGATCTGACCCCTCTCATCCCTGAGTAATTAGGGCATGCAGAACAGCACCTCCTCCCTGGCTAATTGGCTCTCTCAATGAACCTTTCAGAGAGGAAGTTTGTCTCTGACTCACTTGCCCTCCACAGCAAACTTCAGGCCCCAAAGCATTCATCTCTGCCTATGTGATGGGATGGAGACTTAGGAAGTGATTAGAACTGGGATCAAACAAGCCCCTGATTGCCCCATTAGGAATGGGGCCCATTAACTCTTTGAGAGCAGTTTACCACCATGGTGGGAAATTGATTGCAACTGAAGACAATTTCTCAGGCTTGGTGATGCTAACATTTATAACGTATTCCCAGAAAGTATGGTAGTTCATGGCCTCTACCTGGAAGTCAATTTGCATGGTTTAAAAACAGTAATATATAGCTCAATATTAACACCTTAAGAAAAGACAGGAAGATGCCAGGGAAAGGAGTAGAAATAGAAAATAGTTCTTCTAATGAGTCATTCCACAGTGGTGGCAGAAATTGGGGTATGAGGAGGCAACAGGGATTCTGTCTTACGGTTGTCATTATGGTCGCATAATGCTCTATGGAGCTTTGTGTAGTTTAATTCAAGAAAGCCATGTGAATGCCCCTACATTGCTCCAGATGTAAGGTCTTCCTCAATACAATCCTTGTAGACTGCCCTCAAGCCAGGCCACTCCATCTGGAAATGGCAACATTACATTTCCTGCTGGAAAGGGTAAGAATGATTCTTAGCAGGCTCCAGTGCAGACAAATGAGATCTTGGTTTTGTAGGGCATCTCTTGTTTTTCATGAATGATTTACTACCTACTTTCCTGGCTGATGCCCAGGTCATTTACAGACTGTAACTGGAATCTTCCCTGACAGGTTATGACTTTTAGGAGTTCGTAAATGGTGACTTGGATTAGGAAGGAATACAACATGTTAAAAATACTGACAAACACCAGGCTGTTAACAACTGGGTACTTCAAGGTGGTGAGCAAGGAAAGAGGAGTTAGGGGTTGGAAGAAGAGTATTTTCTCCTTTATACAGCTTTGAGTATATGCTTATGGTAATGTAATAAGATTTTGATTTTGAATATTTTTTTAAATACTTAAAAAATATGTTTATATATTTTCTATAAAGAGAACATATAAGTTGACTTTTATTTACTCAATCCATCTTGTGTCAGAATAAGCATAAGATCTTGTTAACGATAAAAATTCATATTTAAGAGTCAACTTATATATCTTCATACTAAATCTCACCTCTACCGCTTACTAACTGGATAATTTGGGGCAAGTTATTTATTCAATTTTATCAAATACCAAAGACCTTCATCTACTAAATGAAGATAATATTAATAAATAATAGGAGTTCACCATGTGGCTTAAAAAAAGACAATGCAAGTATATTGTCCAGCGTGGCACTGAGCACTAGGTACTGGCTTTGTCAATGAAGCTAACTCTAGTGTTATTATCATGGTTGAGAGAACTGTGCTCCAGGGGAGTGCAGTCAATATCACCCAAGGGGAGACACAGTCTCTACTCCAGGGCCCTTGACTCCAAGGTTACTGCTATCTCAGGGTCCCAGATGGGGCCCTTCTACCTGGTCATGTGGTGGGATGGAGACTTAGGAAGTGATTAGATCCTCACAGCTATCTCAGGGGTTACACAGAACATGCTTGCTTCATTATTTCCTTTTATATCGGAAGCAATAAAATAAATATTCTAAAACTGGTTCAAATAGTCCAGAACTCTCTCCACAGCTGAATCAGGATTAATGCTTTCTCAAAAATCTACTACTTTCATAATTAGAAAAAAATTGACATTTTTAGGGTGCTATGGATGATCTCCCCATGTAGAATGTGGATATTACGACAATTTTTTTCTTTTCTTTTTTTTTTTTTTTTTGCTGTGGGATGTTAACAAGCTGGACCCACGGGTGGAAGTGACTGGATCTCTTTCTCTTAGACCCACAGCTCCTTAAGGATATAAATTCCTTATCTCTTTACAGTGCCTTTGAATGAGAAATCATGACAGTTTAACTGGTAAAAAAATAAAAATAAAAATAAAGCCTTGAATACAGTGTAGATAATTTTCCCATCTAGATTTTAAATGTTAGTGATGAAACAATCTTATTCGTTCATAGATCCCTAGCAATGTATGCTGTGCCTGGGACATAGTAGAGACTCAGTAAATACTCGTTGAATGATTCTAGCTAATATTTCAAAATCTTCAAAAATGAAAGCATCAAGGAATCACCACCACTTTCTTTGCTGACTGCAAGGCATTTCCCCAGAGGCCAGACTTTCAATCCATTAAGCCTAAGGAAAAGGAGGGAGGTGAGCAGGGAATAGGAACAGAGAGGAGCAGCAGAGGAACACAGGGAGGAGGTGGAGAAAGAAAGAGGAAGGAAGAGAAGAAAGAGAAGAAAGAAATAAGACGTGTAGTCCTAAATCCTATCTTAAGGATCTGAAAGTGGAGGAAAGGAGCCTAAATGCAAATGAGCCTTGGCATGTGAAAGGATCAAGACAAAGGGTCAGGACTTTCTGAAGTAACAATAGAGGTGTTCCTAACATGCTCAGTGAAGTGTGTGACAAAGACTTCTATTCTCAGGCTTTACTATGAGTTCATGCAGATTTTATACAGTTGCACCTCATCTTCCTGGTTTTCTTTCTTCACAAACACAATGCACACCCATACACACACACACACACACACACACACATTTTCGTCTTATAGGCATATACTTTAGATGGGGCGATATCTGCTGAGAACTTTTCTTAAGTTTCATATTCAGGTCCACAGATCAGAGAAAAGATTAGGATGGGTACTTTCATGGTTTTTCTCCCTGCCACTTAGTAAGGCCCATGCGGTCTGTGTGTTCTTATAAGCAGAGTGCTGTGCTAGAAGGCATGCTGGTTGGAGTCAAGAAACCAGATTTCCAGTCCTTTGAGTTCTAGCACCAGCAACTTGTGGACCTGGGCCTATTCTTTTTTTTTTTTTTCTTATAGTCTCAGTTTTGTTCCTGTGAAAGGAAGAATTCACAATTTTAAAAAATCTTTACAGTTTCTTCTGTTTTGAAAATCTTCTATGTTGTCTCTTTCTATGACAACTTAGGCCCATGACCTGGAAGGAATATGCCCTATGGGCTGGCAGCTGCTATTTATTAAATTATCAGGGTTCATGCTAAGGGCTTAATGTGCAATATTTCATTTAGTACTCAAAGCAACCTGCAAGAGGGCATTGCTTTCCCATTTCACATATGAAGGCCAGAAACTCAGGGAAATGAATTTTCCGCCGTGTTTCTTTGAGCTACAGCTCATTGAATGGCCCTTCTTATGACTTAATACGATCTTCACAGGCATGAATTCTAAACAGATACCAGCTGACTGCCTTTCCTTCTTTCAAGTTCTCTACTGTATGGAGCACCCAGCTACATAAATAATAATGAAGTAAAGCCAATGCTTAGTGAGCTATTTGTTGGTTTCCCTTCCTTCCAGAAACTGTCAAATAGGATGCCTATAGGCTGAGAAGTAGGGAACTTGGTTTTCATTCTCTCTCTTCATAAGCTCATTGTATATTTTTGAAAAAACTTCTTCTTTTGGATTCATGTACCCCAACTGTAAATGGCAGGGGCCAAGGCATTGATCAGAAGCAATATAGTACATTTCATAAGTGTATACAAAGTCTCTGATGCTGAATTTATATCCTAAGCCTGCCCTTTCTGTATGTGTGCCCTTTGCAAGTTAATTAACCTCACTAAACCTCAGTTACTCTGGCTATAAAATGGGAACAATATAACTTCGTTCCCTACAGGGTTTTTTATGAGTATTCAGTGAGTTAATGCATGGGAAGAGATTAGCATGGTGCCTAGGGTCTGGTGAAGTACTAATTTCCTATTATCAGTATTCTCTTGACGAAGACACTTGTGAATCATATGTATAGACCAGATAATTTCTAAGTACTTTCTTCGGGCTGGGCGCGGTGGCTCACGCCTGTAATTCCAGCACTTTGGGAGGCGGAGATGGGTGGATCACCTGAGTTTGGGAGTTCAACACCAGCCTGACCAACATGGAGAAACACCATCTCTACTAAAAATACAAAATTACTTGGGTGTGGTGGCGCATGCCTGTAATCCCAGCTATTTGGGAGGCTGAGGCAGGAGAATCACTTGAACCTGGGAAGCAGAGGTTGCTGTGAGCCGAGATCACAGCATTGCACTCCAGCCTGGGCAACAAGAGTGAAACTCCGTGGGAAAAAAAAAAACTGGGCGCAGTGGCTCACGCCTGTAATTCCAGCACTTTGTGAGGCCGAGGCAGGCAGATCACTTGAGGCCAGGAGTTTGAAACCAGCCTGGCTAACATTGCGAAACTCCATCTCTACTAAAAATACAAAAATTAGCCAGGCGCAGTGGTGGGCGCCTGTAATTCCAGCTACTCGGGAGGCTGAGGCAGGAGAATGGCTTGAACTCGGGAGGCAGAGGTTGCAATGAGCTGAAATCGAGCCATTGCACTTCAGCCTGGGTGACAGAACAAGACTGTCTCAGAAAAAAAAAAAAGAACTTTCTTTGATATCTACAAATGGATTCTGTGTGGAGATTTTGAACTCTGAGCCATGAATCTAGTCATAACTGGGGAAGGGCATTCCAGGAAGAGGAATCAGAATATATAAAAGATAAAAACTGGAGAGCAAGTTATGCATAAGAAGCAAAAACAGTGCTATACACTTGGAGCACTGGGCATCAGAGTTTGGAGCGGAGTCAGAAACTCCTACAAGAGTGACGGCTCAGCGAGAAGAGAGAGTGAAAACAGGCATGTGCATAGAGATCCCTAAATGGCAAGTTACAGAGGCAAGACTGAATCCTGAGGCACTGGGAACCAGAAGGGAGTTGTGATCAGGTTTACTTGTAAAGTGAGAAACAGTGATGATGTGTGTATTTGTACAGAGCAGGCACACAGCTAACGAGCTGGTTGGATTTAGATTTGTGTGTTGACATTGCTTTTATTTAGATTGCATATTGATTTGGGGATTATTTGGGAGGTTGGCTCCAAATGGAGTGATGAGGTATTCTGGGGGCTCTCCCAAAACCACTTCTTGGCACTGCCACTGGTGGGATTCAGAGAGAAGGAAGAGAAACTGAATCTTGGGAGGACTGCAAAGAGGCTTCTGTGGTAATCCCTGCAGAGATGCAGTGCGCTGGACTAGGGCAGTGGCCATGGGCTTGTAGAGGGGCAAGTCCTGATCCATATTGAGGTTGGAAGGATAGACTCTCTAGCCTTGCTGTCAGGCTGGCCTTCACTCTTTGGTTCAGAAACTTGACTGCTACAACATTTGCCCACCCTAGGGCTGCTCTTCTAGGACTAGCACAACATAGAGAGCAATGAACTCAGCTCCCAGGCTTCTGGGCACAACTGCTTGCAGAAGAACAGACATGCAAGGTAGGAGTTTCTCAAACACTCTTCCTTCTCCACCCCTTGATTTCAGGAATGCATAGAGAACCACTGTGGTTTGGATGTGAGACTTGGAGCTCAGCAGCCAAATGAAGTCAGGCTGTCCGTCTGTTCTAAATTTAACTTCTTAACCACGTTTGGACGTAGTACCTTGTCTGAGGTTGTTTTCTACTCAAAATGTATAATGTTAGGGTGTGCCAGGGAGGGATGTGGATGATGACGGCAAAGGGCCTAGGAGAAGAAAATATGAGCAGCTCCTACAGCCAATCTGATTAGCACAGAAACTCCTAACTCTACCCTCTACCCCAAAACCTCATTTGGTCAACAATGCCTGACTAGAGACAAGCTGTCTTCTTTAAACAGAATTTAGCAAAATTACAATTTTAGACTTTCTGTGTATAGGCATGATTCAGTATTCCTTTTCTTAACTTGCTTTAGAAGCATAAAATTTGGAAAATATTAATAATTGCTATTTTAGACATTTCCCATGTACAAGGTATTGGACGAAGCATTCTCTGTTTGTTATCTCATTTAACCCTCATGATAACCCTATGAACTAAATACTATTATTAGCTTCCTTCTAATGATGGGAAAAAAATTAGAGCAATTACACAGCTTTGCTGGGGTCTCATAGCTAGCAAGTAAAAGAGTCTAGACTTGAATTCAATATTATACAAAACTGAACAGTGCTGCATACATTCCTTAGTGCATGAACCACTTGACACAGCCTACTGCCTATACAGAGGTAAGTTATTGTCAACCCTATAGAGAGACTGGGGGAAGAGACAGAGAAGCTAAATAACTGCAAGTCAAACAGTGAGTGGAAAAGCACCACATTGGAACCAGAATAAACAGCCAGTGTGCTGTCCACTAAAAAATAAACAAAAAAAAAAAAACCTTTATTCTGAACTACTTACAGTAGTCTCAGTGAAGAAAAGTTGCAAAAATAGAACAGAATTTCCATATATGTTTTACCTAACCTCCTCTAATATTAACATCTTGCATAACCATAGTGCAAAGATCAGAACGAGGAAATTCACATTGGTACAATACTAATAAAGAAACCAAAGACTTTACTGAAATTTCACCGGTTTTTCCATTAACGTTCTTTTTGTGTTTCAGGATCCTATACAGGGTTCCATATTACGTTTAGTTTTTGTTTCTCCTTAGTTTCCTACAGACTCTAGCAGTTCTTCTCTCCTTTTTTGTCTTTCATGATCTTGAGACTTTTGAAGAGTATCAGTAAGTTATTTTGTAGAATATCCCTCAATTTGACTAGTGTTTTCATGTGATTGTAATAAGGCTGTGTATTTTTGGCAAGAATACCACAGAAAAGACATTCTACCATTCCTAGTGCATCAGATTACTGGGTTTATGATGTTTAAGTGTCTTATTATTAGAGATGTACTCTTGGATCACTTGGTGAAAGTGGTTTCTTCTGGTTTTTTCCACTATAAAGTTTCAAATCTCCTCCCCATCTCCACCATACTGAGCAAATATCTTGGGGGAGATACTTTAAGACTATACACAACCTGTTTCTCTTTTTTTTTTTCCCTCAAATTGTGCAGCTTTGGCCATTACAAACCTTTTAGGTTTTCTTCCATCTATTTTACATCACAATACTCCTCAACTGTCTTTTCATTAATTCCAGCAGAAGCCTCAAATAGAAACAGAGACAATTTCTTTGTTATTCCTTTTCTGTTATTTCTTACTTTCATCTTTTTTTTTTTAATATAAAGTCTTTTAGTTGCAGTTCCAAAATATCTCTCCAGTCTCCTGTCATGATCTCTTCCCAGTTTGGACTGCATCATTTTTCATCTGAACCACTATGACATGTTGGTCTTGTTTTCCATTTTCATCCTACTAACCCCTTTTCCATAGTGCGGATGATATAATGTTCTGAAAATATGAAGATTAGACTCCCCTCCTTCAAGGTGCCTGCTTGCTGTCAAGAAGATAATGAGTGTTCCTTTGCCTGACTTGCAAGACCACCTGTGATTGGCCACAATCAACTTCTTTATTCCCACCTACTGCTCCTTCCTCTGTCTTGTGCTCCTGTCCCTAGGTCTTGATCTTCCCCACAATATGCTATACTGTTTCATTTTTTTATACCCTCATACATGCTATTGATTTTGCTTAGCCTGCCCTTAATCTTGAAGAACAGACTTTAAGTTGACATTAATCAGTAGTGCTTAGTAATTTAGTTTCCTCAGTTAGTGCTTTCTCTATTAATTTTGTAGATAACTTAATATCCCAGCTCAGAGCTGGTTGCAGTTGATAGGACTGATGAAGGAGTTCCTCACTTCATAGATATCCACTTACTCAAAGGAGCCTCGATTATTTTCTAAACGTTTTGAGCACCTAATTTACATCTTCTGGAGAAGAGAGTAGGACGTTTCATGGAAAATTCTAAAGTATTCTATTTGAGTTCCAACCTAGTGGCAGAGCCAGCAGAAGTGTTGACTATGATGGAGGGTAAATAAATTCATCTTTTGTGAGTTGATTGCCTCTTCTGGGCAACACCATCATCACGGTCATTATTACCTCACCATTATCACCATTGTCTCACCATCACCACCAAGACCAGAAACTCAACACTCCCACAAACATGATCACCATTATGAGTACAACTTGCATTACCATTATGACTATTGTCACCAGCACCATCAAATCCAGAACCAAAACTAAACGACTGGCATGTCACCACTACAATCACTGACAGCACCAGTACCCATCACACCACTAAACCACCAATAATTAGACTTTATTTAATACCCCACAAGTGTGCTAAGCTCCTCACATAGGTTGACTAATTTACCTTTCATTCTTAATATACATATTTTATGAATGAAGAAATGGAAACTGATAAAGCAATTTTCACAAGATTACTCAGTTGATAAGTGCTGGTAAAAATAGAAACAATAGATGTAAGTGCTGAGTGAATTTAGATTTCTGCAAATTCAACCCTCATATTATACAATTGGAAAGAAACTGAATGCACAAGAGGTGAGGAATGGCCCAAATTACTTCTGACTCTTAAACTAGGACCATGTTAATTGTGCTACACAGATCCATTCTCCCTTCTGTGCTTTTGTGTTATCACTAGACTATTCTTATTGTACAATTGTTTTTACTTCCTATACATGCATGTATTGAACACAATAATCACTCAAAAGAAAATGAACACAGAAAAAGACATAAACTTTAACAAGTGGTTTTCCTTCTTCCCCAAACTAAACTTGACAATAAGTAAATGTATCTTATTCACTTAATTTAACCCCATTAACACTGCATGAATTTAGTATGCTGTCTCACAATGAACATGGAAACTTCATTTAGTTGCCCAGACCACAGCTCGCCAGCCAAAAAAGAATAATTCTGAGTCCATGAGTAGGGAGAAAAGGTAGAGTTTTCTGATGTTATGTGAGCAGATGGAGAGGCAATGAAGCAGAGCAGTGAAGAAAGGCAGTGCCAGAGGGCAGGAGCGGATCCAGAGAGTCCTCTTTAATCTCAGTGGTGGGAAAAGGTTTGGGCTTGAGTGACACGGATTAGTTTCATATTTGAGGGATGAAATGGTTTATAGCTTCTGAATCGTTTCCTTCCTCAGGTGAAGCACTGCCAGGTCTATGGGGGGAGGAAACAAAGCTTCCACAAATTGAAACGAGTTTAGAACCAGGGCTTCCAGAATTGGATGGGGAGTGTGAGTTGGCCACAAAGCCTCTGGCTGGGTCTCTGAGACATTCTTCTGGGCAGGTTATGACACTCTGACAACATCCGACCCCTCTTCCTTCTGTAAGCTCTAGGCCATGCTTGCCATGTCCTGTACTCAGCCTTTCTAACATGCTTATCCTCTGGACAGTGAAGTCCCAATTGAGGCTAATGTCAAGATGCAATTGTCTGCTCTGGCTTCACTGTGGACACATGGTCTACCTTGTAGTGATACTTTATTTTCAGATTCCCATTAGAATATTACTGGGTGTAGGAGGTAGCAGAAAGGCAGACATGAAGACAGAAGCTAAGACCTGGTTTCAAAACTTATGTGGAATTAAGGAAATGAGAATCTACACACAAGGCCTTATATTGATTATGCATCTTGTCAAGAGTTGTAGTTATTCATAGCTTGATCAGCTGCACTTATGACTCTTTGATCTCTGTTTGTACATCCAACTTTAACATCTTTTCCAGGAAACTTTACTGCTTCCTCATCTTGCCATCACCTATAAAATCCTGCCTCAGTCTTTTGGCTTTCGTCAAACTTAGTACTGAATATTGAATCTGTTATTCAGATAGTCAAAAAATATTTTTGTGAATCTGCTATTCCACTAACAGGAAGGAAGGAAGGAAGGAAGGAAGGAAGGAAGGAAGGAAGGAAGGAAGGAAGGAAGGAAGGAAGGAAGGAAAGGAGAGGAGAAAAGGAGGGAGAGAGACAGGGAGGGAGAGAAAAAGGGAGGGAGGGAAAAAGGAAGAGTGGGTCATGGTTTGCTGCTCCAATGAAATTATAATCAAAAGGGGAAGGCAGAGGGTAATAAACAATTTCAAAAAATTAGGATGTCCCAAGCACTGTGAGAGAGGAGCACAGAAAGATTTTTACTTGTGGACCTTGGTTGGTTGGGGAAGTCAGGATGGAATTTTTTGTGAAGTTACATTTAAACTGAGAGATGAATAATGAGTAGACTTCAGCCAGAATTTTTTTTTTTAAAAAGCTCCTTCTAGGGAGAGAAAAAAATGTGATAAAGCCCAACATTATTGTAATGGAAGAGAACACCAGAGAAACTTCAGCTATGGTTTTAGGAAATGTCAGAGTGGAAATAGGGAGAATACTGGGAGTTGAGGCAGGACAGGTAAGCAAGGGACAGACTGTGCAAGACTTTACAGGCTGGGTAAAGAATGTTAGACTCTAATCTAGTGATACAGTTGCGTTTATGGATCCAGCATTTAGTAGAACCTTGTACAAAGCAACTTCTCAATAAATGCAAAGTTAAATGTGCTCTGTGAAGAGTAGTTGATCCAGAAAAATTCACTGAAGTATTGCACTTTGTTCATTTCTCACCCAGCTTGCTCTAAATGTCTTACAGAAAATAGGAACTTCACGTTCCTAACTCTTAGTGTTCTCATCTGTTAAATGGAGTACTATGATAGTCACATGAGGTATATACAAAATGCATCTAGCTCCTAATATGTGCTGAGTAAAAGTTTTTAAACTTTGCCTCCCTTCCTTGCTTTTCAATTTAGATAATCATAGAGCCTGTCTTATCAAGTAATGTATATGTTAGATAAGGAATACACATCAGAAGCTCCACAGACAGAATGTCTAAATTAAATAGCAATATTACAAATAATTATATGCATTCTGTGACCTCTCATTTGCAAAGCATACTGATGTCAGGAGGCTGAGACTCAGAAAGTTGAAGTGATTCACCTAGTCACTCAGCTGCTTAGTGATAACACTGGGAGAAGAACCGAGGTCCCTTTTCTGTCTAAACCTCTTCCTCTCTGATCCCTCCCCATCTCTAACTTCTTATCTCCTATCCTTCTCCATCCCTACCATTCATACCAATGCTTAGTTCCCATTTTGCCCCTAAATATGTGACCCAAGGTTAGTCATACGAGTGTTTGTGTGTGTGTCTGTGTTTGTGCGTGCCTGTTATGTCTTCTATAAAGTAAGGACAAGAATAATCATTCATGTATTCTCTCCATAGACTAAGGTGAACACAGGAAACAAACAAATGAGAGAATAAACTAGACTCTCAGTCCATTGTGAACCCATATGTAGGTATGCTTGTGGAATTTGCACTATATAGTCCTAGAGAAAATGGAGACAAGTGGAAGGATGAGAAAGAACACTCATTAAAACCTCAGGGGAACATCAAGTTTTTTCACTTATGTATAGAAAAAGAATAAAAGAATAACCTGGAGCCTCAATAGTGGTTTGGATTAAAGTCACACTCCAAATGTTTCAATCCTAAAGCCCTCTTTCAATGTAAACTTTTGTCTCTATTGGTTCATAAATTCTGACTTTCTCCATATCCAGTTCTTCAGCAAATTATTCTGATTTTTATCCTTTGAATATCTCTCATATCAGTTTTTCTTCTCTTCATCCATTTGCTGTGGTCATGAGCCAAACTCTTATTACCTTACCTATGTCTCTCCACTTCTTGGTTTTTTTTCTTTTATTTATTTATTTTTAATATATTTAGGGGGTACATGTGCAGGTTTCCTACATGCATATATTGGGTACTGGGAAAGTCTGGGTTTTAAGAATGCTTGTGATTTTTGCACATTGATTTTGTATCCTGAGACTTTGCTGAAGTTGCTTATCAACTTAAGGAGATTTTGGGCTGAGATGACTGGGTTTTCTAGATATACAATCATGTCATCTGCAAACAGGGACAATTTGACTTCCTCTTTTCCTAATTGAATACCCTTTATTTCCTTCTCCTGCCTGATTGCCCTGGCCAGAACTTCCAACACTATGTTGAATAGGAGTGGTGAGAGAGGGCATCCCTGGTGATCATTAAAAAGTCAGGAAACAACAGGTGCTGGAGAGGATGTGGAGAAATAGGAACACTTTTACACTGTTGGTGGGACTGTAAACTAGTTCAACCATTGTGGAAGTCAGTGTGGCGATTCCTCAGGGATCTAGAACCAGAAATACCATTTGACCCAACCATCCCATTACTGGGTATATACCCAAAGGATTATAAATCATGCTGCTATAAAGACACATGCACACGTATGTTTATTGCGGCACTATTCACAATAGCAAAGACTTGGAACCAACCCAAATGTCCAACAACAATAGACTGGATTAAGAAAATGTGGCACATATACACCATGGAATACTATGCAGCCATAAAAAATGATGAGTTCATGTCCTTTTTAGGGACATGGATGAAACTGGAAACCATCATTCTCAGCAAACTATCGCAAGGACAAAAAACCAAACACCAGATGTTCTTACTCATAGGTGGGAATTGAACAATGAGAACACATGGACGCAGGAAGGGGAACATCACACACCGGGGACTGTTGTGGGGTGGGGGGAGGGGGGAGGGATAGCTTTAGGAGATATACCTAATGCTAAATGATGAGTTAATGGGTGCAGCACACCAGCATGGCACATGTATACATATGTAACAAACCTGCACGTTGTGCACATGTACCCTAAAACTTAAAGTATAATAATAATAAAAAATAAATAATAAAAAAGAAAGTCTGGGTTTTTAGTGTACCCATCATCTGTATAGTGAATATTATACCCTAAAGGTAGTTTTTCAACCCTCATCCCTTTCCCATCTTCCTCCCTTTTGTATACTTCAATGTCTATTATTCCACTCTATATGTCCATGTGTACCCACTGTTTAGCTCCCACTCATAAGTGAGAACATGTGGTATTTGACTTTCTGTTTCTGAGTTATTTAACTGAGGATAATGGCCTCAAATGCCATCTATGTTGCTGCAAAAGACATGCTTTCTTTCTTTTCTATGTCTGAGCAGTATCCCATGGTACATATACCACATTTTCATTATTCAGTCCTCTCCTGATGGACACTTAAGCTGTTGATTCCATATCTTTGCTATTGTAAATAGTGCTGCAATAAACAGACAAATGCAGGTGTCTTTTTTATGTAATGATTTATTTCCCTTTAGTCATATACCCAGTACTGGGATTGCTAGATTGAATGGTAGTTCTATTTTAGCTCTTTGAGAAATCTTTATACTGTTTTCCATAAAGGCTGTACTACTTTACATTCCCACCAACAATGTATAAGCATTCCCTTGCCTTTGTATGCTTGCTAACATCTGTGGTTTTTAGACTTTTTATTAACAGTCATTCTGACTGGTGCAAGCTGGTATCTCATTGTGGTTTTAATTTGCATTTCTCTGATGATTAATGATGTTGAGTATGTTTTCTTATGCTGGTGTGCCGCTTGTATGTCTTGTTTTGAAAATGTCTGTTCATGTCCTTTGCCCACTTTTTAATAGAGTTATTTGTTCTTTTCTTGTCGAATTGTTTGAATTCCTTGTAGATTCTGGATATTAGCCCTTCACTGGGTGTATAGTTTGCAAATATTTTTTCCCATTCTGTGGCATGTCTATTTACTTTGTTGATTGTTTCTTTTGCTGTGCAGAAGCTCTTTCGTTTAATTAAGTCCCATTTGTCTATTTTTGTTTTTGTTGTGTTTGCTTTTGAGAACTTGGTTATAATTTTTTTTTGCCAAGGCCAATGTCCAGAAGAGTATTTTCTATGTTTTCTTTTAGGATTTTTATAGATTCAGGTCTTATGTTTAGGTCCACTTCTTGTTTTTTCTGTCTTAATTTCATGCTATACTTTGCCAGATGAATCTTTTTATATCGCAGTTCTGGTCAAGTCTCAATCAAAATTAGTCCATCCTTTCCAAGCAACTATAGAAGAGATTATAAACTCCCAGGTTTGAGATTCCAGGTCCTTCAAACTTCCCATGGTTTGCTCTGCCAAATTTATGCCCTGAAATCCTTTACCTGGTCATGTGCACCTGAACCAAATGACTGCCTTTGTTTTCTGTCACTATTCTTTTGAGTTTCCTTTGCTGGAATCCTCCTTGTTTCCATGCTCAAACTATGCTTGTTTACATCTTCAGCTCAAATGTATGCTCTTCCATGAAGATCCCCAATGATCTCCAACCTCACTGTAAAACATGGCCCTTCAAATTTTCAGCCAGAAATGTCCTCCAGAGTTTTGGATTCCATTCTCCTTTTCTTTTCTCCTGAAAAATATTGGTTTATTCAATTATTTAAAACGTTAATTTGCGGTGGCTATGTTTCATTTCTCACATTATTTCCCAGTGCCCAGCACGGTGCTTCACACACAAGAGCCTAATAAACCTCCTTGGAATAAATTGGTTATTCTGAGAATTTCAGCGAAGAGAAAGTTTGTCAAAAGTGTTGAAGGTAGCTCTGATAGAAACAAAAATAATCCTTGAATAATGGTTAATTCATAAAGTAATTTATATGGAGAAAAGACAAACCCAGAACAGTTTTTTCTCTCAATGTTTATCTTTGAAGGCCTCATGTGCATTACTGTTATGAGTGTCTTGGTCTTGCTCAAAATGGTTTTGTTTTTTCTTCTTTTCCCTGGCCCTCCCCCACCTCCTTTTCTTTTCACAATGTTCTTAAAAAGTTGAGAATGGTTTATCTTAGCATTTGTAAGTTTATTTGTGGATGCAATTGTGAAGCTCATCATGTCAGTTTTATGAGAAGTCTGAGTCCATTGTCCTTAGAAAACGAAAATGATTAACATTGATTTGTTTTGTTACCCAATTGTTTAAATTATAATAACTCTCCATCAGGGTTTTTTAAGTACAGCTGTGTTTATGGATTAAGATCTACTGACTCAAATATTTACAGTGTTCCAAAAATTATGAGAACATACAGTGTCAGGAATTTTCCATAGGCTGCTCCATTGGGCTGGAGTGGTTTTCTACTCAACTTGAAGAGAAGGCTTTAGGACAGTTTCAAAGGGCATCTACAGGTCTGTGTGATTGCATCTCCAGACAGGCCCCAAATGAAATAGCTCTGAAGAAGGAAAACATTGGCTAAAATGGCCCTATTAACATGTAATCCTTGGCTATTTTAAAGGAGCTGACATAGAAGGCTTGAGGCCATAAGATTATGAAGGACAGACCCTCCCGGCTTATAAAATCTAGCCTGTTGCTGTCACTAAACTTTCTCTATGTTGCTTAAGGATGCCTTTGACTTGACATATTTGAAGTGCAACTGGCCTAGCATGGAAACAGCTCCATCATTGTCTAGTTCTATGATTGCACAAAGTATTTCACCTTTCTGGACCTTTTGTTCTTATCTACAAAATGAAGGTAGTAAGGAGGACAAAATAATATAGCGTGATATTCTGTATGTACAGATGTTCAGTGAACACTCATTGGCTTCCTTCTTCTTTAAGCCACATTCTGCCCTTGGAAACACAGACCTATAATTGGTATTTTTCCCAGAAGAAGCTTATAAAATGGTAGGAATGATACTGTCTTAGGGATATGAAAGTCTGAGTTTCAGCTTTTCTGTGCCATCTCCTTACCATGGACTTTAATTAATCCACTGTTCCCTCTCTTGATCATGTCTCTGTTTACTCCTTGTGATCATCTGTTGGCTTCCTCATGGCTGGGACTATGCCTTATTCGACCTTATGCTGTGCTGTGACAGAGAGCCAAGTTCATGATAAAACATAAAATGTGTTTTTTGAATAGAAGGATGGAAGAAAGTAGAGGAGGAGAAAAATTGGAGAGAAGAAAGTGGATGAAAGAAAAAATGAAGAAAGAAATCTACAAATCCTGAATAAGCAAACTTGTCCTATCTAATCAATATAAATAGGTGGAAGACTAATAAAACACACACACACTATGCTGAATGATAAAATCACAAGAATAACCTACTAACCTAATACATCTCCACTGAGCTTTATAGTTCACAAAGTTCTTTCACACCCATTATCTAATTTGATAATTCCTACAAAGTCCCTTGAACTAGATTGAGCAGGGATAATCACCCTCACTTATTGGGTGATCAGACTGATACTCAGAGCATTGAAATTATTCACCCAAGGTTATACAGGTAAATGGTGAGTTGAACTAAAACTCCTATTTTATAACTTGAAATGCAGAGATAATATACCACGCAAGTTTAGATGTACTTTCAGATTTCAGAAAAAGGAAATACAATTTTTAACTAAAGTAATGAAAAGAAGACAGTGAGCTAATTAGATAAACCAGCCATCAAGGTATTAATTGTTCAGAAAGGGAAATAAGTTCACATAAGAATTGCAAAAGTAATTGGCAGAATACAGTGTTGTTCTAAAACACTAGCCAAATTCCAATAACGATTACTGTTTGTGGTATTTTGATAGAAGGTATAGAACAGGCATTTGAGGTCAGATAAACCTGCTTTTCAGTACCAGCTCAGCTACTTGTCTATTCTGTGATGCCAAGTCATGTAAACTGTTTGAGTGTCAGTTTTTAAATTGGTAAATGGGACTAATAATGCCTGCCCCACAGAGCAGTTATGACACTTAAATGTAATAATCGATGGAAAGCATAATATATGTTAATAACATGTCCTTAGGGAGAGATGCAAATTAACTTTGGGAAGCTGTTTGTACTCCTGAGGGGAAATCAGATTTTCTTCCGTCATGCTGTTATTCTAGGTGAAAACCATACCTTGTCCTGGCATTCTCTCCATAGCATATAACAAGTATAATCCAAGGCAATCCACCTGACAACAGATGTAATCCCTAAGAATGCTGAAACATGAGTAATTCCCCTGCATGGGAACATTCTGTGCCTGGCAATGGGAAACGGTTTAGAAGGTAGCAAAGGAGGTTTGTTCAAACTCTGCTTGCACTAAGAACCTCATCTTCCTGGAGACACTCTTCCCTAGTAGTTCCAACTAATATCCTAACGCCTGGTTTTGACCACCTTTTGTGTCAACCTCTGTCTGACTCTGGCTTCTTTGTGACAGTGTAACTCATCTGCAAAAGTTTTTTTGTTCATTAATTTATTGCTTCAGCCAGTTATATATTTAGCAAAAACATCTTTACTGCTACCATGCACCTGTTTCCATGCTGATTCTGAAACTCAATTATGCTAAATCTTCACTCTAACAGCTATGACCTTAAAGACAGCCTGGTAAAGGAAAGTTTGCACTCTCAAGGAAAAGAGATTTTGATCTTAATTCTCCTTAGCATCATGAATTTGGGAATAATAAGTTACTTTTAGCAGGTGCTATTCCCCCTGCTTTTCCTTGCATCAATTAACTTACTGAATTATTATGGCAATCCTATGAGGTAGCACTCTTATAATCACCAAGTTAAACTAAAATACTCATATGAAGCTGTTCTTGATATAATTACATAAAATATCAGACACATTTAATCAGAGTTGACAAAATGTGATAGAGAAGGAAAACTGAAATAGAGTTTGGAAGATGAAAATCAAAATTTCAAATCTTCTCATCTAGCAGAATGTTGGGCCCTAGTCAGGCAATAGGGCTATGGCAGGCGGAATAAAGATACCCATCCTCTAATCCTTGAAACCTGTGAATATGTTACATTACATGGTAACATGATTTGACTCTGTGTCCTTACCCTAATCTCATCTCAAATTGTAATCCCCGTAATTCCCATGTGTCGAGGGAGGGACCAGGTCAGGGTGATTAGATCACCTGACCAGGTCAGGGTGGTTTTCCCTATGCTAATCTCACGATAGTGAGTGAGTTCTCATGAGATATCATGGTTTTATAGGGCAGTTTTCCCTGATCTTGCACACCCTTCTCTCTCCTGCCTCCATGTGACGAAGGTCCTTTCTACCCCTTCACCTTCCACCATGATTGTAAGTTTCCTGAGGCCTCCTCAGCCATGTGGAACTGTGAGTTAATTAATCCTCTTTCCTTTATAATTACCCAGTCTCAGGTAGTATCTTTAGAGCAGTGTGAAAACGGACTATTATACCTGATGAAGGAGATTTGGCAGATATGGTTCAGATTTTAAGGTAGGGAGATTGTCCTGGTTTATTTGGGTTGGTCCCAATCACATGAGCTCTTAAAAGCAGAAAACTTTCTTCACCTGAATGTAGGAGAGTTAGAGAGATTCCAGGCATGAGAATGATCCAACACATCATTGCTGGCTTTCGGATGGAGAGGCCCAGGTACAAGGACGAGAAAAACAATACTGCATTGTTTGGTAAATACAGGGATTAATAAATGAATATCTATGGGATAAATCAAACATAGTAAGATGCTAATATAGCATCTAGGAAGTAAGCATATGTGTTTTCACTGTAGTTTTTACAAGTGTCCTTTATGGTTGAAATGTTTATAGTAAAATATTAGAAAAAAATACTGTCTGATCCTTGCTTGAATATTTACAATGACAGGGTAGTCATTATCTCACAAGACAGTCCATATTATTGTCCATCAGTTCTTGATGTCAGAATTGTTTTCAGGATACAAATACTTTGCTTTCCTTCCACCCAGTGGTCCTCATTTCAGCCTTGGGGGTCCATAGAGAAAGTCTATTCCCCTAATCCTTCAGAAGACTGCTGAGAGTGGTATAAGAAACATGGCTGTAGGGGGTTCAAGACCTGGCTTTGCCCCTAGTGCTCCACTCTTAAAGTGTGGTCCTCTCACCAGCAGCAACGTAGACATGCAGAATTCCAGGCTACATCCCAGACCTACTGAAGCAGAATCTGCAATTTAACAAAATCCCCACGTGACTTATTTGCAAGTTGATGTTTGAAGAATGAGATGGGATACCAAGGCAAAAAAAACAAAACAAAACAAACGAACAAACAAACAAAAAACCAACAAAAAAACAAAACTAGATGGAATTTCACTATGAAAGTAGCATCAGGGGGTGTATTACTTTGTTCTCACGCTGCTGATAAAGACATACCAGAGACTGGGTAATTTACAAAGAAAAGGAGGTTTAATGGTCTCACAGTTCTACATGGCTAGGGAGGCCTCATAATCATGGCAGATGGCAAAAAGCATGTCTTACATGGTGACATAAAGAACGAATTTGTGCAGGGAAACTCCCCTTTATAAAACCATCAGATCTCATGAGACTTACCACTATCACGAGAACAGCACAAGAAAGACCAGCCCTCATGATTCAATTGTCTCCCACTGGGTTCCTCCCACAACACACGGGAATTATGGAGCTACAATTCAAGATGAGATTTGAGTGTGGACACAGCCAAACCACATGAAGGACAGAGTGAATTCAACAGTATAGAAACGTAGAAGACAGAGTTCCTAGAAGTAGATTACTTGAGTGAGTGTGATGAGGAATAAGGGGGAGCTAAAGATCATCCAGACATTTACAGACTGGGTGGCTAAGAGGATCTGGACTCAAAGTAGCCATAGCTTTTGCTGCTTTAGCTGACGTCAATTCAATGCCAAACTTAGAGTAGCATGGCAGTCCTTAGCTGCTGTACTTCTTGAGCTTTCTTCGATATTCCCTCCAGGTATAAAACCTGTTTGCCTCAGTTCAGTGCTTCTATTAGCGATATTCTTAGGGCTCTCTCTGTCACAGGTTTGTCCTTGTTTTGCTTACTCAGAGGCACTTTCTGAAAGAATAATACAGCCTCCCTTCCATTTCCTGCCTCCTCCTTCCAATTACGTAAGGACAGCCATGAGTGTTTTAAGCATTAAAAAATAGTATAGTTCAATTTGTCAATATTTCTAAATGAGGCTTTGCATGACAGAATGTCTGCTCAGGGACTAGAGCTCTGCTTTCTTGATACTGATGACCTTAGTTACTGGGATTTCCTGAAGGGTCTTTTATTTTGTTGCTGTTTTGATGAATACACAATAGCATTTTTGACCCAGAGCAAATGTCCAAGAACACCTTCCATCCTCACCCTTCATGAGCCCTTCACTGGTTTTGCAACTTCTATTAACTCTAATGGTCTTTACTGGTGGTAAATTGTCTCTCTGAGCATGCTGGTAGCTCACCTAATTGGGTCTACCTTATTGTGACTTGAAATAGCACCAAGGAACGGGGTGTCCTTGGACTGAGAACCTGATTATTTCATCCTTTAAGGTTCAGCTTAGATAAACATGTTTAGTGAAGTTCTCATTAACTTCCCTACCTGCCTCTAAATGTGGCTCAGACAGGTAGTTGCCTCCTAGTTGATAAGGATACTGTTTACTATATACACACGTCTGCTTTTTTTTTTCTTTTCTTTTGGAGACAGAGTCTCATTCTGTTACCCAGACCAGACTGCAGTGGCTTGATCATAGCTCACTGCAGCTTGAAACTCCTGGGCTCTAGTGATCATCCCGTCTCGGCCTCCTGAGAAGCTAGGACTGCAGGTGTACACCACCACACAGGGATAATTTTTCTTTCTTTTTTTTTTTTTTTTTAGAGATGTGGTCTTGCTTTGTTGCCCAGGGAGGAGTGCCGTGGCGTGACAATATCTCACTGCAGCCTCAAACTCCTGGCCTCAAACGGTCTTCTCCTCTTGGCCTCCCAAAGTGCTGGGATTACAGGTTTAAGCCACCACACACAGCCCATGTTTCTGCTTTAATCATAGAGGGAAGAAATATATAGACTAACCCAACAGCTAGCATGAAAATTCCTCCCAGAGTGGGAAATCTTCTGTCTATCAAAGTACCTTGATTAGCTGCTTTTGGTGAAAGATGAGACACTTAGGGCATGGTTAGAGTCAGGAAATTAAATGATATTTGTTTTCAGCATTAAAAAATCAGTAAAGTTGAGGCATAGAAGAGAACAGAGAAGTGAGGGGAAATTGAACAACAATGGCGAGGGACTGGAGACTGAATCCCGGGCACATTTGAAATTTAAAACTTGAGCGCAGGTTATTTGATTACCCAGTAAGTAATTAATGGCACAGTTACAGTCTATCTACCACTTTCTAGACAAAAACATGCTTGGGCAGTCTTCATGGAAATGGCACTGTGAACCTGTAGACACATTTATAAACACAAAGATATCTCACTTATTTGGAGATTACTATTTCCAGCACAGCCTGTGACCTAGGAGTAGGCAGTGAAATGAGAGGATATAAAATAACCCCCAATAATAATGCATAGCTCGCATTTATGAAGCTTGCTAGGCACCAGGCACTTTGTAAACAGTTTTTCTCATACATGATGTGCCTAACATTTGCAAAGATAGAGTGCATATTATGCATGTTTCCAATTTTTCTGGTAGAAAAACTGAGACTTGGAAAGGTTAAACGGATGCCAAGGTCTATGAGTTAGAATAAGACGGACTAGCACTAGAACTCTAATTCCAAAAAGCCTGCTATTTACCAAATATTTTCAACCCAAGGCTTCTTCCTATGGATAACTAAATGTGCCTACTAAACCAAGTTTTAAATTTTAGTCATGAAATAGCCCCTTAAGTTCCAGAGTAGAGCTCATTTACTCTTTTTTTATATGATAACTTAATGATACCTGGTTATCTAGTTGACACATTAAAAACTATAAATTTAATAAGTCATAGTGATGAGGGAATCCAAGAGGTAGGCCTGTGGACAATGTCAGTGAGTACTGGAAAATTAAATGAGAGCGGACACAAAAGAACAAAAACAAAACAAAACATGGAATTCAAACAAACAGAAACAGTCAGTGTGAGAAAATTTAATGTTTGTTAAATTCAGCGAAATTGTCACTATATTCTGGTCCAGAATGTCACTGTGAAGAATGACAACTCTGGGTTAAAAAGAAATTATGTTATAGTTCCCACTTTGAAGTAATATGACAGAATAAAATATACTTCAGGGGAAAATAATCTAATTTAAATGACTAAAATTTGCACTGGTGCAGTAAATGGCTTTAGCTTATGGAGAGAAGATATTTTGGTACCCACCCTGGCCTTGCACATACATGTTAGTTCTGTGTCCTGGAGTTTCACCACTTTGAGTCATACTTACTAGTTTCTACAGTAGGAAAACTAATTATTTCTGAGTGTCCTTGTGAAGAGGAAAATAGATGACGTGTATAACACGCTCGACACATAGATTATGTTCCATATAGTTGTATTAAATCATGTTGAAAGGTCATTTTTTGCGCCCAAACGGGAATGTTCTGGCAATTGTAAAGACTTTCCAACATGGTGCAGGTCTTGCCTGAAAATAGCATGTGCATGGAATATTCACTCATCATTAGGAGGAGAAAACAGAGAGGGACTTTCCCATTCCTGCGTTATCTATTTCCACTTTGTGGAGAAAGCCATAATGTGTCAGATACACTAACTCTTGTTCTTCATATCCCAGCCAGCATAGCCCATGAGACAGAAATAGCATTCATCGAAAGCCGCAATTACCTCATTTCACTGGCCCGTTTGTGTGAGATGTGCCTTGCCTCACAGTGACTGCATGGGGCCAAAAGTCCAGCAAACAGAGCTGCTGCTTGTCCAAGAAATGGCCCTGCAAACAGGAGAGGACAACATGTTCCCTGAGCAGATTGGGACCCTTGGCTGTTTCACGAGTGTTTTGTTTTTCAGGCCAGAAACAGTGTCTGAAAACTCCTGGGGATTTCCCAAGCCCCATTCGTCAGGCGGCCAGGCTTCCTCTGACATCATCTCTGAGTGATGGGGTGCAGAGAGGGGGTCACGCAGAAGGCAGTCCAGGGGAAGCTTTAGCACGATTGCGGGAAATCAAACAGCTAGTGCTAGAGTGATCAGAAAAACAAGGAGAGCTTTCTGAAAACAGTGTCTGGCACATTATGGACATTCAAGAAGCAGGTCTTGAATGAAACACTGGGAAATCTAATGACTGGAATCCCAACTTATGTGGTCAGTATATGGCAGAGATGAGATTTCAACTAGGGTGACCAAATATTCTTCTTTTCCCAGGACTAAGAACTTTCTATGGATGTGGGAATTTGTGTGCTAACATTGGGAAAATCCTGGGAAAATTGGGATGAGTTTGTCACCCTAATTTCAATCCTGGTGTGTCCTGGCTTCAAAGCTGATGCCTTTAATCATAAAGCAAAAATCTGTCTTCAAGGAGACTTGAGTTTAATAAAAAACAAAACAAAACACAGGAATAGACAACTATCATATAAATGGAAAGAGTATACTTGCTTGAGGAAAGGAGTTAGCAGCTTAGCCAACTGTTCACCAATTACCACCACTTCTTGCTAAGAGCACTCTCATTTGTTTAGAAAATCCTCCCATTAAACATGTATTTCAATGAGCCCAGTCATGGAAATTGCATTCTCCTTGCCAATGAATGGTTTAGGAATGAGCATGTAACATAATTTTGGTCAATGAAACATGTAGGGAGGTCTGATAGGCAGATTCTTGGAAAGGTTTTCATGTTCTTCAAAAGAAACCAACAAAAGCTTCCATCACCCACTGGACATTTTTATATCAGTACGAGACACTTGTAACTGGGTGGCTGTTTTAGATTTACCAAGGGAACTAAAGCTAGGTTAGAAGATGGGGAAGGTAGAAAGAATGTGAGTCTTTTATGACATTGTTGAGCTGTTAAATTAATTGGCCTTGCAGTCATTTCACCTCCAGACTTGTGAGATAATACATTGTCTTTATTACTGAAGCAATTTGAGACAAGGAATTCTAAAGGCAGTCAATAACATCCTAGTCAATAAAATATCCAAAAAGTAATACGACAACAGAGGAAGGAGAGAAGCTCATTAGATGATACCATCAGGGATGGTTTCATGAAGGCTCTAACATTTGAATCTTGCTGTGGAAGAAGGGTATACATTTAACAGACAAAATCAGACATAGGAAACAACACTAGAAAAACTACAAAAGATGTAGAGCTCTGGGTATAGCTGGAGGAAAGCAAGGAATCAAATTTGGCTAAAGCTAGGGTTTACAAGAGTGATTAATTGAACAGAAAGCAGGAAATGTTCTCAAGAAACAGAACATAAAAAGTTTTGAATTCCAGGCTAAGCAAACTAGAATTTCCTCATAGATGGCAGAGAGTCACTGAGGATGATTGGCTAGGATGTCACCCTACATCTTCAGAGAACTACTATTAGCCACTGTTATCTCTCCTTTATTTGAACTCACTTCACATTTAGAGCCATAGTTCTCAGCTTTAGAAACTTATTAGAATCACCAGAAGAATATATGAACATGTGTGTGATTCTAATATGGTGATTGTAATATGACTTACCTTGGTTCATACACACACCCTTCAGATGATATATATATAGGGCATGAGCCTCTGCTCTGAAGAGAGAGGCCTGGATTTTTATTTTTTTTTATTTTTTTGCTCTCTGTTAAGCTATCAGTGACTTTGAAATGCAATTATGCTTGAGACCCATAGACATGGTCATCTATAATTTTGAATATTTTAACCTTACTTATATGGAAAGTCTCCCATAATGTCAATCTAGAAAACATATCAGAGATTTTCTAAGCAAACACCTTCAATTTTATCTCTAAAATAATGCAAACGCATTGTAAACTCTATAGGGCCATGCAAATGTACTAACTCTTATCACCATCACCATTATCATTATAATTGATGATCAAAGAAAACATATAGAAATTAAATAATTTATTCAAAGCCAACCTGCACATTAGCATCAGATCTGGGGCTGAAAACAAAGTTTCGGCATCACTTATCTAGCATTCTTTCAATTAAGCCAAGTTGCCAATATTTCAGTAATGCATATTTCCCCAAATATTCTGCAACTACTTTTTGTGGAAAACATATGTTATATTTCTTTTGATCTTCCATAATCCCAGCTATAGTCTTCCTGGATAACTGACTCCTATATGATTAATTAAATCTCACTTTTCCAGTGGTTCTAAAACATGAACATACATCAGAATTACCTGAACCTGTGTAAAAATACATATTTTGTGGCCAACTCTAGAATTTATGATTCAATAAGTCTGAAGTCGTGATTCTGGTGATTCATACTTGTAAAACATTTTTTACATAAGGTCTATCCTACTTGGAATCACACTTTGAGAGATACTACATTAGTCCAACTCCATAGGTGAAATTTTTGTCTAAAAAAGTCATTTTTTAGTTAAGTAAAATGGATTTATATCCTGGATCTGGCACTTTTTTAACTATAACTTGAGAGAATTACCTTCTCTAATGCAGTCTCAGTTTGCAAATATATAAATGGGGCTGGTAATAAATACCTGAAATGTCTACTATGGCAGCACAATGTGCCTGGTATAGTGTTCGGCGTGTGAAAGGACTCATATAACTGTCCATTTTCCAGCTCGCTTTCCCTGTGGATCCTCTTTCCCCATAAAGGGAGAGATTCTCTGGCTCCAGTTGGAGATTCATGGCTCTTCTTCTAGCTGGCTCTCCTTCAGTGAGCTTGAGTTTACACTTCTACCACCAAATTACTAAAACGCATATGGAGCATATTTCTAGGAAATGTTATGCAAATCATTTCAAAGGGGGAAAATATGATCGGCAAATTATGTCAATATAATCCTCAAAGTAGTTCTTTGGAGATAAAACCTATCACATATGCTCTGTATCACTTACTTTGGCATTTTTAACAGTTTAACCATAGCAGCTGTTCCTGCTCACTAATTGCCTGCCACATTAAACAATGGTTGCACATCAGTTCCCAGACTTTTCCTTCTGTGTCAACCTCACAGCTTCCAGACACATGCAAGTTTCCCCAGGTCGCTCCATTCCTCTTGTGCTAAAAGATGTCATCATATGACTGAGCAAAAGATGGTTTGTGAAAGATCAAGGTGACCTTTGGTGTGAACCTTGGTGAAACAAGAGCAGTAATAGGGTTCCCGAGCCTGAGAGAATCTGTCCACAGACACAATCTTTCCATGACTCAAAGGACTGCGACTAAGTTTGCATCACCACTCCTGGTGGACGGGTGATTTTTCCACATGAATTTGCTGGGACCTTTTTTACCAGAGATGACGTACAGCCATGTATCTTGGTGTTCAAGCTAGAAACTTCAAATTTATTGTTGATTCTTCATTCTGATCCCCTACTGAAGTCACTCTGTGAGTCTTATTAGTGTTTCCACTTAAATTCTTGACTGTTCTCTCAAGCCTTGCAGCTCTTAACACAAGCTACCATCTTCTCTAGCTAGCATCACTACAATAGCATTCCAGCTAATATTCTCTGACTTCTGTTTAACCCCACTCCACTCACTCATTCTCCACCCCTCCTGGAATGATCTAAAGTGCAAGTTGTATTATACCATTCTCTTCCAACTCTTTCCAGTGACTCCCCACTAGTCTCAGAATCTAAGTCCAATGTCATCATCCTGATGGACTAGAAATGAACACTGTCCAACATGGTATCCACTCAACACAGGTGACTAATTAATGAAAATTAAATTTAAAATTCAGTGTCTCAGTGATACTAGCCACATTTCCAGCATTCAATAACTCCATGTAGCAAGTAGATACCATTTTGCACAATGAAGATATAGAATATCTCCTTCATCACAGAAATTTCTATTGTACAGTCTTGCTCTAAATATTGAAAACTGGTTAGTATTTTTTAACTTATTGTATTATTATGCATGGCCATTATATGGGTAAACAATGCCTGGAAGTGCTTCTAAGAAGAATGAAAACTGATGTGAGCATTCTAGAAAGCAACTGTTTTTTAATGAAATGAGAATGTTTATTGGCTCCAAATAATTCTCACACAGATCCTAAAGGGAATGGATTCAAAGATGTTTACTGCAGCATTATTTTCTGCTGGTAGGGGTTGAGAGACAACCTAAGTGTCTGTGACCAGGGGACTGGATGAATAAAATATACAAGGTGCATATTGCAGAATGCTATGAAGTAGTCAGAAGAAAGGAACTGGATGCACACATACCTTTCTTAAAACATAGTGTTATACTTTTACTGTAGAATATTAATAAGTGACAAAATAATAATTTAAAAATTACTGATATAGGCAAACACTTGGATGAATCTCACAAATATTAAGTGGAATAAAAGATGCCAGACATCAAGGAGTACGTACCATATGATTCCATGTTTATGAAGTTAAACATGCAAACTAATCTGTGGTAATAGAAATCAGAACAGTAGTTGCATCTATTTTGGGATTTGCTGTAAAGGGAGAGAAGGACATTTTCCAGGGTGATGGAAATGTTCTATGTTTTGGCTATGGTGTCCATTACACAGGAATGGACATTTGTCAAACTCATTTAACTGTACACTTAAGAACTGTGCATCTTACTGCATGTAAATACACCCGAATAAAATTATTTTTAAAACAATATTTTAAAGGCAAAAAAGATTAATTTTAGATGAGATATTTATCGCAAGTATATATGCATGCAAAACCATAATATGTATTTTACAAAGGTACTTATATAGAAAAGTACATTATAACAAAATATGAGGCAATATTTTTGCTAAGGGTCAGGGAAAATAAATGATAATAAGAATTAGGGATGAAAGAGCCAAAAATTAGAATAAAGTAAACCAGAGAGAATCCTTAAGTGGACGAGAGGTGACTGAGCCATGACTGGGGCTTATAATAATTCAATTCAACTCTGTTATTGAAACCAGTAAGACCTTCACTGGGAGAGAGTCTGTCTTTTCTAGGGATACTAAACTGGGATTGTATATTATTGGATTTGTCTCCCTCTTCTCATAAATTAATGCTGGCTGCAGGAAGGAGAAATGAGTTACAAAGAAAAGGAAGTGGAAACAAGAGGAGAGAGAGGATGAGGGAAACAGGAAAGATGAGGTTACAGAGAGGCAGGGATGGGCCAAAAGGAAAAAGAAATGGAACAAGTTGACATTTGAATCTTCAGTTTCTGAGCCAGCTCCATCTCTGGAACTTTCAGTAATTTAAACAAATACATCAAATATATTTCGTTTTTTTCCCTTTTGCTTAAACTAGTTTAAGCTGAGTTTCTGTTACTTGCTATAAAAAATGTACTAATTCTTTAGTGTGGTTTATCATTATAAGAAATATGTGTTAAACCCTATTTTACCATTTTAAAAACTTTTCATCATTGAAATATTCAAACATATACACACATAGAGAAATTAGTATAATAAATACTTAACTTCAACTAATTTTAGTATGTTGTTAATCTTGTTTCATTCACCGCATCTCCCTGCCCGTCTCCCCTCTACCCAAGACACTACTGGATTAGTTTGAAGCCAATCCAGACACCACTTGGTCATTCAAACATAAATATTTCAATATACATCTCTAAAATTAAGAATCTTTCAGAAAAATATAACCACAATATAAAGATCATACCAAAAAAATCCCTTCATGGTGTAAAATATGTGCCCAGTATTCAGATTTCCCTGATTGTCTAATATATATAATTTTAGCATAATTTTAAGGCAGGATGCAAACAAGATCTAAAACAATTAATCTGAATGATATGTCTCTGCAATGCATTTTAATGTGCAGGTTCCTTATCCCTCTTTGTGCATATGTGCTTGTGCACCTGAGCTTGTATGTAATTTGTGTGTTGCAGAAACTTGGTATCTTGTCTTTCAGAATTTTTCTCATTCTGAATTTTTATATTGCATTTTTATTTAATATCTTACTTTAGTCTTGTATTTTCTGTGAGCTGGTAAGGTTTGAATACTTTATAGGAGGCAATCTATCAGTTCTTATTCCATCATATCAGAAGATAATTCATGTTTGATGATGTCTATTCTTCTGATATTAAGATTAATTAGTTGATTCAAGTGTTTTCCATCTGATTGAACAATTTTTAGGCCTTATCAGATTTATTATGAATTGTTAATTTTTGTCTCCTGCTTCTTGTTTAAGTTTCCAAACTTAGTGTTTGGCATATCCATGACTTAACTAATTTATCTTACTCTTTTTTTTTTCTTTTTTTTAATCTTTCCACAATGTCAGACTTTTAAGTTCAGAGGTACGTGTGCAGGTTTGTTACACAGGTAAACCTGTGTTATGGGGATTTGTTCTACAGATTATTTCATCATCTGGGTATTAAACCTATTACTCAGTTATTTTTTCTGATCCTCTCCCCCCTCTCACCCTTGACCCTCCAATAGGCCACAGTGTGTGTTGTTCCCCTCTATGTGTCCATGTGCTCTCATCATTTAGCTAATATACAGAACTCTCCACCAAATACTGCATATTCTCACTTAGAAGTAGGAGCTAAATGATGATTAAACTTTTTAAAGTTCCTCATTGGCATTTCACCTAAGGTTTTAAAATCCATGAATGTTCATTGCCTAGATTTATTATTTCATGAGGGATGCCAAAATGTTAAGATTCTATTATTACCCCTAGGTTTAATAGCGGCAATTGTTCTATAAAGAAATATCTTCCATAAATATTTGGATAATAATATACAGTTATTATGGAGAAGAAGAATTAATGATTGTGTTTTTCTTCTTGTTTAGAAGTTTTCAGAATATATTGGCTCATACAAAGGTCAAAAATGTGAGTTTGTGATTTTTGTTTAAAGGTATCCTTATGAACTCATGGATTATAAAACATTGTATATATTTTAATCTATTTCAGTTATTAGTCTTTTCATGGCCCAAACTCTCCCACTTTTTGGCCAACTCCTGAGAATATTTTTGGGGAACTCCTAAGTCCTTTTGACATATTCTCATTTCTTAATAGAGTTGCTTTCTAGGTATGATACAATATCTCAGGCTCATCTTGTAAGTTTCTGACACCAGATACGGAAGTAATTAATCATTTCTTCAAGGTGCCCTTGTTCTCGTTAGTGGGAACTGACATCTTGAAGCAGTCACCTGGAAATTAGAGGGACTTCTTGCTACTGGTTAGTACTGGTCAAACGTTTCTAATGCTTTTTGTGGACAGAACTAGGAAATATGTATATTTTTAAGATAAAATATTTCACAAAGTCATACTATTTCTAATTCAAAATTGGGTAATCTTTGGTTTGTTTAACATCTTGATTTTAAATTATCTGATGAAAAATTTTGGTTCCCAAGCACTTATATGTTTTATCCAATTAAAGTAGCTAATAATATTAGAATACAAGCCAATGTTTTTACTATCAATATGACTGTTGAAAGCAAGTTAAGAAGTTTCTTGCATTTTATTTTGTTCTTGGTGTATATTTCCACTTCATTGTGCTTTATAGTCAACTAAAATAAATCTTTCGTGTGTGTCTTTGTCACCAACTGAATACACACATCCATTTATTATGTTTTGCTTTCGATTTTTATATATTTCCCGGTTTCTTTTGATTTATTTTTTTAGAATGATGTAATATATTTACTATGGCTCCAAAGTAAAATTTACAAAATGAGATACATTCAGAGAAATCTAGATTTTATTTGTACCCTCTATTTGTCTCCTCCCTCCTCTGTAGAGAAAATCATTTTAATTTGTTTACTTTTGCTTCTGTTCCGTTTTAATATATGTGCAATGTGGATCTTAGAGAAGAGATATGCTATGCATATGGTATGCTTTTCTGAAATTTGTCAAGCCTTGTTTACAAAGTGAAAAATCCTTTCTTTAAAATATTCTACTTTTCCTGCACCTACTTCAATTATTTAAGCAAAAGTAGGAATTTATGTAGAGCAAGTTCTCTTAATAAAAGGCATGTTTATATTCTGTAACCGATGGGAAAGGGACTTAAAATGTTGAGAAAGTTCCTTTGAAGGCTAACATCTATAACTATTAACATTCACAGCAGAGTTTCTTTCCTCTTTGGAGTTGAACAGATTTTCAATGAGAAAAGTGTAGGTTTTACTAATGGAAACGGCCTTGTGTGTATACAGAACTGGGTTTGTGGACATTAAAAGCTATTTGACATGTACCGATCTTTTCCTAGTAAGAATTTGGGAATAGAAATATCTTTCCTGCTTCTTTGATCTCCTTTCAAATCCCATGGAGGTATATTATGGCTGCAGAGAACTATAAATGTTAGCGAGCAGCAATTTGAACGCCCTAAAAAATGTAGTTGCAAAGGCAATTCAAACATCAGGTATCCTTTTCGTCATCCGGACTCTGGTTTTAGAGCTATTGAGGGAGTTCTTTTAACTCTCTAACTGCATTGGATTGTTGACCTGGTATGAATACTCAAGTTAGCTTGAATATCTGCATTTTTGATGCAAGATAGCAGCTATTACTTTCTTCTGCTCTTTTCTTTAAAAATACATACATGCAGATAGATAGATAGATAGATAGATAGACAGATAGATAGATAGATAGATAGAATCACACACACACACAGAGACACACATATTTCACCCAAAAAGCACTTCCTTTTGAGGACAAACATAACAGTTTTGAATAAAGGGTTTATAATCTCTACCCAGTTTAGATATATGTCTGATTCCCGAAGTTATCTCACTGAAGTGTATTTTCATAACCATTTGCCATTTGAGAATCTTGTTCAGTAAGCATGTTTAAGGAGGTTGATGACAAAGAAGGGAGGTGTTATATATTTCCTGCTACAATAATTGGGAGGAGACTGAAAGATAATAAAAAAGGCAGAAGTCCTATGTTCTCTTTCTCTTTCCCATAAATAGTATGTAGAAGATAAATGCATAGTGTATTTTTAACTGTATAACATAAATTTTAATTTACTAATATTGCTCACATTCAAACACATATGCATTGTACATTTAGAATCTCTAACTCTGTAGATAATATTTACTGGGGTATCCCATCTTCCACCTTCTTGAATTATCAAAAGGGGCTAAGTCTATAAAAATGGAAGTTACTTGCCTCACAAGACTAAGTAATGGAAAAGAAGGTGGCAGTGAAGACCCACTTTTTCTTAAACATCTTTGTGACTACCACTTAAAGACTTTTAGAGACTGATACTGAAAACCCTTCAGTATCATTCACCAGCCTTCTGAGATAAATAAGATAGAAATTGATGTCCAACCAAATGGCTGTCTCTATATATTCTAACCAAGTCATTAACAACTCCAGAAAAAAAAGAGCTGCTGTTTACTGTTTTACTGTGTCCTTTAGAATTTTAAACCTGCCTGGCTAAGTATTTAAGGAAAATTCATCTTTTATTATCTGAGCTATCCACACTCTACTCATACTGCATCCCTGCTGCCCTTTCCACATCACTCTCTGCTCTCCAAAATTAGAGACTTGCTCAGGAGAGACACTGTACTGGAAGACTGGGAGCCACATACAACTCTTGCTCAACTAACAACGTGCTGTGTGTGATCTCAGACCAGCACTTTTCCTCTCTGTATTTTCTTTCCCTTCACCATAAAATAAGAACCATGGAATAATGATCTCTATGACTCCTTTCAACTCTGACATTTGGGGAATCTACAAAAATGCTCTAAAATATTAGAAGAGTTCAATTTAAACACCCGGCCACTTTAGAAGGGCTTTGCATATATATTGTATTTCACTTGCTAAATCGCCAAATAAACCTGACACGGGTGAGCCCCAAGAGGACAGGAGACCAAATTGCAAATGTGTGTTTGTGATGATGAAGGTTTTGTAATCTGAGCATTGATTCTAGAAAGCTGTTAGGTGCTTCTTAGAGTAACATAAGATTATAAAGTGATGTATTACCCACGAGGAATCATTTCCCATTTACATTTCATTTTCCTCTGTGGTATTTAACTTATTCTTTTTATTATGTGTAGCCATCATAAATATTTATGCTGCAATGTATGATTGGTCAATAAAGAAAAATCAAAACTGGATTTTTTCTTCCCAGGAAAAAGATTGTGCTTTACTTAATTTTAACCAAGAATCTCAAAAAACAGCACAGATAGGATAGGAATCCAAGTGGAAATATATATAATTTATTTTATATTTAATACTACGCATATTTTATACTTACACAGACACTTGTATCCATACACAAAAGCTTTTGGTTTAATATGGCATTTTTTGTTAGTAGCCCTCAATTCAGCCTAATTGCTCTGCTATAAACTACAAAAATAATGAACTTTAAAGAACACAGAAAACTATTAGAGTTACCATGCCATGTTTATGGTAGAATCTTACATTAACTATAAAGAAAATGAAATTGGTAGTAAGAAAAAAAGAGTTTGTCTACTCTGTATCACGTAATATTTTAATGTGTGGGTTCCAGCTGAAAAAAAATTACACTCTTACTCTATAATGTGTGTGGGCGGGGATAGGGGTGTGGAGAGAAACGATAAATCCCATTCCAATAATTAAAACAAGTGTATGTGATAGTGTCACTGAATGTCCGTTTAGATTGTTCAGGGACATTCTTGAACATGAATTTTTAAAGCTGCAATCAGATTGCCAAAAAATGACAATAATTCAGTTGGAGAAGTAAGGCCTATAAATTAAAAAAAGAATCAGATAAGGCAAGAAGTGGAGAGTGCTCGAAACTCTTGCTATATTCAATGAGTAGTTTATGGACTAGCAGCATCAGTATCGCCTGGAAGCTTAATAATGCAGGGTCTCAGGCACCACCTCAGACCTACTGCATTTTAACATATGTTCCAGATAATTTGTATGTATATGAGTGTTATAGCAACACTGCTCTAAAAAAGGGAATTCAGAGAAAAAAGAAACACTCAGTTTGCAGTTGGAATGATTCCTGGAGGAAGAAACACCCAGGCAACCCAAGAAGATGGACAGAATGCAGCCACATTTTGTTTGCCATTCCTTCTCCACATTCTTCGAAAAGGTTCATGGCTAGCCTATGCAATGAGTGTCATCAAGCTAGCACAGGTTATATCTCTCACAGATACACTTAGATATTTGGAAAGGATCACAAATGACAATGGTATGCCTTGCATTTGTTGACTTTGAATGTGTGACTCTAGAAGGACTCAACCTAAATGGATCATTTTTCATGCTCTACCTTGCAGTCATATTAGAAGAATTGTAGTACAAAATATAAATGGGCTTATAGTACATGTTTGTAAGTGTGTGTGCATATGCACTGTGGTGTAAAAGAAAGCACAGGATTAGAAACCAGATGGATCCTATTCCAATAATTTTACTTTCCTCTAATCCTCAGGGTTCTTACCCATGAAATGGGATTAATAAAACCTATCCAAGAAGGTTGTTGGAAGAATCAAATGAACTGAAAAAGTCATCTAGTTTCATACCTAGCACTTTATATGTGCTCAAAAAATGCTAGTTACCTTCCATTTAATAAACACAATATATTATCTAGAGCTCCTGTTTTATAAAAAAACTAGACATATTATCTCTATAAGCAGGAGATATGACTTGAAATCATTTTACTATAGATTGTGAGAAATAAATAAGATTTCAAGATACTGACATTACCATTGAGATGCCAGATAGATTTTGTTTGGTCAAATGTATGGTATAAATAATAAATACATAAAATTAATTTGCACTGAGAAAATTAACAGATCCCTTGGGATTTCCTTGCCATTTTGGTACAATTTTGCTTGGGAAAGAAACAGAAGGAATAATGCTCTGTCAGTTCTGAGGTTAATTACTAGTCATCATGTTGGCTGTTTTATGAGAAAAACATGTATTGTAATTGTCACATGTTCAAATCTTACTTTGCTAATGACCCTTTAAGAAGATCTTTGTTAATTATCTAATTTGTCTGGAAAATTAGGCTGATTTAAGACCCCAGTATGCATGCTACATTCTCTCTATAGTTTAAATTTTTCAGAATGTATGTAAAAATATTATTGGCTTTTGTTTTCCATTACGGAGGTACAACTCTTTATTAGGTTCTACTCCATGCCCCACCCAAACTCATCAGTTACATTAAATGAGGCAACAAAAATCACAGGACCTTGGAGAGAATCACCAGGGTCAAAGCTAATTGAAAATTGCTACCAAAACAAGGAATCATGAGTCTATTTTTTATGGACCATACATAAGACTTAAGGAATCATGAGGCTTGGAAAGATTTCGGTGCAGAGAAAGTGACAACAGCATAGCCAAGAATGAGAAAAGAATAGAAAGAACATTAGAGGAATGATTCTCTCAGCCAGGGCAAACCTAAGCACACTGTTCCACCTCATTTGCTTATGTTCACCAGCACTGTCTTAAACCTCAGGAAGTGAAGGTATGAAAAAAAAAGAAAAAGAAAAATGATTTTAAAAAGTCTCTCATCTGATGTAAGCAGGTAAGCAGTGGTTAAAAGAGTGTTTTTTCTGGTGATATAGATGGAAAGACATTCTAGGCTTTTACTTTCTTTTCTTTCTCTCTTTTTCCTTCCTTCCCACCCCCACCCCCTGCATAGGAAGATAGAAGCATCTTGAAGTGGTTTCTTTCCTGACATCTTCTTATGAGAAAGGGAGGAAAATTCTTGGTATTCGAGCCTTGCCTGAGATATGGCAGCAAAGTGTACCCCTCTCTACTTCCCTTTCCCCACCTTCTCACTGAAACATATAAAGCATATACTCATCTTAGGCCCATCCTGTCGTAGGCAGAAATAGAATAAAACCAAGGGGATAAAAGGAGAAAGGCGGAGCAGGAGACGTGAGTTGAGGCCTGGGACCTGGCTCTCCACTAAACAGTGGTATGACTTTCAAAGATTCTCTTTTTTCTTTCCTACAGTGTCCTTGTCTGTAAAATGAGGGAGGGAAATAAATTTTAATAACTATTTGAACCACTATATGATAAGCCTACAAATATATGATTAATGTATGCATTTTACCTTAATGGTTTTATCATGTTTAGCAAAGCAAGTTTTATAGAATCTTGATGGTTAAAGCCCTACCCTTCAGAATATTTTGGACCTGAGTTTGAATTCTGAGCTCATACTTGGGACAAACTGAATAACCCCTCTAGCTGCCTTACCTGTAAGGTGTAGAAAATATGATATTCTCAAAGTTGTTTTGTTTCCATGAAAATTAAATAAGAGAAGTACAACGCTTGGCTCAGAGTAAGTCTGTGATAAAAAGAGAACCGTTTTACAGAACTCTTATTGCCTTGCTTTAGGACACTAGTATGTGAGGTCTGGTGCTGGAGCAGCTATTCTATAACCATGAAGTGAAAAGCACATAGATAAAAACCTAGGTCCTTGATGGCATCATTGAGCCACAGAACCAGCCCTGGAATTGTCAATTATCAGCATTCTAAATAAAACAGCTAGTACATTTCTGTATTGTATTAATTACTAATAGTCAGAACCTTGTTGTTTCTAGTTGGCATGCTAGATAGTATAGAATACGTGCCTAACTACACAGAGCTGATGGTAAAGGGTCAGGTATAAACTGTTAAAATTGTAAGTAAAGTTGGCTCTCCACATCCATGGGTTCCATATCTATAGATTCAACCAATTACAGGTTGAAAATAGTAAAAAATAATTGCATGTCTACTGAACATGTACAGACTCATTATTGGTTTTTATTCTCTAAACAATAGAGTTAAACACCTATTTACAAAGCATTTACATCGTATTAAGTATTATAAGTAGGCAAGAAATGATTTAAATTATACAGAAGAAGTGGATACATTATATGCAAATACCTCACCATTTTATAACACAGACTTGAGCATCCTTGGATTTTGGCGTACTCTCAAGGTTGTTTAACCAATTCCCTACAGATACGGAGGGACAACTGCCTTCAGAATGGTAGTTGTAATGTAGGTACTGTGCTGAGGATTTTTTCCCCTGTCTCCTACTTGACTGTGAGCTACTTGGAGCCATTAATGATTTCTGTCACTCAGCGTCCTACCCTGCAGATGACACTTCATAACATTTCTGGTCCATTAACAGGAATTAAATTTACCTCTACAGTATGATTTCATTATGAAGTCTGATGGAATGAGGAGTGTGTAAATCCAGAATCAGAATCCCAGCGACGAAGCTTTTCTTGCTCTGTTACCTTGGGTAAGTCATTAGATTCCTCTAAGCCTCAATTTCCTCATCTGTAAAATGATGACAATATCTTCTGTTTCAGGGATAGGATCAAAGTTATAAAGGCAGGGAAAAGTGTACAAATGTCATAAGCTTCAAAGCATTCCCCCACTCCCTTTAGTACTACCCTGAATATGACCATTTGTGGAAACTAGAAAAATGAGGCTCCTCTTCCAAGTCTGTGTCTCAAATGTGTTTAAGTGGCGGGCATGTACATTCTCTAGCATGTTTAGAGATTTTGCTCTAAAACATCTGGTAGTTTTATGACTTTAATCCCAATATTGAATTCCAAAATGCCTCACACAATAAAATGTTTCTTTATTCAGAAAATGCTTTGAACCAGACCAGATAAGAAAAGCAAAAGTCTGGAGTGTAATCCTTCCAATTGTCTTTTGGCTTCTCTTCTACTTCTACAAAAAGTTCAACAAGTAAGTCACTTCTCCATCAAGAATACGAGGGGGCTGTGCCTTTATTTCATAATGGTAAAAGCATTTGAGCAAGTGAGCTGAGCTTAAGTCCCTATTCTAACACATACTAATCATGGTACCCTGGGAAGGTAACTCACTGATCCATTGTATTTTCATGAATAAAATAACACAAAAATATAGGCTTGACTTGGGAATGATATGAGATCATGCATGTGAAATAAAAGTCCTGGTAAACAACAAAGTTTTGTATGGTATCTGCAGTATTAAAATCACATGATTTATGAATCATTTCAGTGGTCTGTGCTTCTTTTTTTTTTTTTTAAACAAAAAGCAACTGAAGCAATGGCTTGTAATTTATTATGGGTGCTTCCTCTCATTTTTCCAAGGAAATTCATTTTAAGAATTCTTGCTTGTGTAATGGAATCAACTGATCCAGAAATGGCTTTGAAAATAGCAATCAGATATGAGATGTTTTCTTTTAATTCCTTTTTATCCATTATCTATAGAATCTTCCTGTCAGGACAAGCCTTGAAACTAAAAGGGAGCAAAACAAGGAAAAGTATATATATAAAGCTATAAGATGTGAAAAAGAAAGGTATTTGTTTCTTAGGGATGTCATAACAAATTATCACAAACTTGGTGGCATAAGCCAACAGAAATTTATTCTCTCGTAGGTCGGTGGGCAGAAGTCTAAAATCAAGGTGTCAGCAGTGTGGAATCCTTCTGGAGGCTTTGAGGTAGAATCTGTTTCATGCCTCTCTCCTGGCTTTTAAGAGCTGCCAGAAATCCTTGGCATTCTTTGACTTCTAGACACATCATTCCAGTTTTCTGCCTCTATCTTTACATCATCTTCTCTGTGTGTCTGTATTAGTCCATTCTCATGCTGATATAAAGAACTACCCAAGACTGGTTAATTTATAAGGGAAGGAGGTTTAATTGACTCACAATTCTGTCTGGCTGAGGAGGCCTCAGGAAACTTAAAATCATGGTGGAAGGGGAAGCAAACAGCCCTTCTTCACTGGATGGCAGGAAGGAGAAGTGCCAAACAAAAGGGGAAAAAGCCGCTTGTAAAACCATCAGATCTCATGAGAACTCACTATCACAAGAACAGCAGCATGGAGGTGAACATCCCCATGATTCAATTATCTCCCATCAGGTCCCTTCCTTCGACATGTAGGGTTTATGGGAGCTACAATTCAAGTGAGATTTGGGTGAAGACACAGGCAAACCATATCCTATATCTTTTCTTTTGTATCCTATCAGGACACTTTTCACTGGATTCAGGACCCATCCAGGTAATCCAGGATTCAGGACCCATCCAGGTAATCCAGGATGACCTCAGATCACAGCTGCAAAGACCCTCTTTTCAAATAAGGTCACATTTACAGGTTCCAGGTGGATTTGAATTTTGGGTTTCACTGAACCCATTACAACAGGCTTAGAGTATACTAACCTGGATTTAAATCTCAGCTTATATACAGACTACACAATTTGTACTCTCTGTGCCTTCACATCCTCTCTTGTAAATGGGGTCATGATAATATGTTTCTAACACTGTTGGATGTTAAAGTGTGAATGTTCAAGGCCTGTCATGCAGCAAGCAGACACTCCACACGTGGTATCATATTTTAAGGCAAATTCTGGCCTTTTCACATTTAATATTTGTAAAAATGAAAGCCAATGAACAAAAGAAAGAAAGAAAGAAAGAAAGAAAGAAGGAAGGAAAGAAGGAAAGAAAGAAACAGAAAGAAAGAAAGAAAGAAAGAAAGAAAGAAAGAAAGAAAGAAAGAAAGAAAGAAAAGAAAGAAAGAAAAAGAAAGAAACAAACTCAGATTTAATGGAAACTTCCCTGGATTGGGTCTCAGAAGTTCTCTTCCAAATTCTGTCACTAACCAGGTTATTCTAATACATTTGAGCATTTCTTCTGCCCCCCTTGGCAGTGGTATAGATCTCCTACTCCTCATCTGTAAATTGTATGGGGTGAACGCTAAGACGTTTCTTTTGCTTTCTCCTCTCTGATGTATTGGAGTTTTATAAGTGTAACATTTAAGTTTGTCTTGGGCATATTTGGGTGAAAAAAACACCTAAAAACCCCCTCAGAATCCAGTAAGAAACACACCCTCTAGCCATGCTGTTGACTTCACATAGTTCTGCAGATTGGTTTTTTAGGGATAGATTTTGCTTAGGCGCTCTTCCCACCCATTTCTAGAAAGTGCAGTAAGCTGGCTAAACTGAAACTTTGGGGACAGCTCGTATCTTCTCAGACTTTCTACTAATTCTTGGTTTGCTCCTATCCTTCTCTGTTGCCTCTATCACCAGATTTCTCAGCTTTTCAACGTTCTAAGACCTGGCACTGTCTTTGAGAAATGTCCAGGCTTGCCTTCTTGGGCAGATAAAGGCTGTAGGCAGGAACACAAGGACTATCTGAAGAGCCACAAAACTATGCATGCAACCAAGGCTGGCTATACAATTTGTGAGGCTCCTTGTTTAACAAACATAAAAAGTGCCACGAACTATATTAAAATATAATATTTTCCTTCTTCACCAGTCTCCTCCCGGGTTGTCATATTGTTTGCTATTGTCAAGAGACAAAATTACAATAAATTTAAAGACCTTAATTGGGTTTCTTTTGCAATTCCAGATTTGGACAGCACCTCATTTTATCAAATAGTATGAGTGTTCTGATGAGTTGAGCAGAGGAAGTTCACTTAATAGACAGAAAAGGGCTGAGGAAAGCAGAAACCGAATAAAAAGTGGGTTGGTTGTTTCAAAGTTATTTTTCTTGTAAAAGTTAAAGCAAATGTGACTTTCTTATCAGGGTAAAACTGGCCTGTTTGGGGATTTAGCTATTATTTCTCTCACTTCTGACTTCTTGAAAAGTCAGATAAACAACTTAGTTTTGGCTTGGTGGTGTGGAACTTCCACATAAGTAACTCCACTTTGGTTCTGTCTGTTTGGCCGAGTGCAGGAGCTCAGTCCAAACCCATGCCCTCCTATAAACTTTATTTAACACTATTCAATGTCACCCTCTAACAGGAAGATACTCATTGCATGTGAGCAGACCCTCCCAGGTGACCAAGGTCTGTCCCATAATCTGCTGTGTGCATCTTGCTGCCTGGTTCTCTTTCCCATCAACCTCCACACTGGAGTGGAATGCCCTAACTGGGAGCACAGAATTCAGTCTTTTCTTTCCAGAGTTCATTGCTCCAACCCACTGGGATAGGAAACCACTAAAGAATTTCAGTCCTAATACTGGGACTAACCCGTGGCAGGGAATGTTGCTGCCGTACACTCCTAGAGACACCACAGGGCATGCACATCTGATCCTGATCTGCCCACCCTGCACCATAAGCAGACCCCAACTGGAGATGGATGATGACAGTGAACATAGGCTTCTCACCCCTGATGACACTACCAGGGTCCTCACAATCCTGGCTGGAGGGCAGCAACAGTCACAGAGCAGGGGCTTGGAGGGGATGGCTGGCTGGAATCCCAGGTACTAAGTACCAGGGACCTGGAGCAGGTGGCTGAAAACCTATCCAGGGGAGGTGAGAAGGCAGCAGGCTGTAGGGTCCATAGGACTAAGACTCCAAGTCCTGAAACATGCTCCATTGTCCTATCAGATTTCACTTCCACAGAACGTATAAGTTCAAACAAAAAAATAAGGATTTCAAGAAAGTGACTGTGGAGCTTTAAGCCCAAAGTACGGTGCCTTTCCGAGTGTTGGTCCTGTGTGGCTGCACTTATCTCATGCTTGTGGAGCCAGGCCTGTGTGCAACATAAGAATATGTTGGGTAACTTACCTCTTCTGGAATGTGTGATTGACTCATCTTCCCTTCCAGACTGAAGAATTTGTTTCTTCAGGATAAGTTTTCAGAAGCCCTTTTCTATGTTTCCTCCCATGTGGAGTTCTTGCTAGGCTTTGTAAAGGGCTCAGCTATTTTCCAAAATGGGAATTAAAAATGAACACTTGTGCATAGCTCACTGAGGGGCATCGAAAGGATTATGTGAGTCCTGAAAGGCACTGAAATAGCTTATTCCAACTGTAAGTATCCTGTGAGCTGTGTCTTCCTCATCTCTGTGTGAGCTGTTTTCCTCTAGACAAGCAGCTCGGTACTCTAAAATAAGCCACATTTCTTTTTATAGCAAAATTACTCTAGTATCAGCTTCAGCCAGCCTACTTGCCAAAAAATGGTGCTCCACCCCACCTATGTCTCTTGATCCTGTAGGGGATTTTCCAAGTTCCACTTTAGCACATGTAGACAGAGCCATTTCTTTATTTATTTCCTGCCATCTGCCTCTTGGTTGTGTTATCATCTAACTTCGCTGGTTGCCATTGGTCCTCACCAGATTGCCACTCCAGTGGGCACAGTGTCCTCAGTAGACTGGGATCATTCTTACCTCCTGACTTGACCAAGGGTGAGGGGACACTCCTAAGAAGCTGGGGATAATGAAATTGATACACAACACAGAGAGTAACTTATAATTGCCACTGGAAGTGGCTTCATTCAGAATCCACAGGTCAAATGCAATGCCATGGTTCCTTACCTACTCATACCTGACTAGCTCTCAGTCTTCCTTTAAAAGCAGGTATCAGTTCCCAATGCCATCCCACCCCCACTCACCTCCCCCAAAAATTGCATGGGGTTTTCCAAGCATCTGCCTTTTACTTGACACTTGACATTAGTCTTATGTAATGTCCCCATAGAAAAGTGGAAACTTGGCTGGGAGCAATGGCTCATGCCTGTAATCCCAACAGTTTGGGAGGCCAAGGCGAGCAGATCACGAGGTCAGGAGATGGAGACCATCCTGGCTAACACGGTGAAACCCGGTCTCTACTAAAACACACACACACACACACACACACACACACACACACACAAATAGCCAGGCGTGGTGGCATGTGCCTGTAGTCCCAGCTACTCGGGAGGCTGAGGCAGGAGAATTGCTTAAACCCGGGAGGCAGAGGTGGCAGTGAGCCAAGATTGCACCACTGCACTCTAGCCTGGGCGACAAAGCGAGACTCTGTCTCAGAAAAAGATTAAAAAATTAAAATAAATAAATAAATAAAAGTGGAAACTTTTTGTTCTCTCTTTCTTTTTTTCTCTCTCTTTCTTTTCTTTTCTTTTTTTGAGACAGAATTTTGCTCTACTGCCCAGGCTGGAGGTCGGTGCCATGATCTCAGCTCACTGCCACCACTGCCTCCCAGGTTCAAGCGATTCTCCTGCCTTGGCCTCCCAAATAGCTGGGATTACAGGCATGCACCACCATGCCCAGCTAATTTTCTTGTATTTTTAGTAGAGACAGGGTTTTGCCATGTTGACCAGTCTGGTCTTGAACTCCTGGCCTCAAGGGGTCCACCCACCTTGGCCTCCCATAGTGCTGGGATTACAAGTGTGAGCCACCGCGCCTGGCCTTGTTCTCCCTTTCTAAAGCCATTTTGCCCCAGGCCTCATCTTCTGCAACAGGATTACAAAATTCCCTGTGTAATTGATGACAGAGAATATACATTTGCTTCACCTTACACTTACTCACCTTAACCTTAACCTTACGCTTACCCACTTACACTTATTATGGCCCCTTGATCCAGAGTATACAATCTTCCTTGTTTGGTACACGTCTATGCTTTGGTAAATAATACCAAGTAAGGGTATTCAGTCTGTGTTCTTTCCAATGCTGAGTTCTGTTCATTCCTTTTTTTCTTTTTTTAACAAGCTTTTCACCAGAGTGAGATGATGAACATATCCAATCAACAAACCCCTGCTGACAATTCCTTTCCATCTACTCTCCTTTTGTATGCAGCTGCTGATAACTCCACAAGAACACCCTATGATTTATAGCCCTGGGCAAGTCAAAATCCAAATTTAGGAAAAATATTGTTTTCCAGGGAAGCAATTTTCTGAAGTATGATTTGTTTTTTTAAAAACACAAAAAATACCCAATTGATATCACTGAACAGAAAACTTCTCTAAATCTGCAGAATTTACCTTAGATCCTGTCATTCACCTTAGATATTCCTGCATAACTAGGGTGGATTTAGGTGGGTTAGATTTTTAGATTTAGCCCTAAAAGGTACTATAAAGTGCTTTTCTAAAAATAAAAGGGTCCTTTGGATCCACTCTGAAGCTATTGATTGTGGACCTGACTGGGTTTCCTGTGTATCATGGTGAGATTGGCAGCCAGGTACAGTACTGAACTAGATAGATAAAGAAGATGCCAGTTCCCATAGAGTTTCTGAGATAGCTGACCATGGACAACAAAGATGTAAGCAACTGAACAAGATCATTGCAAATAATGATAAATGCACAGGAAACAAAAAGCAGCATAGTCAGAAAGTGACTAGGCTGGCAGTCGTTATACTGGGTGGTGACAGAAGCTTCTCTGAGGTCAAGACATTTGAGCTGAGACCTGAGAAGGAGGCAATGATCTGGGATCAGAGCTTTTCAGGAAAAGGAAACAGCCAGTGAAATGCTCCAAGATAGTAGCAACATTCTCTTGAAGTACAGCAAGAATGCCAGTGTACTTATAGTAGACTAAACCACTGGAGAGAGCAATTAGCTGGAAGACAGAGGCCAGATGACATAAGGCATGAGTGGCCATGCTAAGGAGTTTGAAATCTAGGCGGTTAGAGGGGTTAGCAAGAAATGGTATGGTATTTTTTTTTTTTAAGACGGAGTCTCGCTATGTCACCAGGCTGGAGTGCAGTGGTGCGACCACTGCAATCTCCGCCTCCGGGGTTCAAGTGATTCTCCTACCTCAGCTTCTTGAAGAAATGGTATGGTATCTTTAAGAGACCTGTTTGCTGTAGGATAGATGATAATACTGGAGACAGAGAAAGCAGTTGGTAACTTTCATGTAGGCAGTGACAGAAGGCCTTGCATCAGAGTGACAGCAGTAGAGATGGGCAGGGGAGGAGAGATTTCAAGATATTTTCTTCAGGCAGAGGAAACAGGACTCTCTGATAGGCTGGATGTGGAAGGAGTAAAGAAAAGAATTGGCAGGGTACAGTGGTTCATGCCTATAGTCCCAATACTTTGGGCAGCTGAGACAGTAAGATTGCTTGAGCGCAGGACTTTATGAGTCCAACCTGAGCAACGTAGGGAGACCCCTCTATCTAAAATAAAAAAAAAAAAAGGCTGGGCTAGCCATGTGTGGTGATGGTGCATGCCTGTGGTCCCAGCTACTTGGGAGACTGAGGTGGGAGGATCACTTGGGCCCAGGAATTTGAGACTGCAGTGAGCCATGGTCATGCCACTGCACTCCAACCTGGGCAAGAGAGCAAGATTCTGTCTCAAAAAAAGAAAAAAATAAAAGAATCAACAAAGACTCCTAGGCTTTTGTTTTGAGCAATTGGATGGGTATCATATAATAGCACCTTCTGAGACAAAGACTGGAGTAGAAAGGAATTTTGGATATACAATGAATAACTATCTTCTAAGGTGAGTTCCAACTCACTTCTAAGGAATCAAACTGTTCACACCCAACCAACACTTTCACTTTTACAAACAAACAACATGATTTTAACTTTCTGTCTCCACTAGGTACTCGACTGTGGTTCAATCTCCAGACCTAGAACAGGAATAGAAGCAAAGGGATTTTCAATATAAATATTAGTTGAATGGCATGAAGTAAAACAAACTTATACTGGTAATAGCTTTGGAATTTACAAAGCATTTTCCCATGCATTATGTCTTCTCATCCTCATATTAACCCTACAAACGAAATAACATTATTACCCATACTTTACAGAAGAGGACACTGAAGCCAAAGGAGAAAATTAACTAGCTCAGTCTTGCATGAACCCTGTGAATGGACTGATCTTGAAACCCAGGTAACCTTACTCCCTGGTCCCAGCCTTTGCTAATGGGGACACAATCCTGGAAATTTTGCCTGTGTGTAAACCTCTAGGGGCTTTTTCTTTCATCGTTTTACATCAGCCAGACTCTGACTCACAGCTGGAGAATCAGCTTCCTTATTATGTAGCGAATTCCATGAACACACACCAAGAGTTGTTTTCTATAACAGGCTGAAGTAGCTTCTTCTCCCAGTCTCTTTCTCCCATCAAAATTAGAATATCTTTCCTTGGAAATCTGTGCCCAGGTTGAGGGGGACTTCTCCCTGGTTTTGTGTAGACTCTTTGATATGCTCCAAACTCAACGCCTTTCCTTCAATCCCTGGGGCCTTAGGAACAGCCAACCCACATGTGGTGGGAAGTGAGGCGAGGGGAAAAGAGGAATGTGAGGGAGACACAAACACAGCACAATGTTTTCTTTCTGAGAAACTTCATCAAGGCTCCGATTCCAGTGACCTCACCTTCAAGCAATGCCAGCTCCTTTGCTTTAAATCAAAGTTGACATGTGGTGGTGGTTCACATATTTGGAGTCTAATGAGCCTGCAGCTTCTAATGCTGCAAAGGAAATCCTGAGAGTAATATCTGCCCTCTGAGATCAGAGGTGGTCAATAACCTTAATGTATGTCAGCTTCCACACTTTACTCCAGAATTCTTAAGGAAGGTACACACGAAAGATTGGGCTGTCTATGTAGTGAGCAGCATTCAAATTGGGACACTTACCGCAACCCGCCAGTATACATTCTGTAGTCTAATTTCAAGAAAATGAAACTGAATTATACAAACAGGCTCTCAATTGATCTTCCTACTTTTATTCTTGTCTCTTAATCTTATGTTTTTTTCTCAAAGCACTGAATGTCCTTTCCCGGCTCAAATTCTTCTAGTCTTTACTTGTCACAAATAGAATATAATCGATGTGCCTTTTGATGTCCTACAAAGCCATGCATGATCTGACCCCTGGCTATATCTATGAACTTTATTATCACTGCTTCCAACACTCATTCTCACACAAGCTATCTTAGCATCCTTGCTATTCCTAGAGCATGTAACCCGCTGTGACTCATGGTCATTGGCTCTGGTCTTCCCTCTGTAACTGAGGAAAAGGCTCTTACCCGAGAATCTCATGATTCCTTCAATTCCTTCATAATATTCAAGTTTTTGCTCAAATGTTACATCTTTAAAGAGTCCTAGCTCCACCATAGTGGAAGTTTCTTCTCCAAGATTTAGTAGTGCCATGATGATTAATTTTATGTGTCAACTTGACTGGGCCATATGGTGCCCAAATATTTACACAAACACTATCCTGTTTCTGTGAGGATGTTTCAGAATGAGATTACATTTAAATTGGTAGGCTGAGTAAAGAATATTGATTGCCCTTGCTAATGTAGGTGGGCCTCATCTAATCAATGGAAGGTCCAAGTAGAACAAAAAGGCTAAGTAACAGGGAAGTCTTTCTTCCTAATGACCTTTGAACTGGGACATTTGCTCTTTTTAGGTCTCAAGCCTGACAGTCCAGACAGGAACTAAACCGTCAGCTCTCCTCAGTCTCCACTCCAGCTTCCTGACTCACCCTGTAGATCCTGGGACTTTCAAGTACCCATAATCACATGAGCCAATTCCTTATAATAAATATATCTCTCTGTGTCTCTTTCTTTCTTTCTTTCTTTTCTCTTTCTTTCTTTCCTTTCTTTCCTCTCTCTCTCTCCGTATGTATATAGAGGCAACCAACTTCAGATAAAATATTTGAAACAAAGAATATCTGCACTGAACATGTACTGACTTTGTCTTTTCTTATTACTCCCTAAATAATAAAGTATAACAACTATTTACATAGCATTTACATTGCATTAGGTATTATAAGTAATTTAGAGATGATTTAAAGCATACATGAGAATATGTGTAGGTTGTATACAGATACCACACCATTTTATATAAGGGACTTGAGCATCACTGGGATTTGGTATACTCGAGGATGGAGGGGTCCTAGAATCAACCCCCAACAGATACCAAGAGATGATAATTATTGGTTCTGCTTCTCCAGAGAATTCTGACAAATAGAAATTTTGGCACTGAGAGTGGTTCTAGAGGAATATTTTTTTTCTATTAACAATATTGTGGCTGGGAATCCCAGCACTTTGGGAGGCCGAGACAGGTGGATCACCTGAGGTCAGGAGTTCAAGACCAGCCTGGCCAACATGGCAAAACCCCATCTCTACTAAAAATACAAAAAATTAGCTAGACATGGTGGCGGGCGCCTATAATCCCAGCTACCTAGGAGGTTGAGCCAGGAGAATTGCTTGAACCTGGGAGGCAGAGGTTGCAGTGAGCCGAGATCACACCACTGTACTCCAGCCTGGGTGACAGGTAAATAAATTTAAAAAGTAAAAATAAAAAAATAAAAACATATATTTTAACAGTTTATTACTCCTTCTAATGCCATAGCCAAAAGACATGACATACTCATGTCACATGTCATAGTCAGTGGCATGCTGGGGGAGGAGTGTGATGCTGATCTGCTTCAGATAGTCATTTAGGGACCCAAGGCCCTTCCATCTAGTGGTTCAATAATCTTCTAGAAGTCCCTTTCTATAAACTCAATATATGTATTATATTCTTTCTTTTTTATACTTATTGTGCATATTTATTATAAGGCATACAACATGATGTTATGGGATATGCATAGATAGTAAAAAAAAAAAATGCCCTTTCTTTTTCGGTTGTTGTTTTTGTAGTAAGAGCAGCTAAAATCTATTCATTTAGCCTGATACCATATGCAGTACAATTTTATTACCCATAGTTCTCATCCTACACATTAGATCTGTATACTTGTTCATCCTACATATCTGCTTCTTCATATCCTTTGACTTGCACCTCCCTCTTCCCCCACCACCTCACCTGGTAACCACTGTTTTGTTCTCTGTCTCTGTATATTTAAACAATTTTTTTAAATGTCACATATAAGTGAGATAATGTGAAAAATTTCTTTCTGTGTCTGGTTTATTTCACCTAGCATAATGTTCTCCAAGCTCAACCGTGTTGTGGCAAAGTGCAAGCTCTCATTATTTCAAGCTGAGTAATAGTCCATTGTATGCATGTAGTACAGTTTCTTTATCCATTTGCCAGTCAACAGGAACTTAGGTTGTTTTTATATCTTAGTTATTGTGAATAACGATACAATGAACATGGGAGTACATATATCTTTATGAGATTGTAATTTCATTTCCTTTGGGTATATACCCAGAAAAGATATTGCTGAGTCATATGAGAATTCTATTTTTCATTTATTTAGAAACTTCTATATTGTTTTCCACATTGGCGACACCAGTCTACATTTCCACTGACAGCATTACAAGAGTTCTTTTTCTTCACAATGTCTCTAACATTTATTATCTTTTGACTTTTTGTCAATAGCCTTCTTAATGGGTATGAGGTGATATTCCATAGTGGTTTTGATTTGTATTTTCTTGATGGTTAATGATGTTAAGCACCTTTTTATATACCTGTTGTCCATTTTTAAGTCTTCTTTGGAGAAATGTCTATTCAGGTTTTTTGCCTGTATTTTAATTGGGTTATGTTTTTCCCACTATTGAGTTGTATGAATTCTTCATAAATATAGTATATTAACCCCTTGTCAGATATATGGTTTGCAAATTTTTTTCAATTTGTAGACTGCCATCTTATGTTTATTGTTTAAGAGAAACAGAATTTTAAGATGAGTTTTCTGAATGGGTTGTGGGGTTTATGAAATCTGCTCTCTAATCTGATTAGATTTAAATATGCTAATGATTCTATTTTCAGTGGTAGAAAAAGTACTGATGGTCGGTGGCATGGTCTGACAGTACAGATACACAAAATCTCACCATTGCATACTATTGATCAATGGCATATAAGAATCTTAGAAGGGTCTGCATGATTATATATGATACTTTTAAACACTTCTGTCTGACTAACAAGTATAATGAGATTGGCTGGTTGCTCCTAATGTTGCTTAATTCAGTAGGAAAAGAAAAAGATGAACTCAAGGATTCAATGTCCCAATTCAAGTGCTACGTAAATGACTTGATAGCTTCTATATGAGCCCTGAAGGAGACTGCTATCTCCTGTAGCTCAGGGCTGAGGTTGTGGAAAACCAAATCTTTATCATGCAACTGGCTGAATTACAATACAAGTTTGAACTGCCAACCTCACAGGTTGCCTTCTGTTAAAATGTGGACATTGATTGCAAAGGAAGTAATGGGGTTCCTGAAAGATGAAATGGAGATATGTGGGAAGATCCTGATGAAGCTTAAGACATTGAGCCCCTAAATTCTGCATCATTTTTGCCAGTGGAAGCAGACTTTCCAGACATAGTGGAAGCATCTTTTCTATCCCCATTTGAGGGGATTTACTATGTATTGCCTGAAGAAACTCTAATGGCTTCTCCTGAGATAGTTATCTTGTAAGATTAATGGTTCTCCTCAGGACCTATCCCCATGATCCCTCTTTGCTTTTAGACTTATAGCTAAAGTCCAGAAGGTGCCTAAAGGTGAAGTATACTTCCTCATGAGTAAAACAAGGAGGTGCACTATATTCCAAAAGAACTACTTTGTGCTTTCTAATTTATACAGACAAAAATCCAGGGAACATGTGTGGGAACAGATACTAATGGTGTGGGATAATGGTGAAAGGAACATAAAGTTGGATCAAGTCAAATTATTCATATAAGCTCATTAAGCAGTGATTCTTAACCAATGTTGCAGCTCAGGGAGTTAAAAGGGGTTCTAATAGTTTGTTTTGTTGGTTGGCTGAAACAGGGACCAAAAGGTGACCAATAATTAGCAAGTCAGAAATACGTACTTGCTTTGGTTTAATGTGGAGAAAGGAATTTAAAAGCTTAGGGGGATTAGTATGTATATTAGCCAGGGTTCTCTAGAAGGACAGAAGTAATGCAATATACATATATATTCTATATATATATGGGAGTTTATTAAGTATTAACTCGCACAATCACAAAGTTCCACAATAGGCCTTCTGCAGGCTGAGGAGAGCCAGTCTGAGTTCCAAAACTGAAGAACCTGGAGTCCAATGTTCAAGGGCTGGAAGCATCCAGCATGGGAGAAAGATGTAGATTAGGAGGCTAGGCCAGTCTCTCTTTTCACATTTCTACCTGCTTTATAATCTAACCATGATGGCAGCTGATTATATTGTGCCCACCCAGATTAAGGGTAGGTCTGCCTTTCCCAGCCCATTAACTCAAATGTTAATCTCCTTTGGTAACACCCTCACAGACATACCAGGATTAAAAATTTGTATCCTTAAATCTAATCAAGTTGACACTCAGTATTAACCATCACAGTATGTTAGGGTGGATTTGTCATTTAAGACAAACTCATCTACCCTGGGAGTTTAGAACTCACAACTTGAATCATGACTGTGAGAAATAAATGTGTGAGGTGGTCAGATAGCTACCTGGTCACAAATTAATTACATTGGACTGCTTCTATCATGGAAAAGGCAGTATTTTGTTCTCACTGCAATAGACAAAATCTGCATATGAATCTGCTGTCCCTGCATACAATGCTTCTGCCAAAAATACCATCCATGGAGTTACAGGGTCCCTTATCTACTGTCTTGGTATTTTACACAACATTGCTTCCGATCAATGAACTCAACTCACTGCAAAATAAGTGCAGCAATGAGGCCATGCTCACAGAATTCACTGGTCTTATGTTCCCCACCATCTAGAAGCTGCTGGCTTGATAGAGTTGTGGAATGGCCTGTTGAAGACTCAGTTGCAGTGCCAGCTAAATGAAAATACCTTGCAGGCCTGGGGCAAAGTTCTACAGGAGGCTCTATATGCTCTGAATCAGCATCTAATAAATGATGTTATTTCTCCAACAGTTAGATTTCACAGGTCCAGGAATCAAGTGGTGGAAATGAGAGTGGCTCATCTCACCATTATCCCTAGTGACCCACTAGCAAAATTTTGTTTCCTGTCACCACAATCTTATCCTCTGCTATATTCTGCTGGCCTGGAGGTCTTAGTTCCAGAGGGAGGAATGCTTCCATGAGAAGACACAACAGTGATTAAATTGAAGTGGAAGTTAAGACTGCTTAACTTCCACTTTGGGCTCCTCATGCCTCTGAATTGATATGCAAAGAGAGTTACTGTGTTGAATTGGGTGATTGATCCTGACTCCTAAAGGGAAATTGGACTACTAGTCTACTCTGGAGGTAAGGAAGCATATGTCTGGAATACAGGAGATCCCTTAGGGGGTTTGGGTATTTTCATGTCCTGTGATTAAAGTCAATGGAAAATTATAGCCACCCAATTAAGGAAGGACTACTAATAAACCAGACCCTTCAGGAATGAAGATTTGGTCACCCTATCAGGTAGTTAACCATGACCAGCTGAGGTGCTTGCTGAATGCAGAAAGAATGCATAATACATAGAATAAGGTCATTATAAATGCCACCTAGGACCATGTGACCCCTACAGCAACAAGGATTGTAATTGTCATGAGTATTTCCTCCTTTGTCTGGTTATGAATATGTTTGTGTATACATGTTAAGCAAATATCTTTGTTTCCTTCCCTGCCTTAGCTCCTTATCATGTAACATAAGATTATTTGCTTTATATCATAGTATTTAAATATTTTAAACTTTACATCACAGTATTTATCTTACAATATATCAAGAAGAGTAAACATCATTCATGTACTTTATCTCCTTTTCTGGAGAAGGAATTAGTGTGTTTTCAGTTGCACACAGGATAGTTGTATTATGTTATGTGGCATATGGCCCTGTTATTGTTTTTATTTGAAGATGAAGTATGGTTTAGGGAGATGTGTATCTGCACTAAGCTGGCAAAGGGTGAACATGTGAAAGTTAATATTATGTGTCTTTTTAAAAATTTTATTTTTTTTTTTTTTGAGACAGGGTCTCACTCTGCTGCCCATGCTGGAGTGCAGCATTGCCATCACAGGTTGCTGCAGCCTTAACCACCTGGGCTCAAGTGATTCTCCCACCTCAGCCTCCCAGATGGGACTGCAGGTGTGCACCACCATGCCCAGCTAATTATTTCTTTTTCTTCTGCTTCTCCTTCTCCTTCCTCTTCCTTTCCTTCTCCTCCTCCTCTTCCTCTCCTTCTCCTTCTCTTCTCTTTCCTCCTCCTCCTCCTTCTCCTTCTCCTCCCCTTCCTCCTCCTCCTCCTCTTTCTTCTTCTAGACAGGGTCTCTCTATGTTGCCCAGGCTGGTCTTGAACTTCTAAACTCCAGCTATTGTCCTGCGTCAGCCTCTAAAACTGCTTGGTATACAGGCATGAGCCACCATGCTCCAGCTATGTGTTTTTCAGATGAAATTAACATTTAAATTAATAAACTAAGCAAAGCAGGTCGCTCTCTCTAATGTGGTTGGGCTTTATCTAAGTAGATAAAGATTAACATAGGACAAAAAAGCTGACTCTCCTCAAGTAGAAAGAATTCTTCCTGCCTGATTGTCTTTGAACTTGGACATCTGCTTTTTTTCTGGCCTTTGGACTTAACCTAAAACATAGGACTTTTCTGGGTCTTGAAGCTGCCAGCCTTTGAATTAGAACTACAACATAGGCTCTCCTGGTTCTCAGGCCTTTTGGACTTGAACTGAAACTAAGCCATTGGCTCTTCTGGGTCTTCAGTTTGCTGACTAACTCTGCAGATTTGGGTACTTGCCAGCCTCTATAATCATATAGGCTAATCCCTTAAAATAAGTGAATACATAAATGAATAAATAAATATCCTAATCCTAATGGTACTGTTTCTCTGGAGAATCCCAATATTCATGCCAAATTAGAAATTAAATGAGTCAGTGTTAAAATATTCAGCACAATACCTGACATACTAATTACTTAGTTTTTGTTTTGTTTCAAGGGAGGTAGGGAAGATAAGGAAAATGGGCATGGGACACTTCTTTAAACAGGAGTGTGGATAGGAGTGGAAAACAGTTCCCAAAGAGATCTGCATATAAAAGACAGATTAAAAAAATCTTATCATTCCTTAACAACTGTGTATTTTCCCTCAAATAAGTCTGTTGGAGATGGGAGAAGGTATTGGATTCTCCCCAAAATTTAAAGTGAGTAGATGAGAAATCTCACAGAAAATCTGAGTATTAAGCTATGGAAATGTTCAAACATATATAAAAGTTGAAAAAAAAATTAACTGAACTCCTATATACACACCATTTAGATTCCACTATTAACATTGTATAATACTTGTTTCCTCTGTTATGAGTTTGAACTCTCCAAGGAAATCCAACCTGACTTCAGTAACTGTGACAGTGTAGAAGTTATTTATTTTAATAAATCCAATTCTGTCTGCAAGTTTCAACTTCTTCCTCATTTTGTTCACTTAAACATTAAATCATTAAGAAAATATCTGTTAAATGCCATACCCTAAACTGAATTATTGTGACAAAGAAAATTAATTTAGTTTCCCTTTGTCAATTGTATATGAATTTAAATAAATCATATTTATATTAAAATGCCGGCTATGGTTTTAATTGAGATGGCATGAAATCTATAGATCAAATTGATCTAAATGAAATTGAATTGACGGCTTAACAATATTGAGTTTTTGTCCCACAACAGGATATATTTCTACACTTATTTAGGTCTTAATTTCTCTCATTAATGTTATGCAATTAACATTGTACAAATATTCTGTCATATTTTTCCATAGGTATTTTATATGTTCAATGCTATTGTAAATGGTATTTTTTCTTTAATTTGAATTTCTGACTGTTTATTGCTAATACATAAATATGAAATTTAGTTTTAAAGTTACTTCTGCATCTTACAACCCTACTAAACTCACTTACTAAGTTTAGGTTATGTTTTACTTTTCGGGGAGTAGATTTTTCATGTCATCTGCAGATAATGGCAGTTTATTTCTTCCTTTCCAAACTGGGAGTCATTATTTTCTTTTTCTTGCCTCATTATTTGGCTAAAACTCCAGTACAATATTAAAAATGAGTAGTGAGAACCGACATGTTTTGTTCCAGATCTCTTAGGAAAAATCATTCAGTCTTTCACCATTAAGTATGATGTTAGCTATAGTTTTTGTTTGTTTTAATAGACGCCCTTTGTAGATTAAGGAAGTACCCTTGTTTGCTGAAAATTGTTATTAGGAATGGATATTGGATTTCGTCAATGATTTTCTGCATCTATTGAGATAATCATGTTTTTATTTTTTAGTCTGTTAATTTGGATAATTACATTAGTTTATTTTTATTTTTTCAAATATTAACCAAATCTTGCCTTCCTGGGATAAAACCTACTTAGTAACTAAGGATTATATTTGTTACATATTATCTATTTGATCTAATAAACATTCATTCAAAATTTTGCATCTGTATTCATTGAGAGTATTGTTCTGTAGTTTTTTTGTAATATTTTTAATCTAGATTTGTTAAAAGAATACTGGGGTCATAGTATAAGTTGGGTAGTATTACCTCCTCTACAATTTTCTGGAAGAAGTTATGTAAATGGTGTTTAATTTCTTCATAAATAATTTACCAGTACAGCTATTGGGTGCTAGGGTTTTGTTTGTGGAATATTTACTACAAATTCACTTTATTTAATAAATATAGGGCTATTTACTTAGTTCTTTCTTGAATGAGCCTTTGACATTTTCTGTTTTTCAAGGAATTTTCACATTTCCTTTGAGTGTTGAATTTATTGGCATAACATTGCTATAACATCTCTTTGTTATCCTTTTAATATCTGTAGACTCTGTAATGACATCAATTTTTTCATTCCTGATTTTTATAATTTGTGTTCTCACACACTCTCTCTCCACTTCTTCCTCTCTTCCCCACCGATAAATTTTTCTAGTTATTTATCAATTTTATTGATATCCAGAAAAAAATAAATATTGGATTCACCAATTTATTTCTGTTATTATTGTTTTTTATTTGTTCGTTTCCATGTGGATTTTTAGTATGTTCTTTCTCCTACTTACTTTAGATTCAATTATGCTTCTTTTTCTAGATTTAAATGATAAATCTGAGGTTATTTCATTGAGATCTTTCTTCTTTTCTAATATATGTGTTAGTGCTATAAATTTTCTTCTAAGAACTGCTTTAATAGCAACTCACACATTTTGGTATATTGTGTTTGTATCTTTGTTCATCTCAAAATGTTCTCAAATTTGCTATGAAAATACATAAGCAAATGTATTTTCTTTTTGTCTCATGGTTATTTAGCAGTGTTATTTCATTGCCAAATGTTTTTGGATTTTCTAGAGATCTTTCTGTTGATTTCTAACTCAATTCCCCTTTGGTTAGAGAACATACTTTGAATGAATTGTATCCATTGAAACTTATTGAGACTTATTTCATTGCCCAGAGTACAGTTTAGGTATAGGTTATACGTACACATGAAAAAAAAATGTTTATTATCCTGTTTTTGAAAGAAGTGTACTATAAAAGCCAATTAAGTCAAATTAGATAATTTTTTCAAATATTTTATATCCTTTTTTGTTTTCTGTTACTACTTCTAGTACTTATTGAAAGATGGGTATTGATACCTCTGAATATAGTTATGAATTTGTCCACTTTCACTGATGTCCCATTGATTTTTTTCTTCATGTATATTGAAGGTCTGCTTTTAGGTCTGGGGTTGTTACATCTTCTTGATGTATTTTCTCTTTTTATGGAACAAACTTATTTTATCCCTTGTGACATTCTTTACTCTGAAATCTATTTATTATAATATTAATTTAGCCACTTCAGCTTTCTTTTGATTAGTGTTAGCAAGGAATATCTTTTCATATCCTTTTAATGATAACTTGTTTTTATTTAAAATATTACCAAAACAGTGCATATGGTTCAGTCCTCTTTTTTTTAATCCAGTCTGATGATCTTTGGCTTTTAATTAAATTATCTAGACCATTTATATTTAAAGTAATTGCAGACATTATTAGATTTACATTTATCTTTGCTGATGAAATTACCATTGTTTTTTATTTGTCACATCTGATATTTGCCCCCTATTTTTCTGTCTTTATTTGAGTTAATTGAATGTATTTATTATCCCACTTGAATTTCTTTGTTGGCTTACTAATCATAACTCTTTAGTTGTTCTTTTAGTTGTTTATTTAGGATGTGTAATATGCATTTTTAACTTATTAGCCTACCTCCAAGTGATATTGTATCACTTCATTTTTCCCCTGCTGAACTTTATTATTTGTATATATTTCACTTTTATATGGTCATATAAACTACTCTACATGTTTGTTTTTGTTTAAACAATTATCTTTTAAAGGGTTTTAAATGTTAAGAAAACTCATATATTTACCCATGTAGCTTCCATTTCTAGTGCTTTTTATTCCTTTGTGTTGATTTATATTTCATTCTAGTGTTATTTTTCTTCTGCTTGATGGAATTCTTTGACATTTCTTTGAGTTCAGGTCTGATTAAGTGAATATTTCACTTTTGTATGTCTGAAGATATTTGTATTTATTTATTCTTTGTTTTCTTTTACACAGATGTTTAAACTGGGCATAAAATTCTAGGTCTTGAGGTTTTCTTTTATTTTATTTTTTCTTTTCTTCTTCTTTTTTTTTTTTTTTTTTTGAGATGAGGTCTTGCAGTGTTGTCCAGTCTGGTCTCTGGTCTTGAAGTCCTGGGTTCAAGCAATTCACCTGCCTTGACCTCCTATAATGCTGGAATTACAGGCATGAGCCACCACACCCAGCCTGCAGTTTTAAAAATTATAATTTTATTATTTTAAAGATGTTACTTCCCTGTCTTCATAATTATGTCTAATTATGTCTTTTTACTGTTTTAATGTATTTGCCTTCTACCTCTAACATCCGTGTCAGTTCTGGGTTGAATTCAGGTGATTGATTTTTCATTATAAGTCATATTTTTCTCTGTCATTGTGTGCCTGGTAATTTTTGAGTGGATGCTAAGCATTGTAAATATTACCTTGTTGAGAGCTGGATATATTTATATACTTATATTATTAAACTTTGTTTTATAATGAAGTTAAACTAGTTGTGAATACTTTCATGTCTTGCTTTTAAGATTTATTAGTTGAGACCAGAACAGTGTTCAATCTAGAGCTAATTACTCCTCATTACTGTGGTACAGCCTTTCTGTGTTTTCCACCCAATGCCTTATGAATTAGGGGTTTTCTAGTCTGATTGATGAGAAAATACACATTTCTTGACCTTGAGTGAGTACTGAATGCTGTTTCTTCTAATTCTTTTGGTTGTTTTCCTCCACTTTACACTACTTTTCTTACATGCAAGAATTGTTCAGTAGACAACTGAATACTGGAGAGGGATCCTCTCTGTGAATTTCTGTGTGCTGCTCTTTATTTCCTGGTATGCTGTCCCATGAATTCTAAATGCCTTGTCCTCCCTGGACTTACCATTCTATTTTCTAAACTCAAAAAGTTCCTTGGGACTTTGTCTATATTTATTCTCTTTGTGTTATGGTCTGGAAAACCTCTCAATACAATAACAGAAGGCAATCGTAAGGCTTATTTCATATTTGTGTCATATTTCAGGGATCACTGTTCTTTTTGCCTAATGTTCAGTATCTTAAAATGTGTTGCTTCAAGTATTTTGTCTGTTTTTTGTTTGTGTGAGTGTGTGTTATTGTTTTAGATGGAAAGGTAAGTTGTTTGTGTTAGTCTATCTTGGTGGAAGCAGAACTTATATAGACATCAGGAGGAGGAAACCAAATAGAATAAAAATGTTTAGAGACCCCATTTATCTGGATTTTATTTCTGCTTTTTCCATTTAGTAAACTTGTAAAACTTGTTCTTTATTAAAGACATCAGTTGTTCAATTAAAGATAGTTTCACGTCATTATTGTGAGGATTAAATAAAATAATGGTAATAAGCCAGCAGAGGATATAATAAAGACCTATCCCTGTTCTCTTTGTGGCACACTGTACAATTGATATGGTGAGCTTATGTCAACTAATCACATCCCTTTCCATCAGTGATTCTGCTTAGTGACAACTCCATAAACAGTTCTTGTGGAATTAATTCTTTGCATTTAAAAGAAAGAATTTGAATTTATTTCTACTAGGTGTTTTTCTGTTACAAACAATTTATCTCTGCTCCACTTTATTCCTATTTATCTGCATACTGAGTCTGACAGCTAACCATGTCCTCTGTATCTTCCAAACAATTGTCATTTACAAATTGGCTAAGCATACCTTCCATTTAATGAATAACTCCCCATCTTGAAGTGCTATTTTGTGATGAACACTTACAGAAATGAATCCCTGCATAAGTTAGTAATACCAGTTTTCTTCATATATTTTGATAAATGGAATACTGAGTGTATTTGTATTTTCCAAAAACTATAAATCCAGAAAAATGAGACTACTCAGTATGTGTCAAGGGCATGATCAATGTATGACTTCATATCCAGAAAATATAGCCAACTAATTTCATCACATGTGACATCAGACCCAATGTAGAAGAATCTTTTGACATCGAGCAATTTGAAGAATGACTTGCATTTTATGACTCAACATGATTTCTAGATGGGATTAATATCAGAGCAATATTGCAAGGGTCTCCAGTTTCCAGCCTGAGTGGTCAGATAAAATGAGACAAGAAGAACCTTCAAAAAAGAGTCAATACAGGGCCTAGCACTGATCATCCACATAGTTGTTCGGAGGTTCCAACACTAAGTTAAAACACTAGTTGCTGAAGAACGGCTTCCCATTATAGTGGGAAGTGTTACATAAAATAAGTAACTGATATTTTATAGGTACTTACAGGAAATGAACAAGGTTATGAAAAGGAGTAAATTTTACAAATGAGAAAATAATAATGTTAATAATAATGGATTATATTATAATAATATCTAGAATTTATACAGACTTTAAACTTTTTATTCAAGCCTAATGCATACACAGAAGAGAGTACCAAGAGAATTTTTATGTATTACAAATGTCCTCCGTATCTATCTGAATTTTTGTTATGAACTTTAACTTTGGTAATATCATTCCTAATTTAAGGTTACAAATACTAAGGCCAAGAGAGTTTAAGCAACTTTTAAAGTAGGTGATATTGTTATTAAGCATATGACTTAAAACTTGATTATGAGTGTTAGATGGTTCCAAAGCCAGTGTTCTTTACTAAAGTTGTATTCCTGTAGTCCCTGTTTTCTGAAATGTACATATGCTATCAAATTTAATTATCAAAGAAACTCTGTGCAGTAGATAGTATCCTCTGCAATTTACAAATAATGAACCCAAGGTTTACTGTGTTTAAGTAATGTTCTGAACATATCTACTATCTATCAGAATGGAGATTCAAATCCAGATCTTTTTTATTCTCTTTCAGCACACTTTGTTATTTCTCTCCATACCCAACCCGCCTAAATGCCTGTCTGAACACATGTAGCCAATATTTAATGAATAAAGTCTCTATCTGAGACACAGACAGGAGTAGTAAAACAGGTAAAAAGAGGGTTCTTAGTAGAAAGAAGCTAGAGACAAGAGAGCTCTTTGTGTTTTTGGATGTAGTTGCATAGTAGAAACATCTGTGGCAATTTTTTTGAACTACTGATTAATAACCTTATCTCAGACTAATTAAATCATCATTTGTATGAGGGTGAGGGGTGGAGAAGCATTTTTTTTTCTCCAGATGATCTTAAGGTGCAGTCAGGATTGAGAATACTGAATTAGAGATTAAGGGGAGGCCAGTGAACAGAGTAAAAGTGAAACGAGAAAATCGTCAGGGTTCTGATCTCATCAAGACTTGCAATCCATATTAGCGAGTTAGACTTTACCTGGAGGGCAACTGGAACCCTGTGGAGTCATAAGCAGAAGAGCAAAGAGTCCCACTCACATTTGAAACTGCCATATAGAAAATCCATTGATCAGCAAATAGTAGCATCATTAAGAAGTCAGCTGCAAGGATGATGGTAGTACGCATACATACACACACTAATATATATGTTGCAATTGGAGATAAAAGTAAGGAGAAAGATTTAAGAATTCTGAAAAGTTAGATCATAAAGACTTAGGAAGTGATTCATCATAAAAGGTGTGGCAAAAAGGGGAGTTGAAAATAATCCCCATATTTTTGTCTTGTTTTTGTCATTCACCGAAATAAGGTAACATGAATAATAGAACAGAATTTGTGTAGAAATTTGTTCAGTTTTAAGCATTTTCAGTTAGATATGTACATAGAAATAAAATTTTCAGTGAGATATGCAGATAGAAATGTCTAGGGGGCAAAAAAAGTACACAAGTTTATAGTTCAGGCGGGGAGAGATCTGGCCTGGGTCTATGAAATCAGAAGTTCTCTACAAATGGGTGGTGATTGAAACCATGCATTTTCTGTTGTTGTTATGGTGGTGGTGGTGACGGTGGTGGTGACTGGTTACTTGGCTTTTTTGTTTTATTTCTGTTTTTGTTTATTGAGACACGGTCTTGCTCTCTTGCACAGGCTGGAGTGAGGTTGCAATCCCAGCTCACTGTAGCCTCAAACTCCTGGACTCAAAAGATCATCTTGCTTTAGCCTCCTAAGTAGCTGGGACTACAGGTACACACTACACCTAGCTAATTTTTATTTTTATTTTTTTCTTTTAGAGACAGGGTCTTGCTATGTTGCCTAGGCTGGTCTCAGACTCCTGGCCTCAAGCAATCCTTGCACCTCAGCTTCCCAAAGTGCTGAGATAACAGGCATGAGGCACCACACATGACTAGTTGGTTGGTTTTAAATTTTGATGTTGTTTGGCTTCCTTTACTTTTTCTGTTATTTGCTTGCTTGGCTGTTATTGTTGAATAAGAAAAGAGAGTAAATAGGTTTTATAAAATGTAGCTACCTGGAAGGTATTGCTTTTTTGTCACTTTTTTCTTGTTTTGTTTTATTTGTAGAAAGAAGAACAAATCAAACATGTATAGGTTTTACTAGGTTTTGAAATCATCATGCACATTATCCAGACAAAATGATAAATGGTAAAAAACAAATTTTTGGAGGTGGCAGGAAAAATGCCTAGGTCATGAATATATACATTCAGCCTGGTCATGGTGTAGGGAAGGATAAATTTCAAAAGCAAGCATTTGTTCTCCTGGCAAAGGTTGCCAGGTAGAACAGTTTATTCTATTTTTGGACATAAAATTATTGTTTGCTTTCCACATTATGGATATCATTAGATATTTTGCAAGAGAATGCTATAAACTGGTTTCTATGCCTGTGACCTTGGGTTTACCAGACAACCAATTCTGTTGAAATTTTCCAAAGTGCTCTAAAGAAGTGCATGAACAATATTTGAGTAGTTCTGATGATGTGGGTAATTAGAGAACACTACTTTGATAAAAATTTAGCAAAGTGGAAGTAAAACATTTTGAATATTTTGAAAAGATCTTAATCACATCAGATAATCTCATTTTACATATGGAAAGATGGAGTCTTAATAAAGGGAAGTAACTTGCCTGAGGGTGTAAAGTTGAAATTAAATCAGGATTTGCCTGGATCCAATGTTCTCCATTACAAAATTCATGAATTGGGAAGAGCAGGTTCAAACTCCTGGTATGAATTGAGGTAAAGAATATATAAATGGGAGTTAATTAGCCTCAACTGGGCCACATAATGGGAGAGAGTACAATAAGTCATTGCTCCTTTAGTTAAACTACATATGATACCACTCCTACTGACAAAACCTTTTCCCCTCGTTATAGAATTGTGAAGAAAGGAAGACATCATACACAATTACATTAGTGTTTGATTATGTTGAATGTAAGTTTGGAGAGGGAAAAATTAGATTAAACCAGTAAGTAAGGCTTAGTCACCAATTGGGTGAAACAAAAAAAGATAAAGGGTGGCCTGGCTGTCCATTTTATATTGAAACATCGGATGTATTAAATCAGTGGACCTCTTGAATTTCCTGAGAGAGGAAATAGTGGTAAAGGGGGGAATATAGCCCTTCAGATGGAAAGAAAATATATGATTCCAGCTCATTTGTTTAGTCTTTCTGCAACTGAGATAAAGCAAAAAGCTCATTAATTTACAATTGGTGATAATTTGTACAGAGCCTATTCTGAAGTTTACCTTTGCTTTATCTAGCTAAAAGGATTTGGAAAGCAAATTAACAGTGTAAACAGGATGGCAGGCAGCAATATTTAACGTCTTTAAGCGAGCAAACTTTTCCCCAATATATTTAAAACACAATTTATACATAGAGAGATGACATGCTAGTTACAGATTATTCTTATCTATTTATTATAGCAGGTCCCTATGGTGATTTCTACCTATGGGACTTAGCTTAGTTTGACCCAATGTATGTGTTCCTGAGGGAAGTCAGTTTCATTTATTTTGTAATCATCAAACTTTTAAAATATTGATACTAACTTGGACAGGCCATGAGTGCCATAATTAGTTCCACTTAATAACCTATGACTTTATTTTTATCAAGAAAGAAACACAATGTTTTTAGTAGACTATGAAGTAGAATAAAGAGTGGATATGGAAACAAGAGATCTTGGGTTTAAGCCCCTGTTCTTCTGTTTCTTACTTATGTTACCTTTTACATAGTTGAGGTCAGGTGAGAATTATTATCCTAAGACCATTTCTGGTAAGAATCAAGATAGCTCTGCTGTGGGATTCCCAGGGATGATATAAAGATTAACTGTGCTAAGTGAAAGTGCATTGTGCACTATGAAACAGTATCAGAATATAAAGTAATTCTATTATTTTTAGTATTATTAAAAATTAAAAACTTAAGCAAAGAGGCTATTTTTTCATAAGCCAACTATTTTTTCTCATATATACCACTGTTTGACCCTTTCTTGGTAATATATTGTCCTAGCTGAAATTGTTAGGAGATTTCATTTCATGCCGGTAAACACAGCCTCCAGTTTGTGGCACTGCTACTGTGGATTCCTCAATTTCTGTTGTATGTACTATTCATCTATGTATCCAAACTACTTCACACATAGTAGGCACTCAGTACAGGATTGATAGACCTATAACTGAACAAATGAGAAAGATGAGGACATATATAAAAACAGATGGAGTTAAAAATTTTTATTGGACACAAGATCATGGTACTAGCAACTCCCCCATCTGAAAAGAAACTGTCATAGTCATGGTCCCTGCTACACAGGAAGCTGTCATTTCCACCAGCTGAATGATTTATAACAATTTATTGAAATTGGGATGGGCACCAGATCCAAGGACAGATACATCCATAGATTAGCTAGGCAGCAAGGCTGTGTCATGAATCTCATCTTCCTTGACCACAGAAGGAAAGGCAAGAAGTAACCACTCAATCCAAAGCCAGGTGAATCAGACACCCTTACCACAAACATTCTATTTCATCTTGTCCTTGATAACACAATCTGATGTTTGTACAAGAATCAATTGTTTAGGAAAGTTGACTCTATTCCCCTGATCACATTTAAAACATGATTAGTCTAAGTCAAACATAGTAGTCTCATTCCCCTTGTCAGCATTTGGCTTAGTCATAGCATGTGTCATAATTCCGGTTAATGAAATGTGAGGTTGATGTGGGAAAGTCTCCGGGTGAACTTCTGGAAAAGGTTTCTTCATTCTTAAAAAGAAAACTTAGTAAGAGCAGTGCCTTCTTACACATGATGTTGCTATGTCTGGCTAAGATGGCTTAGATAGGATACAGTAATGATCATGAGGAGGAGTTAGCCCTAGAACAAAGCCACCACGCTGAGCATAGCAGATCAGATTCACGTATAGAACCTAGATCCTTGGGTCATCAATGGGATTTGCAGGGATGATATAAAGATTAACTGGCCCAGAAAGGCCCTATTTCAGGACTTTATGTTATTAGATAACAGACTTTCCTTATTGTTTAAGCCAATTGAATCAGGGTTTTCTGTTATTTGTAACTAACAACACAGTAACAAATACAGCAAATTTAGACACAGACCAACTACCTATGTTGCTGTCACATGCAGACATGCAGAAAGATAATCTAACTTTTAATTCTTTTTTCTTTTTCAGAAATTAGAATTTGAAACAATGGAAAGAGAGAAATTTTAGGTTAGTAGCTAAATCCCCAAGGATACTAATTAGAGAAAGATGTTGGAATTGCCTTAATGAGTCACTGCCAACGCAAGTCCTAAGGAAGCAAAGACTGTGAGTAAGCAAAGGTAGCCAGCTGCTGGGAAGAGGACAATAGAGGAAAAGGTCAGAGGGACTTTAAAAGACTGACTGTGGGCTCCCTGAGGGAAGGAGGGATGGAGAGAGTATCGGGTCCTATAGAATACCTTAATTGTTTTTATGACTTCTGTTTTCCATATCCAGTTCACATGTACTCCTTTCTGTGCATTAAACTGAGTTTCTATTGGCTTCTTTGTAACAAAAAGAACTGAACAGAAACACATATCTATTGGACAAAGAGCAATAAAATGATATAATAACTGTATCTGAGGGTTTTTTCATTTTAAAGAATAAAACAAAACAAAAATCAAACAAATAAAAACCATCTATCTGATGTTGCTCCACTCCCAACAGCATCACTAACCGGTACGTACCCAGCTTCAGCTCAATATCCCTAAAACACCTCTTACTTTCCAAGGCAAAGTCTCCCACTGTTGAGTCGTGTTGACTGATAAAAAGTTCCCTCTGAGGTAAAAAAATGAAATTAGTTTTACCTATCCTGGGGTCACCTCCAAATACATATGCCAGTAATGTATTTCAATTAGAATACATTACACACTCCCTGTCACCTTCACTAGGAGAAAATTAGCAAAGTCAACCAGCATTTTTAGTTGTCACAACTAAAAGGTACTCCTAGCATCTGGTAGGTGGAGGCCAGGGATGCTGCTAAATATCCTACAATGGACAGGACTGCCTCTCACAACAAAGAATTTCCAGCCCCAAATGTCAACTTTGCCAAAGTAGAAAAGCCCTGTACTAAAGGGGACCTTCCATAAAATAGACGGAACCCCCTCTTAGAAGAGAGGCCTTAGAAATCCTATGGTTTTGGAGCTTTTCTATTGAGCCCCTCATATTTTCCATCAATAGCAAGGCCCAGGTATTAATTATATGGTCTTATTCTGTGACCTGGTTTGTCATTCCTGAAATAGCTAAAAGTAAAACAGATGTCATTTCAATATCAAGAAGCAGTGGAACAGAAAGTGCCAAGGAGCAGGTGTATCAGATACTCAGAGGTGGTAAAGTCATGGCTGTCCATGCTTTGGAGCTAGGGCATCTACAATGCAAAGGAAGATTTTAAATGTGAATTTTGTGTTCTGGTCTATGAGTAGATGATTCACGACACTAGTTTGAAAATGCCTGAGTAATAACTTGACTTTGTTTCTGCATTGGACATCTGTTGTTTTTGTTCACTGGCATCACTTCCCTTTTCTTTTTTTCTTTTTTTTTTTCTTTTTTTTTTTTTTGAGACACAGTCTTGCTCTGTCCCCCAGGCTGGAGTGCAATGGCATGATCTCGGCTCACTGCAACCTCCACCTCCCGGGTTCTAGCGATTCTCCTGCCTCAGCCTCCTGAGTAGCTGGGAATGCATGCGCATGCCACCATGTCTGGCTAATTTTATTTTAACTAGAGACAGGGTTTCATCATGTTGGCCAAGCTGGTCTCCAACTCCCGACCTCAGGTGATTCCTCTGCCTCAGCCTCCTAAAGTGCTGGGATTACAGGCATGAGCCACCATTCCTGGCTCCCTTCCCTTTTCTTATGGGAATAGCATTGAATTTTCCTTTGAGAAAATACCTCTCCCTATAGGGGTAGTTCCTACAAAGTTTCAATGGAATTATGTCAGAGGCTCTTATACTTTCACACCACGGCTTGGCAAGTATCTCAATCTAGTCCAATCAGTCTTTGTTTCCTTAGGATATACATCTTGAGTGAAGTAATGCGTGAATGGGAAACATTTAAAGCTGATTCATGTGAATTGGGATAGTTCCTGAACAGAATGCCTACGGTTCTTTCTATCTAGATTCCCAATTGTCTCTTGCCTGTGACTCAATTGTTCAATGACCTCTCAATTCTGTAAGTTGTTTGTACTTACTTTCATTGTTTCTTCTCCTCAGGTAAATTCAGACTCTTTTTGGTTTCTTACACTAAAAAATTCTCAACTTTTACAACCATAGAATTAGGCACTGGAAAGGGAGACTACATTTGGGTTCTCATTGTGTCCCTGCTCTTAATTGGTTATTATGGTGGGAGGAAATCACTTTTCCTCTTCTGGACTATCTCCCCATCCATGAAAGAAGAGTGATGGACCAGGTCATTCTTAAAGGCCCTTCTAGTTCCAAGGTCATAAATTTCTAGTAAATACCAGACCTTCTTTAACTAGAAAAGGTAAATTAAACTTTCAACACAACCAGGAGGTGGTGCTCCAGTACCATGATGACACATCACTAACAGTGTCCAAGCAGTATTGCCCCTCTTGGGGCTAAGGGATTCCAAGAATCCTACAAGGTCTTTCCACACTGTCTGGTTGATTGAGCAAATTTTCTTCTATTGTGAAACACATTTTTATGTGTGGCTAATGTGGGAAGTCTTCGCAGGACCTCTATAGAGATGGATAAGCCTTCTTCCTCAAATGATTTCCTGTTGGTCAGTGTGGGAATATTATTCCTCGATATTTGGTAAGTCACAGTGATGTTGGGTGGAGATAAGTGGTGATATTGTGCATGTGGGAAGATAACTAGAGTGAGATGAGCAGCTACAAACATCAGGGGCTTTGCATTCTGGCACCAACAGTGCCATGTATTTGATGTGTAACTTTGGGAAATAATCCTGGATTTTGTTTCAGTCACTTCCTCTAAAAAAGATTACATTGCATGAAATCAGTGGTTCCCAAATTTATATTTTCCCAATGATAAACAGTGGAAAAATATTTTATTAAATAAAGTCATACATGAAATTCTCATATAAAGTACTTCTCAAAACTCTTTATAAGGGACAGAAACTGAATTCAAACAAGCTTAAAAGTAAAATAGGAAATTTATTACCTAAAATAACCAGGAAATCTAAGTGGAAGAACCATGTCAGACATGGCTGGGTGAGGAATTGAAAGCTGTCATCAGAGATCCACATCTCCATTTCCTATGTACCTATATCTACTTGGCTTTCTTCTCAGTGCACTCTCAATGTGTGGCAGCAACATGGTTCTAGGAGAAGAGAAAGAAATAAAAAAGCTGTCTTCCTCATCTCTGCTTTCTTCCTTGGTAGGTTATCCCTCAGGTGCCTCCATAGAACATCTAAGTCATAAGGAACAGAAACTGAAAACTATGGGACAAGAAGATCTATAACATTTCTTGCAGCTCTGAGGAACTAGATCTCTAAGCTGTGAAAAAGGTGACACAGTTCTGTCTCCATTCTTTGTCAGGTTAATGCATTTTCCCATCTCTATAGAGGTCCAGCAAAGACTTCCCACATTAGTCACACACAAAGATATGTTTCACAATAGAAGAAGAAATTATCTACAGATAAATGGGAAAATGCAAGTTTGGGGAAATGCATTAAACTTGTATTTTCCCCATTATCTGTGGGCTAGCTATTTATTTAGAAAACAAAATGACAATTTGTCATCTTTGCTTGACTATTTCCTCATTCTCCAAAATATTTGTAACCTCATTTACATCATACAATCTCTTTGTACATGGTAGGAAACCCAAAGATAAGTTTCTCTACTATTCCAATGACACAATTGAGGAGCAGATAATCAAATAATCTAGTTACCAAAAGATAAGTATAAAATATTGTATCTACGAGAGCCCAGTGAAATCACCTTGCCCAACTCAATCATTTTTCACTTAAACAGATAGATCCAAAGGGGGAACTTTTGTTCTCAATACCATGTAATAATTTAGTCCCCAAGCAGGAATTGGAAGCCAAGATTGCTGCTTCCAAACTCCTTATTTCATCTAATTGTTGTTTCAGTGTAACTAGCAATGTCTTTCTCAATAACACAATTCTGATCATATCACTTTTTCCATCAATTATTTCTATGATTTTCCATTTTTAGTAAATGGTATGAACAACTTAGCATGACAATCAAGACCTTTTTTGATGCAGGCTCTAGCCTACTTGCCCAGCCTCATCCCTACCACTCCTTGCTCTTCCCATCATGTTTCAGCACAACTGACTCTTCTTGGCATCCCTTATATGTTTTGCTAGTTTTAGCTTCTAATTTTTGCTCAAAAAATCCCTATGTCTAGAATACTACCCCTTTCCCTCTTTTGTCTCATGATTTCTCCTTCTCTAAGATTCATTTCATGGGTTACTCTTTTCGAAGAATCCTGTGATACATCCTCTTCCCCCAAAGTGGTTTTCCCATGGGATCTCATGATTATTCCTATGGTTACTCTTACTAAATTAAGTGGAATTGTCATTTTATGGATCTAGCATTTTGCATGTCACTTTGGATAAACAAATTATGTTAATATTCGACTTGAAAGATAAGTTGAGGAACGAAAATGCTTTTCCAGGGCCTCTAAAAATACAATAGAGCAGGCATCACTCACTAATGGTTCTCTTTATTCAAAAGCCTGAACAAAGTTCCAGAATTCTCTACTCCATGATGCAATCACTACCTTTTGATTGAAGTTTGTCAATAAATGGAAACCCTATTTACCATTCCTATCTGTATCTAAAACAAAAAGTGAAGTATATTTCTTCTAAGGTGTCATATTTATTTGATCCTGAGGTCACTGGAGAAAACCTTGAGGTTACATCTTTGTTCAATAGCAAAGAGGACTGAAATCTGATAGTGACATCTGCCAACGCACAGGAGGTGAGAATATGGCATACATTATGTCAATATGTTGACTCCACTGCACTGCAATGGTTCTCAATCTTTTAATCCCAGTTCTACATTTGGGGGATCACATTTACATCTTGGCAGACTCCAAACATAGTGACAGTGCACTATTGGCCATTTTTACTCAGGTAAAGAGGGTGCAAATTACATGCAATCCTCAGTTCTAAGTATAACGACACTTATTTCTTTTACTCTGAAGAAAGTGAACTCAGGTCTAGGTCACGGCTGCAACCCAAACCTTCCACTTATCTGTGTCTCTCACTATTGAGTATCTAGTAATTTATATTCATCTTCAAGTATTTATGGTACTCAAGGATAAAGGAAGCACCTTATTCATCTTTGCATCCAAATTTCCTCTTTATATGAGATAAGCTCAAAGTATTTCACATGTTCCTATCCTTGGACTAGCACCTTCAAAAGTCATCTCAGTTTATCTTTATTAGAATCCTATAAAGCAATTCTGATTATTTACTCCCGGTAAAATAATGTAGGGATAAGATAAAATAACTGATTTACCCCAAATCAGTTTATAAATTTCAGAGTTTGGAACCAAGTCATCCTAAATATAAAATGCATTTATTTTATTTCAATGAAACATGCTTAATAAATATTTGCCAGATGACCAAATGGATAAATGAAGGGATGTCCAGGCTATAAGAGCTGTTTGAAATATTTTCCACTTCTGGCATAATATGTGTTCCCAATTTATTTGACTGGCCAGCTTTTACTTTTTTGCCCTACATTTGCACTCTTTGCAGAGAGATATCAGAGTAGAATCCTGCTTGAAAGTTTACCTATATCTTTTCTAAAGCCTCCCTTCATACAAAAACTACCACATCAAATACAAATGCTGAAAAAAGAGATATTAAGTTAAAATAAACTTATTGTAGCCATCCCTCGAAGGCTATCTAAAAATACTCATTGTAAAATATTTGTGTGTGTGTGTGTGTGTGTGTGTGTGTGTGTGTGTGTGTGTGTGTATGTATTTTCCTGGAAGAAGGAATTACAATGTTCTCACTCTTTAAGATTCTGACCCCTGCAAAAATATTTCTTGAATTAGCCACACAAAGGGGATAACATATTTTGTTTCTGAAAAATAAAATAATTGAATAAATTCTGAGTAATTTTTTAAGCTTGATACATTACATCTTCTAGAGACGCTCTTTATATGGCTACATTGAGCTCTTAAGAAATCCTTATACTGGCCGGGCGCGGTGGCTCATGCCTGTAATCCCAGCACTTTGGGAGGCCGAGGGGGGGGCGGATCACCTGAGGTCAGGAGTTCGAGACCAGCCTGACCAACATGGAGAATCCCCGTCTCCACTAAAAATACAAAATTAGCCGAGCGTGGTGGTGCTTGCCTGTAATCCCAGCTACTCGAGAGGCTGAGGCAGGAGAATAGCTTGAACCCAGTAGGCAGAGGTTGTGGTGAGCCAAGATCGTGCCATTGCACTCCAGCCTGGGCAACTGAGCGAAACTCTGAAAAAGAGAGAGAGAGAGAGAAGGAAAGAAGGAAGGAAGGAAGAGAGAAAGAAATTCTTACACTTCTTTTCCCCTTTGTCATTAAGTTTTCATCACCTGATGCACATAGAATCTCCTTGTTTCTCTGATACATTCTCACTCACCCACTGTCTTCACTGCTATCGCTTCCTGTACAATGACTGATACAGGCATTTATCATATTCCCAGTGTAAAATTTTTAATAGAAATGAATGATTGTCACTATGTGGTTATTTTCATTAAGAGATTTTGATGGCCAAATTTCCCAGGTCTGCATTTAACTGGGTCCACACAAGCTAGTAAGTGCCCAAAGCAAAACTTGAAAATGAAAGATTTCATTGTCATGAAAGATTCGTAAAGATACGAGAATTTTTTTTTACCATAAAATCATAGAATGTCAAAAATAATGATCCTTCAAACACTGGGCTTGCAATTTGCAGAACGGATTTTGAAGGACAAGAGTGGAAGCTGGCAGCTAGTGAAGTTACTGCTGATCTACTTTAATCAGAGGAGAAATGATAGCGCTTGGGATTAGAATGGTGGCCGTGGGATGGAAACAGCTCCATGGAATTAGTAGATACGTAGAAAGTAGAATACACAAGATTTTGTGTTCAACTGTAAGACAGTCTACAGGAGGCAGAGGAATCAAGGATGATTTCCAGGTTTTATTTCTACTTTTATCCTAAGTCTGTAATTTTTTTTTTTTTTTACCTAGAAAGTTAAGTTTGTACAAACTTATTACTACAATGATTCTTTGTCAGAAATCAAAAATAATCCTAGATTATTACCACTGGCTGGGAAGGGTAGGAGGAAGTAGAAGATGAAGAGAGGTTGGTTAATGTGTACAAAAGTACAGTTAGAGAGAAGGAATATGTTCTAGCATTTCATAGCACAGTAGGGTAACAGTAGTTATTTATTATATATTTCAAAGTAGCTAGGAGAGAAGATTTGGAATATTCTCAACACAAAGAAATGGTAAATATTTGAGGTGATGGATGGCACAACTATCCTGATTGATAATTATGCATCGTATACATGTACCAAAATATCACATGTATCCCCATAAATCTATACAATTGTTATGCATCAATAAAAACAATCCTAGAGATTCTTGCCTCTGCATAAATGCTTTTGTAACCTAACTATTTCCCCACAGAGCATGCAAATTCCTTAACTTCAATTCCTTAACACTTCATGTATCTTCTCTTTATTTGCCTCCTTCACTACTGGGAATCTGATAGATGGTTACTATTATACTTAAGGACAGAATATAAGGAGGGAATGGATTTGATGTCTCACTCTGAGCTTGCAAAAATGGAAAAAGCAATTAACTTAATTCAGCCAAGATTTAATGGCACCCTGTATTTAGTTGGCCTATCAGTGAAATAGAAGATATGGATAAGCAAATACATTTTGAACAATCTTGCTTCTATGTTTTTGTTTCAGCTACAGTCCTCATTTATCCTATTGAAATTAATGTTTCCAATTTCTAGAAACGGTTTTATATCAGAGCACATAGTCACTTCTCTCTGATATCTCTTTTGACTCCAATAATTATTATTACACAAAATTCTTAATCTGAGTTTAATCTTGCATGTCTATATCACTTCTATTAAGATTTATAAGAAATTCAAATTGAACTTCCAAATCAATATTTAATATATACTCTATTTTTTCCATAATCGAAATTCATAATTAATTCTGTAAATGCAGGTTAATATTCCTATACTTACTTCTGTTTCCCTTAGTGCCTAGCACAGAGCTATACATGTGTTTCATACTTATTTCATGAAGTTCACTCAGCCCTTATAAAATGCCTGCAATGTGCCATATTTTATGAAGAAAAATTTCTTATAATTTTATGAGAAAAATCTTCTCACTGTTTTACAGATAAAAAAACTTTAAAAATCCAAAAATACTAGGTATTTTTCTAAAGAGCTAAACAGATCGAAAATGTCAACATGATAATGGTAATGGTGGTGACAATAATAATAAAAGACCTCATTCAATAAAGGCCACCAACAGAACAACATAAAATCATCTATTTTGCTATTTATAACATATGTAGAAATAAAACTCTGAACACGATAGCACACAGGATGAAAGAATAATATAAAAATGCTATGTTATAAAGTACTTACACTATATATAAAGTGGTATAATATTAGTTAATGGTTGAATAACCACTAAAATGTAAAACGCATTATAACCAATAAAACATAAGTATATGTGTCATGGAATAATAAAAATAGTCAATTAACCTAAAAGAAATGGGGAGAGAAGAACACATGAGACAAATAGAAAACAATTTTCAGAGTAGTAGATTTACCAAATTTTAATTGCATAAAACTTAAAGGGTCTAAATGTACCAAATAAAAGGCATAGATTTTCAGATTGGATAAAATGTAAACCATACTTATATATTGTCTATAAGAAATTCATTTCAACATAAAGACAGAGAGTTTAGAAGTAAACGGAAAAAGATATGCCAAGGAAAATCTTACCAAAAGAATGCTAGAGTAGCTATATTAATATTAAACAAAACAGATTCAGAATAACGATATTACTAAAGACAAAGAGAGACATTCCATAATGATAAGAGGTTAATCAACAGGGCATAATAATCTTGAATATGAATGCATCAAGTATTGAAACTTCAAAATGCATAAAGCAAAAAACATTAGTAATAGAAAAGGAAAGAAAAATGTACAAATCTAGTTGGAGGTTTCAACACTCCCTTCTCAGGAACTGATAAAACAAGCTAACAAACATAAAAATCAATAAGGATAGAGAAAACCTGAACAAAATCACAAACCAACCTGACCTGATAAAAATTTATAGAATACTTCACCCCAAAGAATAGAACACACCTTCTTTTCAAACAGCATTCACTATTATAGGCCATATTCTAGTACATAAAACAAATTGCAATAAATTTAAAATGACTGAAATCATGCTCAATGCATTCTCAAAATGAGCTACTATTATAAAAAGTCAACTATTATAAAAAGTCAACTATAGACCAACATTCTTCATGAACACAAGTGCAAGAATGTTTTTCAAACAAATTAAATCCAGCAACATCTAAAACATTTAGTACATTATGACCAAATGGGTTTAGTCAGTAATGTAAAATTAATTTAACAATTGGGAAACAATGCAATCCATCCTATTATTAGACTATAAAATAAAAAATATATAATCCTCTCAATAGATGCAGAAAAAAACTTTGGATGAGATCCAATACATACTCTTAAGTAATTTTTAGGAAAAGTAGAAAAAATAAGAAAAAATTATCAAACTGACTAAGAAATCCTAAAGCTAACATAAAAATTAACAGTGAAATACGAGATGCTTCCCGCTAAAATTAGGGAAAATAGCAAAGATGTTCATTTTCAAAACTTCTGTTTATCATTATATTATTGTTCCTAGCCAGTGCAACAAGGCAAGAAAAATATCATATAATGTTGAAAAGAAGTGAAGCTGTTTTTATCTGCAGATGATATGATTCTCTATTTCAAATATCCTTATAATCTTACAATATATGTTATTAGAATTAATAAGTTAGTTTGGCAAATTTGTAAAATAGAAAGTTTATAAGAAAAAAATAATGTTACCTAAAAAATAAAAGTCCAGGATCAGACAGCCTCACTGGTGAATTTTGTAAAATATCTCAAGAAGAATTAACATTAGTCTTTCTCAAAATCTTCCAAAAATGTATAAGGAAACACTTTCTAACTTATTGTATGAGTCCAGCATTAACCATATAACAAAGTCAGATAAACACATCAGAAAATAAAATTACATACAAATATTCATCATTGAAATGGATACAAATAGCCACAACAAAATGCTAGCAAACTGAACTCTATAGCATATCTAAAAGACCAAGTAGGATTTACTGCAGAAATGCAAGAGTGGCTCAACATTGAAAAAAAATCAAAGTAATACATCATATTCATAGAATAAAGAGGAAAAAACCCACACAATTATCTCAATTGATTTCAAAAAACCATTTGGCAAAAATCCAATCATTTAACATCATGTCATGTTAAAAGTACTCAAAACTAGTTTATAGTCCCACCAACAGTGTAAAAGTGTTCCTATTTCTCCACATTCTCTCCAGCACCTGTTGTTTCCTGACTTTTTAATGATCGCCATTGTAACTGGTGTGAGATGCCATTGTGGAAGACAGTGTGGCGATTCCTCAGAGATCTAGAACTAGAAATGCCATTTGACCCAGCCATCCCATTACTGGGTATACACCCAAAGGATTATAAATCATACTGCTATAAAGACACATGCACACGTATGTTTATTGCGGCACTACTCACAATAGCAAAGACTTGGAACCAACCCAAATGTCCAACAATGATAAACTGGATTAAGAAAATGTGACACATATACACCATGGAATACTATGCAGCCAGAAAAAATGAAGAGTTCATGTCCTTTGTAGGGACATGGATGAAGCTGGAAACCATCATTCTGAGCAAACTATCACAAGGACAAAAAACCAAACACCACATGTTCTCACTCATAGGTGGGAATTGAACAATGAGAACACCTGGACACAGGAAGGGGAACATCACACACCGGGGCCTGTTGTGGGGTGGGGGGAGCGGGGAGGGATAGCATTAGGAGATACACCTAATGTAAATGTTGAGTTAATGGGTGCAGCACACCAACATGGCACATGTATACATATGTAACAAACCTGCACATTGTGCACATGTACCCTAGAACTTAAAGTATAATAAAATATATATATATATATACATATATATATAAAAAAGTACTCAGAAACTAGGAATAGAAGGGAACTTCCTTAACATGGATAAAGGACATTTATGAAAAACCCACAGCATGCATCTTACTCAACGGTAAATGGCTGAAATATTTCCCCTGAAGAAACAAGAAAAGATTTCACACTCTGAACACTGTTAGTCAAAATTGTGTTAGAAGTTCTAGCTATAGTAATTATGTAAGAAAAAATAATAAAACATATTCAAACCTTAAAATATGAAGTAAAGTGATTGTATTAACAGATGACATGATTCTATATTTAGAAAATCTAAATGAATTAACAAAAGAGCTACTAGGGCTAACACATAAATTCAGCAATGTTGTAATGTTAAGACCAACACGCAAATATCAGTTGTTATTCTATATACAAGCAATAAACATTTCAAGAAGGAAATTAAGAAAACAAGTCAATTTTTTAGCATCCAAAATAATAAAATACCCAGGAAGAAATGAAAACTATAAAACAATGGTGAAAGAAATTGAAGACTAAAATGAATGAAAATGCATTCAATACTCATGTATTAGAAGATTTAATATTGTCAAGAAATGAAAGAAAATTCATTCCATGTTCATGTACTGGAAGATTTAATATTGTCAAGATATCAATATTACTCAAAGCAAGCTACAGACTCAACGCAATCTATGTTTCAATGGCCTCTTTTTTTTCTTGCAGAAATAGAAAAGCCAATCCTCAAATTCATATGGAATTATATATGTCCCCAAATAACCAAAACAATCTTGAAAAAGAAGAACAAAGTTGGAGGACTCATGTTTCCTGATTTCAAATCTCACTACAAAGCTTAAGCAATCAAAACAGTGTAGTACAGTCATAAGGATAGACACAAAGGCCAAATGAGATAGAATTGAGGGTCCAGAAATAAATCCATATATCTATGGCCATTTGATTTTCAACAAAGGTGCCAAAGCAATTTAAAAGAGGAAAGAATAGTTTCTTTAACAAATAATGCTGGAACAACTTGATAACCACCTGAAAGAATGAGAGAAAATACTTACAAATAGTATATCTGATAAGGGTCTAACATCCAGTATATATAAATAAGTCAACTCAACCACAAAAAGACTAACAACACATTTTTAAAATGGGCATGTAATTTGAGTAGACATTTCTTCAAAGAAGATATATAAATGGTCATCAAGTAAATAAAGTGATAATGACGTTCAATATAATTTGTCATTAGAGAAATGAAAATCAAAATCACAATAAGGTACCATTTTATTGGTACCACTAGGATAACCATAATAAAAAAAGGAAAAGAAAAAAAAGTTGACAGGGATGTGGAGAAATTGGTCCCCTCAAACATTTCTTGTGGAACTGTATAATAATTTAATCACCATGATCTGTCATTTCCTTAAAAATATAAATATACAACTACTATATAATCTTGTAATTCTCTTACTAGGTATATATTCAAATAAACTGAAAGAGGTACTCAAACAAGTACATATAAATATATGTTTACAGCAACACTACTCATCACAGCCAAAAGGTGAAAACAGTTCATATGTCCACTAACAAATGAATAGATTTAAAAATTATGGTATATACATACAATATAATATTACTCATTCACAGAAAAAGATGAAGTATTCATACATGCAACAATGTGGGTGGGTCTGCAAATATTATGCTAAATGGAAAAACTAGGCACAATTTTTATAATTCCTTTATATGAAATATTCATAATAGATAAATCCATAGAGACAGAAAGCAGATTGGTGGTTGCCAGGGCATGGAGGAGGGAGGAAATGGGGTAAAACTGATTAATGAATAAGAGATTTTACTTTGGAATGATGGAAATATTTTTGAACTTGATGGAAGTGATAGTTGCATGACTTCATGAATATACTATAGGCAATTGAATTATTCACTTTAGTTAATTTTGTGTTATTTGAATTTCACCTTCATAAACTCTTTTCTTCAAATACATTTATTTGTTTATATTAACATAAAATAACTAAAATTAAATTTTTAAGTACCATTTACAATTGCATCAAAATTATGAAATACTTAAGGGATACATTTAACAACATATGTACAAGGACTGTACTTTGAAATCTACAAAACTGCTGAAAGAAATTAAAGAAGACCTAAGTAAACAGAGAGATATACCATGTTCATGGGGAGAAAACACAATTCATTAAGAAAACATTTCAACAATTCTTGTCAAATAGATTCAAAACAATCCTAAACAAAATCCTAGCAGGAGTTGTTGTAGAAACAGACATACTGATAATAAAATGTATGTGGAAATGTAAGTAACATGGAATAGTCAAAAATGTTATTGAAATGAACAATACAATTGGACATCTTACCCTACTTGTTTTCAAGACTTACTATAAACTGTGGTTTAGGATAAGAAAAACATATAGATTATTACAATGAAATTGAAAGTCTAGAAATAGACATGTTTATATGTGATCAGTTTATTTTTAAGAAGGATGTCAAAGTAATTGAATGGTTGTATATTTGTCTTTTCAACAAACAGCAGAGAAACTGGAGATCTATTGAAAAAATTAACCCTTATCTCACATTACATATAAAAATTAACTGGAAGTGCATTATATAGCTAAATCTGTTAAACATTTAGCTTTAAAGCTATAAAGCTCATAAAAATCATAGGAGAAAAAACCTCTTTTTAACAGTTACTTTATTAAAAATAGAGTTAAGTCATTAGATGATGTGCTCTATTTAAACTCTCAATTGTCTATGCATGGATCAGAGGGACTATCATTTACCTTTTTTAATTTTAATTTTTTATTTCAATAGGTCTTTGGGCAACAAGTGGTGTTTGGTTACATGGATAAGTTCTTTAGTGGCAATTTCTGAGATTTTGGTGCACCCCTCACCTGAACAGTGTACACTCTACTCAATTTGTAGACTTTTATCCCTCACCCACTCCCACCCTTTCTCCTGAGTCCTCACAGTTTGTTGTATATTTATGCCTTTGTATCCTCATAGCTTAGCTCCCACTTATAAGTGAGAGCATATGATGTTTGGTTTTTTATTCCTGAGTTTTTATACTTAGAGTGATGGTCTCTAGTTCCATCCAGGTTACTGAATATGTAATTATTTCATTACTTTATATTCCATGGTGTGTCTCTCTCTCTCTGTGTGTGTGTGTGTGTGTGTGTGTGTGTGTGTGTGTGTGTGTGTATCACATTTTCTTTATCTTTATCCACTCATTGATTGATGGGCATTTGGACTGATTCCATATTTTTGTAACTGCAAATTCTAGTGCTATAAACATGCATGTGCAAGTGTCTTTTTCAAATAATGACTTCTTTTCCTCTGGGTAGATACCCAAGAGTGGGATTGCTGGATCAAATGGTAGATCTACTTTTAGTTCTTTAAGGAATCTCCACACTGTTTTCCATAGTGGTTGTACTAGTTTACATTCCCACCACCAGTATAAAAGTGTTCGCTTTTCACCGCATCCACACCAACATCTATTATTTTTTATTTTTTGATTTAAAAAGTTCTTGCACTCTGTTTGTCTGTTATTGGTGTATAAGAATGCTTGTGATTTTTGCACACTGATTTGGTATCCTGAGACTTTGCTGAAGTTGCTTATCAGCTTAAGGAGATTTGGGGCTGAGAAGATCGGGTTTTCTAAATATACAATCATGTCATCTGCAAACAGAGACAACTTGACTTCCTCTTTTCCTAATTGAATACCCTTTATTTCTTTCTCTTGCCTGATTGCCCTGGCCAGAACTTCCAACACTATGTTGAATAGGAGTGGTGAGACAGGGCATCCCTGTCTTGTGCCAGTTTTCAAAAGGAATGCTTCCAGTTTTTGCCCATTCAGTATGATACTGGCTGTGGGTTTGTCACAAATAGCTCTTATTATTTTGAGATACGTTCCATCAATACCTAGTTTATCGAGAGTTTTTAGCATGAAGAGCTGTTGAATTTTGTCAAAGGCCTTTTCTGCATCTATTGAGATAATCATGTGGCTTTTGTCTTTGGTTCTGTTTATGTGATGGATTACGTTTATTGATTTGCGTATGTTGAACCAGCCTTGCATCCCAGGAATAAAGCCAACTTGATCTTGGTGGATAAGTTTTTTGATGTGCTACTGGACTCGGTTTGCCAGTATTTTATTGAGGATTTTCGCATCGATGTTCATCAGGGATATTGGTCTAAAATTCTCTTTTTTTGTTGTATCTCCGCCATGCTTTGGTATCATGATGATGCTGGCCTTACAAAATGAGTCAGGGAGGATTCCCTCTTTTTCTATTGATTGGAATAGTTTCAGAAGGAATGGTACCAGCTCCTTTTTGTACCTCTGGTAGAATTCGGCTGTGAATCCGTCTGGTCCTGGACTTTTTTTGGTTTGTAGGCTATTAATTATTGCCTCAATTTCAGAACTTGTTATTGGTCTATTCAGTGATTCAACTTCTTCCTGGTTTAGTCTTGGGAGGGTGTATGTGTCCAGGAATTTATTCTTTTCTTCTAGATTTTCTAGTTTATTTGCGTAGAGGTATTTATAGTATTCTCTGATGACAGTTTGCATTTCTGTGGGATCAGTGGTGATATCCTCTTTACCATTTTTTATTGCATCTATTTGATTCTTCTCTCTTTTCTTCTTTATTAGTCTTGCTAGCGATCTATCAATTTTGTTGATCTTTTCAAAAAACCAACTCCTGGATTTATTGATTTTTTGAAGGGTTTTTTGTGTCTCTATCTCCTTCAGTGCCACTCTGATCTTAGTTATTTCTTCATGAGTGAACCCCCATTCACAATTGCTACAAAGAGAATAAAATACCTGGGAATCCAACTTACAAGGGATGTGAAGGACCTCTTCAAGGAGAACTACAAACCACTGCTCAATGAAATAAAAGAGGATATAAACAAATGGAAGAACATTCCATGCTCATGGGTAGGAAGAATCAATACTGTGATAATGGCCATACTGCCCAAGGTAATTTATAGATTCAATGCGATCCCTATCAAGCTACCAATGACTTTCTTCATAGAATTGGAAAAAACTACTTTAAAGTTCATATGTAACCAAAAAAGAGCCCACATTGCCAAGACAATCCTAAGTAAAAAGAGCAAAGCTGGAGGCATCATGCTACCTAACTTCAAACTATACTACAAGGCTACAGTAACCAAAACAGCATGGTACTGGTACCAAAACAGAGATATAGACCAATGGAACAGAACAGAGTCCTCAGAAATAATGTCGCATATCTACAACTATCTGATCTTTGACAAACCTGAGAAAAACAAGCAATGGGGAAAGGATTCCCTATTTAATAAATGGTGCTGGGAAAACTGGCTAGCCATATGTAGAAAGCTGAAACTGGATCTCTTCCTTATACCTTATACAAAAATTAATTCAAGATGGATTAAATACTTAAATGTTAGACCTAAAACCATAAAAACCCTAGAAGAAAACTTAGGCAATACCATTCAGGATAGGCATGGGCAAGGACTTTATGACTAAAACACCAAAAGCATGGGTAACAAAAGCCAAAATAGACAAATGGGATTTAACTAAACTAAAGAGCCTCCGCACATCAAAAGAAACTACATCAGAGTGAACAGGCAACCTACAAAATGGGAGAACATTTTTGCAATCTACCCATCTGACAAAGGGCTAATATCCAGAATCTACAAAGAACTTAAACAAATTTACAAGAAAAAATCAAACAACCCCATCAAAAAGTGGGCAAAGGATACAAACAGACACTTTTCAAAAGAAGACATTTATGCAGCCAACAGACACATGAAAAAATGCTCATCATCACTGGTCATCAGAGAAATGCAAATCAAAACCACAATGAGATACCATCTCACACCAGTTAGAATGAAAATCATTTAAAAGTCAGGAAACAACAGGTGCTGGAGAGGATGTGGAGAAATAGGAACGCTTTTACACGTTGGTGGGAGTGTAAACTAGTTCAACCACTGTGGAAGACAGTGTGGCAATTCCTCAAGGATCTAGAACTAGAAATACCATTTGACCCAGCCATCCAATTACTGGGTACATACCCAAAGGATTATAAATTATGCTACTATAAAGACACATGCACACGTATGTTTATTACGGCACTATTCACAATACCAAAGACTTGGAACCAACCCAACTGTCCATCAATGATAGGCTGGACTAAGAAAATGTGGCACATATACACCATGGAATACTATGCAGCCATAAAAAAGGATGAGTTAATGTCCTTCGTAGCCCCATGGATGAAGCTGGAAACCATCATTCTGAGCAAACTATCACAAGGATAGAAAACCAAACACTGCATGTTCTCACTCACAGGTGGGAATTGAACAATGAGAACACTTGGACACAGGAAGGGGAACGTCACTCACCAGGGCCTGCCGTGGGGTGGGGGAATGGGGGAGGGATAGCATTAGGAGAAATACTTAATGTAAATGACGAGTTAATGGGTGCAGCAAACCAATACGGCACATGTATACATATATATGTAACAAACCTGCAGGTTATACACATGTACCCTAGAACTTAAAGTATAATAATAATAAAAAAAAATTCTTGCAGGAGTAAGGTGGTATAGCATTGTTGTTTTGATTTGCATTTCCCTGATCATTAGTGATGCTGAGCTTTTTTTTTCATATGTTTGTTGGCCATTTGTACATCTTCTTTAGTGAACTGTCTATTAATAACCTTAGCCCACTTTTTGTTGCCATTGTTTGTATTTTTCTTGCTGATTTATTTGAGTTTCTCATAGATTCTGAATATTAGCCCTTTTTCAGATGCATATTTTGCAAAGATTTTCTCCCATTCTGTGAGTTGTCTGTTTACTGATTTTTTTTTTCTTTTCTGTACGGAAGCTTTTTAGTTTAATTAAGCTCAATCTTTGTTTTTCGTTGCATTTGCTTTTGGGTTCCTGGTCACAAAGTCTTTTCCTAAGCCAATGTCTAGAAGGGTTTTTCTGATGTTATATTCTAGAATTTTTTATGATTCAGGTCTTAGATTTCAGTTTTTGATGCATCTTGAGTTGATTTTTGCATAAGGTGGGAGATAATCCAGTTTCATTCTTCTACATGTGGCTTGCCAATGATCCCAGCACCATTTGTTGAATGGGAAGTCTTTTCCCCACTGTATGTTTTTATTTGTTTTGTCAAAGATCAGTTGGCTGTAATAATTTGGCTTTATTTCAGGGTTCTCTATTCTGTTCCATTGGTCTATGTGCCTATTTTTATACCAGTACCATACTATTTTGGTGATTATAGTGAGAAAAATCTTCCTGCTACTTGTTTAGACAAATATTTCTTAGAAAGGACGCATAATCATGAACTGAAAACTTCAAAATGTCTAAGATGTATTTTACCAAAGTTAAAAATTTTGCTCCTTGAAAGACATTGTTAAGAAATAACAAAGGTAAGTCACAGAGTAGACTGAAAGAAAAAATTTACAAACCATACATCTGATTAAGGGTTTATATTATATATGTATGCATGTATACACATATATGTATACACACACACACACATACATATATATATACTTAAGGCTTAATAACAAGAAAACAAAAACTCCAAGTTAAAAAAAAATGTTACGGCCAAGGCACATGAAAAGATGTGCAATATCATTAGCCATTAGACAAATGCATATCAAAACCAGAAGATACCACTACATACATACCCAAATGGGTATCATTGGTTTAACCATCCCAAGTGTTGATGAGACTGTAGAACAACTGGAACTCTCAATCATTGCTGTGGGAACGCAAAATTGTAAGCTACTTTGGAAAGTAGTTTGATTTTTCTTACAAAATTAAATAAATATTCACTATATAATCTAGCAATCCAATTCCTAGGTATTTATGCAAGAAAGGTAGAAACCTATGTTGACAATAAAACCTGTACTAGAATGTTCACAGCAGTTGTTTTCCTTAATAGTTAAATGTAGGAAACAACCAAAATATCTATCAACTGATAAATGAACAAATAAATTATACCAACCAAATACTAATCAGCCATTAAAAGAAACGAACTATTAATACATTTACACTGACAAATTTCAAAAAGGTTATTCTAAGGGTAAGTAGGCAGGCAAAAATTCCTCCATGCTATATAATTAAATTGTTAAGAAATTCTAGTAAAGTTAAAACTAGAGTAACAGATAGCAAATTGATAGTTGTTATGAATCTTTGCCTGGCAGAGGTGTTTGCAAGAGAGCAATAAAATGCTCTATATCTTTTGTTGTTGTTGTTGCTCTGTTGCCCAGGCTGGAGTGCAATGTTGAGGTCTCTGCTCACTGCAACCTCCACCTCCCAGTTCAAGCGATTCTTGTGCCTCAGCGTCCCCGGGTGCAGGCGACTCTGGTGCCTCGGCCTCCTGAGTAGCTGGGATTACAGGCGTGTGCCACCACACCAGGCTAGTTTTTGTATTTTTAGTAGAGATGGGTTTCGCCATGTTGGCCAGGCTGGTCTTGAACTCCTGACCTCAGGTGATCTGCCCACCTCAGCCTCCCAAAGTGCTGGGATTACAGGTGTGAGCCACCACTTCTACCCAACATTTCTTGACTTTGGTGGTGGTTACATGATTGTAGACATTTGCCAAAACTCAAAAAACTGTATACTTACAGTTGGTGAATTTTTTGGCATAAAAATCCATCAGTCGAACTAGTTTTTAAAAGATATCAGAATAATCACACTAAAAAATAACAATAAAAAACTTTATGGGGTCTCTACACATCCAGTTATAATTGACTTGAGATACTCTCACACCTGTATTATCTCTTCAAATTCTAACTCTCTCCACTTCGGACTCAGAATCAACATGCTGTGGAACAATACCCTTAAAGATTTTTAGCTCTGTGGACTACCTGAGAAAGATTTAAATGTAACAACTTAAAAATGTCTGATGTCTTAATAATGGGTGATAAAACCACACCTTAGATTTGACCTTGATCCCATCCTCACGTTTCACTGGAAGTATCCAGGTTATTACATTTGCCCCGAGGTCATATCTTACTTTCTAGTCATATTCCAGTGGGAGTAGATGAGAATTAGATACAGTTCTATTTTCGAGTCCTGTAAATCCTAGGTTGGAAGTATTTTCTCTAAATTCTGATTGGGAAATGAACATCTCTTTCTTAACTGAGTCTCCATTCTCATAATAGGCAGACAAAAGACCCAATTAATACTGTCAATATTCTTCCTGAAAATCTCGGCAAGATTCACAAGCTCATTGGGTCGATTTTTTCTTAAAATTTCAATTTTACTCTAAGTAATAATGTTTCTACTCATAACACCCATCACCCTTCCTGCAGCCCCCAAAGCAATTTCCACACTTCTGCACCATCCTCCACTAAGAGTTTCATCACCCTCTGGCCTCCGCTTGCAGCCTGGTCCCAAAGCCAATGCCACGTATTTTATATTTTTGTCACATTCACACTAATTTCTTTTTTTTTTTTTCCAGTTATTTAGCCCTATCTAGCATTTCTCTTAACACTTAAGGACTTAAAACAACTTTTTAAAAAAACACTTTTCTTATAATTTTGGGATCATCTTGTGGTTCTTCTGCTGCATATGGTGTTGACTGGAGTCAATAAATAAGGGTGCTTCCTTCAGTCAGGAGCTTGGCTGAGGCTATAACATTCCGGGGAAACACTTAAGTATCTGGGGCCCCAGCGCTGGCTGTCTGCTACAGAACCTCAGTTCTCATCTTCTGATCTCTCTTTCCTTCTCTCTCTTCTCTCTCCTCTCTCTCTCTCTTTCCTCATACCTATTTTTCTCTTATCATTCAGCAGTCCAGTAGTCGGCTCAGGCTCATTTACATAGCAAATGAGCAAAAGAGCAAGAAAGGCAGCAATTAAACGTCTTAAGGGACAAGCCCAGACTCTTTCAGCATCACGTCTGCTACATTTTATTGGCCAAAGAAGCTTACAAGTTTTAGCTTGTAAATTCAGGGATAGGGGAATTAGACTCCACTTTCCGATGCAAAGTGTTTTAAAGTTTCTGCGGGGCTAAGTCTCAGAACCCCAGCACTGGAAAGTGTTCGTCTTGCAGGTTAGTAAGAATTATATGACGACAATAGTATAGGTTTGAAAAAGGAAAGTTTTATTAGAAAGAAAGAACACTGCAGAAGAGTGCAGCGGGATGCCTCAGCAAGAGAGGACTCAGTGTGTGGTGGTGGATTTTTCCTGAGGGGTATATATGGACCTTAAAGTGGGAGCTTGGGATAATTTAGACCATATTAGCCACATAGGTCATGATAAATGATTACATTTGTAGACATTTTGGTGCCTTGATGTCAGCAAGGATTGCACAGTTTCAACATGCGTGCATTCCAGAGATGTATAGAAATTCCAGTTAATTACACATTTTTGGGAAAGAAATCTGGAACCAGATGCCTGCTTTAGATAATAGGGAAGTCTAATTATTTCTAAATTCCTCAGATAAGGAATTTGCCTCTGGATGGTCTGCTTGATGGTCACCAGGTGATCTTTGCTCTCCTCAGTTTCAGAGGATAGAGGAGTTCCTGGTGCCCATCTTTGGCGACAATCAATTATGCTATATTATTCTTGAATTTTTCAGATATCATAGGCCAAAACTATTCATTCCCAAACCATTATTTTATTTTGGTATTTTTAGTTAGGCTTCCATAACTAGAAACTAGAAGGGTTCTGATTAACACAAATATAGGAAGTGAATGTATGTGACAATTAGCTAAGAGTGGAAAGTAAGGTAAGAAAAAAAATTCTGAATAAGGGCCAACGCCAAATGAGAGATAATTATCTGGAACTACAAGTCTCCAAGCATGGTGTACTCTCTACAGGACCACAGTTTAAATCCCAAAGAAGTGTCTGAAAGTACTCCATCTGGTTTTCCCAAAGCATTTTTTTAGGTCCTTGTTTCTACAGAATGCTTTTAAGTGATTCCATGAAAAAATGAATTTCATTACTTAAGGGCCAATCTGAACTTTTGATAGCTAATATGCACTATGAATCATAAAGCGTGATGTGTGTTACAACATCAACTGAATTCATTTTAACACAGATTCCTTACTTCAGCATCTTGAGAAATGATGTTCCATTGGATATACTCTGGGGAGTTCTGGTATGGTTTGAGCTACTTATTTTAGAAATTAGGAATCTGAAGCACAGAGTTTGAGTCACTTGCTTGTGGGAAGTAGGAGCAGAACTTGGGGCCTCTCAATAGGTTTCCAGTCTAAATCTTTTTTCTCCTAGTGGCTGAGGTAGGTATGAACACATATACCACAGGAGCATGATTTTTACTGCTACGGTTTCTTTTTTTTTTTTTTTTTTTTTTTTGAGACGGAGTCTCGCTCTTTCACCCAGGCTGGAGTGCAGTGGTGTGATCTCGGTTCACTGCAAGCTCCGCCTCCCAGGTTCACGCCATTCTCCTGCCTCAGCCTCCCGAGTAGCTGGGAATACAGGCGCCTGCCACCACGCCTGGCTAATTTTTTTTTTGTATTTTTAGTAGAGACGGGGTTTCACTGTGTTAGCCAGGATGGTCTTGATCTCCTAACCTCATGATCTGCCTACTTTAAGTTTCTTAAGCCCTCTCCTTATTTACCCTTTCCACACCCAATCCATGATGTAGGAGTCTTCAACTCTGGAATGACACAAAAGTAGGCTCATGTGGGGTTGACATACATCAGTTATGATGAGTGTCCTGTCGGAACCTGAGTAACAGGTTTCCTTGTTTGGAAACTTCATCATGCGATCATTAAGAATCACATGAAATTAGTACCTCTCATTATCAAAGACCTTATGAGACAGGTTTCTTTCTGGAGCTAATTCTGATATTTCATAGATCATCACCTTCCATATACTTTTTAGAAAAAATCTCCATTGTACCAAAACCAAACTTCAAAGCCTTCCTTTTCTTCCCATGAAAACATACACACATTTGAGCACCTACGTGTGTTTTCCAGACAACGTAAGTGCTTTGGACACATTCTCCTTGACCAACTTGGAGTTCTGGTCTTATATAAAAACATTCCACTCTTTCATGTTTTCCAGACAGTGTCTAATTGGAATGGAAAATGGCACAGAATTGGGTGTTTGGTGAAGGAAATGACATGTGGCCCTCTTAGAACTAAGGGGTGATGTCACTTACTAAGATGAAGACTCCATTGCCTGATGACTTTATGGCCAGGAATTGGTGAGATGTGGTAGAGAGAGCACTGGACTGGGAGTCAGAAGGTCTGGTTTCCAGTTCTGGTGTGGTATTACCTCTTCACTTGACCTTGGGTACACCACTCTCCTCGAGTTTGTTAGATTCCTTATCTACACAATAAGCCCTCGCCACCCAAGTCTGGTTTTCACTAAGCTAGATATATTAACTTTGAAAGTCAAGGTGTAGAAGTGAAAGGGTATACAACTGGGATGTGAAAATCTGTCATTTGGAAGAAAGATTAAGCTGGCTCTGTACAGTCTCCAAAGTCTAACTCAAATGAATGGTGGAAATTGCAAGGGAATTGCAAAGCGACAGATTTTTACACCAAGGCTGGATGATCAATAAAAGGAGTTTTATAGAAGAAACAAAGGAATCACTTAATTTTGCTTGGTGGGGTTTATTCATCTATAGAGATTTATGCAGAAGAGTAACAGGATAATGAATTATATCTTTAAGAGATCTCTGTCTTTTGTGTAAACAATAGATTACAGTGGACTTTAGAAGGTTGGGGTGGTAGAACTAAGAGACCATCCAAGTACTCCACATGAAAAATGATGGTGAGTTGGGCCATGGTGGTGACATTAGAAATTCAGGTGACTTGGGGTAGATACTGAATGGAGGAATTATTACGACTTACTAATGGATTGATTACAGGTAGTGAATAAAAAGATAGAATGAAGAATGTCTCAAGGATTTTGGCCTTATCAATTGAGTTGCTTTTGTTTCCCATTTGCTGAAATGGCAGAGATTGGGAGCAGGATATATTTGGGGTGGAATAAGAGTCAGCATTTCCGTTTTAGACATGTACATTTTGCAACTTCCAAGAGCAGATGGCAAACAGAATGTTGAGTCTATAAATTTGGCTCCCAGAGAGGAGATTTGGGCTAGAGACAGAATTGGAGAGTGAGGAGGATTTATATGATACTTGATAAGCTTCAAAGAGGGGTCCCATTTGAATTGACTCCTGAAGGATGAGTAGGGTTTACCGGTAGAGAATGTGAAGAAAAATGTAAAAACAAAGGGAACCAGGTGGGAAAAGAAAGAGCACTAACGAGGTCAAGCCAAGGTCCAGTGGGCTCTCAATGTCTGAGCTTAGACCACTGTACATCACTCTCTGTAACAGCAACACTATCTTCTCTCTAGAGAAATCCACTAGCCTGCTCAGATCCTTAGACATTTGGGTTCAAAGCCAACAAAAGATTACAGCTAAGGGTAGTTTATTTAAGGATAATAATAGAGCCTACAGGTTATTTCTTTTTTCCTCAAACTAGAGATAATTTTCTTTTTTCCCCATGAATAAGATTGAATTCATCATTATTTGGCTTTTTCCAAGTCTGGAAACCTCATCCACCATAATTCAGTTCAGACTTCAATGTCACAACCCGCGGGACTAGGATAGATTATAAGCAATTTAGAGATGCCTTGTCACAATTAATTTGTGTTTAGCCAGAGATCTCGAGTTTATTTCTGAACTTTTTTTCTTTTATATCAGTTCCAAAAATAACGTATGATGTCCTTTCTTTAGACTTTGCCAAGCAGCAAGTGTACTTACAGCATAAGCTTCGAGGAACTCTCAAACCCATGTCACCTTAAGTTTTAGTATCTCAGGATGTTCTTTCAGTTCTCCTCCTCTATAAGCAGGGTTCTGATCTCTCTGTTCTTCCTGACACTGTCTAGCTTGCTATTTTCACTTTAGAGTTGATGCATTAGTTTTCTATTGCTGTCATAACAAGCTACCTTAAATTTAGAGGCTTAAAATAGCTCAAATTTATTATTTTACATTCTATAGGTCAGCAGTTCGGCATGAGTCTCACAGGGTTAAAATCAAGGTACCAGAAGGCTGTGTTACTTTTTGGGGACTATAGGGAAGAATTCAATTCAGTTCCATGTGGTTGCAGCACTATAGTCTCCATTTACTTGTTATCAACCAGAAACCACTCAGCCCCTAGAGGCCCCTATATGTCAGAATCAGCAACAAGGTGTCAAGCCTTTTCACACTGCCATCTCTCCTGACTCTCCTTCTGTCCTTCTGTTTCTCTGACCCACTCTTCTGCCTTCCTTGTTTACTTTTAGAAATTCATGTGATTAGACTGGGCCCATCCAGATAAGCCAGGATAATCACTCCATCTCAAAGTCTTCAATCTTAATCACATAGGTCAAGTCTTTTTTTCAATTTAAGGTAATATATGCACAAGATATAGGTATTAGAGCATAGATACAAGTAGGGGATATTATTCTCTCTAGCACAATTAAGAAAGCAGAGGCCAAAAAATTTAGAAAGTTTTGTCCATGATGGGAGAACAGTACAGGTAAATGAGTTTAAATTTGAATCCAGGAGCAAGATTTCTAACCTCATATTCTTTCCATTATAAACAAAAATACATACAGCTCAAGTGTGAATGTGGGTATTTCACAAGAGTAGAATGATGCATCTGGAATCTCACAGATTTAGAAACTTGTTCCTTCTCTTATTAGCCATGTGACATTGACTCAAATCAGTTTGTCTCTCTGAATCACAGTTTTCTCATCTATAAAATGACAAGTACAGGATCCACTTTTCAGGATTTTCAGTGAGTATTTAATAAGATATCAGTTGAGAACAAAGCATAGTTTACATAAAAATGCAAAACACTAAAAGGATAAATTTATGTCCCTATATTGCACAGATGAGAATACAGGCACAGAGAGGAGTAACAACTGGCACAAGGTCATAAAGTGGGTTAGTGGCAAACCCCAGACCAGATTACACAGTGGTACAAGAATTTGCAGGGAAAGTAATTACAAGAACAAAATTCCACACCTGCTTTCTACAACATTCCATAAGCAGCTTGGGGACTGAGCTTCTTGATTCCTTTCCACCCAGGCATCCCACAGGAATTAGAAGTTAAAGACAGGCATGCTGGCTTCATCCGATGTGACAACTTTGGTCTTCCCTGGCATTTCCAGTTCCCACATTCCTCTTGAACCTCTGCCCCTACAGCCAAATCAATGTCAGCTCACTTAGCACTAAATGCTTCCTGCACACCAAGCCATTTTACATCTGCTTAATAAAAATGGAACCATCTAGCATCAATTGACATGAAATAATTTTCCACTTCATGTCAACTGAAAATCACCAATTTCCTGCTACAAGTGACACTTAGTACTAGGAGGCACTTGGAGTCATTATGAGTTATCATTGCCTAGGCTGCTTGCCTTCATGTGATCAAATGTTATACCTAAAAGCACTACGGATTAAAGCTGTGTTTTCATGTAATTAAATATAAGGATTAAAATATGATCCATTTCACTATCAAGGTAGAATCTCATCATAGCCTGAAGACAAAAAGTAAATTGTTATTGGGTTTGTAACTCCAATGTGGCATGTAAGAGTAGAATCATTGATTCATTTGGTGAGCAAAATACAGACCTCCTGTGTTCTATGCAGTCTTGCTGATAGAAAGACAAACAGGCCGGGTGCGGTGGCTCAATACTGTAATCCCAGCACTTTGGGAGGCCGAGGCGGGCGGATCACGAGGTCAGGAGATCAAGACCATCCTGGCTAACACGGTGAAACCCTGTCTCTACTAAAAATACAAAAAATTAGCCAGGCGTGGTGGCGGGAGCCTGTAGTCCCAGCTACTCGGGAGGCTGAGGCAGAAGAATGGCGTGAACCCGGGAGGCAGAGCTTGCAGTGAGCTGAGATCACGCCACTGCACTCCAGCCTGGGCGACAGAGTGAGACTCTGTCCACCCCCCCCCAAAATAATAATAATAATAATAATAATAATAATAGAAAGACAAATAAGGTCATTACTGTTAAAAGAATCATACAGTCCAATAGGGACAGTTGACTGTGTACACAGTCAGCTACAATAAAAGATGACCTTTATTATCTGCAGTGTTAAATATTGCATCTTAAACTATGATATTCAATAATTTGTGGCTGTGAACATTTTCATTTAAGTGAAATTTTGCAAAGAAGTCCAATAAATAAAACTGATAATAGGGGACTACTATGGCTGAAGTAGAAACAAGAGGCCTGTAGAGTCAGCAATTAAGTACCTCTCTTTCCATCTGCTCTCCAACACACTGTAGTTTCTGAGAGAGCTCTTTATAATATGTTTAAAAAGTATTATTTTACAATATTTTAAACTGGCTTATTGAATGTATGGGTCTATAGGTATAAGTAGAAAATAACTTTTCTTTTCAATGATTATCTCTCTAACTTAATCTATATACTAAATTTTCCCATATTCCTGGTTTATGTCTTAGGCAGATTTCCTTATTTCCTCTGGTCCTCCTTTGGAAAACATAATCCTATTTTCCAGGTACTAAAATGTTCAGCTTAATGTAAAACTAAAGTCAATCTCAATCAATGTTTTTTAAAAAAGCAACTTTTCCCATATATAATACATATATATGTTATATATAAATATGTAATATAATATATAATATGTATATAACAATTTTTTATCCACTCATCTGTGGATGGATACTTTGATTGTTTCTATATCTTGGCTATTGTAAATAATGCTCCAGTGAACCTGGGAACGGAGATATATTTATAAGATGCTGATTTCATTTCCTTTGGGTATACACCTAGAAATGGGATTGCTGGGTCATATGGAAGTCCTGTTACTTGTGAAAATATGGATGAATTATACTAAGTGAAATAAGTCAAACACATAAAGACAAATACATGATGCATCATCTCACTTACATGTGAAATCTTAAAACTGAATACATAGAAATAGAGAGCAAAGTGGTGGCTACCAGGGTGGGTATGGCAGGGGAAAATAATACATTATAGGTCAAAGGGTATAAAGTTACACTTAGATAGAATTAGTAAGTCTAGAGATGTAATGTGCAACATGGGGACTACTGTTAATATGATTGTTTTATATACTGTTAATTTGCCAAGAAAGTAGATTTTACATACTCTTACCTCCAAAAAATAAAAGAAAAAGAGAAAGGTAGTTATATGAGATGATGGTTTTGTTAATTTGCTTGACCGTAGTACTCACTTCACTATGTTTATGTATATCAAGTTAAGTGTAGCAAAACCTCATGTTGTATACCTTAAATATATATAATAAAACAAACAAACAAACTTCTTCCTCTCCCAAGCTCTGGCCTGGCACAATTAGAAATCTTAGAGAGAGGTAAAGAGACTTGTCATCAGTCTCCTAAGTATTTTCCCACTATACTCTTTTATTTCTCTTTCCCCACTTATTATGACTATTTGAGTCCTCCCAGAATGGTCAGGGTGAGGTGAGAGAGGAAAGAAACAAAGGATATATTACTTGCCTTCTAGGCTACCACCTACAGTTGTGTAAGTTACATACTGCACAAGTGTACCCAGCTAATGTAGCAAGATATCTAGCTCACTCTGCTAGGGAAGCCATATACTCTGGGGAGGAGCTTCAATCATCTGGGAGAAGGGGCATGTTTGTAAATTATCACAATAGTGTCATTTTGTCACCAAGTTCTTGGCTGCCTCTACCAGGAGGATGTGCCTTTTAAAAGTGTTCACATAGCGGCATAGGGAGAGGCAGCCCTGTCTACCAGAACAATTTAAAGCTGACACTGGAGTGAACGTGGTAGATGTTCAAAGACTGTTTCTTTCCTTTGTGAGGTGCCTCTGGGGTTGTTAGGAATTTGCGACTCCAGCCCCATCATAGCAGGGCCCCCTAATTTGATGACCTCTGATTCCAATACCCCTCTGGCTGTATATTTATGACCACACCTCAGCCCCACAATCCATCCCTCTACCTCACACGGACTGTCTCCATTAGGTTTCCTTACCCGCAGGCAGTTTTGTGCACAGTCCCTTTCAAGATGCCTGATGGCTGCTGCCTTGCCTGGCCCAGAGGACACACGTGCCTTCCCCCAACATGGCAGGAAGTGGATCTCCAACAGCCACCCCCACTCCCAGCTGATAAAGACTCTTTTGGCAAGTTTTTTCCACCAGTTTCATTGCTCTCACCTTGTGCTGCATCAATAGGTGGCAATGGATATTCTGGGCCTTTGGAGCACCTCCTGAGACACAAAGATATTGGGAAAGGTCTTGGTACATAATGTTTAATAAATTGATATATTTAAATATATAAATATATGCTTAATATATTACATATTTATATACTTAATTATAGATAAATATATTTAACAAATATATACATACACACATTGTTTACTTTTGATGCATTATTTGTTGTGTGTGTGTGTGTGTGTGTGTGTGTGTGTGTGTGTGTGTATAAAATCCAGGGTAATCTTCCCATTTTAAGATCCGTAAATTAATCACATCTGAGAAATCCTTTCTGCTAGGTAATGTATTACTCAGGTAATGTATTCACAGGTATAGGGGACTAGAACCTGGACATCTTTGGTGTGAAACTACTATTCTACCTACCACACCATCCTTAATTTTTATATACATATACATTTATATATATGTGTATATATCATATATATAAAACAAATAACAAGTCAACAGTGTGTGTGTATTTATTTATTTATAAATATATGGTTTAGTACCAGATGTGGTGGAGGAGATATTTGAGATCCTCTCATTTAAAATATGATTTATGTAGCCCTGTGAGAGTCACCTGGTTGGAGAGGGGCACCCCTGCTTGACACTTAAAAGACATAAGAGATAAATTCCAGATGCCATTTGTATTATTTTCCTGTTACTATTATAATAAATTATCATATATTTAGTGGCTGAAGACAGTGCAGATTTATTATCTTAATGTTCTAGAAGTCAGAAACCTGAGAAAAGTTCTTCCAAGGCTAAAAATCAAGATGCCAATAGAGCTGCCATTCCTTCTAGAGGAACTAGGGGAGAACCCGTTTCCTTTCCTTGTATGTTTTCTGGAGGCTACCTGCATTCCTTGTTTCATGACAACAAATCACTCCAATCTCTGCCACGATCATCACATTGCCTTTTCTCTGACCTTGACCCTCCTGTGTCTTTTTTATAAGGACTCTTGTGATTACATTGGGTCCACCTGGATAATCCAGGATCATCTTCCCATTTTAAGATGTTTAAATTAATCACATCTGAGAAGTCCTTTCTGCCAGGTAATTTATTCTGCAGGTAATGTATTCTTCAGGTGACATATTCACAGGTACAGAGGACTAGAACCTGGACATCTTTGGTGGGAAGCTACTATATTATTCTACCTACCACATCATCCTTAATAGAAGGTCACAAGTAGAGACAACTTTTTAAAAGTTACAAATTTGAGCTCTTTAAAGAGTGAACTTGATTAATTTAAACTCTCTCAGCCCTCAGTTTCTTCATCTCTAAAAGGAAAATTAATATTAGTACCTGCCCCATACAGTTGTTATGAGTATTAAATGAGTTAATATTTTAAATACGCTGGCTCATGGTTAGTGCTATATAAGTGGTTTTGAAAAATTACAAACTACATTGCAAAGTTGACTTAAGATCCAGCTGCTTCTTATTTAGTCACCACTGTGTTATGTATTCTAGAATTAATTACAGCAGAGGCTTATTAATTTAATGGATGTCAATACATCTGTGGAGTGAGTCTGATACAATATTATATGTATTTACTGGGGTTTTGAAAGAAAATATTTTAACATAGTAAAGTTTCTATTGTGAGATTATAGGTGATTTTTATATTCTTTATATTTAATCTATGCCCTATATTTTCTTCAATTAACCTGTGTAAGAGTTATGTTCGAGAAAAAAATAAGCAATACATGCAATTTTATACATAGTATATATGTATATTTAAATATATATGTGTGTGTATACACACACACACATATACACACGTATACACAGAAACAGAAAGAGAGAGAGAAACCAGATTAGAGTCATTGGAGAAAAATATTCTTTACTCAAGCTTATAAGCTAACACAAAAATACTTAGTGGTCTTTCTTTGACTATTGGATACAGTCTAGACACCCTGACCTAGCATTCAAGACCTTCTAGAAGCTGGCTCAAATCACTCTTTACCCCTGTAGTTCTCTGTATTCCCTTGTTTCTGAGAATCAATCCAGCTACACTGAGATGTGAAACTGCACTGTGGAAGAGAAAGCAACCTCCTTGAAAGTCAAATGTTGATTTGGTAGCAATTTTGAAGAAGAAAGGTGCATGCTTGGCCATCAGACTCCTACTTGAGACTCTTTAAAAATGTACCTGCTAAGCATAATTAAAATACAAGAGTCTCCAACAGGACTGGTCCTGTTTTCTAAGAAAATGCATTGTTTGAGGCAAATTGCACCATTTTCACTTTTTAAACAAACAATTGAAATGAGACATAAATGAACATGCGGGAACATCCTGGAAGGAGATATAAATCAGAATAGAGAAACTCATAGCCCTGCCCTGGTGTGGATATGAGAAGGACTGGCCTCCTCGTGTCCACGTGCTCCTATCAGACGATGCACCATACATCAGACAGAATGGCCTTTTTTGAAATGCAAACCTCCTCGTCACCACCCTCAACACTGGTGCAGCCCTTCATATGGAGCTTGGGGTTGTAGAAACAGCATTAATTGAGGGTGGGGCCAAGATGGCCAACTAGAAACAGTGGAATTTAGAGGCTCCCATTGAAAAGAACCATAATAAGTGAGTGAATCCTTCATCAGCAACCAAGGTATCCAGGTTCTCTCCTTAGAACTGACTAGGAGGCTGGTGTGATCTATGGAGAGGAAGGAAGAACAGCGTGGTGTGGTGATCCACCTGACAGCCACAGGTGGGAGCCCCTTCCCCCCAGCCAAGGGAGGCAGTGAGTAAGCATGCTACTTAGGTGGGTAAACCATGCTTTTTCCATGAAACTGTGCAACCCACGGATGGGAAGATCCCGCTCACGAACCCACACCACCAGGTGTGGTGGTCCCAACCTTGGAGCATTCTCAACAGCCTCTCTGCTAGAATCTGCTTAAGCTTACGGAGCTCCCATGGGGAGGGGCAACCAGCATCACAGCTGCGGCTGCCTGCTGTCTAAGCCATCTGAGCTCCCTGGGGAAGGGGCAGCAGCCAGCACTGGGACTTACAACTGCTTAACACACTAAACTCCCTGGGTAGGGTAAGGGTGGCATCCATCTCTATAGCTCCAGGCTGTGCTTTTCCCCCGCTGGAGCCAGTGATGCTGGATGGATTGGTCCCAAGACATGTCCCCCACAGCTCAACACACCAGCTGTGGCAGACTGTGCCCAGAGTGCATCTTCAGGCCTGACCCTGACCCGTCCATCCTCACTGGGCAGGGCTTCCCTTCAGGAACTCCAATAACTCCAGCCAGAGACTCAGGGACAGAACTCGGATCTCCCTGGGCCTGAGCCAATAGGAAAAAGAGTGGCCACAATCTCTGTGGACCAGCAGACTTAGCCTTTCCTTCTCATAGTTTTGAGGAATGCTGGCAGCCCAGATAAGTGGGTTTCCCCTCCAGCGAACCACACCCCCTCCACTAAGGGACAAAGTGCGTCGTTAAATGGGTCCTGTTCCCCGTGCCACCCAACTGGGTGAGACCCTCCAACAGGGGATGTCAGACACCCTATACAGGAGCGATCCTACTGGCATCAGGTTGGTGCCTCTTGAGGTCAGAGGTCCCAGAAGGAGGAGGAGGCACACATCTTTGCTGTCCTCCAGCCTCCTTGAGTGACATCTCCAGGTGCGAGGGCGAACCAGATGAACGAGGTCTGAAGTGAACCTTCAGCAAACTGCAGCAGCCGTACAGAAGAGGGACCTGACCATTGAAAAAAAAAACAAACAGGAAGCAACAACAACAGCATCATCAACAACAAAAAAAAACCCATCCAAGGATTAGCAGCCTCAAAGACTGAAACTAGACAAACTCACAAAGATGAGAAAGAATCAATGAAAAAAATGCTGAAAACTCAAAAGGCCAGAGTGCCTCTTCTCCTCCAAATGATTGCAACATCTCCAGCAAGGGCTCAGAACTGGACAGAGGATGAGGTGGACTAATTGATAGAAGTAGGCTTCAGAAGATGGGTAATAAAAAACTATGCTGAGCTAAAGGAGCATGCTCTAACCCAATGCAAAGAAGCTAAGAACCTTGATAAAAGGTTAGAGGAGCTGTTAACTAGAATAACCAATTTTGAGAGGAACATAAATGACCTGATGGAAAAAACACAGCATGAAAACTTCATGAAGCATACACAAGTATCAATAACTGAATCGACCAAGTGGAAGAAAGCATATCAGAGTTTGAAGACCACCTTGCTGAAATAAGGCATGCAGATGAGACTAGAGAAAAAAGAATGAAAAGGAATGAACAATGCCTCCAAGAAATAAGAGACTTCGTAAGAAGACCAAACCTGTGATTGATTGGAGTACCTGAAGGAGATGGGGAGAATGGAAACAAGCTGGAAAACACACTCCAGGATATTATCCAGGAGAACACCCCCAACCTGGCAAGAAAGGCCAACATGCAAATTCAGGAAATATGGAGAAGACCACTACGACACTCCATGAGAAGATCAACCCCAAGAAACATAATCATCAGATTCTCCCAGGTCAAAAATGAAGGAAAAAATGTTAAGGGCAGCCAGAGAGAAAGGCCAGGTCATCTACAAAGGGAGGTCCATCAGACTAACAGTGGATTTCTCAGCAGAAACTCCACAAGCCATAAGAGATTGGGAGCCAATAATCAACATTCTTAAAGAAAAGAATTTTCAACTCAGAATTTCATATCCAGCCAAACTAAGCTTCATAAGCAAAGGAGAAATAAAATCCTTTCCAGAGAAGTAAATGCTGAGGGATTGCATTACCACCAGGCCTGTCTTGCAAGGGCTCCTAAAACAAGCACTAAATATGGAAAGGAAAAACCGGTACCAGCCGCTGCAAAAATACACTAAAATATAAAGACCAATGACACTGAAGAAACTGCACCAACTAGTGTGCAAATAACCAAATAGCATCGTGCTGACAGGATCAAATTTGCATGTAACAATTCTAACCTTAAATGTAAGCAGGATAAATGTCCCAATTAAAAGACACAGACTGGCAAATTGTATAAAGATTCAAGACCCATCAGTGTGCTGTATTCAGGAGACCCATCTCATGTGCAAGGACACACATAAGCTCAAAATAAAGGGATGGAGGAAAATTTACCAAAGAAATAAAAAGCAAAAAAAAAAAAAAGGAGGGGTTGCAAACCTAGTCTCTGACAAAATAGCCTTTAAATCAACAAAGATAAAAAAAGACAAAGAAAGGCATTACATATTGGTAAAGGGAACAATTCAATGAGAAGAGCTAACTATTCTACATATATATGCACCCAATACTGGAGCACCCAGATTCATAAAACAAGTACTTAGAGACTTACAAAGAAACTTGTACTCCCACACAATAATAGTGGAAGACTTTAACACTCCGCTGTCAATATTAGACAGATCAACAAGGCAGAAAATTAAAAGGATATTCAGTACTTGAACTCGGCTCTGGATCATGTGGACCTAATAGACATCTGCAGAATTCTCCAACCCAAATCAGTAGAATATGCACGCTTCTCAGTGCCATGTGGCACTTATTCTAAAATCGACCACATAATTTGAAGTAAAACACTCCTCAGCAAATGCAAAAAACTGAAACTACAGCAAACAGTCTTTCAGACCACAGTGCAATCAAATTAGAATTCAGGATTAAGAAACTCACTCGAAATCACACAATTACATGGAAATTGAACAATCTGCTCCTGAATGATTCCTGGGTAAATAATGAAATTAAAGCAGAAATCAAATTCTTTGAAACCAATGAGGACAAAAAGACAACATACCAGAATCTCTGGAACACAGCTAAAGTAGCATTAAGAGGGAAATTTATAGCACTAAATGCTACATCAGAAAGCTTGAAAGATCTCAGATTGACACCCTAACATCACAACTAAAGAATGAGAGAAGCAAGAGCAAACTAATCCAAAAGTTAGCATAAGACAAGAAATAACTAAGATCAGAGCAGAATTGAAGGAGATAGAGACATGAAAAACCCTCCAAAAAAATCAATGAATCCAGGAGTTGGTTCTTTGAAAAAAATTAACAAAACAGATAGACTGCTAGCTGCACTAATAAACAAGAAAAGAGAGAAGAATCAAATAGATGCAATAAAAGATGATAAAGGTGATATCACCACTGACCCCACAGAAATACAAACTACCATCAGAGCATACTATAAAACCTCTATGCAAATAAACTAGAAAATCTAGAAGAAATGGATAAATTCTTGGACACATACACCCTCCCAAGACTAAACCAGGAAGAAGTCAAATCCTTGAAAAGACCAATAACAAGTTCTGACATTGAAGCAATAATTAATAGCCTACCAACCAAAAAAACCCCAGGACCAGATGGATTCACTGCCAAATTCTACCAGAAGTACAAAGAGGAGCTGGTATCATTCCTTCTGAAATTATTCCAAACAATTGAAGAGGAGGGACTCCTCCCGAACTCATTTTAGGAGGCAGCATCATCCTGATACCAAAACTGGGAAGAGACACAACAAAAAAAGAAACTTCAGGCCAATATCCTTGATGAACATTGATGCAAAAATCCTCAATAAACTACTGGCCAACTGAATCCAGCAGCACATCAAAAAACTTATCCACCACGATCAAGTTGGCTTCATCCCTGGGATGCAAGGCTGGTTCAACATGCACAAATCAATAAATATAATTCATCACATAAACAGAACCAAAGACAAAAACCACATGATTATCTCAATAGATTGAGAAAAGGCCTTCAATAAAATTCAACATCCCTTCATGTTAAAAACTCTCAATAAACTAGGTATAGATAAAATATACCTCAAAATGATAAGAACTATTCATGACAAAGCCATAGCGAATATCGTATTGAATGGGCAAAAGCTGGAAACATTCCCTTTGAAAATCAGTACAAGACAAGGATGCCCTCTCTCACCACTCCTATTCAACATGCTATTGGAAGTTCTAGCCAGGGCAATCAGGCAAGAGGAAGAAATACAGAGAAGAGAGGAAGTCATACTATCTCTATTTGCAGATGACATAATTTTATATTTAGAAAACCCCATCATCTCAGCCCCAAAACTCCTTAAACTGATAAGCAAATTCAGTAAAGTCTCAGGATACAAAATCGATGTGCAAAAACCATAAGCATTTCTTTACACCAACAATAGACAAACAGAGCCAAATCATGAATGAACCTCATTCACAATTGCTACAAAGAGAATAAAATACCTAGGAATACAGCTAAGAAGGGATGTGGAGGACCTTTTCAAGGAGAACTACAAACCACTGCTCAAGGAAATAAGAGAAGACACAAACAAAGGGAAAAACATTCCATTATATGGATAAGAAGAATCAATATCATGAAAATGGGCATATGTATGCCCAAAGTAATTTATAGATTTAATGCTATTTCCATCAAACTACCATTGACATTCTTCACAGAATTAGAAAAAATTACTTTAAATTTTGTATGGAATCAAAGAAGACCCTATATAGCCAAGACAATCCTAAACAAAAAGAACAAAGCTGGAGCAACACAATACCTGACTTCAAACTATACTACAAGGCTACCATAACCAAAACAGCATGGTATTGGTACCAAAGTAGACATATAGACCAATGGAACAGAATAGAGATCTCAGAAATAACACCACACATCTACAACCATCTGATCTTCAACAAACCTCACCAAAACCCAAGCAATGGGGAAAGGATCTCCTGTTCAATAAATGGTGTTGGGAAAACTGGCTATCCATATGCAGAAAACTGAAACTGTACCCCTTCCTTACCTTATACAAAAATTAACTCAAGATGGATTAAAGACTTAAATGTAAAACCCAAAAGCATAAAAACCCTAAAAAAAACTTAGAGTTTCTTCTAGTTTTAGAAGAAAACTTAGGCAATACCATTCAGGACATAGGCATGGGCAAATACTTCATGATTAAAGTGCCAAAAGCAATTGCAACAAAAACCAAAACTGACACATGGGATTTAATTAAACTAAAGAGCTTCTGCACAGCAAAAGTAACTATCATCAGAGTGAACAGGCAACCTACAGAATGGGAGAAAATGTTTGCAATCTACCCATCTGACAAAGGTCTAATATCCAGAATTTATGAGGAACTTAAACAAATTTACAAAAAAAAAAAGCAACCCCATGAAAAAGTGGGCAAAGGATATGAACAGACACTTCTCAAAAGAAAACATTTATGTGGCCAACAGACATATGAAAAAAAACTCAACATCACTGATCATCAGAGAAATGCAAATCAAAACCACAATGAGATACCACTTCACATTGGTCAGAGTGGCGATTATTAAAAAGTCAAGAAACAATAGATGCTGGTGAGGCTGTGGAGAAACAGGAACGCTTTTACACTATTGATGGGAACGTAAATTAGTTCAACCATTGTGGAAGACAGTATGGCGATTCTTCAAGAATCTAGAATCAGAAATACCATTTGACCCAGCAATACCATTACTGGATATATACCCAAAGGAATATAAATCATTCCACTACAAAGACACATGCACACGTATGTTTATTGCAGCACTATTTATAATAGTAAAAACATGGAACTAACCCAAATGCCCATGAATGATAGACTGAATAAAGAAAATGTGGTACATATACACCATGGAATACCATGCAGCCATAAAAAGGAATGAGATCATGTTCTTTGCAGGGGCATGAATGAAGCTGGAAGACATTGTCCTCGGCAAACTAACACAGGAACAGAAAACCAAACACCACAATTTCTCACTCATAAGAGGGAGCTGAATGATGAGAACACATGGACACAGAGAGGAGAACAAACACACCAAGGTCTGTTATGGGGTGGGGGCTGAGGAGAGGGAACTTAGAGGATGGGTCAATAGGTGCAGCAAACCATCATGGCACACGTATACCTATGTAACAAACCTGCACGTTCTGCACATGTATGGTGTTTGTTTTCTTTTTTTTTTTAGAAGAAATAAAGAAAAACAACAACAACAACAAAGAAACATAATGAATTCAAATCTTACCTCTGCTGTTTTCAAGCTGTGGGACCTGAAGCAATTGCTTCAGCCCTCTGTGTCTTGGTTTCAAGATTTATTTAAAAATCATAGAATGGTAATTAGGACACAGGGGTTGTGGTTGAGAGATTGTATGATGACATGTTAAGAGCACAGGCCCTGAAGACAGGCAACGAAGGAGTTCACATATTGGCTAGTCTAATTCATAGCTGTGAATTTGAGCAGGTTACTTAATCTCTTTGGAATAAACAAGGATAAAAATTATATTTACCTCGTGGGTCACCGTGAAGACTAAATGAAATAATATATCTCACATCCTTGACTAAGCACTGGGCTCCTGGGAAGAGCTCAATGAATGCTAGTTATATGAAGCACTGGGTAAATGCTTAATAAATAAATGGCAAATAATGTAAGTGGGGAAAAAAGGAATTTGGGCAAATTGTAGTCACACAATGTAATGTGACTGAAACGGCACACGTCTCCTCCCAAGAATGCTCTCTGAACCCAGTGAATTTCCACTGCTGGGGGAGAAGAAGGGATGGCAGGCTAGATTAGGATAATTGTTTTTCTTGGAAACTAAAGAATCAAAGTTTGCCTCGGGCACCTCTATTACCGCAACTTCAGTCCAATCCCCAAATCCCACTGATACAATGAATGAAACTTAAAAGCTGCAAAGAAGAGAAGGAAGAATTGAGGAGAGAAGCCAAAAGCCTTTAGGCTTCAGTTTGATCCTCCCCTGCCATCTCCCCGCCCTGTCTTTACCCCAAGCTTCTGCAAGCTTCCTCTTTCTTTGGGGGAAAATAGTCTTTCTCCCTTCAGTTTGCTGTAGCAACATTTTCTTTTTTCTTTTCTTTTCATTTTTCTTTTAAGTGCAGGGGAAACATAAGCATGCTAAGTACTAAGAGGGAGACTCCAGAGGAACAAGAGGGCAGGGCCCTTGGTCTTGGATTACAAATGAAAAGGATGCAGGTCTCTCTCAAGTCCCTTACCACATCAGTGCAACTGCCTGTTTCCCTGTATGTGGTTTCACCTGGCAGAGAGGAATCATAGGCTCAATATTAAGATCATAAAGCAGTCAGCTTTGGAAGTAAGCCAAGTCCTACCAATAACTTTAGATTTAATCTGTTAGAACCTCAGTTTCAACATCAGTAAAATAGGATAAGATGCATAAAATACATGCTCAAGAAATCATGCCTTCTCCACGTCCTTCCCCTTTTCATCTTCACTTTCTTTTACCTCTCCTTTACATTTCCTGCATCTTTCTTCTCGTCATTTTTCTTGTCATTTTAAATTATCATTCTTTTATTCCTCTTTCATTCTCTACCTCTGTTGCTCAAAGTCAGGAGCCATGTTTCTTTACTGCTCTCTGCTTCCCCTAAGACCTTGTATGTAGGGGCTCAATGTATATTTATATGATAAGGAAAAAAGAACTCTTAACAATCCTTTATTTATATATTAAAAAGCACCATCATATCTTGTATTCTTACTAATGGGTACTAACTAGTATAATGCAAATACTTCTCAGTAAATAATTAAAGAAGCATTAAAACTCCTAGAACGTTAGTACCAGAAAACCCACTGAGTGCCTTTAGCTCTGAATTTACAGAAAAGACAATGAAGGCTAAGAGAGGAATAGGGATTGATCCACAGTTGTCTTGGAGGCAGGGACAGAGTGACCTATCTTGCTCCTCATCCATATCTCTATTTCTACAGCACTGCACCACCCTCTATGCAGGCAGGTCACTTGACTAATCCATTCATTCAATGAAAAATGTGTAATAGCATTTACAATGCGTCAGGTATGTATGGTGCTAGACATCACACATGACTAGTTTGTTGGTTTTAAATTTTGATGTTGTTTGGTTTCCTTTACTTTTTCTGTTATTTGCTTGCTTGGCTGTTATTGTTGAATAAGAAAAGAGAGTAAATAGGTTTTATAAAATGTAGCTAACTGTAACATATGCTTTTTTGTCACTTTTTTCTTATTTTGTTTTATTTGTAAAAATACACCAGATTTATATCCTCACAGAACAAACTTACAGCCTAACAGGGGAGACTGAATTAAAACACACACACACACCACTCTACTTGGTATGTTGATGGGTGGCCCCATCAACATACATAAATAGATATTCAGTTTTAAATTATAATATGTAATTTGAAGGAAAACTGTAGTATGCTATGAGGGAGGGGAAAAAAAGTGAACACTATTGAACTGGGGTATTGAGGAATGCATCTTTAAGGAAATTCCTTTCAAGAGGAAGCCTAAGGATTAAAGAATATACTTATGAGTAAATTCTGCTAGTTCTCCATCCCATTTCTTATGTGGTTGGCCCACCTACAATAGCCTCCCTTACCTCCTTACTTCATCAAAGACGTACACATTCTTCAAGGCACAGGACAAGTGCCATTGATTCTGCAAGTCCTTATCTACCCTAGCCCTGCCCTTTCTAAAAAAAAAAAAAAAAGATTGAAGTTTCCCTATAAGAATAAATTTTAGTCATTTCCATTCGTAGTCAGCAAACACTTTCTTAAAGACAGTTGACTCCATTTATGATGACAAATCCACCAGTCTTCTCTATATTTAGGTGAGATCGTTCTATGTTTACCTGGCTAACATTTTCTGAGATGTATTGGGTTGGTATGAGTTAAGGCCTGGTCTGAAAAGTTCCATAAACTACCTACTACCTCGTTGCATCAGATGTATATGCCACTAGTTATTATATATTAGAACAATAATATTTGCTAAAGCCATGTGAAATCTTAAGAGATTAAAAGTTACAGAATGGAAAGAAAAGAAGGATGAATTTAAAGATGGAAAGAATGAATTTGGATTCTACTTCCATTTCTTAATGAATATTAATAACAATAGTAATAACAGCAACAAAAACAAGAATAAGCTCCAGGCTTTATGGAGCTCTTAATATCTTCTAGGCATTGTGCTAGGAACTTTGTGTACATTACCACATTTATTTCTTACAGAAATCCTATTACGTAGAAATCATTAGTTTTACAGGTGAGGAAACAGAGGCTTGAGGTACATAATTTTCCCAAGGTAATACACTTCATTAGTAATGAATGCAAGGTTCAAGCTAGGTGGTTTAATTCCAGAGCTCACACTACATACTCACCTGCAAGTGTAGAGTAATCATAATAACTCATTTAGCCAGGTTGCATTAATTTTTATATTCTAAAATAATTGGTGGGGATGGCATAATCAATGACTTCTAAAGTACCTCTCTTTTAAAAAGGGTATTATTTCACTGCCAGGGAAGATGAAGAAAGGCTTCTTGGAAGAGGTGTGTGAAGACCTGGAGTTAGAGAAATTCTCAATCTCCTTTATTCCTTTCACTGCATCTCAAACTCCCATCCTGAAATTCTTTGATTGTTTATAGAAGATATTCCCAAAGGGGCAGCTCCATACTCTGCCTTGCAGATTGCAAAGAGAGATAAATAACACATTCCTCATTCTCTTACTCGCAGGGGAAATTGGGGGCTGTGTTTACATCGCTTCCTTGGTATTTATCCTCCTGCTGGCTGTTCCATCCCCTCTATTTCATGTTGTTATTTTACTTCCATTAGGGGAGTAGAAAAAATATTAGAAACCATTCTGATCCACCCCAATCCTCAGAGGGCACTGCTCGGTCAAAGTCAGCCTCCTCTCCCTTGTAATTTTCCCTACAAACATCTCATTCAAGAGGCATTTTCCTTCCTCTGAATACTAATGTCCTGATGATGATTGAAATAAATAAATATTTCACACACATACATAGACACACATCAAAACAAAACAGAAGGAAAAAGAGAGAAAGAAAATATTGCTTGATTTTGCTTGAAAATCTTGCATGCTTGATTCATTTCATGTTTATATCCTTCTGGATTTCCTTCCTGGGCTCCTGGGAATTGCCTAGTCAGCAGTTAGGAAGGACTACTGGGTTACTACTGTTTTAAATGTGGCATGCCTGTCGTCTGTGGCTTTTCCTCTTTAGGAGAGAGCTAGGCTTTATTAAGAAACCTTCTAAACATGTGATTCTTCATTCTTTATCCACCAAAAACAAACAAACAAAAAACAAAACAAACAAACAAAAAAAACAACCTGTGGATGGTCAAATTTTGAACACCCGAGTCCTTATGGGGTTAAAGTTTCTTTACCCTGGCTTTTCAATGAAGGAAAAATATATACTGAATATCTAGTCATATGCCAAAGCGTGCTCCCTATGTTTTTCCATTTAATCTTAAAAAAATAAAGACACTGACAATAATAAGTGGCCTAATTTCATAAATGAAGAAACTGAGAGTGAGCATAAATGTAATTTAAATTGGAGATTCTAAGGAATCTTCGTAGCACATTATTATAGATTTACTTCCCTATTGCTTCTCAGTCTTTTGGCTAAGACCAAGTGTAGAATCTGTTCTTATCAGATTTACTTCCCTATGAAAATCTTTAAGAGGCAATGTGGTGCAACTCACATCACTAGATTTTAGAATATTAGACTTAAGTCTTTTACCAACTGCCCGACCTTGAGAAAAAAATATGAACCTCTCTGAATCTTACTTTCCTCCCCTTTGTAGAGGTGCAAAATTTGAATACAGAAATGGGAGACAGTACTTACTAATTCTGCATCTTAGGTCAGCTTTCTCCAAAGTAGTGTCTGAAATGATATATCACGCACATGGTATTTATTAAGAACATGCTGTCAGGAAAGATCAATAAGGTAAAAGTGGGAGGGATGGGACAAAACCAAGCAAGGGCATGATTTTGGGTGAACCCTCACTATCAGCCTGATGCTGAGGAAACTCTAGAGCACGTTGTTCCTCAGAGTATGTCCTAACTCAAGGCAAGGTTGTATAATAATCAAAGTGGGGCTATTTAGCATTATCCCAAATATTTATAATTTTTTGTTATAAGAAAATTCAAAATTCCCTCCTCTAGCTATTTTGAGATATAGAAAACAACACTGTTAACCATAGTCACCCTACTGGGCAATAGAAGACCGGAACTTATTCCTCTTATTTAACCATAACTTTGTATTCATTAACTAATCTCTCCCCATCCCACTCGCCTCTTCACTCTCCAGCCTCTGGTGACCACAGTTCTTTCTATTTCTATAAGATCAATGTTTTTAGATTCCACATGTGTGTGAGATCATGTGGTTTTTGTCTTTTTGTGCTTTTGTGCCTGGCTTATTTCACCTACCATAATATCCTCCAACTTCACTCATGTTGCCATAAATGACAGGATTTCATTCTTTTTAACATCTGAATAGTATTCCATTGTGTATATCCACACATTTTCTTTATACATTTTATACATTCATCTGTTGATGGATACTTAGGTTGATTCTATGTCTTGGGTATTGCTATAATAAACATGGGAGTGCAGATATCTCTTCAACATACTTATTTCATTTCCTTTGGATGTGTAATATCCAGTTGTGCAATTGTTGGATCATATGGTAACTTAGTTTTTAATTTTGTGGAAACTTTTCATCCTGTTTTCCATAATGATTCTACAAAGGTACAACCTCACCAACAGTGCATGAGTTTCTCTTTTTTAGCCATGCATGGTGGTGTGTGCCTGCAGTCTCAGCTACTCAGGAGGTTAATGCAGGAGGATCCCCTTGAGCCTAAGAGTTCTAGGTTGCAGTTAGCCATGATCAGGCCACTGTACTCCAGCCTGGGCAACAGAGCAAGATTCTATCTCTAAAAGTAAAAATAATAATAATATATTTTTTAAAAAGTTGCCCTCTCTCTACATCCACACCAGCATTTGCGGATTTGTTTTGTTTTGTTTTGATAATAGGCATTCTTGAAATGGGGTGAAGTGATATCTCATTGTGGTTTTGGTTTGCATTTCCTTGATGATTAGTGATATCACACATGTTTTCATGTAGCTGTTAGCCATTTGTATGTCTTCTTTTGAGAAATGTCTATTCAAGTATTTTGTCCATTTTTAGATTTGGTTATTTTTTTTTTTTGCTATTGAGTTGTTTGAGTTTCTTATATATTCTCAATATTAGTCCTTTGTCAGATAGATGGTGGGCAAATTTTTCTATCATTATATAAGTTGCCTCTTTCGTCTGCTGATTGTTTGCTGTGCAGAAGCTTTTTAGCTTGATATAATTCCATTTGTCTATTTTTGCTTTTGTTTGTTTGTGCTTTCAAGTTGTTATTCAAAAAAATTTTTGCTGAAGCCAATGTCATGAAATGTTTCCCCTATGTTTTTTCTGGTAGTTTTATCATTTTGGGTCTTGCATTCAAGTCTTTAACCCATTTTGAGTTGATTTTTGTATTTGGTGAGAGATAGGGGTCTAGTTTTCATTTTTCTGCATATGAAGAAAACTGGATATCCAGTTTTGCCAGCAGTATTTATTGAAGAGACTGTTCTTGACATCTTTGTTGAAAATCAATTTGCTGTCAGTGCGTGGATTTATTTCTGTGTTCTGTATTCTGTTTCACTGTTCTGTTTTTAAGGCCAGTACCACACCATTTTGGTTACTATAGCTTTGTAGTATACTGAAAGTTAGGTAGTGTGATGTTTCCAGCTTTGCTATTTTTGCTCAGAATTGCTTTGGTGAATTGTATATTTAAAACAAGTAAACTTTATGGCATGTTAATTATATCTCAGTAAAATTTTTACAAATTGCTAGTGAAATATCTGGAATGTCTAATATAGGCAAATTATAATCTTCTCCGGATGATCATGTCTTCATCTCAGGTCTCACTGGGTTCTTCTAGATAAAACCTCACTGAAGATGAGCTCACAATTTTTTAGTTACAAAGCACACAACAAAATAATTCAACATGAGTAACAGCAGAAATACTAAACAGAAGGGTTAAGTCCCCCAATTTTTATTCTGTCTTTATCAGTTACTTAACATCTCTGAGCCAGTTTTGTCCTCTGTATCAATGGGGACAATAATAGTACCTAGCCTATAGGGTTTATTGTAAGGATTCAATGAACAACAGTGATTTAAGCATTAAAAATGGTGCTTGAAACAGAGAAATGCATGCTGTATAAATACTAAGTATAATTAGCTGTCAACAACAAAAAAGGAAAAATAAAAGCAGCTGAATTGAAAAACTGGAAACTGATATATAAACATATAAAAATAATTCACAGGTGAAACAACCACAGTCAATACACGTCAATGGGTGTTTGACTTCACACGGAAACCAATACATGTGCCTTACATTTTACAAGATGTGTTATTTTTATCCTATTAAATTGGCATAGATTGAAATATTTTTTTGTGTATTACCCAGAGGTTGGCATAAAAGTATAAGAATGGGCTTTGCAACAAACACTTGGAGAAAATGTAAATTGGAACAAACCCTTCTAATGTGTATTTATTTAGGCAAGTTTATGAAAAACTATTTTATATTATGAAATATTTCATTATATATTTTAAGAGCCAAGGGCAAGTGAAATTAGCTTATTTTAATGGAAAATTATGCAGAACACATAAGAGATATTCTCATAAAAAGGAGATAACACAGCATACCATAGACTAGGGTATGATCTCCAAGGCTCCAAGCTGCACACAGGGACAGGTTGCTGTGAACAATATGGTTGCTCAGAAATGCAAGTTTGAGTTTATTCCACCTTTAATTGAAGCTGTAGATCTTTGAGTGTTCTGGCTTAATGCAGAAGTATAAATCTCAGCCCTCACCCTGAGCATGCACAGATTCTCCTCTCCTGACTCCACTGGAGCTTGAACCCCAATTTTTCCAGCATGAAGACCCCAAACAACAGCCCCCAACATTTTCCCCCACCTTGACCCTGCCCTCCTAGGGCAGCTACAGCATCCACTTTTTTGCTCATTATCTAGATCTCAGTTCCTTTTATCACTTTTGCTGCATGAGATTTGAAAAGCGTGTTGGTCATTTTAAAATCAGATGTTTGTTTTTTGCCATAGAATAGGAAATTGAAAAGCTCCACTGCTACACATCACTTAGAAACCCTAGACACAATAAGAGGTCCTATGAAACATACAACTGAATTCACAACCCTCTTATATCTAGGGTTACTAAGTGTTGTGTAGCAGTGAAGCTTTTCAATTTTCCATTCTATCCTATGGTAAAAAAAACAAACATCTGATTTCAAAGTGACCAACACACTTTTCAAATCTCATGGTCCTATAACTCTAGGATAAAAACCTAAAATTACTCATAATGAAAAGCCTATTTGAATGTATGAAAACATGAGAAAACAAAGGATTGTTGCATTTGGTCAGGCACTGGAATACTCCAGGTTTTTACCTCTGTCTAAAGCTGTCTATAGAGTCTTCCTCTGTGCTGTCTTAGGCCCTACATGCACATACCTGTATGACTTATCACATTGTTTGACATTGTCAGTTTAGAAGTCTGTTATCCCCAGATTGTGTCCTCTCTAGAAGCTAGAATGTTTTCTCCCATAACTGTGTCCCATTGCCTAGAACTACATCTGCCACAAGTGTATATATGTTCTCTGTGCATGCTTGCTGAAAAAAATTAATGAATTTCTTTTTACAAAATTTTCTGATGGGGTGGTAGGAGAAAAGGTCATAGATGCAACCCTTTGGATCAACTGGAATAAATGATGCATTTTTTATTTCACAAATATTAATTGAACACCTAATACAACTGTAACTGCTTTTTAGGTACTAAAAGATAAGTATACTTATTTTAATGAAATAGTTCTTTTTGTCAGAAATTTCATTTAAATGTCATGTCAGTATATATATGTATATGTCTTCCTTATAAATAATTAAAATTTATATTCCATATCAGTATATATATATATCTTCCTTACAAATAATTAAAATGTAAACTCCATATTAGTATATGTGTGTGTGTGTGTATATATATATATATATATATATATATATATATATATCTTCCTTATAAATAATTAACATGTTTTATATATGATCTGAAGACAAACACTTCAGTGTAGTAGCAGAAACACCTGCTGGAGAAACCAGCCCGGGTTAGATATTTTCTAAATATGTGACCTTCAGCAAGTTACTTTCCTTTACCAAGTATCAATTTTCTTTCACATGCTTTGCAGAGTAGTTATGAGCATTATAAATAACATCAATAAAATACCTGGCCCATAGTAGGTGCTCAATAAATCATAGCTGTCACTATTACATCATGAGAATAATTTTCCAATGTGAGGGTTAACTCCCTTGTTGAATCTGTTTTCCATGTTCAGGGCCTAGACATTTGTTTTGGTTAAAATAGGGCACACTGTGACTTCCTGTTACTGGTTCTAATCCCATGAAACGCATCCGTGATGAATAATTATGCCAGTTAGGACAAGACAAGATTGAGCTCACACATTTTTTTAGAGATCAAGTAAATATAAAGCACACCAACTTTACTGGCATTTCCAAATCAGAGCCAGCAGTGGAAATATAGATAATGCTGATGCCTTGAAATTCCCTAAAAAACAAACTTGATATGACAAAAAGTCTATTACATTGGCTTCTGAGAAAACCTCACGATGTCCAGACAGGCCCTTAGGACATCAAGGGCTAAAGCATCTCACTGCCTCCTGTCTCTAAGCAGATAGTGTCTCACAGGGATATTTTACTGCATTACCACATTACTCTCATCTGGTGCCAAGCATGTGCTGGAAAAGCCAACAGGAAATGAAAGCTAGCTAATTTGTAAAATTTTCTCATGACTTTTATTTCTCAATGTATGCTTTCATTGATCTCGCAGAGTTCTTGGGGCTGGAATGGAGAACAATGACTTCGGGCAATGTGTGGTCTGCCCTTGGCAGAGGCCTTTCCTTTTGGCTTTTCCTGGTCAAAATGGTTCAGACTCCCTTGAGTGAGCAGCACAGCCACAGAAGAATCCCATCTCTTTTCTGCCTATTTATTTGGAGAAAGGCATGGAAAGATGTGCAGGGATAATATCAGACTCAGAGTTCTACCACATATGAGTTTAGAAGTCTTGAGCAAATCATTTTATATTTCCAGGCCTTCATTTGTATTTATAAAATAGGGTCAATATCTAGTTTATGGGATTGAAATCAGAATCCTTTGATACAATATTTGCAAAAATCATTTATAAGTGTTAAATCCCTGTACCCATGGTGGGGACTTGCTTCTCTGGCCATTGCTGTCACTAGGGAGATGAAACACCCTTCATCTCTCAGGCTAATGTCATTCCTAACACTGGCTTGTCTACAGTGTGGGCAACAGGCTAGAAATAAGACTGTGAAAAGGTGTTGTATTATGTTCTTCACATATATTTATCCTCACCAAACATCTGTAAGTATCTCAACATACTGAGTATTGAAAGATATTGTGATTTATCCACAATTGTGAAAGGCTCCTGAAAACCCTACTGCATCACATTAATTCACTATCTCAATCTGTGATGCTGGTATCTATTTAATTCTGCAAATCATTATAGAGGCACAGCACCTGTATCAGGCAAGGTTCTCCACCGAAAAAGAACTTCAGTCTTTGCCCTCAAGGCTTTCAAATGATTGGAAGACATCCCCTCTAAACACACACACACATCATGGAGGATAATCTGCATCACTGAAAGTCTACTGATGTAAATATTAATCACATCTAAAAAATACCAACACAGCAACATCTAGACTGGCATCAGACCAAAAAAATGGGCCCTATACTTAGCCAAATTGACATGTAAAATTAACCATCACAGCACCAAACACTGTACAGTATTTCCAAGTGGAAAGAACCGGGTAGTGGTTTGTAAACGAGAAAGCACGGGGTGCACATGATCGTGGTCTCCAATATCTAAATAGCAGTTGCGAAGCAGGGCTTACTTTTAGAGGTTGCTGAAGGCCCAACAAAGACTAAGAAATGCAGCTCCAGAGACAGCAAGGGCAAAATAAGAAAGAACATTCTATCAGTTGATAGGTTCAAACTCACGTGTCAAATTCTAGCTGTATTATTTCAATGGAGGCTTCAAAATATAGCTGGGCTTTTGTGCCCAGTGAATGCTGCCCAGGGATGGTATGCTGCACAGATAGGATGGCTCAAGGTAGCACTTAAGTTCCCTCTAAAGAATGGGATTCTAAGATGTCAAAGAGATATTGTAAATCACCTACAGCAATTTTCAAATCCCACTTCCTTACTGTGTAATGTGCTTTTCTCTTAATGAGGCTGTAGAATATCTCCTTTCAAGAAGCAGGTATAAACATGCTTTTTCCTGTTGGAGACATTTGTTTTCAAAGGTGCTGATTCCTCTCTAAGACTCATTTTGGACTGATTGTTTTCTCATTATCATGTCAAAGCAAGACTGTAGAAAGTAAAAATTGGCATTATATTCTTGAATTAGTACCCTCTTTCTTTGGTATACTGAGCTTTTACTAGATAAGCTTGAAAACTGGAATTCAAATTGTTTTAATCACCCTTCAAATTATTGCACTCAACTCTACTAGAAAGAAATAAATAAGATTATTTACTCACATAGTTCAAGTTTCTCTAAATTTGATGACATGGTCCTGTTCTGCCCTTGACTCATTCTCTGATCTTAGGTAAGTTAACTTCTTCATGTCGCAGTTCCCCATCTGTAAAATGAATATATTTGTTCTATGGAATCACTCAATTTTTAGGTTATTTCTGACTCTTTATTTTCAGTGACGCTGACTTAAGTCATCTTTAGAAACCTTACAGAACTCTATTAAAGCATAGCATATGGAACTATTGATACATCCTTATGTTATATGAGATTTACCAATATTTTCTGCTTGTAAACAAAATCTGTTAGAATAATAAAGCTTCTCATACAAGTGTTGACCAATGCTGAATCCTGGCATCATAAAGAAATGCTGCTATTTTTCTATTATAAAAAGCACATTCAAAAAACCTGACATTTAAGGCCGGGTGCTGTGGCTCACGCCTATAATCCCAGCACTTTGGGAGGCCGAGGTGGGAGGATCACCTGAGGTCGGGAGTTCGAGACTAGCCTGACCAACATGGAGAAACCCCATCTCTACTAAAAATACAAAAGTAGCTGGGCATAGTGGCGCATGCCTGTAATCCCAGCTACTCAGGAGGCTTAGGCAGGAGAATCGCTTGAACCCAGGAGATGGAGGTTGTGGTGAGCCAAGATCGTGCCATTGCACTCCAGCCTGGGCAACAAGAGCAAAACTCTGTCTCAAAAAAAACAAAAACAAAAACAAAAAACAAAAAACAAACAAACAAAAACCTGACATTTTTTTCAACTACAAGGTATTCAGAGATACAATTGTGTTTACTGGGTACTGATCTGATTGGAAAAATAATTCCCAAATAGTCTCATTCAATGGCTTTAAATGTGTTCACTCTGTTATCCCATGCTGTTCATCTTTATTTATTTATTTTTAACATGTATGTCCCTTTGTGAGGTTCATGTATTCCTATTATTTTCTAGGTTTGAAATTCTTATTTCCAGGGTAGAATTACAAAGAAGGGAGCAATTGAAAACATCTGCTCTGCTTTCAAACACTGACAGGCACCTCCATTACACTCCTTTCTGCTGCTGGACAATTAGGTACAGCTACAGGCAGAATTGTTTTTACCTTTGACTGGGGTTCTCTTCTTGGCAGCGAATTAATGAAATGCACGGAATAAAAAGCTGTTTCTCGCCCACTGAATGGATGTAACTGTCACTCGCTCTGATAAGGAACATCTATCCCACACAAGACAGAAGTGGCAGAAATCTTACTTAGTTGACTATTCTAATGATTCTGTTTGTTTTCCTAAAGCTCAGGCTGTTTGAGGCAGTGTAAATAATGGATTTTGTCTATGTTGCTACAGGGTGAGGAGAGGAGGGAAAGAAGAGCTGCTCCTACCATGAGTTTCTGAAGTGGATGAAGGCTGTAGATGCAGAGGAAATTATCCGCATCACTGCAGATAGTCTCGATAGCAGCGCCAATGAAGTTACTGAGAGTTGTATTATTAAAAACACCTATCATTTGCTGAGCACTTACATTTAGAAGGTGCGATGAAAAGCAATTCAAACAGACTCGATCCTCATGAAGTCTTTCTGAGTTTGGTATTATTTTTCCTTCTTTTTTTCAGATGAAGAAACAGGCTGCAAGGCCAGAGCTATCATGTTAAAAAGGTGAAGACTCAGGATCCAAACTCAGGTGCAGGTGATACCAAAATCTGTGCTCCTAACTGCTACATGGTAGACAGACTTTAGAGGCAAACACACACTTAGGCTAGAAAGCAAATCTACAGCTAATGTGTCCTGAACTTTGGCCAAAATATTTCATCTCTCTCAAGGTCAATTTTCGCACACGTAAATATAGATAATCATAATTACCACAGAGTGGTTATTGGAATTAAATTCATAACACATTGAAATGCTGGTTGAAGTGCCTGATGTACAACAGGTTCTCAGAAAGTGGGTGTCAGTTCTCCTTTTTGGAGATATTCAAAGGGGACAGCTACTTGGTAGGTATTTTATTTGGCATTACTACCCCTTGTGGGAGAGAGGTGGATAAGAAGCCTTTCTAATGTCTCCCAGCCCAGAGCGTTCATGCCATCAATCATTTGTTCAGGATAACACAAACTTGCTCTGTCTGCCTCCTAACCCAGAGATCTTACTTCACTCTCAAAGGTATAAGAAACAGAGAAGGTATAAATTGTTGTTCAAACTTTTCTAATAAGATCATGAAACCTCAAATCTAAAAGCTTTACATTGTCAAATGTAAAGTCCCTTCAATGTCCACTTATAAGAACAAAAAAGAAACCCTTACTCTGAAAAATTAATGCACTGTTTGAATTTTTCCTTGGGAAAGGAGAGACATAGACGTGGTAAAGGGGGAGAGGAGACGTTAGGGCACAGGGGACTCTGGTCTGGTCCTGCAGCCTCTCCTTTTGTGACTCCACCTATTACGGGAGAAGAGACCGCAGTTACACCGAGTTACTGGCGGAAGTATCCGTCCAGGTCTGCAGCAACGTCAATTCTTACCTCCTAAGAAGGAAGAATTCGACTGAGGCGCACAAAGCAGAAAGGGCGACTGAGTCAAGTTCCAGAGCAGGAATGAAAGTTTATTTTAAAATGCCTTAGAACAGGAACGAAATGAAGGTGTGCATGGAAAAGACCCACGCAGGCACATGAAGGTTAAAGAGAGAAGGTCAGTGCCCCGTTTAACTGTAATCTTGGGACTTTCCCAAAGGAAACTCACCTCTTTCCCATGATTCTTCCCTTAGGGTGGGCTGCCCGCCTGCACAGAGCCCTCCTTAGCTTTGGGAAGTAAGCATGCGCCATGTGTTAAAGGCGTTATTGGCATGCCCCTCCGAGGCTTTTTTCCTTTTTCCGGTGGCGTGTACCCGGAAGATCATACTTCGCCATTTTCCTCTTAATACGCATGCCCAGGGAGTTTCTTCTCTCTGGGCTCTGCGTTCATTTACCATTTTGATGTTAACAGGTGGGGACTATCAGGAAATGGCCTCTGCCTGACGCTGCTAAATCATCACTCTCAGAGAGGCAATGCGAGAATTGCCAAACCAGCACCTGACACTTCTAGTGCGTGGGGGAAGAGCCCTCTTCTGTCTGGCTCACGCCTACCTACCTACCTGTAACACATCCTAGATGCATATCTGGACTTAGTGTTTTCATCTTTTAAATGAGCAAATTAACGTAATACTAGAGGATCACTGGAAACTTTACAATCCAGTGGGTTTGGTTCTCCCATCTACCTCTCTTTCTGTCCCTGCCCTTGGATCTCATGTACTTCTTACGATATTGTGATGGCTTAATTTTATGTGTCAACTTGATTGGGCCATGCAATGCCCAGATATTTAGTCACACAATATTCTGGGTGTTTCCTTAAGAGTGCTTTTAGATGAGGTTAACATTTAAATTGCTAAACTGAGTAAAGCAGATGGCCCTCCCTAATGTGAATGGGCCTCACCAAATCAGTTGAAGGTCTGAGTAGAACAGAAAGGCTGACCCTCCCCCAGGTAAGAGAGGATTTTTCTTGCTTAATGGCCTTCAAACTGGGACATCAGCATTTTTCCTCTCCTCAGACCTAAACTGGGGTTCAAGTCTGCTGGTCTTAGGACTGAAACTCAACATCAGCCTGAGTCTCCAGGTTGTGAACTCACCCTGCAGACTTGCAAACCATGACACTTGCCGGCCTCCAAAATTACAGGTGTCAATTTCTTATGGTAAATCTCTTCATTTAAAAGCTCTCACACACACACAGACACACACACAAAGCTTATCTGTCCTAAAGAATCTTCACTGTGAAGCCTAATAAATTCAATTTAAGACAATAGTACAGTAGAAATGACTGACAAGTCATAATAAGTAACATTAGCAATATATAATTAAATATTTGCAAACATTCTTTATACTCACCTATTCTTTGATATTTCCATTTCCAACTAACCCCACTGAGCAGATTAATGCAATCCTACCTTCCAGATTAAAAAAGAAAAAAAGGAAGTTGAGAGTGATCCTTGGCCATATAGCAGAGATAGATTTCAAATTGCAATTGTCCTCAATACACAGGGACATACCTCTCTATTGCACCACAACGAATTTCTAACTGATACTTGCACTTAACAGAGACCTTTGAAAACTCACTTCAAAGCAATGAATAACCTAGCTGAGTCCAGTTAAGTAGCCTGACAGAGGAGAATAATGCCTATGGTCTATGGTTGCTTTGCAATGAAGATCTGTCCTTGGTACAGAACCTTTTTATAGGTGCAAAAATTGTAATCCTGATTATCCTGCTCAATAGAGATCAGAGTGGTAGAGCAGCAGTTGAAAATACAGCAGAATGAAATGCTTACCTTATCTTAGGCTCTGATGTCAGAATTTCTCTTCAGGATAAAATTATTTTTAAAAATAGAAAATACCTTAATAAACCCCTTGGGATGACTTAGTGAAGGGAAAGGTCCAAAGACAATTATTTCTGTGCAACAAAAAATGATCCCTCACTAGACTCCATTAAGTCAGGATGAATTTTTGTTTCCCTTCTGGAAGTAAGAGCTGGAGCTCAGTTTATGGGGAAGAGATTAGAGACAAGAGGCAGGAAGATCAAAATAGGTTGAGATGACGAGGTAGAAGCGACAGTGAAAACATTTTAGTGTCTGGACAACTGAAAATATTTTCGGCACACTGCAGACTAAGACTTGAGTAGTGAGGTTTTTGGGGATAAAGAGTTAAGATGTGGAACAAAAGGGAACACATAGATGCTGAAGTTAGGAGACAAAGATGATTTTGAGAACAAAAAAATTCCTAGCAACTAACAAAAATCTTGAAATCACCTTTGGATCTGAGTATAAATCTGAAGGCTGAAATAAATATTGAAATCTCAAGATTCAGAAAGGCCCTGCCTATTGTCTGGGTTACAGTTCTACACAGGTGGGTGGAAAGATTCCAAGGTGAATTTGTCTCTTCTACTCCCCCTCTACATTTTTTACACTATAGGAAAATCAGAAAAGTAGCCTGTTAGCTAGATGGCAGCTTCCATGTAGCAATATCTACATGTCATAGATTGAAAGGGGATTAAACCCTTCCCACTGTGCCTAGCATTGTGAGATTTCATCCTTGAGAGCATCTAGCAGTGGGAATGATTTAAGATGACAGCACAGCTTACTGTTCTATCCTTCAAATCTTTCCCACGTCCATCCTGACCACTGTAACAGTGTGTCTGCTATATTGCATTCCACTGTGGTTGAAAGATGCATCCGGGGTCTGTAGTGTATCCCCCTTCCTCATGTTTCCATTACTCAGGGAACATTTTCGAAAGATGAGATCTGCTCAATTTTGGAATAGTTTCCAGAGGGATGTGGCAAAGTGCCGCATCATTTTATTTACTTAAAATTAGACCAGAGCGAGGAATCCCAGTGTCCCACTGTGAGCAGTTTTGTACCGGTGGGAGGATAGGGAAGAGAATCATGCCCATTTGCTGCTGGAATACAAGAGGGGCTCTTCATCATTACTTCATATGACTCCCCAATTCTGATAATTGCCATTTCAAATATTGGTCTTCTTATGGAGAACACAAATTATATTTTTTTCTAAGTTTCTTCCTTACTGCTCCTACTTCTCACCTAGCATTATCATACTGTCTTCACTAATATAAGTTCCAGTTGAATTGTAGAGCACTTAATGGAAAAAAAATAACTTTACAAACTAATGCCCTGTTCCCCAAGTTCTAAGAAGCCAACTACAGATTGTATTTGTTAAAGATTTAAAATGTACCCTCATTGCAAATGGATGTATTTGTCAGCTTGGGCTGTCATAAAAAGTACTATAGACTGGGAGATTTAAACCATTGAAAATTTACTTTCTTACAGTTCTGGAGGCTGGAAGTCTAAGATCAGAGTGCCAGCATGGTCATGTTTAGGCAAGAACTCTCTTCCTGGCTTGCAGATGAATACCTTCTGACTATGTCTTCCCATAGCAGAGGGAGAAAGATCTGTTTCTCTTCTCAGAGGCTACTTTCTTGTTGGATTAGGGTTTCACCCTATGGCCTCATTTAACCTTAATTACCTCCTAAAGACCCTATCCCCAGATACAGTCACACTGAAAGTTAGGGCTTCAACATTTGATAGGGTGGGAGGGGCTGGGGAGGGCACACAATTCCATCTATAGCACTCAGATTTCCAATGCCTAAAACATTTAATTTTTCAATCCTCAGAGATGGATCTCAAAAAAGAAATCAAAACTGGCTCAGATTTCCCAAGGATTTCCATATCTATGTACTAGAAGATAATTCAGACTTATGCATCTGAGAAGGGTAAGTTCAGTGATCTGGTTTGTTCTTTTCATGTGCCCATTTATGGATTGGAAAAAATTCAACCTTTGGGGAGAACAGATTGAGTTCTAATCCTGGTCATATTACTAATTTGATTTATGACCTCAGCTTTTTCCATCTGTAAAATGAATCCTTCTCTTTAGATTCCTTCCCACTCTGATAGTTCAGAAATCTGAGAACTATGGATTGGCATTAGTATTCATTTGGGCATAGACACTCTGATTATCAAAATTCAAAGAATGCTCCAATCCCCGAGGGTCTACATTTTTATTGGCCTCATGACCAAGACACTGGAACTGAGAGGACCTGAGTAGCACGTTGGAATCAGACTTTCAGGGCAGAGGTGGAAGACAGACAATACACCACAGTCTAGAAGTGACATTGGGGGCCAACAGGTAGAAAGATTCATGGGCCAAAAGGGGCAGTTCCTGGAGTGCTCTTCCTGCCTGCTGGTTTACATCTTGTGGGGTCACTGGGATAGAGGAGACAACAGAGTGATTTATAGTCTAGAAGTTTGGTAAAGGATAGAATAATAATAGTTAACGCTTAACTAACAGGTATTTTCTAAATGCTAGATATTTTATAAGTACTTTATTTTTATTATATTTAATATTAAATTCTGACCATAGAGCTTGAAGTAAGTACCATTTTTATCCTTACATTTCGGAAAAAGGAAAATAGCACTTTAAAGAAATTAAACAAGTTGTCCAAAATCACATAGCCAAGAGGAGCAGAGCTCAGATTCAGTTGACCTTTGATCTCCCAATTCCTATTCCATTCTGCCATACCAGGAAAACTGAGTCTCAGTAACGGGGCCCATGTTTTCTCCACTATGCGGTGTTCCAAGATAGTGGCAATTAATACGACTTTTTACCTCCAGCATTTATACCTTCTAAAAAATTCTTGGATGTAGAAAAACACAGAGTGATAGCAAACTCCAAATGAAGATTCTCAAATTCAATCAGAATAGGGGCATCTTCATGGAAGAAAAAAAGTGGAGAATGCGACCCAAAGACTAAGCATGAGTTATAAAAGTGTCTATGGGAGAAACACAGTGAAAGAAGAGAAGGATGAAATATTCCAGGCACCAAGAAGGTGCTTATACCAAAAGCTATCGGTCTCCCCCTCTCAGTTACTCCAAGATCCCAAACAGCTATACTTGCTAAATGTGTGTAATGTACACTATTTGGGTAGTGGTTACAATAAAAATCCAGACTTCACCACTGTGTAGTATATCCTTGTAGCAAAATTGAACTTGTGCCACTTAAATTTATATAAATAAATATATTCTGAATACCATAACACTTATCTGTATCATAGCCTTCTCATCATATTCTAATCGCATGTTTATTCATCTGTGTTTACTGACAGTGAATTCCTTGAAAACATGGTCCTCGTATTTCTTATCTTTCTGTCCCTTGTACCAAGTGTAAAATAAATGTCCAATGCTTATTGAATGTTCAATGCTTGTTGAATCACTAAATAAATTAAGGACTCCTGACTTCACCCCTGACTAGCTATTTGTCTTGGATTTACTATTTAATCTTGTCCAATCAATGTTTCCTTGCCACTGCATAAGTAGCATGTAGCTCTGCTAGGCATTAGAGGAGTGATAAGGCAAAATGCATGGTTTCCAGAGTATCAGCATGTGTTGGGGATGGCAGACAAGTATGCAAGTAAGTGAGTTCCAGTGTGTCCATATGTAAAAATGAAGATGAGAAAACAACTTCTTGCTACCTCACAGAATGATAGGGGTGTGTAATAAAACAATGAGTGAAAAAATGCATTAGAAGTTACAAAGTATCATTTATATCCAAGTTAATAGCTATGATTTTGTGGAAGTTTTGCTCAGTATTACAACTTTTCTGGATTTGGGATCATTGAATAACATATAGAAACCTTGCTGTAGGTGCTTATAGAGGAGGCTTAGGCTGAAATTTGAGTAACTATTAATATATTTTTATGCTATTGCCTTTTGTACTTAAGACCTTTTGTTTATGTGGCTTCAAGAATGGTTTACTTATTCTCTAGTTTTATAACTTTAATAATTCAGTACTTGGAAAGATTAGGGATTGAGGCTTCATTCTCTTACAGTATCATAGTATGCAACCTTTCATGTAAAAATAAGGTGGCATAAATCAATATGCATGTATATGTACATTTGTCCAAAAAGAAATACAGGAAGGTAAACTAGACACTAACAAGATGGATTGCCTGCAGAGAGTGGGTAGGAAAGAATAGGGGAATGGAAATTGGTTGGAAGGAATAAAGGATGAGTGGTACCTCCTTGAGTATATGTCTTTGTAAAGCTTTGACTTTTGAAAGAGTGATAGTATATCACATACCAAATAAATAAATACCAACCAATCAAATAGACAGACAAAATCAACGGAGAATTGGGAAGGAGGTAAACTTTAAGCAGAATACAAACATTAACAAATGAACTAACTCTACAAAAAATAGATGAAATCATTTTACTGAAGGGAGTGGGAAAGTTAAGGACTAACCTAAGTAATACTGGAAAACAGGATTTCAACTACAAATTGCAAAGCTAACGACAAAAATAACTGTACACGGAATTTTACTCTAGTTAATAAGTTTGTTTTCCATAACGTTAGTAATCCTGGAATGACTTTAAATGCATTCTAAGACAGCAAATAAATAAACTTGCTGTCAAATCATGGATAATGAAAGCCAGTTTTCTCATTTTTCAAGAAAGGAATCATAATTAAAGGTTGAAGGCTAGAATGAACTGTGTAATGTTGGATTTGAATCAGAGGTATTACAATAAATTAATATATGTATGTATGTATATATTGATATATGTATATATTATATGCATTATATATAATATATGTATATATTAATATATGCATGTGTGTATATATTTATATACACACATTCATGTACACACACATAAATCACATTTGTGTATATATACGGTTAAATTGGTGTAGATGTGTGTGTGTGCATACTTATTTTTTTTTCATTTTTGTCTGCTGAGAGGGCCTAGAAGTAATAATACTGTAATACAGCAATTATAATGAGCACACCTAAAGTTTCAAAATAGTTTCTAAATACTATTTTTAAAATAAATAAAAAGGAAAAATGAATTCATTTAAGTACTGGATTATTTCAGTGCTAGTACAGGGAAATGCAAGATAAGCCTGGGACTACTTATGGTGCCAAGAAATAAGAGAATACTCCAAAAATGATGGGGCATGTAAAAAGAATGTAACAGTTAACCTGAAGAAGCTTTCACTGGTAAATTTTATGACACCATAAGCAACAAAATAAGTACTAATAAAACAGCCTGTGTTGTTTTATATTGATATAAATAAATAAGTAAATGAGGGAGAGTGAAAGCTCTTTCCTCAGCAGAATTCCAACTTATATATGAAGAAAGATAGATGGACTTCATCACTTAGCAAATACTACAGAAATAGGTGTTGCAGGCAAGATTTATCAATGAAAACTAAAATTAGTGGGTAAAGGTATGATGAGAAACCAGATTTTTGCATGCAAACATATTTATAGAAAGTACCTCCCCATAAGGTACTTATTAAATACATGGGAGAAGATAGTAACTTTACATTGGTAAACCAAGCAGAAACCACTTCAATCAATGGTGAACTTTAATATGGCGAGCCATGAAATACATGGACATTCTTTACCTTCTAATATGATGCACTAAGAAGAACACAGCATAATTTTTATGATATTCTTGCCAAAAAATGCATTATCCAAATTTAAATATGAAGGAAGAGCAGATGGTAGACATTCTACCAAATAATGGAGCTGTATTCTTCAAATGTCATAGTCATACACAAAAAGTTTATAAAATAAAAATTAAAAAAGTCTGAGGACCTGCCCCAGTTTGGAGAAGACCGAGGAAAAGGGGCACTGAAAAGTAACCTGTAATCCAGGATTAAATCCTGGGTCCGACAAAGGACGCCAGTGGGACAACGGGCAAACGTCACATCAGGTTTGCAGGTTAGTTACTAGAACTGCACCCATGTCCATTTCATAGTTTGATAATTATACCAAGGTTATAAAACATCAGGAAATGCTTGGTGAAAGGTAAACAGAAACATTGTATACTATTTTTTCTACTTTATCGTAAATTTAATGTTTTCTCAAACTAAAAAGTAAAAATAAAATGAAAGCTTTATTCCTGCAATTAGGTCTGTGATGTTAGAAACAAGGTGGTCACGATATGAGATCTGTTGCCAGAATCCGGAGTATCTTGATATCCTGTATAATTCAGTGGAATTTTCTGTCTGACTTCTTCAGAATCCCAGTGTCAAAAAATTTATATTCAGAATCTTTGGGTAATAAAAATGGCAGAACACCAACCCACACTGTGCCAGGTGCTGTGTTGGGCACTATATTTACATCTCTGTGTCACTCATTATTTTGCATCATGTCATTTTCCTGTCCTCTACTACATACAATTTTAATTCTGTTTTATAGAAAGAGCAGGTCCAAACCAGTCCAATCCTCTTTCTGAACACGGAGAGCAAACAGCTTAATTGGAAATTGCTGTTTTTCTTCTCCCTAAGATGGTAAAAATCATTTTCCATTTCTTCAGTCAGTTGAGAGTCACTGCCCTCCAGGAAATGAGGAACGTTTCCCTGGACTTTATTTTTTTGTGTGCTATAAAATGATTACAATTTTGTTTCATTTTAGGGTTGAGGTAGGGATGTCAGAGGAGAAATGCATTAGGGCAAGGGAGTAAATAATATACAAACCTATAAGATGCTTTGAAAGATTGCCAGGAATGTGGTGAATAATTGATGATGATCTGATGCATTCGGTTATTTCCTATGAAATGGTCCTTATACCAAAATGAATTGCAAGCTATTTCCTTCTCTTTCACACATACACACACACACACATGCACACACACATGCGCGCACACACACACGAGTCTATTTCTTGAGCTCCTTTCAAAGTTAACAGACTGATCATATCGTTGTTCATTCAGAGTGTCCAGAAAGTCAGAGCCATTCACCATCTCTCTTATTCCCAAGCTTTTGTCATAACGTTGGCACACACTGACATGCATGCAATCTTATGCACCTGGTCCCCCTGCCCCAGGACGGGCTGAACTGCTGCCTCCTGTAGAACTTTCCTGCTCTGACCCGAGCATGATCTGCCCAACAAAACAAATCTGCTCTATCATCAGTACCTACCTGTGAACAGTAGCGCACATGTCTTGACCTGTCATAGAAAGCTTTCTGAGATCTGGCTTCTGACCTCTTTTTCACTGGATGCTACAAAAACCCTTAGTATCGTTCCTTTTTAACTTTTATCTTAAGTTCAGGGGTACAAGTGCAGGTTTGTTACACAGGTAAACTTGTGTTGTGGGGGTTTGCTGTTAAATTAATATTTATTCTCTGCGATTTTATTCCCTGATGTTTCTCGTCACCCTGCCTTTATTCACATAGTCTCTCCACTTGGAATAAATATCCTTTGTCCTCATCTTAACCTGCCAAAATTCTGTCTCTCATGCCCATATAAGTGTGACTTCTTTCTTGAAACCCTCCCCAATTTTTCTAAATGAGAATTCATCATTCCCCTTTGTCTTCACCTTGCAATGTTTTTTTCCAGTTATTCTCTTAGTAACCTGCCTCCAATTTCTTTTGCAGGCAGCTTTCTCTATTCCTTGACCGAAAACATCTCGAAAATAGGGAGGGAATTTGTATTTTAGTGTCTGTTCTGCTTAGAAATGCAGAGGTACAATTCTGAAAGATTGTAAGTGAAAGGTTTAAGAGGAAATGTTGCAATAGAGAGAGAGAGATAGAGATATGTGATACATAGTTTATTGAGATAGAAAATCTTCTATGGAACATAGCATACCACCATGATTCTGGAAAAATTTAAAGTGCTACTCTGTGTATGTTTTTACAGCAATATCTTACAATTTTTTATGTTATTCTTAAAAACCTACTGGGTTTGGCTTTCCTTGTTTTTCTGATGAGAAAATTTGGAGTTGGACCAGGCTCATGGCTGGCTGAAGTCCACCCAGGGGCAGAGTGAGGACTTATGACTACACAGATTTAGGTGAAAGTCAGAACCTGGAAAAGAATGCCACAGAAAAGGTATAGTGGGGAATACACCATAGTGGTCTTAGGCATGTCCTTTGAGTTTTCCAGGCTTTTCTTTCCTGTTTATAGGTCTACAGATAGACTTTCTAAGGATACCTGCACTTAGAAAGGCCTTCTTTTGAGAAGGCCTTAAATATGATGAGCTACGTCCATAGTGGAACATCCGTTTAGTCAGGATAAGAGGCCCCCAAAACCCTGAATTGTTAGAGATTCATTCTTCTTCATTTGTCTTTTTGGTATTTAGCTTTGTTCATCAAAAGGGTGCTCTGTTTTGTTAGTGGTCGACATATAATCTCTTTTAGCCAGTGTTTCTTCAAGCAAGCTGTGGTCACAGGAGAGAGTCTAGTGCACTGGTTAAGAACATGAACTATGGAGCAAACAACCTGGGTTTATACTTCAGCTTCATCCCAAACTAGCAGTACCTCATGCTTCCAATCTGCAAAATGACAACAGCAATAGTATTTTTAAAGTAATGGCAAAAACTGCGATTACTTTTGCATCACCCTAATACTTATCTCATGGGACTGCTTGAGCATTCATGACACCCCACATGAAAGTCTCTAAGAACAGTGCCTCTCGTAAATGGTAGCTGTTTTTATTCTTATGCCAACCACTCAGGCTAACTGGGAAGATCAAATGAGAACAGTTTGTAAACTTTGAAGTATTATGCTAATGGAAAATAAAGACTTAGTAGAACTAATTTTATTATTATTATTTAAAACTAGGAAAAATGTGCCCTCTTGTTCTAAAATCTCTCTGGGGTCATAAGCTAAGCATCCCAAAGAAATATTTATGCCATTTATAGGAGATAATTTTATTCTCTCTAAGATATTTTCAAAGTTAATTTTATAGTAGACTTTCACCAAAATACCTTTTGTTGGAATCAGTTTGTAGACTTGTTTTTTTAAGGACTTCATTTTAAACACCCCCCCTCCCAAAGTTAGAAAAAAATAAGTAAATGTAAACAAATAACACAAGTTACAAATTAAAAAGCCATTTTCAATCTGCAAAGATTTTTAAATAAAAGTAGATATATACTCTCCACAGAAGACTTCTCCCTATAAATTTATATTCAGATAATAACTTTAGGCTGTAAACTCAGGACTCAGTAAGAAAAACTATCTTTTTATTTTGGAAGCACACAGTTGTTAAATAAAATGGATGGATGATACATGCTGTTCCTATCATGTGCAAAGTAACCTGTAAGAGCAGAATATATTAAACTTTTAAAGCATAACACCTATATATGAACTGAATACATATGTGTAGAAAACAACTTGAGAAATGGTTTAAGGCAGTTTCCAAACTGGTTTATTGTCATCGTTTGCATTAATATCCTATTCTTTGCTTATATTATAAAAAGGGAATTGTTGAGTGGTGGGTACAAGGGAACAGTGGTGGGTACAAAGAGGCTGGTCAATCTAGTACATATAAAATATTGATTTCAACCCAACACTCATGTTTTTGGACAAGTTTCCACTTACAATTAACTATATATAAGGAGCTAGACTGATGTGTATCACTGAAATATTCAAAATACATACAGGGCCAGGCATGGTGACTCACGCCTGTAATCCCAGCACTTTGGGAGGCTGAGGCGAGTGGATCATTTGAGGTCAGGAATTCAAGACCAGTCTGACCAACATGGTGAAACCCCTCTCTACTGAAAACACAAAAATTAGCTCAGCAGTAGTGGCGTGTGCCTGTAATTCTAGCCACTCCAGAGACTGAGGCAGGAGAATCACTTCAGCCTGGGAGGCAGAGGTTGGAGTGAGCTGAGATTGTGCCACTGCACTCCAGTCTGGGCAACAGAGTGAGACCCTGTCTCAAAAAATAAAATAGATACAGAAATAAATACTGCTGAATCACTTGCTAAAGGTGAAATTATTTCCCCTTGGGGGCACTGGGCAGGAATGGGAGGAATGATGAATGAAAATGACTGTGGAATTCTTCATGAAGTGGAGGTACCTGACTCAGGCCTTAGAAACAAGATTTTTAAATGTAATGACTGCTGGAAAAGAGATGGTAAGTAGAGCTCGGAGCAAAGAGATTAGGTAGAAGGTGGCGATTTCAGGAGTATGTTGCAATGACAAAAGAATGAAGACAAGGACTGTGGCTCAGGTCATTGGGATGTCACTGGACATGGTTTGTTTAAAGACTAACAAGGGTGAAGCACTGGGAACGGTCAGGTGAAGATCCTTGAATGTTTTTGAGCTGGCTTTGCTCTATCTGTCCTCAAGTCTGTCCATAATCACCTTCCCAAGGAAGCAACTCCACAAGAATTTTCCACAGATGACTAGTTCCATGTGATGCTATGTAAAAAGAAAAAAAGAAAAAAGAACACCAAATTTCCATTTCAAATAAACTTGGAAAAATTGGCATAAGTCAAATTAAACATATTTCATTCTCAAAAAAAATGTTGGTAAAAAGATTAAGGGAGAGGCAGAGAAAAAACAAGGGAAGCAAGAAGGAAGGAACTTGGAGTGGGAAAGAAAGATGGATAGAGGGGCCAGTCTGGGAGCATAACTGAAATGCAGACAGGTGATTAACCAACACTGAAAAACTCTGGAAGTTTCTAAAGGAAGTGGGGCTATTCTGTCTAAGAAAACTGAGGGTAGAAAATAAAGGGAAATATCCTAAATTAAAAGGTTGCTTCAGGTTGGCCCTATTATAGATATAGACATACTATAAACCATAGAGTGAGATAGCCTAGAAAATTACTGTTAGATGAAATCTTGGAGGCTTTCTGGTATGAACTTCTTTTCTTCATCTCTCCATATAAACTTGTCCACTCACTTTTTTATGTTGTTTTTAGCAGACAAGGTCCACTTAATCCATTGTGCAGTTCCTTCTTATTTGACCTCTAGGAAGCTCAGAGCTTAATTTAATGTAATACTCAATTGCAGTAACTGTTACCTATTAGGTTTCCATTATATCCATATCTTCCCTTCTTGTAAATATAGCCAGAAAAGCTGCAGTGGCTCAAGGGCTATTCTAGGCTCTGTGAGGGCTACAACAATGCTTCAAAGAGCTCCAACTGGCAATGAGAAATACATATTTTCCACATTGATTCATTCATTAACTCCTGAAGTTATTGAATGTCCATCATATGCCAGAATCTTTGCCAAGAACACTAACAGATGTAAAGAATAAAAATTAAAGAAATACTCTCCGTTTTCATTATCTTAATAATGTGTTAATATGCACTTATTGAGAATACATTTTATAAATATGCAAAGTATCTCAAAAATTGGTTACAACGAGTGTTCAAACAGATATGACATTTTCATTGCAGGTCCTCTGAGATGTTTGTGGTATCGATTCATATATCGATTCATAAAATCTCAGTCATGAAAAGACACAAATCTAAGTTTGTAAGATCTATGTGGGTATAAATGGAAACCCTTTAAAATGTTGGGACTTATCCATTGTAATTTATCTGATTAGTCTTCCTGCCAGATCTTTTTAACCGAATCACGTTAGATTTGGGATAATTACCCAAGGACATTTATACTATTTTGAAGGTTAATTCCAACCTCACTCATTCAGCATATGTTTGGAGTGTCCTTGCCTAATGCCAAGTCCTGGGCTAGGCAAAAGGACCTGGAGATTGTTTCTCAGTTTCCTCATTGAGGGATTCTGATTAAGAGCCCTCTGCCAATCACTACTGTAAATATATTATCTAAGTGCTCAGCAGAGAAAATTCATGTCCCAATTTTCTGATTGAGTAACCACCATGACCAATCTCTGGGCAGAGCCACCAGGAAATAACTGCTATTTAGCCTCACATGTCTTTGTTGAGCTTTGTGCCTCCACGATAGGAGGATTATACAAGGAAGTAAAAGATAAATTGACAATACGTAATATAAACACATTCTTTTCAGAATGGAGCAAACTACATGAGATGGGAAACATGGCAAGTGGTTCACAGAAACCAGTGAATAAGATTTAGGATGGGCATTTGACATTCTCTGACAAGTTTTGGTCCTGACTTTTGGCCAAATTAGTCTGTCAACAGCATCTACTTGGTGCCCACAATGTACAGTGGCTTGCGTTTGGTACTGAAGATGGAAAAAATAAGAAAAGGTCAGAGACATTTTTAGATACAACTCCAGAGGGCACCATTCACAAAGATTGCAGTATAAATGGCACCCTCTAAAATCGTGCGGTCCACAATCTTTACAATGATGTAAACTGAAACTAGGAAATATTTCACACTTCTGTGTTTTTATATATTCATAGGAAGGGCTTAATCAGGTAAAAATAAAAAGCCATGAACAAAAAAAATGTTGATGAGAGAAAATAGGAAATTGTAGAGCTGAGGTTTAGAAGCAAGGACAATGAGTTGAGATTTTTCAGGCTCCAATTCAAATCCAGACTTCAGAGCAACGTTAGGAATCCATGATGAAGACTGATGGGAAAACAGAGCCAATTAGAGGGTGAGACTGAGATTAGAAACTTTTATTTAAGATTTGTCAGTAGAAAGTTGATAGCTGGAAAGATGAGATGGGACAATTTTCTAATGGAAATAGATCATAGAATTAGAATAGACACAAGAGAAATATAGGATTAGACCTTGGCAAACCTCTACTTAAGGAAAAGGATTAAGGTAGGAGAACCTAGAGAAGAAGCTGGAAGCTTGTGCATTCATCCCCAGTGTCACTGGGTGAATCGCAGTGGCATATCACAGACCACAAAGATTGTCAAATCCACAAAGACTCTGCGGATTTCAGAATTGTTGTTTGGCACAGTCTGGCTTGCCATATAAGGACACAGATTGTCATTTTTCACAAATTCCAACCTTCTGTTTCTCAAGATATGCCTCAAGTGCATTCGTCAGTTCCATCAAGGACATTTCCTGGTGGTGAGGAAACTTTAAATCCCACAAATTCTTAAGAATTCTTTTTAAAAAAAATAGTAGTATTTAGATAGTAAAAGAGGTTAAATTACCCCATTGTTTTATATTCAGGGGGATCTGTATTTCATATTCAGGGGGAGACTCAACAAACATCCTCTGAAATTCAATAGATAGGCAGAAATTAACAGACATTCCTTCCATTCTGTGGGTGTTTAATCCATCCCTGACAATGCGACAGTGCTAGAGACTGCAATAAATTGGTGAACAAAGCTGACACAATCCTTTCTTGGAAAATTGATATTCTAACAGGAGAAACACACAAATACACAAAAGTAACAATAAAGACAGCAAAGAAGTGCACACATAAAAGTGTTCTGTGAACAGGAGATAAAAGAGGGAATTATAGGGGACCACGGTTTAGATAGGGTAGTGATGGAAAGCCATTCTGAGATGATATTTTAGTAGGGACCTCAAAGGTAAGAAAGTGCAACCTCATGAAGGGGCTGAAGAAGGAATATTTTAAGTAAAGAAAATGGCATTGGCAAAGGCTTTGAGGGTGGCATAAACTAAACAAGTTTAAGGAGGTGGCTAGAAGAGGAAAAGAGTGGAAAGAATTACCATGGGAGGAGTTGGGAGCTGGGTTATTGCCTCATGTGAAGAACGATTAAGGTAAGCAACAGTGGAGTAGAAATCACCTTTGAATTACTGTCATCACCATCCAGGAGCTGCTGGGCTAAGTTCGTGGCAATCAGTGAGAGAGAGAGAGAGAGAGATGGATGAATCCAATGATAGGCATGAAGACAATTTACAGGGCTTGTTTATGGATCAGTGCATAGAGCCAAAGATGGAAGAATTTTAGGGATGATTCCCAGATTTTTATTTGAGAAACAGGACGGATGATGGAGCCATTTACTAAGAGGAAGATAATGAGGTAGTGCCAAGTTTCGGGAGGAAAATCTAGTTTTATTTTAAATGTGCTAAACTTGAAATATCTGTGAATGATGTAGTCAAAGACAAGAATAGCAAAATTTGAAAGCAAAAAGTAATTCTTTTTCCTGTAGTAAAAAAAAAAAATGGATAGGACTCTCAACAAAGTGAACAAAAATGTGTTCAGATCATTTATTTGCTTAAGCTTTTCAATGGCCCTGTTTTTCCTCCTGTCTAAGGATCCTGACACTTGGCTGGGTATTCAAGGCTCTCTGTGGTTTGTCCACAACCACTTCCCCTACTTATCCCACACTGCAACACAACAGACAGTCCCTCATTTTATAAAGTATTCATTTCCAAAATTAGGGAATACCTTTTTCCCTCCTTCTCAGGTACATGTGATCTAAATGGAGTGGTATTATAAGAAAGAAGGGAGTGAAAAACAAAGTATTGCTTTTTCTAATCCATGAATCATTGGTTTATGGACCAAGGCTATTGTATTAAGGATGATTTTGAAAAGTAAAACATAAATACTTGCTAATCCCCTATTTTTTATTCATTTGTTTCCTTCTCTGCCTCAGCTAACCAGCTCACTGCATTAACTCACTTGGAAAGGGGAAGAATTGGCTACCAAATAAGCCCACTGCTGGATAGGTATGGGTTAAACTCTCAGAACCCTTAGCCCTCAGACCTTCTCTAAGGGGCAGAAATGGGGTTTTTGATGTTAATAGAAATATACTCACTGTGTTTCACTGGGACAATGACCTCGAAAACTCATTGGCTGAATTGCCTATAATATGTTGGGCAGGTACTTGGCACTCTAAGGGGAAGTAATAACAAGGGAGGTGCATTCTTCTTTCTCAGAGAACTTGTAGTATCTGGGAATACAAGGTTGGAAGCTGTCAGTCCCAGGAATAAAGGGCATTTAAATTGTTATCAGAAATAAGATGATGGAGAGAGAACCTTTAGATGAGAATAATATGAAGAGCTTTATGGAAGAGGATCTGTTTGAACTGGGCCTTAAATTATGGATATGATTTCCACAACATGGAAAGAAAGATATTTCAGGAGGAAAGTAGACTGGAACAGAGGCTGGAAGATCAAGTATGTGCTTGTCAAACTAGAAGTAGTTCACTAAGCATGGAAAGTAAAATCTGAAGTAGAAGGTAAGGATGAAAAAAAAATTGGTTGAGTCCAGAAGTTAGAAAAACTTGTTGGTTGCTTCTTCCATATCTAATCCACCAACCTCCACAATTCTGAGCCTGAAAGATTTGATGGGATTAGCTCCACTCTCAGTTCTATAGAAGGGGGTCCTGATTAGATTGAATTTATCCTTGTATCCCATTCTCATATTCAAAAGGATTAATCCAGAGATATTAGCTGGTGGGGGGTAAAAGAAGATACTCTTCTATGGGTTTTGAACAAGCCAACCTCTTTATCTTCAATGCATACTATAGGATATTACTCTCTTTCTCTTGCTGGATGTAGACATGGAAATCTGAAGTTCTAGGACCAGAGGAAAAGTAAATAATAAAAATAATCTGGCACTGAGTAAGCAAGGCTAAAAATTAAAAAGGAGAAGAACTGAGTCCTGACAACATTTTCTTTTGAGCCAGTGGATTAAAGCTTACATGAGAGTATTGCTATTTCTGGACTTTTAAGTTCCATAAGCCAATAAATCCCCATTATGTTTTAAGTCAATTTGACTAGTATTTGCTATTACTTGCCATTCAAAGCATCTTGATACAGAATCCTTGAAAAGTACATTAAACTTTGGTGGCAATAAGAGATCTACTGATATTTGTGTCTCCCAGAGTGCCATAATCTGGAAAGTAATCCTTATGGTAGTGCACAATGCAGAACACCATTAAGTCAGGATAGTCCAAAACAGAGTCCATGAAAGTCAGCCAGTCTTTTAATTTGAGATTAGTCTTATTTTGTTCTCATTCCATGCCTAGTCATTTGACTTCTCTCTTTGTCTCCCAGAAGAGGAAAGGAAGTAATTCTACTTAAGTCTTTCCTTGAGAAGAACTACCTCCCTTGGGCTTGGAGCCTGACACTGTTTTTCTCTCTCCCACTGACTCCATAGATGTATTCATTTCTCTTTAGGTATTTAATATAAACCAGATAAGCCACAAACTTATAATAACTTGAGTCAATTTCAATTCTAAGGCAAGTTGAATCTTTAGGGCCAATGCTTCAAGTACAAGATACTGTGATTTCAATGACAATGAAACTGTTTGGGGAATTGCTTTCCCAAACTTTTCTACCAGTGTTTAGATTATAGCATGCAATCCAGGAGTATATTATGAGTGATCCTCTTGAACTTTGTCAGAAAGTCCTCATAAATCACATTCAAGAAAATATATTTAACTTCCATATACATATATATGAAATTTAAGAACTTGGACAAGTGGAATAAATTCCAAACTGTCAGTTTATAGCAGTAACTTTCTTTTTCAATTTGGAGATTGAAATTTGGGGTGAGAAGGCTCTAATGGAAATAGCATGTTCTCTGAGAAACCAGAGGTGCTGCTTGACTTCTGGAATACTTTATATGGAATGATACCTTATTTTGGAATTTTAGAAAGCCTGGGTTCCGGGCCCAGGTATTTGTGGGATTCCACCATATCCCAGCTGCTAAACCTTAGCCTTTTCATCAATGAAATGGGTTTAACATTTCCATTTTATGGTAGACCATAAAAGGAAAATATTCCTGAATAAATAAAATAATATTTACAATTTATTGTGCTGCTACTATGCTTCAGGGGCTGTGTAATAGACATTAGTATTTATCATTTATTTAGCTCTTAATATTTATAAGGCACTAAGTATTCATACTCACACCATTCAAATAATGTAGGTACCAATATTATCATTTTCTAGATAAAAAAGTTGAGGCACAAAAATATGAGGAATTTACCTAAGGTCACACAGGCAAAATATGCTAAAGCAGAGAATCAGAGGGGGGCAGTCTGATTTTTACAGAACCTGTTACTCTTCCTTTTCCTAGTAGCACTGAGAGCTGGGTACTGGGAATATCATTTTATCAGATGAGAAAACTAAGACTCTGTTTGTTTTGTGCTACAATAACAGAATACCGCAGACTGGGCGATTTATGAAGAACAGAAATGTATTTTCTCACAGTTCTGGAGGCTGGCAAGTCTAAGATCAAGGCATCCATATCTGATGAAGGCCTTGTTGCTGTGTCCTCCCATGGTAGAAGGCAGAAGGGGAAGAGGGAGATAAATCCTGTGTCTTCACATGGCCAAAGAGAGCGAGAGAGTAAAGCCATTCCTGCAAGCATTTTTACAGTGGCATTAATCCCTTCATGAGGTGGCATGGTTTGGCTGTGTCCCCACCCAAATCTCATCTTGAACTGTAGCTTGCAGAATCCCATGTGTCGTGGAAGGGACCTGGTGGGAGGTAACTGAATTATGAGGGTGGGTTTTTCCCATGCTGTTCTCATGATAGTGAATAAGTCTCATGAGATTTGATAGTTTTATAAAAGGCACTTCCCCTGCACAAGCTCTCTTGCCTGCTGCCATGTAAGATGTGACTTTGCTCCACTCTGGCCTTTCATCATGATTGTGAGGCCTCCCCAGACATGTGGAACTGTGAGTCCATTAAACCTCTTTTTTTTTTTCTAAATAGATTTCACAGTCTTAGGTATTCCTTCATAGCAGTATGAAAATAGACTAATACATGAGGAAAGAGCATTTATGACCTATACATCTTCCATGAGGCCACATCTCCCAAAACTGTTTCGTTGGGGATTAATTTCAACATGAGTTTTGGAAGGCACAAAAATATTCAAACCATAGCTCTTACAGACTATATAGAACTTTCTCAAGTTCACTCAGCTCTTCGGTCAGAGTATTTAGACTTAAAACTTAACTCCAACATTCTTTTTATCTTTCAGTTTATGTACTGTGATATTTTCCTTATATACCCACTCTCTTCATTTCAAAATTTTCCATTTCGTGTTTTCTTCAAATTAAATTCTCACCTTCCTCCTTCTGAGCTAGATTTGAGTAGCATACAAGAGGTCAAATAGACAAATTACTGATCACTAGGTGTGTTTTAAACCCATGTTACTTTTAAGGAAACTGCTGGAAGAACTTTACATGAACTCTTGTTATATTGACTCAATTGCATATTAGTTTAAAAAATATAATCTGTAATTTCATTTTGAAGTTTACTATACTTTATATTTTTAAACTACATTCATGACCAGATTGTTGTCTTAAAATCATTAACACATTATTATGTTCCCCTAATGCATGCCATGCTTATTCATTTCAAACTCAAATTTTAATCAGGATTAGGGAGTTTGAGTTCTCATTCTTTATTATTGGTAAGTTTCACAGCCATATATGTAGAAATATTCTGTTGTTTTTTTATGGCCAAGTTTGTAGATTCTTCTAAAATTCTCTTTTCTCTAAGACAGAAAGTGTAGAATATTAGAATTTCCAGTTTTTGTATCAATGGCTGCCACCTCAATCAACTTACACAGCCCCATCCCCATATATATTGTTCAACAGGCAAGATGTTAAGCAATGTAGCATAGTGGTTTGACTACACTAGCTAAATAAAATGTTCTATTATAGAACCACCAAAATGCAAAAAAGAAATTGGCCAGGTTAAAATGAGAACAAGCTATAGAAAGCAATTGAATTCAGAATCATGAGAATTAGAAGGCATGCTATTATGAAACTCCTCTGCATTAGATGCTCACATTGGCTTATGTTGTAGCTTACAATGATATTCCAAATCTCTCATCTCCTTTAATTTATATAAGCACTCTGTGAGACAGGTATTCTTTTTTAAATTTTCCAAAAGGGAGGATCAGAGACATGACAAAATTTCCCAAGGTTCTGTAGTTAGAAAGTCATTGGGCTACGATATAAATCCAATTCTGATTCCAGCATCCAAGCACAACTCATTATACTAACTGACATGGATATTATCAGTAGATAAAGGGTTAAAATTCCATAGGCTTTCATTCTGTCATCTCTGGTCTTGGAATCTACTGGGCCCCCAATGAATGACTTTTTTTTCTCTGTTTTTGTCCCTTTCTATTCTTTTTACAGTTTTCTTGGCCACATTCATAAGAAATGACGCCAATTAAAACTTTGCAAGGCCAAGGCTGGTTAATGTATCACTGACCACAGATTTCCCAGGATTTGGCCAAACTCTGGTTCCTTGATTATTTTATTCTGCCCCCTCCTGTCTGGAGCCCCTAAGGACCTTCTCTTGCCAGGGCTCTGGTCTCTTTGTCATTGGCCTTGGGCTCCATACCTAGAGGGTGGGCATCCTGTTTGTGTCTAGAGCTGGGACACCTTCTACATGCTGTTTTTATATGAACACTTTCAAAATACAAAGCCTTTTCATTTTCTTTACTAACCCCACTTTTTTATCTCCCTTCATTTCCTAGATGGAGGGCTTATCTGTAGGTTCCTCAACTTTCTCTGCCTACAGTTGGGCCTAGAGTGGGCCACACACTGACATGGCCTTTGCTCTAGCACTCTCACTTAGTTGTGATCTTATGTTCTGAACTTTTGGTTCTCTGGGTCCCTCTCTAAACTATCTGTTTAGAGAGAAATGGGATTGAATCCAGGTCAGTTTGATGCCACAGCCAGCACACTTTCTACCACCTCATGCTGGCATTTAAGCTGGGATTTGAAATCCCAGTGACCTGAAGACTTCTGGTTGATTCCCAATATTCATCCTGCTCAGATTCTTTTTAGCAAAGACAGACATTTTAGAGCAATAGTTAGAATGTCTGTTTTTGTTCCCAGTGTCAATCAACTGGACCAGTTTTCACAGTCCTCTTCTCAGTAATGTTGAGCTACACTTTGCAGCTGAGCACATTATCACCCACCTATAAGCTCATCTTTGCCATCCTCTTTCTTTTTCTGTAACTAGGTGTTATCATGCCACGATGTTCTGGCAAAAGAGATATAATCTGATGTAGTGTATATGGGGTACTTATCCCTAAAAGAGAAGCTGTGTGCCCATCCTAACCTATTTTTTCTTTCCGATGCTTGGAACAATGTTTTAAGGGTTGCCACTGTGCAGCCATTTTGGTCCATGAGGTTGAGGTACACACCCCAGGAATGATGGAATAGAGAAGTAAAACCTCCTATGTCACTGATGTGAACAGACTCATCATACTAAATTCATACCTCCATCCCACAGTGTGCTTCATAATGAAGACAGCTGATCATCTATCTTCTTTTAAAGCATTGTTATTTATTTCCCTTGTATACAACAGAAACCAATCCCAACTAATATAGATTGAGAGCTCATTAAAGAGAAGAACAGAGAGAGTTAGATGTTGATAAAGTGAAGGAAATTGACATGAATAGAGGCAATCTAATGTAGCTGTTGTAGGTTATATGTGGGTGAGAGAAAATATTTCAAAAGCATAGATTCTTGCAGCATTATCTGGTATCTCTGTATTTAAACAACTTAATTATAATATTCTCCTAGTCCATCTAGTCCTCTGTGAAAGCATAAGGTCTGTGATCAAACCCTTGAATTTCCACTTGCTACCTATTTGACATTGGATGAGTCCATTTATCTCTCAAAGCTTTATTTGTATACAAATAAAAGAGTGTGAGGTATCAAGTGTTTATCATAGTAATGGAACAGAGACGACACTCAAGTAGTAGGAATTCCCATGGGTTCAGACATTCCCTACAGTTCCAGGAACTTCATTGCTGGCTTGCCTTAAAGGAGCTGACTGTATTCTGCTAAGAAAATCTCTCCCTTACTCCTGCCCCGTTCCCTTCCCTATTTGGACATATAGAGAGATAAGTTTCAATGATTTTGCAAAGATTCCATTAGCATTAAATGGAGTACACATGACCCAGGAGAATTGAAACTGTCAGTGGAAATATCTAAGTGGAAATGTTCCTGTCCATGAAGCTGTTGCTTTAGAGACCTTGTCAGTAAGAGCTTTTGTCTTAGGGGTTTGTAAATATTTATATTTTAAAACTACTATGAGAGGAACAACAGCCATTCCACATGAATGGATTACTTTAAATGTACCCAAAGTCTGTAATTCAAGCTGTCAAACGTGAGGAAATACCAGACTTAAGGCTGCCATTCCAATCCACTCAGAATAAATAAGGACTTTGGGCAGAACTCTTTAACACAATGGCCCACAGACATATGGAAGACGTTACCAGGGAAGATGACTGAAGAGAAGGAAAAACACATTAAATGAATTTGAGAAATACCTAGTCTTTCCTCCAGAGTGGAAAAGGTTTGAGGCTTGAGGGAGATGATTGTTGGCCTAGAAATAGAAAAATAGATTAATATTAAATCGAGAATTAGGGGTGGCACGTGGAGGCTTTTCCTGTTGCTAAGACAGTTGTCTGTTTTTCACTTATTGTTTTGGGAGTCTGTTGATATGACACCAATATAGGAACCAAAGTGTGTTTCTAGGCAGACTAGGTGAGGGTATGGGATTTACTTACTGTGGAGGCTCTGTGTTAAGAGTGTGGCAGAATTTCCTGGAGTATAGAACACAGGTGGGAGCTGTGTTTATAGAACTGAGAAAATGCATTTCAGTGTGAGATTGACCAGTGGGTCATATATAAATTTGATTCAATTCTACAAGCGTGTACTGGACACCTACTTTGTGCCAGGCATAGGCAATGAAGCTTGAGAAGCAATCTGATTTAGTGGAAAGAATGTGAGCTTCTAGTCCTTGCTCTAAGGCTCACAAGCTTTGCAGAGTAAAACAAATCACTTCCACTTTGTGTGTGTCAACTTAAAATGTCAGATTTTTCTTTTTAATAAATAAATCCTAGGTCAGATCATTTGGCGGAAGACTAAATGGACTTGCTAATGCTCCCTCTTTCACTCTCCGGTCTAGACTGGGGAGAGTTCCAGGTGTGGTAATATGTTCACTCATGTTTGATGCCCCTCCTTGCAATACCCCTACTTGTGATGGGGTATGCCAGCCCACAGTTTAAAACTCAGGTATGGTCAAATGACTTTTTTGTGCAGTGGGATGTAGGCAGAAGTGACAAGTGTATAAGCAGGAGCTTTTAGAGCCAGTAAGAGGCTCAGTGTATCTGCTTTTTCCTCCTCTCTGCCCTGATGACCAACAATGGTCCAGACAGAAGCTAACACATCAGCCTGTGGCCTAGGGTAAAAATGATATAAAGCTGTACTATGACTGACTCTCACCAACATACAGCATAAGTGAGAAATTTACACTTAATGTTTTAAGTCACTGAGATTTGGGGGCTCTCTTGTTACTCCAACAAAACCCATTTACCTCTACTCACAGGATAGGAGAAAACTCTAGTCTGAAAAGTACACTTTCTTTTTTTTTTTCTTATGATAATTATAATTTAGTATGCATTTATTTATTTATTTTTTATTTTATTATTATTATTATACTTTAAGTTTTAGGGTACATGTGCACAATGTGGAGGTTAGTTACATATGTATACATGTGTCATGCTGGTGTGCTGCACCCATTAACTCGTCATTTAGCATTAGGTATATCTCCTAATGCTATCCCTCCCCCCTCCCCCCACCCCACAACAGTCCCCAGAGTGTGATGTTCCCCTTCCTGGGTCCATGTGTTCTCATTGTTCAGTTCCCACCTAGGAGTGAGAATATACGGTGTTTGGTTTTTTGTTCTTGCGATAGTTTACTGAGAATGATGATTTCCAATTCCATCCATGTCCCTACAAAGGACATGAACTCATAATTTTTTGTGGCTGCATAGTATTCCATGGTGTATATGTGCCACATTTTCTTAATCCAGTCTATCATTGTTGGACATTTGGGTTGGTTCCAAGTCTTTGCTATTGTGAATAGTGCCATAATAAACATACGTGTGCATGTATCTTTATAGCAGCATAATTTATAGTCCTTTGGGTATATACCCAGTAATGGGATGCCTGGGTCAAATGATATTTCTAGTTCTAGATCCCTGAGGAATCGCCACACTGACTTCCACAATGGTTGAACTAGTTTACAGTCCCACCAACAGTGTAAAAGCGTTCCTATTTCTCCACATCCTCTCCAGCACCTGTTGTTTCCTGACTTTTTAATGATTGCCATTCTAACTGGTGTGAGATGGTATCTCATTGTGGTTTTGATTTGCATTTCTCTGATGGCCAGTGATGGTGAGCATTTTTTCATGTGTTTTTTGGCTGCATAAATGTCTTCTTTTGATAAGTGTCTGTTTATGTCCTTCACCCACTTTTTGATGGGGTTGTTTGTTTTTTTCTTGTAAATTTGTTTGAGTTCATTGTAGATTCTGGATATTAGCCCTTTGTCAGATGAGTAGGTTGCTAAAATTTTCTCCCATTTTTTAGGTTGCCTATTCACTCTGATGGTAGTTTCTTTTGCTGTGCAGAAGCTCTTTAGTTTAATTAGATCCCATTTGTCAATTTTGGCTTTTGTTGCCATTGCTTTTGGTGTTTTAGACATGAAGTCCTTGCCCATGCCTATGTCCTGAATGGTAATGCCTAGGTTTTCTTCTAGGGTTTTTATAATCACAAGCATTCTTATACACCAATAACAGACAAACAGAGAGCCAAATCATGAGTGAACTCCCATTCACAATTGCTTCAAAGAGAATAAAATACCTAGGAATCCAACTTACAAGGGATGTGAAGGACCTCTTCAAGGAGAACTACAAACCACTGCTCAATGAAATAAAAGAGGATACAAACAAATGGAAGAACATTCCATGCTCATGGGTAGGAAGAATCAATATTGTGAAAATGGCCATACTGCCCAAGGTAATTTATAGATTCAATGCCATCCCCATCGAACTACCAATGACTTTCTTCACAGAATTGGAAAAAACTACTTTAAAGTTCATATGGAACCAAAAAAGAGCCCGCATCGCCAAGTCAATCCTAAGCCAAAAGAACAAAGCTGGAGGCATCACGCTACCTGACTTCAAACTATACTACAAGGCTACAGTAACCAAAACAGCATGGTACTGGTACCAAAACAGAGATATAGATCAATGGAACAGAACAGAGCCCTCAGAAATAACGCCGCATATCTACAACTATCTGATCTTTGACAAAGCTGAGAAAAACAAGCAATGGGGAAAGGATTCCCTATTTAATAAATGGTGCTGGGAAAACTGGCTAGCCATATGTAGAAAGCTGAAACTGGATCCCTTCCTTACACCTTATACAAAAATTAATTCAAGATGGATTAAAGACTGAAAAGTACACTTTCTTACCTCATGATGGACTAAGTCACAGTGTGCTATATCCCTAGCAGAGAGAGGAGAAATAAAAAATTCTTTGTGTTTATGGCCTTTCAATAGATTAACTCTACCCAATTAAGAAATGTAGCCCAAACTTTGTCACCTAGCAATTGGTTTACTCATTCCTCCTCTATGGGAAGGAGAGAGTAAAACTAGGCTAAGAAACAAGAGGCAGTGTTACTTTAGTGGTGTCTCCTGTAAATGAAAATAAGATGTCTGTTACCTCTAATAGTACTGAAGACCTATTGACCAAGGAGGTAACCTGATCAGATATCATTTGGAAATGTCTCTCTTGATACACTTTGGAGGATAAACTGGAGTAAATATAGCTGCAGCAAGATTGACCAAGTAGGAGGAAGTAAAATAATGAGGACAAATGAATGAAGAGGGTGCACTTAATAAAGACAATTACAATAGAGCTGAAGAGTGCAAGCATGAGAAGCCTTTTGTAGACCGAGTGTCAGCGAGAGTTCAGATGTGTAGAGGAAATGTAGCCAAAGGTGCGAATGATAGGACTATGACTGTGTCATTTATTCACAGGGAAAATTTCACCAGGGGAATCAGTTTAAAATGTTAACTAAGGCATTCAGTTTTGGGATTTTTCTTTGATCTTACATGGAATATCAGTGGTCGCATGGGTCTGTCCTTTAAGGCCATGTTGATATACAGATCCCTGGGCAAGATGCATCATTCCACTGGACACTTGTGGCCTTTCTAGTAAGTTTATGGAAGATTTACTGGAAGACCACATTGTTTATGGTTTGTGGGAGGTATTCATAGGCATGTTAAAGAAGTGGAGATTTGACCACAGTTGTGCACCCTGAGACAGGAGACCACTAGACAAAGTGCCAGAATAGCCTAAGGAATTTAGTAGACCTGAGTTCAATTTCCAGCTCTAGTTTGGCTTAGAGCAAGTTACTTAAAACCACTGAGTCTCAGTTTTCTCACCTATGAAATAGAGTATAATAATAATATGTACTTAAAAGTGTTGTGAAGATCCCAGAATGTAATCAATGTAATGTGACCAAAGCAGAGTAGGTATTCCATAAATGCTATTTCCGTTTCCTTTCCCACATACCACTTAAATAATATGGAATGAGACTGTGTCTGAAAGACACCATTGAATGATATGTTTGTTACTGGTCAACTCACCCTTTCATTTTGAAAGTCCAAAAACAATCTTTCATGGTAAATCAAAGCAATTATGCCATCAAAGAAAAGAAAGGGACTAGAAATTTTTGGCTTACTATTCATTTAAAATAGCTTGAGCCAGAGGGACATTTTCCCTGGAGGAGAGATGACTTGGATAGGTTTGTGTGGGGGGTGAGGTGGAGGCAGTGGTTACTCTTTCCAAATATCATCTCATCTGCTGTGGGGGGAAAGATTTGATGTGCTTTGTGGTCCAGACAAGAGAACTCTGGCCAGTAGATCAAAGTTACCATGAGACATTTCTCAGTTCAATTCATTGCAGCTAATAGTCCCACAGTGACTCTTCAGAGGTAGTCAATGCTCTGTTACTGGACACATGCAATCTGAGGTTAGGATAAGACTGGTAAGTTAAATAAGGGGTAGAGATTCCCATACTTAATGAGCACTTGGACTAGATGCAGGTAAATGCAACAAATGTGTAATGACAGTCAAGTACATGAAAGACCCCAGCCATACTGTGGGAGAGGAACAGATTCAAACATAATAGAGTGTCTTTCTTCTTAAGTACAGATAGCCAACCTGGGTTCTTTGATTCTAGGATAGACTTAGTAACTCAGCTTTCCCAATTTCATTTCAGTCACTGACTAGATATTATACATTGTCAAACTTGTGCACTATTTACTCTGATAATTCTACTTCATGTAGAATTAGCCAGCCAGAATTTTCTTCCAAAAGAAAATGGTCATGTAAACTTGACTTTTAACAGAGTTGCATCTTCAATGTTAACCATGAAATTAAAGGAGAAAAAAGTAAATGAATTATGTTAAGACACACTTAATTGAAAAGCAGACAGTTTAAATCAGCAAGGATTTATATTTTGTAAAATTGGGTTATAGGCTTAACTTAGACAATAACTGTATGCTTTCAGTGATTCATTTCCAGTCCATGAGCCTCGGCATCCCCATCTGTACTATAGAGATGCATTATTTCAGTGATTCCTTTCTCTTCTCTGAGCCTCAGTATCCCCATCTGTACTATAGGGATGGAACTTGGTAATTTTCAAGCATACCTCCTGCACCTAAATGCTATCATGATATTAGTAATATAACAAACATGTACTAAGTTTATACCATGTGCCAGACACCATCTGAGGAAATGGGAGCAGAGAAAGTAACAAGACAGTGACCCTGCCATGGAAAAATTCATTGTCTCATGGATAAAGTAGCTAATAAATGCATGATTGTGAGATGAGATATAAAGAGTTGCATGTACTAGGTACTATGGGAATAAAATGAGTTAACAAATGATTCTGCTTTGAAGGAATGAGAAAGGCTTCTTTCTTTAATGAGCTAGTATTAAATTTTCACATCAGAATATGGGGAAAATCAAGGTGATTCTATTAATAATATAGATTTTTATATATTCTTTCACTAGAACTGTTTAGAAACATGTACTATAGACCAGGTGCATTGGCTCACGCTTGTAACCCCAGCACTTTGGGAGGCTGAGACGGGTGGATCACCTGAGGTCAGGAGTTCTAGACCAGCCTGGCCAACATGGTGAAACTCTGTCTCTACTAAAAATATATATATATAAATTATCTGGGTGTGGTGGCATGCTCCTGTAGTCCCAGCTACTCAGGAGGCTGAGTGAGGAGAATCACTTGAACATGGGAGGTGGAGGTTGCAGTGAGCCGGGATTGCGCCATTTTACTCCAGCCTGGGCAACAAGAGCAAAACTCTGTCTCAAAAACAAACAAACAAACAAACAAACAACGTACTATAAGCCAGATAAATAAAAGTCATCAAATAATAGTTAGAAATAATTATTGAGTACCTACTAAAGACCATGCATTGTGCTAAGCACTTTACATATATTGACTCACTCACTCCTTCTGACAGCCGTATAGTAGATGACAACAACTCCATTTAAATTTACAATAAGGAAACAGGTGCATAGTATTTAAGTTGTAATTAAAATATCCATTCAGATCTAGTGGTAGTGGCTAAACATAAGGCTGTGTTGAGAAGGATTCTGAAGCTACATTTAATAACAATAGAGGGAATGACATGCTCAATTAGTAATTTGTACAACAAATATTACTCAGCTCTTTAGATGTGCCTGGCATTATTATAGATGATTAGAATACACTGGTAAACAAAAGTAGGCATGGGTCCCTGCTTTTTTATTGCTGATATTCTAGAGGAAGATACAAGGAACAGCAAACATAATAAATAAGTAGATCATTCAGCTTGTTAGACATTAAAACACGTTCTGGAAAAACAAGACAATGTAGACCAAGGTAAGTGGTCTCTGCAAGAAGGCAGAGGTGTTGCAAGTTTCAATGTGGTGGACAATGTGTGCTTTGTTGAGAAGGTGGCATTTCATTAAACCCTTGAAGAAGGTTTAAGAGTTAGCAATAGCATGACATGAAAAGTGGAAATGGTGGATTGTGAGAAAACATGGCAAAATGAAAAGAAAATTAATCTTTAAATTATGGACCTTTGTGGCTTTAAAGCTTGAAGAATAGCATTCCAGCTAAGCAAACCAAGAAATATGAGTTACAATCTTACTAGACCTATTTCAAATTTAAGAAAGATTTAGAATTTCAAGCTATGAAAAATTGAAAAAAAATACTTTCTCTCTGGGCTTGAGTTTTCTCATCTGTAAAATGGGCACCAAATATCTAACTCACTGAGTCTGTGTGATCATTTCATGTGCTAAGGATTATAAAGAGCCTGACATGGGGCCTGACACAAAGGTGGAGTTCTGTGATTCCTGTCACTCTCTCTGTAAACTTTTCTGGTATTAAAGGGAAAGAAACAGTGAATGGTTTGCTTTGAGTAGCCCACGACATTGTGCAAATGTTTCCGAAAGTGAAAAGGCACCATCCGTCTGTTTAATTGGATTGTCTCAGAAATATATTCAAGTATTGACATAGCTTTGAATCACATATACTTAAGACTATCAGAGAAATTTTTCTCTCCTCTGCTTCGTTAGTCCAAAGATGAAAGTGACGTGAATTGGATATTTCTGTCCCCTTACTGTATCTCTCTGTAGATGTCTATTTTGTGGATTTATGAAATATGTTAGAGTGTGGAGATTTTTTTTTTTTTTTTTTGAGATGGAGTCTTACTCTGTCACCCAGGCTGGAGTGCAGTGGCTCAGTCTTGGCTCACTGCAACCTCCTCCTCCAGGGCTCAAGTGATTCTCCTGCCTCAGCCTCCCCAGTAGCTAGGATTACAGGCATGCACTACCACACCCAGCTAATTTTTGTATTTTTAGTAGAGACAGGGTTTCACCATGTTGGCCAGGCTTGTCTCAAACTCCTGACCTCAGGTGATCTACCTGCCTCGGATTCACAAAGTGCTGGGATTACAGGCATGAGCCACTGCACCCGGCCGAAGTGTAGATATTTTTAAATTTATTTTTTATGAGTGAAAAAGGGAAATAGAAAAATTGGAGTGCAACTGAACTATATTATATGAGAAAACTTTAAATTAGGAAAAGTGGATGAATGTGATTTTTAGGCTGGTGATAGTTCACATGCCCAAATATAAATTCAAGTCACTGAAAGACTTTTTTCAGATACATTCTGGGAATTAGGAACTTTGGTTAAATATCATTCAAATAAGCCTCACTGAAGGGCATGGAGAGTAGTGTTTACAAAATTTTGCTTTGGGTCAATTCTCACTTAAAATACTTATTGTAAATTCATTAAGACCCCCATATGCCTGGCACTGTGAAAGGGATTTTAATATCCCATCTTGTTTAAGTCTTAACAACAACTCTATGAGATGGGCACTTTATCCTTTTCATATAAAGAAACTGAGGCGTTTTATATCCTTTCTATATAAGAAAACTGAGGCATATTCTGGTGAAATATTTGTTCAAGGTCATAGAACTTCTAAGATGCAGCATCAATAAGTCATACCCTGAATCCCTCTTGATTCTATACTTTTTCTATGATACCATGCTTTTCTATATTTTAATCAAATAGATTTTATAAGAGAAATTCAAAGTATAGATGTGCAGTTTATAGCATACAACCTAGGAAACTTTGTGGAAAGAATTTTTATAACTTCACAGAATAATTTTTTAAGAGAGAGAAATGTGCTTTCAAATGTAAAACTTATCTAATGCAAGAGCTAAATTTCAGGGCAACATTTTTGTTTTGGCATAACATCTGAAGATGACATGCTATGAATGTCATACATTTTCTACATCCTTATTTAGTATTGATACAGAATTATAGACAGGTAAGACAAAAGAAACAGAGACATATCTGAGTAGTTTCTGGGGACAGAAAGATAGGATGGAAAGAAAATTGGCCTGGGAGGCAAGAGACATACATTCTGGTTCTTTATTGGTAAATAGCTTGATTTGCATACATCTTGGTCATGTTGCTTTCCCCTCTCAGATAGAAAAGAGGTAATGTTCATCTCCTCAATTTCCACACTCAATCTTCAGTTTCTGCACATCTTTTAAGATTGAATGGGTGTTTTCTGCTCCCCTCTTACGGGAAACTCCTTAGATTGGCTATTGAGTGTAGCTTCCCTGATTAGGCTCTTTCCTGTTGTAACACTAGAATAAAGAGTGAAAAAGAGTCCATAGTCATCACCTAATTCATCCTTAATGATCGGATGAGAGACACTGAGGATCACAGAAGGACAAGCTTTGGCTTAGCAAAGCCACATGTCAATTCAGTGCAGAGCTGGGACCAGACCCAGGCCCCCACATTCCAGTCCAGTGACCTGCATTGCCTCCAACGTGATTAAATCTGATGTCAGACTTCACAGAGAGAAGATGTTTTGTTGTTTTGTTCTATTAAGTTAGTCCAGAACATGTAAGTTTTTACTCTATAATGAAAAATGATCACTCTTCTTAAAGAATAATTGAAATGAAAAAGGCAAAGTAATCACACTGCATCTGCAGATATTGGCATTTCAGAACACTGAGTGCATAATAAAATAATCCTTAAGGAAATTAGTTATTGTCTGAGTACACTGGCTGCTTTGACTTCCTCAAATGCACTCTCACCAATATTAATATTGTATTGAAAATATCCAAGGTCTTCTTTCTTTGGTCTGCATTATAATGTCTAAAGAAAAATTAGATGTTTTAGTATTATAGAATACTTGCAATAATAAACATGTAATGGCCTAAATCAAGGAGGTAAGATGCCAGCTTGCCAATTTATCTAGAATTATGTTTACCTCCAGACCCTGGGTTTTCTTGGGAGACAAGCAGGGACATTGCATGACAAATGGGTATGAATTCATATCATATCATATCATATCATATCAGTATAAAGAAAGAAGAAAAGCCAGTGGGGAACGTGGAGAGTATAGTGTACTGATTGCTTACCATGGAGAAGTCTTCATACTTGCCTTCTTTATTTCTCACAATAATCCTGTTATGTAGTCATTATTTCCATTATCTTAAAATGTGAAAGATGAGGCTCACCAACACTAAGTAGAGAATTCCAGGTCATTAGTGTTCAGGTGGAAGAGAAGAGTTTAGAACTCTGGCACTTTCTAAATTCAAAGGCTATGCTTTCTTCTGGTTGGTCTGATTACTTCCAATAAAGAAACAGGGAATGTTTATGTTGAAAGATTAAAATATCATAGAGGGAGATGCTTTTTTTCCTTCAAAACTCAAGACCAGTTTATAAAGGAGAGAATAAATTTTTTCCCTTTGCATCCTCAGAATACTGAGCAAGAAATACAGATGGACATAATAGAAGATATATGTATAAGAAAGAGAGGCCATTGAAATAAGAAGAGTTGCATGATATCAGATTGGTCTGCCTGAGAATTAACATGCTATTCCACATGCCCATCAATAATAGACTGTATAAAGAAAACTTGGTACATATATATATTATCATGGAATACTATGCAGCCATAAAAAGGAATGAGATCATGTCCTTTGCAGGGACATGGACGGAGCTGGAAGCTGTCCTCCTCAGCAAACTAATGCAGGAACAGAAAACCAAACACCGTATGTTTTCACTTATAAGTGAGAGCTGAATGATGAGAACATTTGGACACATTGTGGGGGAACAACACACACTGGGGCCTATTGAGGACGCAGGGTTATGGAGAGCATCAGAAAGAACAGCCAACGGGTGCTGGGCTTAATACTTGGGTGATGGTTTGATCTATGCATCAAACTACCATGGTATATATTTACCTATGTAACAAACCTGCACATCCTGCACATGTACACTGGAACTTAAAATAAAAGTTGATTAAAACTTTTAAAAAATCAAATAAAAATGAAAAATAACAAACTATTCAAAAGCATGGCCAAGGAAGAAAGTAATGAATTCACAGGTATATAAGAAAGATTGAAGTCTTATATGAAACTTTGAACTGGCAAATCCCTAGGAAGACATCACACTCTACATTTCTGTGATTTATTATTTGATCTGTAGCACTTTGGTTAACATAGAAGTTACATTCAATTCCTGTAATTTTAGGTTCCTAAGTTTTGTCCAAATGCATATTTTTGAAAGAAAAAATCCTCTGCAGTGCTATATTATGGCTTTTGGCTGAAGTCACAGGCCTAAAATGTGCAACTGAAATATGGCTTTATGGAGGAGCTCCAAGTTTTTTCAGAATTATGTACTATTTGAGAGGGGTCAACCGCAGAACTGCACATCTCTGCAGTGTCTTCAAACATTCTGAATTGCTGAGGTCTGCAAAACCAATTTGGAAACCTCCAGAATGGGAGGTCTTTTTGGCTTCCTGTCTTCAAGCTGCTATCCAGCAGAACAGGAACCAGAAACAATATGCACTCGCTCAAAGCCACCAGGTTGGACACTTGCTAGCATTAGAAGAAGGCAGGCCCAGGAGAACTGTCAAGTAGGTAAAACCCATCTTTGGTGCCCTGAAGCCTCCATAAAACCACAAGATATTGGAGATAAAGAGTTTCAGCAATTTTTTTTTCAGCTAGTGACACTAAACTGAGGCTCAGAATATAGAAGGAAATTATTTAAGAAGGGCCAGTGAATTTGTTTCCAAGATTAGTACTACGTTTTAAGTTCCTTGACTCATTTTGTGCTTGAGGAATTAGAGAATTTCAGAATGATAGAGAAATTGAGATTATGACCTCACTAGACTTCCCCTAATTTCATATTAATAAGTGTCCATGGAAAGGGATTTCGTGGTCAGTCAAGTTTGTGAATCAGTGGCTACTATACAAGTTTATTGAAGAGCCACAATGCCTGTTTTCAAAGCTCTGATAAATCTTACAAAGATGCTCATTTGACTTTGTTTCCCAAACTCACTTGACTGCAGAATAATTTTCCTTCTTGCCACATATTGACATGCTAGGAAACACTTGGATTTTGCAAAATATAGTTTGTAAAGTGTTAAGGTTGACCATTCCAACTGGATACTTGGTTTCACAATCAACAGGGTCATCACATAAATGTCCAGCTTGATGCTTTACAATAATGGGACACTTACCTGACTCTATTTCCCCTATCAAACTGTACGTTCTCTGAGCACATGATTGTGACATCTTCACCATTGTGTCTCCCACACAAGAATACCAGTGTTCAATAATTATGTAATCATTGCTCCCATAGGTATCCCCATTATATTTTTCAACAATTCCAATAATCAAAATGCCAGTCCTAATATTCAGTGCCACTTGCCTTGCTACAATTCTGGTCCTCTTCCATACTAATCTTCCCTCTATACAGATGATAGCCCTTCAAGAATTGAAAATGCTGATTATTTCTGTCCCTCTGTCATAAGCCTCAACTTCTCCATGTTAAACATTCCCAGGTTCTTTCACTACTTCTTATCTAATTTGATTTTATTTTCTGTCATCATTCTGGAAATGGATTCCAGTTAAAACCATGAGCTTGTAATAGTTTGCTGAGAATGATGGTTTCCAGCTTCATCCATGTCCCTACAAAGGACATGAACTCATCATTTTTTATGGCTGCATAGTATTCGATGGTGTATATGTGCCACATTTTCTTAATCCAGTCTATCATTGTTGGACATTTGGGTTGGTTCCAAGTCTTTGCTATTGTGAATAGTGCCACAATAAACATACGTGTGCATGTGCAGCACACCAGCATGGCACATGTATACATATGTAACAAACCTGCACGTTGTGCACATGTACCCTAAAACTTAAAGTATAATAAAAAAAAAACCATGAGATTTTACACAATTAGATAAATCTAGGTTCACTTTGTAGCCACTCCATTTGGTAAATGTATGAGCTTTTTGAAAAATGCATGGCCTTTGTGACTGTTTCTTACCTAACTCATAAGAAGTATTTATCTCTTAACCATTGTAAAATCAACCTCAAAAAACTGTGGTGAGAAATAAATGAGAAAGAATGTAGGGCCTATAACATATTGCTCAATCCATGTTATTCAATATGGCTTATTTAGCCCTGGCACCTTCGTTCCCAGAATCTTTCTAGTTGGCTTTATTTGAGCCTGTGTTGTGAACATTTGCTTAAACAAGAAAAAATAGAGTACACAATCAAGAGAGGTGATTGTTATCAATTTCTGACCACTTTCAGAGAATGGAGTTCCAGTTCTTCTTCATATCTTACAAAGTTGCCTTTTTACTTCTCTTTCTGTTCATGTTGCTTACCTCATGCCTTTACAACTGTTCTTTGAAAACACTCCCCAATGAATACCTCCATGCAAATCTCTAGTTAAAGTAGGGGAGACTCAACCTATGATACCCAGAAACTGCATGAAGATTTTTGAGGAGGGAGGCATGCTGAGGTCTTGCAACTGTATAGGAAGGAGCAATGAGCTAGCCATTTTCATGCAGTGATAGAAACGTGCCCTAACTTCATACTCTTTTTCAGTGAAGAAGTCTGGAGACTACAGACACTATGTTACCTGTATTTAAATCAGTTTCTATTTGCGCATCAAATTCTTGTCTTCTTTTTGACGATATTCCAATTTCATAAATTTGGGGCTAGGGAAAAGAAATAAGAAGGAAGTATGCACTAGTTGGGATATATTAGACCAGTCTTATTTTTCTCTCTGGGTACTAAGTCTGCACTATTACAATGGATCTGTTAACTAGATGATTTCTGAAGGGCTGTGTGACTCTGCTCTGATTCTTAGAGTTTTGAGTCTTTTGCCCAATTAATAAATAGTTATGGTACAATTACCATGTGCTAATTCTGTTGCTTGATTTTGGAGATGTAATAGTGAGCTTGCTAGAGAAAGTTTAGAACTTCATGAAGATTCCATCTAAGTAGTAAGACATATGATGAACAATATGAAAAGATAATGAGTAATACAGAAAGTCCAGAATGTTCAGGGAACACAATGAAAGGGACTCAGCAAACAAGAACTGAGAAAAATCTTCACAGGAAATGTCCTTTAAACTGAGGCTTAAAAAATGAGCCACACCAACAGATAATGAAAGAGATTTCAGACAGATTAAACATCAGGTGCAAAATCTTAACGGCTTCAATATGTTTGACAATTTGAGCAACTGGAAGAAGGTAACCCCTGCAAAAACATTCAATCTCTAATGGAAATTATAAAAATATACAATGTGCATCAGAAAGAAGGGATATCTTATATTTTGCCTCCTAACCTAAATACTCTATGTCATCATTTGTGTACATGATTCAACATATCTGTATTACCTGGAGGCTTCCTAGAATTACTGATTTTTGGGCCCTACCACAAACTCACTGAATCAGAATCTTGGAGGTGGGAGTCCAGGAATCTGTTTCAATACACTCTCTGCGTGATTCTTATGCACACTAGAGACTGAGAATCACTGTTCTGTTATTCCAGGAGTTGAAACTACCTTTCTAATATATCTGATTAAAATCTTGGCATTTGAGAATGCATTCACAAAGACACAGATAATCAAACATCTAGTCCTGAATATTTGGTACCCAAGGGCTACATATTCAGCACTCCAAATCTGCTTGCCAACTCCCCAAAATTTCTGAACAAACGATGACCTCACTGGACTCTAAAATATAGCTCTCTAGAGGGCATGATGTTTACAGGATTTGAGAATATCAATTATATGACAAAGACACTTTCCTCTCTGCAAGCAGCCAACAATAGCCCTGTTTCTCCATAAATGTCACTAGTGGGGTGGGTCAGATATGATTTGGTTGGTGCTACCATGTGAAATACCTTTTATGTGTCATTTTTTAAAGAAATGGGATAATTTAGCATCCTCCTAATATCTTACATTAGTATGCTGCAACCTAGGCCCAGATAAGAAAAACTGCCCTTCATTGCTAAGAGTCATGTTAACACCTTTTTAGGGCAGTAAAGGAAAAGATATATGATAATGGAAGAAAGAAAAAAAAACAATTTCCATAGTGCTTTCAGCTGTGACTAAAACCCAGCATATGAGGCAGAGGCTTTTATTGAGAGATCATAACAGACAATGCATCATAAACCCCACCTCCATCAAGGAGGACAAACAGTGTGTACGAAGGAAAGCCCTTGCCTGGTAAGAGACTTGGTTAATAGACTTGGAAAATCCTTAAGGTAAAGAACAATTCAAGCAAACACATCAAATGTTACTGTTTTGTTTAAGGCCTGAATTAGTGCTTACAACTTTGCTCTTCTTGCTCCATTATGACGGTCAAATACCTAAAGAAAGAAACATAAAAAACAGGTCCTAGGAATCCTAAAAGAAGGGAATTGTGAAGTAATGAACTCTAGATAAGAGTGTTGATTAGTGGGAGGATTGAGCAATTTGGGTCTTCAAGAGACTTACGCCTGCTCTGAGTTCCATGCCTTCTTATATAGCATAACTATATAAGAATAAGATGCTCTGGACAACTAAAATGCCTCTCATTTAGCAAGCCCTATTCTCTTGAGAAGGCAGTTTTGGTTTTAAATAGCAAAGGTTTTCTTTTTTCACTGTATACCCATAAATAGTTAATTCTTACACTAGTCAGTTACCTCATGTTAGAGCAATTAATATTTATGTTGGCCTTCCCCAAACTAGATTGGAAGTTTTAAGATATGATATGGTTTGGCTGTGTCCCCACCCAGCTCTCATCTCGAATTGTAGCTCTCATAATCCCCACATGTCATGGGAGGGACCTGGTAGGAGGTAATTGAATCATGGGCGTGGGTTTTTCCTGTGCTGTTCTCATGATAGTGAATAAGTCTCATGAGAGCTGATGGTTTTAGAAAAGGCATTTCTCTTGCACGTGCTCTCTTGCCTGCCACCATGTAAGATGTGCCTTTGCTCCTCCTTCACCTTCTGCCATGATTGTGAGGCCTCCCCAGCCATGTGGAGCTGTGAGCCCATTAAACCTTTTTTTTTAAAAAATAAATTACCGAGTCTCACGTATGTCCTTATAGCAGCATGAGAATGAACTAATACAGAAAACTGGTATTTGGAGTGGGGTGCTGCTGCAAAGACACCTGAAAATGTGAAAGCAACTTTGGAACTTGGTAACATGCAGAGGTTGGAACAGCTTGAAAGGCTCAGAAGAAGATAGGAAAATATATGAGAGTTTGAAACTGTCTAGAGAATTGGAGGGCTCAGAAGATGGGAAGATGTGGGAAAGCTTGGAACTTCCTAGAGACTCATTGAATGGTTTTGAACAAAATGCTAACAGTGATATGGACAATAAAGTCCAGGTTGAGCTGGTCTCAGATGGAGATGAGGAACTTATTGGGAACTCAAGTAAGGTCACTCTTCCTAGGCAAAGAGACTGGTAGCATTTTTCTCCTGCCCTAGAGATCTGTAGAACTTTGAACTTGAGAGAGATGATTTAGGGTATCTGGAGAAAGAAATTTCTAAGTGGCAAAGTGTTCAAGAGGAAGCAGAGCATAAAAATTTGGAAAATTTGCAGACCAAGGATGCAGTAGAAAAGAAAAACCCTTTTTCTGGAGAGAAATTCAAGACTGCAGCAGAAATTTGTATAAGTAACAATGAGCCTAATGCTAATTGCCAAGACAATGGGGAAAATGTCTTCAGGCCATGTCAGATACCTTCGTCAGACTTGGAGGCCTAGGAGGGAAAAATGGTTTCCTGGGCTGGGTCCAGGGCCCCCCTGTTGTGTGCAGCCTCAGGATTTGGTGCCCTACATCCCAGTTGCTTCAGCCATGGCTAAAAGGGGCCAAGGTACAGCTTGGGCCATAGCTTCACAGGGTGAAAGCCCCAAGCCTTGGCAGCTTCCATGTGGTGTTCAGCCTGTGGGTACACAGAAGTCAAGAATTGAGGTTTGGGAACCTTTGCCTAGATTTCAGAGGATGTGTGAAAATACCTAGGATGTTCAGGCACAGGTGTGATGCAGGGGTAACGCCCTCATGGAGAACCTCTGCTAAGACAGTGGGGAAAGAAAATATGGGGTGGGAGGCACCACACAGAGTCCCCACTGGGGCACTGCCTAGTGGAGCTATGGGAAGAGGGCCTACACCTTCAGACCCCAGAATGGTAGATCCACTGACAGCTTGCACTGTGCTCCTGAAAAGCCACAGACACTCAATGCCAGCCCATGAATGCAGCCAGGATGGGGGTTGTACCCTGCAAAGCCACAGGGGCAGAGCTGTGCAAGACCATGGGGACCCACCTCTTGCATCAGCATGATCTGGATGTGAGACATAAAGTCAAAGGAGATCATTTTGGAGTTTTAAGATTTTACTGCACCACAGGATTTTGGACTTGCATGGTGCCTGAGGCCCCTTTGTTTTGGCCAATTTCTTCCATTTAAAATGGGTGTATTTACCCAATGCCAGTACCCCCATTGTATATAGGAAGTAACTAACTTGCTTTTGATATTACAGGCTCATAGGTGGGAGGGACTTGCCTTGTCTCAGATTAGACTTTGGAATGTGGACTTTTAAGTTAATGCTGAAATAAGTTAAGATTGGGGGACTATTGGGAAGGCATGATTGGTTTTGAAATGAGATTTGGAAGGGCCAGAGGCAGAATGATATGGTTTGGCTGTGTCCCCACCCAAATCTCATATTGAATTGTAGCTCCCATAATCCCCACATGTCATGGGAGGGACCCAGTGGGAGGTAATTGAATCACAGGGGCAGGGTTTTTTCTGTGCTCTTCTTATGGTAGTGAATAAGTCTCATGAGATCTGATGGTTTTATAAAGGGCAGTTCCTCTGCACACACTCTCTTGCCTGCCACCGTGTAAGAAGTGCCTTTGCTCTTCCTTTCCCTTCCACTATAATTGTGAAGCTTCCCCAGCCATGTGGAACTGTGAGCCCATTACTATGAGGTAAGATAGGCTTGTTGTGATAAGTAAGGTGTCAATAAAATGAAAAAGTTCAGAGGAGAACATATTGCTTTTGGGGTAACTTCATGGAATAAGCAGCATTTTAACTGATACTTGAAGAATGAATTGGGATTTTTTCAGGTAAGAGAGCTCCTAGAGTTATGACTGATGCAAAGAGTATGTTTGCTTATTTTTTTTTAATGCACTTTATACTGGAAGTTATATCCCGAGTTCCTGGCCAAGCATTACAGAGAAGAAAGAGTCCATCTTGCATAATTAAGGTGAGAGGAAGGCCAGCGTAAAAATTCAAACTGTTTGGAAGAAGTGTCAGCATCAAGTGTTAGGAGTAACCCAGATGGTGCTCAAGATAAGGAGGAGGTACCTGCAGTAGAAGACACATTCATTGGGTGTATTTCAAGTGAAATACTGTTGCTATACTATATTACTCTTCCTCAGAACCTACTCTTCTTCAGAACCTCGTAAATTCTCAGCAAAATATTTAAGAGATTAAAAATATTATTGTTCATTATTCTTAGTAAAATCACACAGGAACAGAATACTGCATGTTCTCACTTACTAGTGGGATCTAAACGATGAGAACACATGGACACATAGAGAGGAACAACACACACTGGGACCTTTTGGAGGGTAGAGGCTGGGAGGAGGGAGAGGATCAGGAAAAATAACTAATGGGTACTAAGCTTAGTATCTGGATGAGGAAATAATCTGTACAACAAACCCTCATGACACAAGTTTACCTATGTAACAAACCTGCACTTGTACCCCTGAGCTTAAAATAAAGTTAAAAAATACTGCTGTGATAGAATTTCTAGTGAAAGCTCATGAAAAGCTAGATGATTGTGTTAAGGTATTCATGGTGTCAAAGAGGCACCATGGAACTAACACAGTATATTCTTGGTAGAGAATTGTAGAGGTCCAACTGCTAATATCTTAGAGAAAATTCCCAAACATAACTGAGCCACTGAATAAATGAACATCTACATATAATGGCTGACGCCTATGCTCAATGTCAGACTGTAGTCATCCTGGGCTTTTAATGTGACCCAGGAATCAGTACTTTTAGCCAATTCTGCAGGTGATTTAATGCATCAAGTGCAACCCTATGTCTGAATACCTAAGTATGGGAAATACTTGTGTGGAGGATATAAACAAAGTAAGGAAATCTGGACACAGGAAGATAAAGTGACAATTAAAATTGAGAGGTTCTCCACATGGACACAGGGAGGGGAACAACACACACCAGGGCCTTTCAGGGGGTGGGTGGCAAGGGGAGGGAGAGCATTAAGACAAATACCTAATGCTTGCTGGGCTTAAAACCTAGATGACGGGTTGATAGGTACAGCAAACCACCGTGGCACATGTATGCCTATGTAACAAACCCACACATTCTGCACACATTTACTGGAACTTAAAGTAAAATAATAAAAAGAAATCATGACAAAAACCATTAAAAAAAGATTTTGGTCAGGCGCAGTGGCTCACACCTGTATCCCAGCACTTTGGGAGGCTGAGGTGGATGGATCACGAGGTCAGGAGATCAAGACCATCCTGGCTAACATGGTGAAACCCCATCTCTACTAAAAATACAAAAAATTTTCCAGGCCTGGTGGCATGTGCCTGTAGTACCAGCTACTCGGGAGGCTGAGGCAGGAGAATCACTTGAACCTGGGAGGCGGAGGTTGCAGTGAGCTGAGATCATACCACTGCACTCCAGCCTAGGTGACAGAGCGAGACTCTGTCTCAAAGAAAAAAAAAAAGAAAAGATTTTACAGAAGCTCTAGGTTTACATGTGAGTCCAACCAGACTTTCCAAACAGAGCTTACACTGGCCCAGTATGGTGACTATCTACCTCTAAAAATAAATAGATAAATAAATAAATAAAATTGAGAAGTTCATATATTAGTTATTAAAAGAGGAAAAAATGATGCTCTGGATTCATGTTATAATAGCAGGTTTGTGTGTAGATAATGGGCTGGCTAAAAGACTGCAAGTCAAATGAAGCAAACAAACTTTTCCATGTGTCTAGGACTGGCCAAAGACATAACAAAACATTGTGTGTGTGTTTTTTGTCTTTTCTATTTCTGCTCTCCCTTGGGACAGATAGCTCTGGGCCTCGTGGAGTTATGAATCAGAGTGTTCTGACATATGCAGCTAATAGAACATGCATTAGCTTTAAAATTAGGTGCTCTGTTCTGAGCACCCATGATTTCATTCGTTATTCTAAGAATATTAGCCTCTCCTAATATGGAAGAGATGTGAAATTACTTACAAGTTTCACTAACTCCCTTATGATGAATCCACTACCCATTTAGCCTTTTTTCTTTCTATTCTACTGTCTCTGCCCAGAAGACAGATCACAAAAATGGATCCCTCCCACCCTGATTCATGAATTACTAAGACTACTAACCACAGTATTTTTAAGCAAGGAGTTCTCAGTTAATTACTCCTGTAATTAAAGAAAATTGTGTGTGTGTGTGTGTGTGTGTGTGTGTGTATTTGAAATCTCCCTCCCTCCAGGGACATAACCTATCAGATTTTCAAGCAGGCCATAACCCATACACTGTGAAGTACCTCTGTCATGTAAGAAACTGCACTACTTGGAAAACTGAATTCAAGGACTGACTATGACCCACAAACGTGTATGATTTCTGGATGAGACTGTCACTCCAAGTCTCATAGTGAATGCAAAATATCCAATATATTTAAAGATGCCAAATAACGAGGAATAGAATATAAGAGATTCGTGTACCCCATAAACATTCAGATGCACACAAAGACTAGAGCATCATAGCTAGACGCAAGGCACATTCCATTTGGGAGAAAAAAGCCATAAGCAAAAGTAACTTATGTATATTGATGATCTTTGTAATGGAAGTATCATGTTCATATGAAGAAATGTACTGTGCTCTCCAATTCATTGATCATCGGGATTGCCATGAGTATAAAAGGAACACTAATGTCATTGATCCTAATGGCTACTGTTTATTGAGTGTTTACCATGTAAATGACATGTTTTAAGCCTCACAATCTTATTAGGTGGATATTATTATATCCACCATGTGAATGAGGGAGAAAACCTTACACAGATTGGGTGATCGAAGAAAGGTCAGAGTAAGTGCCAGAACCAGGGTTAGCAATTCAGGGGAAAGAAGAGAAGTTTGCATAAAGGTGGCTCTCATTAACAACAACAACAACAAAAAAAACCCAGAGAGACAGAGAAGAGAAATTGGTTTCATTCTTTGTGACTGTAGAGAATGGCAGAAATTCAATCAGGAGGGGCAACATTGTGAGGCTATGAGTGTCCAGTCATTAGAAATATTCAAATATTCACTTTTTCAAATATTCACTTGCCCAGAACATTATAGCCAAGATTCCTGATTTCTATGAAGACATTAGAGTGGTCAATTTCAGGGATCTTTTCCCAAACTTGGAAAGATGTTTGCATCTCATGCTTCCATGATATAAATGGTCTGTTGGCTCACTAATCACTGAAAACCACTCAGATAAAGAAGTGGACTTGACCCAGACATTGGCCCTTTGGACTCAGATTTGACAGTTCTTCTTAAATTAAAGCATAGGCTGATTCTCTTTTAGCTCCCTCTTGAGACAAGTGGGGGTTGCAATGCCTGTTGCTGATGTCAGCTATAGGTGATGCTGGTAGATGCTCTCAGACTGTTCAGAATTTGCACCTGAAAAGTGGTTTTGCTGTTGACATTTCATGCCATGAGGAAACTGGCCTATGAACCTGTGAACTAATGGATAGCATAATGACACGTTCTTCATGCTAGAAAGATCAAACAAGATAAAACTTATAAAATTTCTTGGCACAGTGTCTAGCACATAGTAAGTTTTCAGTAAATATTAGTTGAATCCAGTTCTGTTCTGGTAGGCACAAAGTTATGCTGCCTAGATACCCTTTTAAGGAAGGGAATGTTCCCAGGTATGGAGAATACAGTCAACAGATGGCCTCCAACTGTCAGCAACTTCAGGGTCTATGTTGGCCACAGAAAACTGCCTCATTGAGCTCACATCCTCCCTGGGACAGTCTGCATCCAGAGCCTGGGTGGAGCAGGGTATAAAATCTGTTATTTCTCCTAATGCAGGGCACTCTGACAAGCTCTCTTCTGGACTGGCTGAACCTTATCAGGCCTGCATGGCCTTTGACTTCTCCCAGTATCAATCCTGTACCCTCCCTCTTCCTTTCAGAGGTATTGATCCCTAATAAACATCTTGTATGCTGAACTTCATTTCAGCGTCTGAACCTAGAGAACACAGCCTGCAACATCTGTCCATATCCAATAGACTCATATGTAAATTGCAAAGAATGTGAGCTTGGATATTTTTCTAGCCTTTAGCTACCTGGCTTAGCAGGGACTGGGCCAGAAAACCTCTAAGGATTCGTCCAGTGCTAATGCTGCACATGCTTTCGCTTCCTCCATTTATATTCTCATCACTCCCTCTAGGAACCTCCTCTGTCTCTTGTTTTCTTCCCTGCATTTCCAGAGCTTCCTGTATTCCCAGCAGAAAATCCTTATCCCACTACATTGCCATGCAGCTTTAGCGTGTCTGTCTTTCCTGTTTGACTGCTTCAGATCAAAGATGCTGTCTTTTACCTTAAAGTCACCTGCAGCACCTACTGCCTGGTTTGAAGTCTTGAAGGTATTCAATAAATGAGCATTTAGTAAGCACACTCATACAGACACTCTTCAGGGTTACTCTGACTGAGGAATACATAACGAATGGTACTCCATAACCCTCTTTCCAATTGTCCTCTTCTTTAAGTAAACAGTTTCCCATTTCGTGAAGATCAATTTGTTTTCCAATGAATTGCTGCAGGACATAAACATGTCTAAGAACTGGCCAAGTAAATGAAGACATGGCTTTGTATTTTAGTCTACTGTCAAAGTCAGGTGGTGCAATACCACAGCACATCATTCTTTTCCAACCAAGCGTGTCTTTTTAAAAATGAAATTACAATTGCTTTGTATTAATTTATTTTATTTTCCTTGTAAGAAGAAAGGATGAGAGATGCCAAAAGACAAAGGCCAATGAGATAGCTGTCATGGGACAGGCAAAAGGAGGTAGAAAAGTAGGGAAAGGTAAAGAAAATTATATTTATTAAATGCTTAGTACATGTCAGGCACCATTCCAAGCTTTTTGCATACATTCCATTTAATAATTACATTTTATAGATAAGAAAGTTGAGGTTGAGATTAGCTAATGTTTTTCCCTGAGTCCTATAAGAATGGTCACACAATTGGAAATAGAAACTCGGGTATTATATGTCTAAAAAATGGATCTGTCTCAACAAATAAATGGAGTTGGAGAACTTGGAGGTATCCGGCATATCAAATCATCAAGGGTGGCCAGAGCAGATTGTTCAAAGGGTAAGATAAGAAGAGTGAGACTGAGAGAGAGAGAGAGAGAGCGCATTACCTGTAATAGTGTAATCAATGCTTATTGAGTAGAAAGTAATGGGCTAAACAGGAGAACATGTATAATTGCAAAGCATATTTCCTGTCCACAAAGAGTTTCTAGTGTATGTTTAGGGAGGCAAGACATGAGTGCATAAAAGGAGAATTAGCTATGCAGGTAAATGCGATAGGAATGTTACATCCTCCATAATAAATTCAGAGCCAAGAGCCTGTCTTAAGTAGGATAGTCAAAAAGGACTGAAAGGAAGATCTCTCTCCACTTCTAATTAATTTGGTGATTAATGTGAGGAATGTTTTGTGTCCTCATCTTTTCTTTGATCTCTTCTTTTCCTCTAACCAATTCTCCACTCCATAGCTTAGCAGCTAAATGGTTCCTTAGCTGCTTGAAGTAAAGGATGTTGCTTACATGGCTAGGCAATTGTTATATGTCTATCTAATAATCAAATTACCACTAATTTACCATAAGAGAAAAGGAAAGTATATCCAGAATGTCCCATTTCAAAGAGTTGTACACATTGCCCTAAAAATTGTTTACAAATTTCAATTTACTTTCATGTATTAATTTATTTGTAGATATAGAATTTACCTATAACCACATCCAGCTGTACACCATGAGTATTTTAAGAGAGTGAATATATAAGACGGTATGGAAGAATCTTAGAAATAATGCTTACTGAAAACACTACTCATTTCAAACAAAGGCTCTTAGCAGGAGAAAGCCTCTTCATTAAAAAACCAGAATTCAAAAAATGCAAGGCTATTTTAAAGTTGGAGGCTGTTCTCAGGAAAAGCCAGAGAAAAGCCCATCCTATCTGTGAAGATTTTGCATATGGGTGTGTAATATAGACATACAGGTTCGATTTTCTTTGCAGAGAAGGAATGCAGCATTGTGACGTTTCTGAAATTCTAAACCCGAACAGGGGTCGGTGGGGAGACATTAGAGTCTGAGCACATATGCCAAAATATGCTTTATGAATGCTAATGCTGAAAGGTTTGCTTTTAAGGACGTACACAGGTTTCCCTCCTGGCCACCCTGTATCCGGTCTTTCTTAAAAGGGGCTCCCTTGGAAAATAAAGTCAGTGATTTTTTTTTTTCCAATGGACCCAAAAAGCAGGAACAGATGTGACACGAATAACCTCTACTTTGTGCATACCTCAGAGGAAAATGACACGGCCTAAAGCAGGGGATCTGGCTCCAGGCCAGAGAGAAGGACAATTGGAGTTTAGGCCCCTAATGACATGGTTCACCTCAGCTCACTCTTTTGTGCTTGTGTAAAAAGTGCAGGTGGAGAAAGTGAGTTGTGTTTACTCATTGCAGGTACAAATGAAGTTTCTGCAGAAGGCTGCCATTTTCCTTAGCTCTCTGTTATCTCTTTTTCCCACATCAGAATAGCCACACTGCTTTATTTGACCATCTTTCAAGGCATGGAAGAAGTGATCAAGCATAATGCTTGAGGCCTGAGTTCTAGAGTCTGACACCCGAGTTGGAATTTTGGATTGGTTCTGCCACATAACAAGATAATTTTTAAAAAAATTATTTGCCATCTCTGTGCCTCAGTTTCTTTCTCTGTTATATATACAGGATAATAATATGATCTACCTCACTGAAGTTTTTTTTCTGAGATTCTGTAGACAAAACATGAGGAGCACTTAGAACAATGCCCAAAACATAGCAAGTGTTTAATAAATGTTGTTATAATTATTAAGAATCACTTTTTATTTTTAAAATTAAACAATTTAATTTTAGATTCTGAAACTAAACAGAACATGCATGTGATTGTTACACAGGTGATATTGCATGTTGATGTGAATTGGGCACCTAATGTACCCATTACCCAAATAGTGAACATGGTACGCAATAAGTAATTTTTCCATCTTCACCTCCTTTCCATCCTCTACTTTCTAGTATTTTTTATATTTATTTGGGTCAATTTTTTTTCCTCAGCAGAAAGCAAGTCCTTGGAGTGCAGAAAGCATGTCAGATTCACCTTAATATTGTGCTGTCTCAACTCTGTTTCAGTCGTGTGCTGGTAAATGTTTAACAATAGGCTCTCCAAAAAAGGAAACCTCGATTTGTAGTGTTTGCCATTTTCTGTGGTGTAAATACTCCCACATGATCGTTTTCAAGCTATCAACATGACGTCAAGTGGCTCACAAAATCCCTGAAAATTTAACAGTAGTCTGTCGTGAGGAAATACAAGCCAGCTTCAGCACACCACTCAAGGCATGTGCAAAGAAAAGATGTGAAAAAATAAACATGTGAATAAATGAATGATGAAATTAATGATTCTTATCATGGATTCTCAATGTTAAGAAAGCCACAGCATGCTACCATTTATAGGGTCTTTTAATACTCTTGTTTATCTCTGTTAAAGGAGTCTCTGACCAGGAGGACTATTTACCAAGGATTTCTATGCAACACTGGTCGTTTGTGTTGTCCCAAAAAAAAGTAAATCTTGATCCAAAAGCCTTGAGTACTGTCACACATTATATGTTTCCTGTGAAAATTCATAATGCACATGCATATATTAATGACACTGATAAGTCTTTTAGTAACAAAACCCACTTAACTATGTTTATTTCAACACTTCTCAAAATATTTGACCACTAAAACTCTTGGCTGGGTAACTAGTAGCATCATGAGGAATTAATATCTCTGCAGAACACACAATGGAAAACATTGACAGAGCTACTTTTTCTTATTTATAGGGAAAAAAAGTAAATGTCTTTAGTAATGCTGGGAAAATATATTTTTAAAACTTTGAACAATGTATGCCTTGAATATCCCCCCTGAAAAATGGATTAATAAAAATAATAGGGACTATCTGCCAAGGGCTGCACAATTCTATAAGGTAGATAAAATTACCTGCATTGAACAAATGACAAAATGAGGTCTCAAGAAATTTAGTTGATTTTCTTACTGCCACACTGTTGATCAAAATTCAAATCCAGATCTTTCTGTCACTTAAGCTAGCATTCTTTCTACATCATTTAAATGAGATGTCATGATGAAATTATGGTCATCAGTTTCAGCTTAGTCTTTCACTCTACAAAGCAATTTCAGTATGTTTTCTTATTTCACCTCTTTCTTCCACAGTAACTATTTTAAAATTTCTATATTCTCTCTACTACTCCACTTGCAGAAGATTAATTCACTTCCTTTTGACCAAAAATAGAAATAGCTTTAGAAGTATACTTCCTCAACTATCCACAAACTGACTTAAAAATTTAGTTTTATCTGCACCCATCATTCCACTTTTCCTTCGTTTATCTAAAAACAAAACAAAACAAAAACTAAAAACAATGTCTCTACACTTGCCTACATACTCCAGTCCTTTTTTGAATTTTCAAATTTTACCCTGTATCCACACCCCTGGCTCATTTTCTACCTCTTCCTCTCTATTGTTTATACTTTAAAATTTTTACAATTTTTAGTATGATTAATTTTCTCCCTATACACAAACAAGAATAATCCTTTCTCTTTTTTCTTTCATCCCTCTTTTTCCTCTTCCAATTCTCTCCTCTCTCTCTCCTTGTCAGCCAGTTTCTTGAAAATCTTGTCTATACCCCCTATCTACATATCTTCACTTCTCAGCCACTTGTCAGATTTCTGCAATTAGGCCTTTGCCATCACTCCATTGAAACTTTTTCAAGATCATTAGTGATCTTATTGTGAATCACTGGGCACCTTTCAATTCTGCATTTCATTAACCATTCCTTCTTCTTTCAACATGCTATTTCTTTACCTTCATGGACAGCTCACTTGACTTGTTTTCTTCTGCTTCTCTAGTGATGTCGTCTCAATGTCTTAAGGAGGCTTCTTTTCCTTTGTCTATCCTCTAAATGCTAGTCCTCCTCAGAGATTAATTCCAGGCCATCTCAACAGTCACACTCTACTTGGGTGACTTCACCTACTCTCATGGATTCATCTACAACCTGGATGCTAATGACTCCAGATTTATATTCAGTCTAGAAGAACCCATGGCTTCAAGAGCATATCCAATTTCTTACTTAAAATTCCAACTTGAATGACCTGCAAGTATCTTGAAATCTAAATCTACTACTCTCAGTAGGTTCCATCACTTGTGTTCCTTTTTCAAAGTAAATTTCACTCAGGCTTCTAAGCCAAATGAAAGAATGACTGAATAATAATCCTCAAATTTTCTCTATTTGTCTTTTCTTAAAACTAATTTATTGATCAGCCTAATTTATAGACAAGTAATTTATCTAATACTTCCAAAATGCGTTCATTTCTCTTCAACACGTCATAACATACTATGATCCAATCTTTTTCTGCATGAGCATCAGTAGCAGCCTCCTCTCTCAGTTTCCAGTCTGCACTTCTGTCCCTGTGTAGTCCATTATGTATTTTAGAGCTGCAGGTATATTTCTAAAATTAAAATCTGTCCCTTTCAGTATTCTTCTTAAAAATTCTCCAGTGCTTTCTCTTGGCTTTTTATTCCGACCTAATCTTCAAGTTATTCAAAATATGTCAGTTGGCTGAAGCACTTTTATTCCCCAATCTTTTCTATTCCACAACTCCAGTAAACACACACACACACACACACACACACACACACACACAATCTATTTATCTTGACCAATTCTCATTCATTCTCCATGTCTTAAGCCAAATGTCATTTCTTCAGGAAAGCCTCTCCTCTTCCAATTCCTAAGGTCTTTCTTCCTTATATTCTCATAGATCCCCAAACTTCCACTGGCATAACACTCACCAAGCATTTTTACAAAATTATGCTCCCCTTCCTCAATATGCTTGAGTTATGCATTTTTGAAAAAGTGTATGAAACCTAAAAATGCCATGGTAGAGCACTTCCTATAATAAATAACAGCAAAGTAATATTTTCCAGGATTCCCATTGCATTCTGGAGATAATGCATTTATATTATTCTTTTCTGTAGTCATAGTATTCAAATAGTCTGTATGCATATAATTTGCATTATTCAAATTCATTTTATGTTAATACAGGACAAAAGAATTCCAGTTAAAATGATGATCTAACACATGTGTTTTTCTATGTTTCCTTCTGAGTCACCATGAAAATGATGATAATCAAGTTATAATGTATAAATTCACGATGATTAAGGGAACTTGAAACAAAATGACCTGGAAAAGAGGGAACAACAAATTTTTGGAAGATGAAAAGCAGATGAATAAGTAGTAACTATCCCAACAGACTGGAAAATCCTGAAACCCAACTGCCTTTCAAAAGAGATTCTAATAAAAACCAAGCTGACTTACATCATAAAATCTCAGAATTTTATGATGTAAGTAAGGGCTTACTTACTTACACACATAGAGGGCTAAACACACATCCTGCTCATGAATATATACAAGGAGCTAGACCCCTAGATGGACTATACTTCGTGCAGTGAGCCAACTACTTCTTTATGACCCTTTCAGGAGGCAATTTTTTTTGTATGTGGGAATACAGAATGAGAAATGCTTTAAAGTTGGAAGTCTAGTCAAGCAAAGGCTAGGAGTAAGATGCCACTTTGAAAATAAGAGAATATAAGTGAATATTCTAAATGGTGACCACACCCTTCCCACACTCTCTTGTCAACCAAAAGGCATACAGAAGATGGTGGGCAGAGATATGGATGGTTTCTTCTCTGGAGATTCTGAGTGGCCCAAAGAGACAAACAGAAAATAGTGATTTTAAGAACCCCAGTCAAACAATGTAGTCACTACTAGATCACCATACAGGGAGGGCAACCCAACAGTCAACAAGTCCTACTTATGCACTAGATTTTTGTTCTTCATTCTTTAATGTAAATGAATAGTCAAGTATCCTGGGACATTTGAGGACAGGCTCTACCATGAAAGACAAAATCTGAAATGTAAAACCATAATCAGAAGTTTATAATAATTGTAAAATAAATTATTACATTCACAAAACAAGAATATGTTGCTATAAAATGGAATGATCTGAGAACAACAAAAAATGGTTATTGAAAATTAAAATCATGATTGTGCCTTAAAAGTATTTTCAAATTGGATTAAAAAATAATGTTGAGAAAATATCTCTGAAAGTAGAGGAAATAGATAAATACAAGGTAAGTGAGGGAAATTTTATTATTTTAGAGGATTGACTAAAAAGTCCAGAAGTAATTAGTAAAGCTTTCATAAGGAAGGAAAAGAAGGCTGGGCACAGTGGCTCATGCCTGTAATCCCAGTACTTTGGGAGGACTAGGTGGACAGATCACTTTCAGCCCTGGAGTTCAAGACCAGCCTGGGCAACATGGTGAAATCCCATCTCTACAAAAAATACAAAAAATAGCTGGGCATGATGACACGCACCTGTCGTCCCAGCTACTCGGGAGGCTGAGATGGGAGAATCACCTGAGCTCAGTAGGTCGAGACTGCAGTGAGTCCTGATCATGACAGTGCACTCCAGCCTGAGTGACAGAGTGAAATCTGGTCTCAAACAAAAAGAAAGAAAACAAAAAAAGGAAGGAAAAGAGAAGAATGGAGATTGATTGGAGGAAATAATCATGTGTGTGCATGAATCATACAAATATGAATAAATGCATGTCATAGGCGAATTTCTGAACACTGAGGATGTTAAGAAGACTATAATAATTTTCAGGGAACAGACAAAAAGAGTTCATATAAAAATATTGAGATTTATGATGTTATCACTGCTCTCAACACAACATCAGACACCAGAAGAAAATAGAGTGGTCTTTAACATTGTAAAAAGAAAGTATTTCTAACAACTAATTTCTAGACTGTCATTCAAATTTAAAGATAAAATAAGGAAAAGATTAAAATATGCAAGAACTGAAAAAATGAACTTTATACAGAAAGCTCATGTGTCCCAATAAAATTAAGGATTCACAATGTAAATAAGAAAAGCATGGGTTTCAGGAAATAGCGGCTTGTATATTGGACAGAAGACAAAAGGAATCCTGAAGATAATGATGAAGACAAGTTCCAAGGCAAGAGCTGTTTGCCAAGGCTGGAGAGCGGTTAGATGGGAGTCAGAGGATGGTAGGCTCTAGGAGAGAGGTCTCAAGGGGGAAAAACCAGATATTAGGCTGATAGATAATGATTGATTGATAGATAGGCAGACAGACAGACAGATTTTTGTTTTGACTTTAACCAAAATAATAAAAGTTTTATCATTCCGGTGGATATTTGGAGGGTTAAGGAAAAAAAGAAATCCCTGAGCAAATGGATTAATGAGGCAATTTTAAACCAAAGGAGGGGAAATTAATACAAAGAAAGAAAAAATTTATGTCATATTTCATGATTTAGCTCTGAAAATATCTGGTTTAGTAATATAAACACTAAAGTTTATTTTAATTTAAAAAACAGATAAAACTATATTGAAAAGTTACAAGAAGGAAAATGTATGTGCTTTTGTGTTGATGTAAAGGAATGGGTCATAGGCACTTGCAGGGGAGCAGATAGGTCTTCATCAGATATTGCTAACAGTGGGTAGATAACATCTAAAATTAAGACTAAAAATATACTAAATAATTTAGAAAAATAGAGGTGAGTACCAAAAGAAATATTTTTAAGGTGTTGAAAATGTATGCCTCATATGAATAGGAATCAAAATCATATGCCTTATAGGAATAGGAATCAGTAGTGGAAAGGGAAACAATTGCTATTTATGTTAAATCTCTCATAATACTGTTTGACTTTTTAAAAAAAAAAGTTCCATATATTACTCTGATAAACAATTAAACAGTGGGATGGGAGGGGCAGCACATGTAGATCAATGTGAATCAATGTCATGTTGTCTTTGAATTGAGTGCTGAGCTCAAAAGTTTTGATTGTGTTATTGTACTGTATAACCTACATAAAGCCTACGTATATTATTTTGTATGCATCAAACACCTAAAAAGGTATTTTTAATACCTAAAAATGTGTTAAAGAAAAAATAAAAGTGCTAAAGGAAAGACTTGAAAACAGGAAACCTCATGAATGTTATATGTTAAAGCTTTTGGAAATGGAAAATGGGAAATGGATTTACCTAAGCTTCTCGTGAGTGTTGACTGTAGTCTCTAATAAGCTTCATTTTCTTTGGTTAAAAATAAATAAGTAAAATAGTAAAGTGCACAAGTCTCTGGTAAACCTTAATGGATAGTTAAATGTGTGATGCTTTTGAACAACAGGTACCATTGTGAGACACAAGACCATGAAAACCACTGGGTGGGAGAAGAGAGGCTGTAAGTTGCGTCTTAATGATGTGCGTTCTTCTACTACAGAGACTTGCAAAGGGCAGCTTAGGGTTGCATGTGGCTCTCATCCTGGAAGCTGTTGATAAAAAGCAGTGGAAAATTTGTATCAACGTAGATCTAAACATCAATTGCTTATTCTTTCTAATGAACCTAAAACAGAGCAGAGCTTATACTAACCTAATTGCTGTCTTTCCTGCTGGTCTACAAGCTCCATGAAGCTTGGGACCTTGTGTGTTGTTCACCCTTGAACACTCACTACTATTTGCCTGGCACATTGGGAGAACTAAGTAAATGGTCATTGAATAAATAGTTAAACTATAGTTCCTACTGATATTTTTGTTTTGCCATTGATTAAGCTGAGGTTCTATAAATTATAGCCACATCTCATACTTGTTCATTTATCTGCCTCTCTCTAAAATGATATAATGGCAAAAGCATAAGGTTTATAGATAGAAGACTCCAGTTTAACTCATGGCTCTGTCCTTTACTGACTATATTATTTTGAGCAAACCACCACAGCTCTCTGACCCTAAATTCTCCCATCCACTAAATGGTCATAACAAGACTTTTCTCGTAAGATAGTTATGAGGAAGGAATGAGCCAATAAATGTACACTTTATAGAATGTAAAGTAATACATAAATGTCAGTTGTATCTGCGACTGAAGTTCTTTCTGATACGTATTTTCTATGGATCGTACCCATTTCAATCCTCTCTCTACTTCTTTCTCCAAATTGGATTTGCAAGTGAGAAATTTAAGCACCATGTTAGTCTTCATGTATTTATATTAAGAATTGTTAAGATAGGAATTGCCACATTTATATCTGTCTCCTTGAGTCACAGAGCCTCAAATATGTGAATCAGCTACATTTTGCCCAAGGTACTATTTGTCCTACCATTTTTCTGATGAATTTACACAGAGTTAAACAGTTCCATTATGCAGTTAATAATTAAGATGTAGGGAATTACTGAATGATTTTTTAAATTACCTATGTTTTAGACAAAGCCATGCTATGTGACATTCCAAATAAAGCTCAATTAAATTTAACCATGGAAAACAAAGAAACGATTATCATTAAATTGGAATTATACTTATGTGTATCAATGACACCTCTTTTAGACTAGTTAATGTCGTTGCAAATATAATATGTTAGACCTTTCTGTTAATTAGTTATAAGAGAATGTGATATAGTAGAAAGAGCTAATGTTTTATGTTTTATGACAGTATGGCTGAATTCAAACCCTGACTCAGCCACTTAATATCTCTGAGCCCTAGTTTCCTTCTCTGGACAAAAATCATAGAGATGCTTGCAAGGATTAAATATATTGTACAGAAAGTGCCTGGTTGACATTCAATTAATATTAGCAATCATTGTTTTAGAGTCAAGTTTTAAATATTTGAACCCCAGTGCTCAGAAATAATTATCTGGCCATGTTTACATTTACATACTAAATTGAATATAAGGAAAGGAGTGGATACCAGGTGGTTTTCCATAGAAGTAATTGAGTTGCCTCTGAGAGTATAGCAGGACTAATAGTGCCAGAAGGAGAGAGTGGCTGGGCTGCATCTGTGTAGCTGTGTTGCACATGATCAGAGAGCCACAGATGTCAGTACAGTGCTAAGTGCTTTACATGTGTAACAGGAGCAAAAACAAAGACAGACAGTGAATCAGGAGTGTCTGCTTGCTATCCTCACACTGCAACTCTGTTCAAAGAAGGGTGAGCCTGTCAGATAGAAGCATTTTGTTTTTCTGAAACCTTAGATGCCTTTGGCTATGCACGTTTGGTATTAAAACCTGAGAAAAGTTGCAGTGCCCTACTTTTAGAGTGCCTAGAACTTTGGGAGATGGAAAGGGTGAATAGAGGGGAAAAAAGACAGAACTGGAGAAGTAGATAGCCTTATGATGCAGGGATCTTTGCACAGCTTTTCAGGGAAGCCCCCAGAATCCCCCAGTAAATTCTGCCAAACATCCATGTTAAGGTGTTACTGCTATATAAAGGAAAGTAATGCAGTTAGAGACAGAGGTGGTAAGTAAAATATCAAGTCTCAAGGGAAACCAAATATCTTCCAATGATTCATATAAAGATGTACCTTGGAGATATTGTGAGTTTGGTTCCAGACCATCAGAATAAAGAGAGGTGCACAAATATTTTGGTTTTCCAGTGCATTTAAAAGTTATATTTTTTTGGTTCCATATGAACTTTAAAGTAGTTTTTTCCAATTCTGTGAAGAAAGTCATTGGTAGCTTGATGGGGATGACATTGAATCTATAAATTACCTTGGGCAGTATGGCCATTTTCACGATATTGATTCTTCCTACCCATGAGCATGGAATGTTCTTCCATTTGTTTGTATCCTCTTTTATTTCATTGAGCAGTGGTTTGTAGTTCTCCTTGAAGAGGTCCTTCACATCCCTTGTAAGTTGGATTCCTAGGTATTTTATTCTCTTTGAAGCAATTGTGAATGGGAGTTCACTCATGATTTGGCTCTCTGTTTGTCTGTTATTGGTGTATAAGAATGCTTGTGATTTTTGTACATTGATTTTCTATTCTGAGACTTTGCTGAAGTTGCTTATCGGCTTAAGGAGATTTTGGGCTGAGACAATGGGGTTTTCTAGATATACAATCATGTCATCTGCAAACAGGGACAATTTGACTTCCTCTTTTCCTAATTGAATACCCTTTATTTCCTTCTCCTGCCTAATTGCCCTGGCCAGAACTTCCAACACTATGTTGAATAGGAGTGGTGAGAGAGGGCATCTCTGTCTTGTGCCAGTTTTCAAAGGGAATGCTTCCAGTTTTTGCCCATGATATTGACTGTGGGTTTGTCATAGATAGCTCTTATTATTTTGAGATACGTCCCATCAATACCTAATTTATTGAGAGTTTTTAGCATGAATGGTTGTTGAATTTTGTCAAAGGCCTTTTCTGCATCTATTGAGATAATCGTGTGGTTTTTGTCTTTGGTTCTGTTTATATGCTGGATTACATTTACTGATTTTCGTATGTTGAACCAGCCTTGCATCCCAGGGATGAAGCCCACTTGATCATGATGGATAAGCTTTTTGATGTGCTGCTGGATTCGGTTTGCCAGTATTTTATTGAGGATTTTTGCATCAATGTTCATCAGGGATATTGGTCTAAAATTCTCTTTTTTGGTTGCGTCTCTGCCAGGCTTTGGTATCAGGATGATGCTGGCCTCATAAAATGAGATAGGGAGGATTCCCTCTTTTACTATTGATTGGAATAGTTTCAGAAGGAATGGTACCAGTTCCTCCTTGTACCTCTGGTAGAATTCGGCTGTGAATCCATCTGGTCCTGGACTTTTTTTGGTTGGTAAGCTATTGATTATTGCCACAATTTCAGAGCCTGTTATTGGTCTATTCAGAAATTCAACTTCTTCCTGCTTTAGTCTTGGGAGGGTGTATGTGTCCAGGAATTTATCCATTTCTTCTAGATTTTCTAGTTTATTTGCATAGAGGTGTTTGTAGTATTCTCTGATGGTAGTTTGTATTTCTGTGGGATCGGTGGTGATATCTCCTTTATCATTTTTTATTGCGTCTATTTGATTCTTCTCTCTTTTCTTCTTTATTAGTCTTGCTAGCAGTCTATCAATTTTGTTGATCTTTTCAAAAAACCAGCTCCTGGATTCATTAATTTTTTGAAGGGTTTTTTATGTCTCTATTTCCTTCAGTTTTGCTCTGATTTTAGTTATTTCTTGCCTTCTGCTAGCTTTTGAATGTGTTTGCTCTTGCTTCTCTAGTTCTTTTAATTGTGATGTTAGGGTGTCAATTTTGGATCTTTCCTGCTTTCTCTTGTGGGCATTTAGTGCTATAAATTTCCCTCTACACACTGCTTTGAATGTGTCCCAGAGATTCTGGTATATTGTGTCTTTGTTCTCGTTGGTTTCAAAGAACATCTTTATTTCTGCCTTCATTTCGTTATGTATCCAGCAGTCATTCAGGAGTGGGTTGTTCAGTTTCCATGTAGTTGAGCAGTTTTGAGGGATTTTCTTAATCCTGAGTTCTAGTTTGATTTCACTGTGGTCTGAGAGACAGTTTGTTATAATTTCTGTTCTTTTACATTTGCTGAGGAGTGCTTTACTTCCAACTATGTGGTCAAGTCAATCCTAAGCCAAAAGAACAAAGCCAGAGGCATCACGCTACCAGACTTCAAACTATACTGCAAGGCTACAGTAACCAAAACAGCATGGTACTGGTACCAAAACAGAGATATAGACCAATGGAACAGAACAGAGCCCTCAGAAATAATGCCACATATCTACAACTATCTGATCTTTGACAAACCTGACAAAAACAAGCAATGGGGAAAGGATTCCCTATTTAATAAATGGTGCTGGGAAAACTGGCTAGCCCTATGTAGAAAGCTGAAACTGGATCCCTTCCTTACACCTTATACAAAAATTAATTCAAGATGGATTAAAGACTTACATGTTAGACCTAAAACCATAAAAACCCTAGAAGAAAACCTAGGCAATACCCTTCAGGACATAGGCATGGGCAAGGACCTCATGTCTAAAACACCAAAAGCAGTGGCAACAAAAGACAAAATTGACAAATGGGATCTAATTAAACTAAAGAGCTTCTGCACAGCAAAAGAAACTACCATCAGAGTGAACAGGCAACCTACAGAATGGGAGAAAATTTTTGCAATCTACTCATCTGACAAAGGGCTAATATCCAGAATCCACAATGAACTCAAACAAATTTACCAGAAAAAACAAACAACCCCATCAAAAAGTGGGCGAAGGATATGAACAGACACTTCTCAAAAGAAGACATTTATGCAACCAACAGACACATGAAAAAATGCTCATCATCACTGGCCATCAGAGAAATGCAAATCAAAACCACAATGAGATACCATCTTGCCCCAGTTAGAATGGTGATCATTAAAAAGTCAGGAAACAACAGGTGCTAGAGAGGATGTGGAGAAATAGGAACACTTTTACACTGTTGGTGGGACTGTAAACTAGTTCAACCATTGTGGGAGTCAGTGTGGCAATTCCTCAGGGATCTAGAACTAGAAATAGCATTTGACCCAGCCATCCCATTACTGGGTATATACCCAGAGGACTATAAATCATGCTGCTATAAAGACACATGCACACATATGTTTATTGTGGCACTATTCACAATAGCAAAGACTTGGAACCAACCCAAATGTCCAACAACGATAGACTGGATTAAGAAAATGTGGCACATATACACCATGGAATACTATGCAGCCATAAAAAATGATGAGTTCATGTCCTTTTTAGGGACATGGATGAAACTGGAAACCATCATTCTCAGCAAACTATCGCAAGGACAAAAAACCAAACACTGCATGTTCTCACTCATAGGTGGGAATTGAAAAATGAGAACACATGGACACAGGAAGGGGAACATCACACTCTGGGCACTGTTGTGGGGTGGGGAGGGGGGAGGGATAGCATTAGGAGATGTACCTAATGCTAAATGACGAGTTAATGGGTGCAGCACACCAACATGGCACATGTATTCATATGTAACAAACCTGCACATTGTGCACATGTACCCTAAAACTTAAAGTATAATAATAATAAAATTTTAAAAAGTTATATTTACACCACACTGTAGTCTATTAATAGGATTATATCTAAAAATAATGTACATATCTTATTTTAAAAGTACTTTACCTCTGGCTAGGTGTGGTGGCTAACACCTGTAATCCCAGCACTTTGGGAGGCCAAGGTGAGCAGATTGCTTGAGCTCTGGATTTCAAGACCAGCCTGGGCAACATGGTGAGACCCTGCCTCCATTAAAAATACAAAAATTACCCAGATGTAGTGGTGTGTGCCTATAGTCCCAGCTACTTGAGTGGCTGAGGCAAGAGAATCGCTTGAATCCGGGAGGTGGAGGTTGCAGTGAGTCGAGATCATCCCACTTCACTCCAGCCAGGGTGAAAACAAACAAACAAACAAACAAAAACTCTATTGCTTAAAAAAAATGCTAACAATCATCTGAGTCTTCAGTAAGTTGTTATCATTTTGCTGGTGGAAGGTCATGACTTGATGTTGATCGCTGCTGACTGATCAGGGTGTGGTTGCTGAAGGTTGGGTGGCTGTGGTAATTTCTTAAAATAAGATAAAAATGATATTTGGTGCATCTGTTGACTCACAAACTATTTCTCTGTAGCATGTGATGCTGTTTGATAGCATTTGACTCACATTAGAACATCTTCCAAAACAGTAGTCAGTCTTCAAACTCTGTCATCTGCTTTATCAACTAAATTTATTCAATATTGTAAAATCCATTACTGTCATTTCAACAATATTCATACCACCTTCACCAAGAGTAGATTCAATCTCAATAAATACATTTATTTGCTCACCTATAAGAAGAAAGTCCATTCATTAAAGTTTTATCAAAAAATTGCAGCAATTATGGCTGGGTGTGGTGGTTCACACCTATAATCCCAGCACTTTGGGAGGCCAAGAGGCAGGTGGATCACTTGAGGCCAGGAGTTCGAGACCAGCCTGGACAACATGGTGCAACCCTGCCTCTACTAATATATATATGTGTGTGTGTGTGTGTGTGTGCATATATGTGTATGTGTGTGTATATATACACATATACATATATACACACATATATACGCACACACATATATATACATATATGTATATATACGTATATATACACACATACATATACATATATATGTATACACTCACATATATACACACATACATGTCTATACACATATATACACACACACATATGTGTGTATATATATATCAAGACTTGATATCAAGACATATATATATACACACATATGTGTATGTGTATATATATATATACACACACACACACACACACACAAAATGTTATCCAGGCCTGATGGCATGCACCTGTAATTCCAGCTTTCTCAGGCTGAGGCATGAGAATTGCTTGAACCCAGGAAGCAGAGGTCGCAGTGAGCAGAGATCATGCCATTGCACTCCATCCTGGGTGACAAAGTGATATTCTGTCTAAAAAAATTAAATTAAATTAAATTGCAGCAATTCAGTCACATCTTCAGGCTCCACTTCTAAGGCTAGTTCTCTTGCTATTTCCACCACATCTGCAGTTACCTCCTCCATGGAAATCTTGACCCCTCAAAGTCATCTCTGAGATTTGGAATCAATGTCTTCCAAACTCCTGTTAATGTTGATATTTTTACCTCCTTCCATGAATCATGGATGTTCCTAATGGCATTTAGAATGGTGAAACTTATTCAGAAGATTTTAAATTTACTTTACCCACATCCATCAATGGAATCACTATTATAGGAGCTATGGCCTTATAAAATGTATTTCTTAAATAACAAGATAATAGATTGGACAAGGGAAATGTACATATATGCTATGGAATACTACCATAAAAAGAATGAAAGTATGTCTTTTTCAGCAACATGAATGAGGTTAGATACCATTATCTTAAGCAAATTAATACAGAAACAGAAAACCCAATATCCCCAATGCCACATGTTCTCACTTATAATTTGAAGCTAAACTGCATGAACACAAAGATGTGATCAACAGTCACTGGGGATTCCAGAAGGGGGAAGGGAAGGGGAAAAGTTGAAAAACTGCCTGCCTGGTGGCAGTGCTTGGGAAATGGGATTGTTAGAAGCCCAAATCTCAGCATCATACAATATCCCCATGTAACAAACCTGCGTATGTACTACCTGAATCTAAAATGTAAAAATAAAATAAAATAAAAAAGAAAGTTAAAATTGCTTCTTGATCCATGGGCTGCAGAATAGATGTTGTGTTATCAGGCATAAAAATAACATTAATCTCCTTTTACATGTTTATCAGAACTCTTGGGTGACTAGGTGGTTGTTAATGTAATATTTTGAAAGGAAACTGTTTTTCTAAGCAGTAGATATCAATAGTAGCCTTAAAATATTCAGTAAACTATTTTGTAAGCAGATTGCTGTCATCCAGGATTTGTTGTTTTATGTATCAGGCACAGGAAGGGTAGATTTTGCATAATTTTTAAGGGTCCTGTGATTTTTGGAGTGGTAAATCAGCAGTGGCTTCAACTTAAAGTCACCAGCTGCATTAGCCTCTAACAAGAGAGTCAGCCTGTCATGTGAAGCGTTGAAGTCAGGCATTGACATTTCTCTAGCTATGAAACCTAGAACAGCATCTTCTTACAATAGAAAGGCTGTTTTGTCCACATTGAAAAACTATTGTTTAGCATAACCACCTTCATTAATGATCTTAGGCCTTCCATGTGACTTACTGCTTCACATTGCACTTTTATGTGATGGAGATGGCTTCCTTTGCTTCAACTTTGTGAACCCAATCTCTGATAACTTCAGATTTTTCTTCTGCAGCTTCCTCTCAGACTCCATAGAATTGAAGAGAGTTAGGACATTGGTCTGCATTAGGCTTTGGCTTAAGGGAATGTTGTAGCTGGTTTGATCTTCTACCCAGACCATCAAAATTTTCTCCACGTTAGCAATAAGGCTATTTAACTCTTTTACCATTTGTGTGTTCGCTGGTACTTTTAACTTTCAACTCCTTCAATAACTTTTGCTTTCTATTCACAATTTGGTTAACCATTTGGACGAGAGGCATGGCTTTTAGCCTGGCTCAGCTTTCTACATCCCTTCTGAGCCGAGCTGCATTATTTTTAGTTCTTGATTTAAAAGTGAGAGACATGCGACTCTTCCTTCCACTTGAACACTTAGATAACATTTTAAGGTTATTAATTGGCCTAATTTTAATGTTGTTGCACCTTATAAGATAGGGAGGCCCGAGGAGAGAAAGAGAGATGGAGGAATGGCTGCTTAGTGGATCAGTCAGAACACACATATGTATCAATTAATTTCACTATGTTATATAGCCGTGGTTCGTGACACCCTGAAACAATTACAATAGTAACATCAAAGATCATTAATCGTAGATCACCACAACAATCTAATAATAAGAAAAATATTTGAAATATTGTGAAAATTACTAAAATGTCACACAGAGACACAAAGTGAGCACATGCTATTGGAAAAATGGAGCTGATAGAATTGCTTGATGCAGGGTTGCTACAATTTGTAATATATGCCAAGTGCATTAAAGCAAACTCAATAATATAAAGTACACCTATAAACTTAGGGAAGGACTTTCAACTTTCACAGGCCAATTTGGAGGCTTAAAGCAATTTTATCAGTTTCATGTATGTGGGTTTTGATCATAATCCCCAAAGACAAAACCCTAAATGCCATAATCCCAAATACTGAAATCCTGACACATCAAAATCCCTAATGTTTAACATGCCGAAAATCACAATCACAGGATAGTTGCATTATGTTAGATGGAAGTATTACCTCGTTATTGTCTTTATTTACATTTGGTGGAAAATTCAAATAACTGATGTGATATGGCAATGATGAAGACATGTGGCTTTATTCTAGAGGTGAAAATAGAACCTAAATCACTAGGCTTGATATCCAGTGGGAGGTACACATGAACACAAACTAAAAGTCCAAACGACATACAGCTCACAGGGACCCAAAAACAAAAATGGCTTAAGATCATTTCTTTGTAAAGAAACTCACTAGAAGGTGTAAGAACGCTCCTGTAATTTTATTTAGGTGGGTCAATTCTGTAAGATAAGAATTCCTGTTCTCATTTTGTTAAAAAGGAAGCCAAAGCTAAGATAAGAAATTGATTTGACCAAGAAAACAGAAATAATAAATGCAAACTAAGAAATTGAAACCTAGTTTCTCTTGCATTAAAAATAAAGCCTACACATCTGATAAACAATGCGTTCCTTTTCAAAGTGTGTTATATATTACACAAGCTGCTCTTAAGGTTGTAAAAATAGGGTCATTTTGTGCATAATGAAAAGAATTCCTCTGGCTCTCACTCCTACCCACTGTTGTGCAATCCCCAGTCCTTCATGGAGTCTTGTCCAGGTACTTCTGGAAGTTGTCCAGGAAAAGTGTACTATGCTCTCCTGACCAGCCTTCTCTGCCCTCAGTTAGAAACTAGCTGGGCAAACTGAAAAAGAAAAGAAAAAACAACAGCAAAAAACCTAGAGACAACGAAAGGCAGCCTTAATGGGACAGGATGTGAATACAATGAAAATCAGACCCGTGGATAGGCAAGGAGCTGAAGGTCAAAGGTGGAGGACCCAGCTTAGGAAATATATCGTGAAACCCACTTGTGGTAAGTTTTGCAGCCAAGCATACTCTACTGGATCAGAGCAGACACTATAACAATGACCATATAGCTATAATTTGCCAACTGTTGTCCAAATCTAGCCCTTGAGATTTTTTTCAGCTGAAATAAAAATAACAGCAGTTTCCCTTCCTTATTTTCCTTTTCTTCTTCCTTTCCATTTCCTGTTCATAGGCATCGGCATGTCCTGCTGCCAAGGAAAATGGGTGGAGGTGGGAGTGAGGGCATCAGTATACCTGGCTGCCCAGAGGTGCTGATTCATATGGGCAGTGAGGAGAATATACGCATGTAGTGGTGTGGCCAGGGGCCAAGGAGGCAGAAGCAGGGAAGAAGATGAAGCCAGTGTGGTTGGGAGATTGCTTACATTAAGTAAATATGTCAGATGATTGAGCAAATGAGTAAATATTTTAAGAATAATGAGAGCCGGTTTTCTTACTACTAGTAAAATAATTTACAAATATAAAAAGGAAGACATCTAGAAGAACACGAAGGTATTTCATTTGCAATTAGAGATTTTTACAGTTTTTTTATTGCTATATGATAAACCATCTCAAAATTTAGTTGTGCAAAACAACAACTTTTTCTGTTTGCATATCCTGTGGGTCAGGGATCCGGGGGAGCACAGGGGGCACAGACAGCCCGCTCCATGACATCTGGGGCCTCAGCTGGAAAGACTTCCATGATTCGGCAGACCCAACTGCAGGGGACTGGAATCATCCAGAGTCCTTAGGGCAGTTGAATTTTTTTGATGCTAGCTCCATATACTTGTGCATTCTAGTGAACAAAGTGAAAGCTGCATGCCTTTGCTAACTGAGTCTCAGTAAACATGTGGCATCATTTCTCCCATCTCTATTGGTTATACATGAGTCACAAGTTTGTCTAGGTTCAAGGAAAAATGACATCAAGTCACCCACCAATGAGAAGAGTGAAAACAAATTTGTGGGCAGCCAAAGGGATTGTCATGAATTTTATGTTTATTAGGTACATCTGTATATACATAAATATAAGAATTTTGTGTATGTATACATGGATATACACATGCACACACATATATATGTGTACACACAATTTTGTATATGTATATATGAATATACACATGCACACACACATATATATGTGCGTACACACACACACATACACATACACATATTTTTTCTACCTCTGTCCGTTGGGAAGTCCTTAAGCCATGACAGAGAAGTGGCAATTAGCACGCTGAATAGTCGAACAAACTTAGCTTCTAAATACCTTCTTCCACTAAAAGGAATGACAGGCCCTTGGATTAATGGCTGAATCCAGGACTGAAATTGTATGAGAGGTGCACAGAATATCTTGTTTTGCTAGAAAATAAAGAAATGCTCAAAGAATACTGAAACATGTCAAAAGAATTTCAGAGCCAGTTCAAAAGGTTCCTAATCACCACAGATGGGAAGATTTGAGCATCAAATCAGAAAGTGGTAGTAACATATATTGACCCATTAAATTAATTAAAATCCATGAGTCCATAGTAAAATAAATAAATAAGCCATTAATCATATCAATGAATGGGGTAAAAGAGAAATTTCTTCCCTGTATTGAGATGCCAACTAAAAAATATAGAAGGAAATATAGAATGGAAATAGAAAAAAACGCCACTTGGCAAGCATCATAGTTGTGGTTGATTTAGGCAGAAGTCATGATGGCTGTTAGGAAAGTGGGTGGAGTTCTGACAAAAGTAAGACACTAAGGTAATATCTGAGTATCCACCCACCCCTGCAAACTACTCATCAGTTATAAAGAAGAAATGATTACTGTATTGTGGAGAAATCTGATCAAGAACAATATGACCAGGTGATAAAGTCTGACATGACCACAAGAAGGATGAGTCAACAGCATGCATTTCCTGATGGAACTCGTTGAAAATAGCACAGTGTCACTTCTGTGGTACCCCTCTCAGAACATATAGGACTCTGTAGAACTATAAAGACTATATACTATATGACCCAATTATATGACATTCTGGAAAATTCAAAACTATGGGGATAGTAAAAAAATGAGTGGTTGTCAGAGGCTGGGGGAAGAGAGGGATAAATAGGCAGAGCACAGAGAATTGTTAGGGCAATAAAGCTATTCTGTATGATACTATAATGGTGAATACATATTATTACTTATTAATCCAAACCCATAGAATGTTCAATACCAAGAGTAAACCTAATGTAAACTATAAATTTTGAGAGATCATGATGTGTCAATGTAAGCTCATCAGTTACAATAACTGTACCACTGATGCCAGTTACTGATAGTGGGGAATACTGTGCATGATGAGGGGGCAGGAGGAATATGGAAACTCTGTACTCTCCACTCAATTTTGTCGTGAACCTAAAACTGCTTTAAAAAATACAATTTATTTAAGACTTTAAAAAAAAAAAAAAAAAAGAAGGCAAGGACTGTGTCAGGCCAACTTTAGAAAGACTCTGGTTGAGGTTTGGTCTACAAAATGAATGGATTATACTCTTAAAAACTATCAAGAACATGAAGGCCAAAGAATGGCTAAGGTGCTGTTTCAGGCTGAAGGAGACTGATAAAATCGAACAGCTAAAAGCAACACGCATTCCTGAATAATATGCTTGGCCAGAACCGCCAGTGGGACACTGTTAGGATGGCTGGTGAAATTTGAATGGGGCATGCGGATTGGATGCTTGTACTGTATCAAGGTTGATTTTCTGATTTGGAGGCTTATACAGTGGTGATGGAAGAGAATGCCCTTGCCTGGGGTAAATACACAGTGGGGAATTGAGGAGTCATGGAGGCATATCTGCTGTTGATCTCAATGGTTTGGAAAAAGATTAATGACAATTGGGAGGTGGCAGAGAAGAGAGTAAATGTGGGGAATCCATATGTTATGGGTTGAATTATTGTCCCTAAATTAATATGTTGATGAACCTAACTTCCAGTAACTCAGAATGTAACTCGGAGAGGTTCTTTAGAGTGGTAATCGAGTTAATGTGAGGCCATTGGAGGGGACCCTAATGGAATATGGCTGGTGTCCTCAAGAGAAGGGGAAATTTAGTCCTTTCCTCTTTCAAATTTGTAAATTATTTGGGCCAGGAAGACAAAATAAGATGAAACAAAAGAAGCAATTATTTCTTTATGGCTGTCCTGGCATATGTGATCTTTAAAGTTTGAGATTTAAAGATATTTGTTTTAAAAAAAAGTAAGAGGAAATTTGGACACAGAGACATGAACAGAGAAAAGATGATGGGAAGATACACAGAGAGAAGATAGCCATTTCCAAGCCAAGAATAGAGGCCTGAAACAGGTCCTTCCCTCACGGTCCTCAGAAGGAATCAAGTTGGCCCATGCCTTGCTTTCAGACTTTGGACTAGATTTCCATCTCTCCAGAACTGTGCGACAGAAGTTATCTAGTTTTTGGTATTTTGTTACAGTAGCCCTAGAAAACTAAGACACTACATAAGACAAATGCAGAAGTTCTTCATATTGTTCTTACAACTTTTCTGTAAGCTTAAAATCAGTGGAAAATGCAATATAATTAATAACGATGTATTGTATACTTGAAAATTGCTAAAAGGGTAGATTTTAAGTGTTCTCACTGCAAAAAAATAAAGATAAGTATGTGAGACAAAGCATATGTTAAATAGCTTTATTTAGCCATTCCACAATATGTGTGTATATATGTTATATATCTCAAAATATTATTTTGTACACCATAAATATGTACAATTTTACTTGTCAATTTAAAAAGTGATAAACTATAATTTTGTGTGCAACAATCTATTAATATTTTCATACGTGCCATCTCCTTTGATCTTAGGTACACCATAATGAGGTAGGTGAGATGGGCATTATGATTTGATCCATCTCACAGTACAGTAGTCTCGGAATGGGTTGCAAATGGGTCATCACAGTTCACACTGATAAAGAAAAACAGATCTTAAAGAGGTGATTTCTGAGCCTGTAGTTGCCAGTGAGGGAAGCCAGTAGTTCACACATGTTAACATTTTAATAAAGTTATCAAAGAGAGAAAAGCAAAAGAGAGACTCTTTTAGAGTTTAGCTTTACAAATTTCCCTGAGCCCTATTTCCTTAAAGAAGGTTGGGTACAGTGGCTCATGCCTGTAATCCCAGCATTTTGGGAGAAGCGGGCAGATCACCTGAGGTTGGGAGTTTGAGACCAGCCTGGCCAACATGGTGAAACCCCACCTCTACTAAAAGTACACACACGAAAAAAAATTAGCTGGGTGTGGTGGTGCATGCCTGTAATCCGAGCTACTTGGGAGGCTGAGGCAGGAGAATCACCTGAACCCAGGAGGCGCAGGTTGCAGTGAGCTGAGATTGTGCCACTGCACTCTGGCCTGGGTGACAGAGCAAGACTCCATCTCAAAAAAACAAAACAAAACAAAAAAAAAACAAAGACCTAGAGGAAAGAAAGGGAAGAGGAGAGAGGAGGCAGAGAGAATTGGGATGCAGATAGAAGTGGATGGAGGCAGAGAGAGGAGCAGTGGTGACCACTGTCTGGTTTTGGTGCCCACCTGAAAGGTAATAGGCAGGCAGATGGGAGAGAGGCAAAGGAAGTCATCCTCTGCTCTCCTCCCAGGCAGGCATACTCTCTTGTTCCTCTGTCCTTTGACTTGTTCATAACATCTCAGCAACGTCACTTACCACATGGGATTGTCATTCAAGACTATCTTGTCTACTAGAGCCTGAGATTTTCCAGACTCTTCTGCTTATTAGTTATGGAAACTTGGGTAAGGATGGCAAAAATGATACCTTCAAAATACAGTCATACAAATTCATTGTTTTCCTTAAGACCTGCTGGTGGCTATCAGTCTCATTCAGAGTTAAGCCCCAAATCATTCCCCAGACCCACATGGTCCTTCATGACCTGTCTACCTGTTACCTTCCTATCCCAGATCAGCTCACTCCAGCCTCCTGGCATTCCTTAAGAGCTCTCAGACTCACTGAGGTGAGCTCTAGGATTTGGGCTGTTTCTTTGCCTCCAGCATGCTTCCTTCCGATGTTCGTAAGGTTGACCTTACCTCCTGTGGTCTTTACCGAAATGTCATCTTCACAGGCAACCCTTTCTAAAATTTAAATACCCCCCACTTCCACATTTCCTACTCAATTATTTTCTTTAGAACTCATTACTATGTAAAATAGTATAGTTTTTACCACCCTGTAAAAAGAATTTATACAATTCTTGTATAAATTGCCTATCTTCCTCACTGGAGTATGTTTCACAGGCCAGATTTTTTTTTTAATTTACTGCTGTATTTTTACCACATAGAATGGTACTTGGCATATACTAGGTGCTCAATCACTATTCATTGAGTGGCTGATAGGAGTTATTTGACCATCTTGTGCCTCAGTTACATTATCAAAAATTATAAATATCAAATGCTGGTGAGGATATAAAGAAATTGATTACTCACACATTGCTGGTAAAATATGACACGGCACAACCACTCTGGAAAATGGTTTAGAATTTTCTTATTAAACTAAACATGTGATTGCCATATGATTCAGCAATTGCACTTTGGACATTTATCTCTAAGAATGAAAACTTACGTTCTTGTAAAAAGTTGTATATGAATGTTCATAACAGCTTTATTTGCAATAGCTGAAAACTAAAAACAACTCAGGTGTCTTTTAAGGGGTAATGGTTAAACATACTGTGGTACATCCATACTGTGGAATATTACTCAATAATAAAAAGAAATACACTATTGATACAGCTTGAATGAATCTCAAAGTAAAAAGAGCTAACCTCTGAAGGCTATGTACTGTATGATTCAATTTACATAACATTCTCAAAATGACAAAATCAAAGACATGAAGAACAGGTTAGTGGTTGCAAGTAATTAGGGATGAGGATGGTGGTAGAGAAAGAAATGTGGATGCATTTATTAAAGGACAATATAGAGAAATAAAATTTTAAAAAGGACAATATAAGGGATCCTTGTGGTCATATGAAACTTCTGTTTCTTGGTAGTGGTGGATACATATATTACACATGGGATAAAATCACATGGAAATAAATACACACAGCACACATACACATGAGTACATCTAAAACTTTGAAAATTTGAACATGTAGGTGGATTGCTTTAATGTCGATTTCCTCTTTGTGATATTGCAAGATATTATCATTGAGGGAAACTAGGTAAAGGGTACACAGGATCTCCCTGTATTATTTCTTACTAGTATATGTAAGTCTACAGCTATGAAATAAAAGTTTGATTAGAATGATAGTTTTTTATTTAATTCTGAAAATATGCAAAGAGTACTTAACATGTGCATGGCCTTTTCACATCAGTTGTAAATATTAAATGAATATACCTATATATGTAAACATTAAATTGATGTATAACTGTACATACATATTTCATATGTATGTACATATTATTTTATAAATATTATATTTATATGTATTAGGTAGATATATAGACACACAGGAGTATATGTGTGTATGTAAAGCACTTGGAATGCTGCTCAGCAATATAGGAAACACTCAATACATTTTAGCTATTTTTATTTCAATCTTCCAGGGCGCAGCCTGTGTTCAGTTAATCTCTGATTCCCAGTATGCATATTGTTTCTGATGTGTATTGCAAGTGTCAATCAATGTGAGCTGAATAAATAACATTGCTAATTCCTTGCACCAACCTTCAAAGTCAGTAAGAGTGGTGCTCAGTGTAAAGATCCAGAGTTATCTAGAACCATAGACGGGAAGAAAATAGGTCAACCTAAACTGCATTTCTCAGCTTTGCCACTAATGTTATAAAGCTTCCAAAAGTCCCTTTTCTTTACTGGTTCTCAGTTTCCCCATTAGTAGGAGGAAGAAATGGAATGGCATTATTTGTAAGGGTCCTTTCCAACCTTTAAATACACATGTTTCTATAGTTTACAAACACAGAGAATTATCTTCCTAAAACCTGAGCATGTGGCTGGGAGTGCAAAAGTAATAAATATTGACTGCAAAATTCTGGCTTCTAGTTCCATTTGGGTCAAGTTGATTGTTCTGTTTTTGGGCCCCACTAAAGCATGGTTTTTAGCAGCTGGTTTCTACCTTTATAGTTATTTGAAGTAGACAGTGAGCAAAATATCTGTACATGATAGCAAGCCAAGGTTTTGAAATTCTTTAAGGGGTAAGAAATTGTAGAAATTTAAGCTATAATTATAGTATTATCACTACCATTGCATCATTATCATCCAAAGCCAAGGGGTGTTACCTTACTAAATTTAAAGACAATAAAGGCATGTTGTAATTTATGAAAGCATAAAACAGGCCTTTGAAAAATAGCAGCTTGATTATTTTAGCTAATATTTGTAATACAGCCTAATATATTCATGGAGTGTTTTTGAGAGGACCCCTGGGTAATTTTCCATGCCAAAGGTTAGCCAATAGCTGACAGATGTCCTTACTCAAGAAGACTGGATTTTACACTGCTTGAACATTATATAGAGTCAATTCTTGCCTGGCCTCTTGCTTTATGTTAGTGTATCTGGAATGTACAGCCACTTCACAGTTAAAATAGTTTTATATTTTTTAACTAGCTATGGATTCCTTGGATATTAAATTATTGACTGCTTATTGAACACCTTGCTTGAAATAATTACAATGCAATATGCAAAGTTCTCTATTAATATTAATTTGTTGAGGAACTACCAAGAAACCTCATTTTACTTAGCTAACTCACCTAATTTAGCTCTCACATTCTTTCAAAGAGTTACTAAAAACTTCAGTTTGCAGAGAGAGGGAAAAGCATCACAGAGATTATATCATCATGCAAAGGCCACCCATTGATGAATGGGAGTGCGGAGATCAAAACCCAGTTTTCTTTTCTTTTTTTTCTTTCTTTCTTTCTTTCTTTTTTTTTTTTTTTTTTTTTTTTTGAGACAGAGTCTCGCTCTGTCACCCAGGCTGGAGTGCAGTGGCGCCATCTCGGCTCACTGCAAGCTCCGCCCCCCAGGTTCATGCCATTCTCCTGCCTCAGCCTCCCAAGTAGCCGGGACTACAGGCGCCTGCCACCACGCTTGGCTAATTTTTGTATTTTCAGTAGAGACGGGGTTTCACTGTGTTAGCCAGGATTATCTCGATCTCCTGACCTCGTGATCTGCCCACCTCGGCCTCCCAAAGTGCTGGGATTACAGGCGTGAGCCACCGCGCCCAGCCCAAAACCCAGTTTTCTTACTCTCCAAATCCTGAGCATATCCAACGTGGTAGGCTGCTTCAATCAAAATTTTAAAAATTTTTTTAAAAAGTAAGAAATATGTGGATGACAGCACCTAAATTACAACGACAGAATAAATAGAAATGAACTAGAGCTTGAGTAACTGAAAAAGATGAGAAAAATATTTTCGAAGTGCAGAAAACATTGGTAGGCTTATACAGCCAGGAAAACTGCCTTTAAAGACTGAGGCTGGAGTAAAGGCATTTTTAGACAAATAAGAACTGAATGAATCATGGATAAATTCTCATAAAAGAAATTTCTGAAGGATGTATTTATGGATAAAGAATAACCCTAGAAGTAAGGTCTATGATGCAAGGAAACAGTCAACAAACAAATACTAACTCTCTGACCAAAGAATAATAGTGTCTAATTTGAGGTTAAAAAAATAAAAACAATCCAAGTTGCAACTTAAATATTAGACAACAATAGCACTTGTATTGGGAAGGAGTGAGAAGTGTAAAAGAATTTTGAAATTCATGTATTCTTCAGCATGGGATAAATATTCTAAGTAACTGAGGACTTTGTTAATTATGTGTAATATTTTGGCATAACCACTGAAACACTAGAAAGAGGATATTAAATTAGAATACATATGTTAAAAGTCCTAAAACAAATAAACAAGCAAACAACAAAAACTACAAAAAACAGGGGAGTAAAATTCCCAGGCTAGAGCAAGGATAGATAAGGCAACAGAAAGGTGAATTATCAATGGACACCTAAAGAGAGGACCTTATCTATTCCAGAACTGTTCAAGGAAGATAAAATATTGGTCAACACACCTGCCATTGAAAAGATCCTCTACAGTGAAGCTTCCAAGCTCTCTTTGCTGAGGACCAGTTCTTAAAACTATTAAATAATGTAAATCTTCCAGTTAAAACTTAGCTAACCGAAGATATCTGCCTACAACTATGGTTTTCAAATGTAGAACACTAGATTATATTCCCAAATGTACTGACTAAATAGGGGAGAGGTAGGGGCATTTTTATCACATACCCCAGTGAAGTGATGAGCTGAGGACCACATGTTTGAGAATTACTGTCCTACGTGAGAATATTGCAGTCCCTCAGCGATTCTGTTTTTCAACCAAGTTAATGCCAAGGCACTTCGTTTATATATCAATTTCAGAAGAATTTGAGAAATCAGAAAACAGAGTGCATTCATTTTTATAAAAGGTAACTCTTTACATTGATGAAATGGGTTTCATGGATTAAAGAACCAAGGACAAGTCCTTGGTAGATTGAAGTTAATATCTGAGAATCTAATATTTGATAAGAGGTAGCAGATTGGGCTCTCCTGGTGACACTCAGTCCACAGTCCCTGCCGTCTTTCTTGTTTTTTCTCATTTCTTCAGGGCCATGTAGGGGAAGAGGTGTTTGGGATAAGTTGAGGCCATCTCACTGAAGCACAAAAATCCCAGTCTCAGAAACTATAGGACAGTCAAATTTCAGATGCTCACAGAACTAAACTCTTCCTGCATAGAAACACACTTCAGAATTTATGACATTGATAAAGGCTAAAATGTCTCACCTCCTCTAAACTCTAATTACTACAAAATGCAGGACCAGCATATATATTTTTTCTTCTAAAAAATAGATTTAAAAAAAATTCTCGTAATATTCATTTGGCCAGTCACTTATTTATTCACCCTCATATTCACTTCTGTTTCCATGCCCATATGTATTCCTTCACACATTGTGTACAAATTCACTCACATTTTATTGAGTCAGTCATTAACTCATTCACGAGTCTCACTCACTTGGTCATTCATTTATGCATTCACTTACTTATATCATCTTTCATTGTTGTCTCATTCTTTGATTCTCTAATTCATGTATTTGTTTACTCATTTACTTGCTCATTTATCCATGTACCCATTCACTTAAAATACACATACACAAAATCTTCATGGAAACTTCTTGTGCTAGAACCTAGCCTGTGCTGCAGTCTAAGGCAGAGATTGGTGACGAACCATGAATTCTCAAAGCCCTCTATTTATTTTGTTTTATTTTATTTTATTTTATTTATTTTATTTTATTTTATATTATTTTATTTTGAGACAGAGTTTGCTCTCATCACCCAGGCTGGAGTGTAATGGCATGATCTCGGCTTGCTGCAGCCTCCACCTCCTGGGTTCAAGTGATTCTCCTGCCTCAGCCTCCTGAGTAGCTGGGATTACAGGCACCCACCACCATGTCCAGTTAATTTTGTATTTTTAGTAGAGACGGGGTTTCACCATGTTGACCAGGCTGGTCTCAAACTCCTGACCTCAGGTGATCCACCCGCCTCGGCCTCCCAAAGTGCTGGGATTACAGGCATAAGCCACTGCACCAGACCTGATTTTATTTTTCTTAGGGTCACACCTCAATCATCTCAGAAACTTCAACCCAGCTTCCAGGTTCCCGGAGGTCCTACCACTATCTCAGATGAGTGGGTCTTAATCAAGGCCTTGATATATGCATAGTCACCAAATTCTATTATTTTCTTATACTCTAATTGTTCTATGCCATAAGATGAATTTTTACCCACGCTCCTTACTCTATGATTGTAATTATGTTACAGTACAATCAGCACAAGTGACTCCTGGCTTAGTTAAACTCAAGGACTGTACTCTCAAAGTTCAAAGTACTTTTTTCAATAACCAGCGTGACTGGTCATTGTTTAATATTTGTCTTTATTTCTAGGGAGTAAGTTCTAAAATAATAGCAAGTTAGATGGTGCTGTTTATTAATGTATCCTCAGCTCCTGGCATAGTGTTTGGCTTCATAACGGTTTGTTAGCAGTAATAAATATGACAAGTGTTGCCATTGAGAAGGTACGAAAAGCTTAGGGAGAGAAGATATGGCATAACTCTGCATTTGAGGGGTTGGGGATAATGGGGAGGATACACAAATGATATGATATTTCAACTGTGCTTTGAACATAATAGGGGTTTGCTAGGCAATTTGTGTGTGTCTGTGTGTGTGTGTCCCAGCAAAAGAAAAATATTTGCAAAGACACAGAGGTCTAACAAAAGGGAAGTTCACTATGGTTGGATTATAATGCAAAGGGAAATAAGAATGGAAGCAGGACAACACTGGATAAACAGGCTGGGAAGGCAGGCAGAGATCACATCAAACGTTTTAATCCATGTTAGGAAGTCTGGGCTTAATTCTGAGAGCAATGGGGCAGCAAAGAGGTGATTTATGCATGGAAGTACCTGGACAGAAGGACTTATGTGTGTGTGTGTGTGTGTGTGTAGTGGGGGATGGAGAGAAATCACTTATGACCGAAGCAGAACACTTAGAAGTGAAGGACAAGGTATATGGTTATAGCTCAAAAGACTATGTTGCTTGTTGGTGAATATTGTCAAAGGATTAGAAAAGCATTGTTAGAGCCATGCTTATATTTAAGAACCACATTTAAATAAGAAATACAGGATTCACACTCAATTTTTTCTTGCCTCAACTATGATATACGTTAGTCAATGTATCCTATCAATTATACATCCTACATGCCTTTAAAACACATCCTCTTCTCTTTATTCCTACTGCCATGCTCCTGTTCAGACACCTATTGTTCTTGAACTAAACTGTGGCAGTCACCCCATCTCTATATTATTTGCCTCCTATATCTTTTCCCCCAATCTGTGTCCCTCAATTTTTGTCAAAGTGAGCATTCTAAATGACTTCTTTCCTGTTTGATTTTTATCAATAGCTATATATCATCTAGATGATCAAGTCTAAACTCTATACTGTGCCCTACTTTATGATGATGTCTCAGATGACCCATCATTTCTTCCGTTATTTGACTGTTGAGTTTTCAAAAAAAAAGGGTCAAATTACTAAACCTAGAATCTCTTCTTTATAGTCTACGGTAAGAAATAGTCAACCACTTTTTAATGCCATCTTAATATGGCGTAAACACCTCTAGTGTTATACTTAGTGCATTGTGCTGATATTTATTTGTGTATGTCTGTCTTTACCCACTAACTGTGTCTTCCTTGGAGACAAAAACTGCATCTTATTTTTTAATACCCAGGGTCTGGTAAAGTGTCTGTATAACTAGCTGTTTCCCTTTCTCTCAATTTTTTTTAAGTGAGAAAATAAATGAAACAAACTAAAATAAAATGAATGAGTTAATATAGAGAAAGAGAAAGAGGGTCAGGTCCAACTAAGATAGAAAAAAATAAACATGTTCTGATGTTTTGGAGCATGGTGATATTTTTCTCTCTCTTGGAAAGACACAGAGGATCTTTTGCTCGCTATCACTGGTCCATTATGAGTTTCATGATTAAAAATATGCATATGGTATGATGGATTTAATATTGATCAACTCTATTAATACCTAGGGAGAAATTGACTCTGTGTTTCTGACTATGTGGCTAGAAAGTGGTTTGGTTGGCTGATCACTGGGGTCAGTCCTGGAAGAGCCAAGAAATCCAAGTGTTTTCCCTCTGTTTCACCAGCTTTCTGGCTGAGTCTAGTGGGAGACACTTGGGGCCCATCCCAGGTAAGCTAACTGAAGGTTCTCAAAAACCAGATTAGGTGGGAAACCCTTCACAGACTGGAGCTAATGACCTGAGAAATTCTGTGACCAGTTAATTGGAGACTCCTTCAGGTCCAATAGAGAATGTGAAAGCCAAATAGGAAATGAGGAAAAACAGCTGGAAGTAGTAAGACAACGTGAGGGAGGGGAGCGGTAATGGCTATGGGGCTGAGGGATTCTCTAGGGGAGGAACACAATTGAGATAATCAGGAGGAAAAAGCAATTCGGGGAGGGAATTTAAAAACTGCATGCATGCATATTCTCTCAGTTGATACCCTATGGCATGCTGAAGATGATATTGGCCTCTAAAGGCAACCAATTAGTGAGGATGAGAAAATGAGTCAGAAAGGAGCACTTGTTAAATGCTTGCTATGTGCAAGGTGACACATTTGGTATTGAAGATAAATCTGTGAAAAGACTTACGCTTTGCCCTAAATGAAACTTTCAACACCATATGAGATAGCTACCATTATCCTCTATTTATCAAAAAGAAAAATTGAACGTCAGGGAGGTTAAATATCTTGTGTAAACGCATACTTCTAGGAAGAGAGAGCTAGACTTTCCAAGAGAGTCTGATCAGAATTAAAAACTAGGTTGGGGTGTTTTCAGGAACTAGTTACTTCTCCTGCCTGAGACGCAGGGAATCCTCCTAAAAGGATGCTACCTGTATCCTTTCTGAGAGACATTACAAGCTATAATAAGGAAAATGCAGAGAATCCTGTTGATCTGGTAGTTTGGGGTCAGAAACTAGTCACTTCAATGTTGATATTCTCTGTGGCTTTGAGCAAGTCTTCAACTATTCCCCCAGATTCCCTCATTCTAGAAGTAGGCAACAATGTGTAATCCCTTCTATCTTTAAGGCTATCCCAAGAATTGGGATGGTCTCAAGTTTAATGTGGGATTATTGAAGAAACGGAAGATTTTTATTTTGATTCATTCTTCACTCCATGACTGAGTTGACATCTTGTCTGTTATCACCACTCTGGCAAATGCAATAGAAACTTAATGAAAGTATAGCTGTGTGAGACAAACTGATAGGGACAAAAATATAGAATATTTGAAGCACCAGAGATGACTTTTGGTTTGAGGTGTATAATTTAATGTCTCAGAAAAATTATGTTGTATCATTTTCAAATATTTCCATCATTGTGCACTATACATCTACAATGTGTATCAAATCCAAAGTACTTAATTTTTAAATAAACAGTAGATAGATCAATATAACTATAAAATAGGCAAAGGGATCATATAACTTATCTGCTGATATCTAACTTATTTACTTATTGGTTATTGCCTCCATCGAGACACTAATTTTATTGAGATTTTTCTGCAGACCTTATCTGGAGACGGTATTGATGTGAAACAAGTGTACCCATCAACATTCATAAAATCATGTAAAACATTTATGAAATTGATGGATACCTTTGTTCTCACCCATTAGTTAAGAACTTAAAAGTTATCACACCTCGTTTACCTATGGAAAATTTAAATCCCACAGAGCTAATATGATTTTCCACAAAGCACTTAGCAAATAATCACAGGACCCAGAATTTGAATGGAATTTGAGTTCAGTAATTTTTCAACTGCATTTTGTCTATATTCTTATCTATATAATTTTACTTTTTTAGCATTTTTTATTCCATAAAATTTTTGTCAATCTGAGAAACTTATAGAAAATAGTAGCACAGTTAGGTGGCTGAGAGGCAAATAAAAATGATAATCAATTAAAAATAGAATTTTAAGCTAGTAACTTAAGCTGTATGCAGATAATTGGCACATTAACACAGCAGTTTCTTGAAGAGTCTCACTTCTTCATTCTCTGGAAGGTCTGGGCTCAGTGTAAAATTTTGGAACAGTTACCATCTCTAAACGGCCATATATATACAACAAATACCTAACATTTGAGTGAAATAAGAATTCTGACAAACAGCCCAGTTCAAGATTTGATATTGTTTGGCTCTGTGTTCTCACCCAAATCTCATGTTGAATTGTAATCCCCAATATTGGAGGTGGAGCCTAGTGAAAGGTGATTGGATCATGGTGGTGGTTTCTAATGGTTTAGCACCATCCCCCTAGTGCTGTCTCATGATATCTGTTTGTTTCAAAGTGTGTAACACCTCCCCCTTCACTTTTTTTCCTCCTGCCATGTAAGCTGTCCCTCCTTTCTCTTCACCTTCTGCCATGATTGCAAGTTTGCTGAGGCCTCCCCAGCCATGGTTGCTGTACAATCTGCAGAACCATGAGCCAATTAAACCTCTTTTCTTTATAAATTACCCAGTTTCAGGTATTTCTATAGCCGTGTGAGAATGGATAAGTTGGGTATTGCTATAAACATACCTAAAAATGTGGAAGCAACTTTGAAACTGGGTAACGGGCAGAGGTTAGAACAGTTCAGAGGGCTCAGAAGAAGACAAGAAGATGAGAGAAAATTTGGAACTTCCTAGAGACTTGTTGAATGGCTTTGACCAAAATACTGATAGTGATATGGCCAATGAAATCCAGATGAGGTGGTCTCAGAGGGAGATGAGAAACTTATTGAGAAATGGAGTAAAGGTCACTCTTGCTATGCTTTAGCAAAGAGACTGGAGGCATTGTATCCCTGCTCTAGGTGAAACTGAACTTGAGAGTGATGATTTCAAGTATCTGGCAGAAGAAATTTCTAAGCAGCAAAGTATTCAAGAAATAGCCTGGCTGCTTCTAAAAGCATATGGTCATATGGTGAGCAAAGAGATTATCTGAAACTGGATCTTCTATTTAAAAGGGAAGCAGGGTGTGAAAGCTTGAAAAGTTTGTAGTCAAGCCAGGTGTGGTGGCTCACACCTGTAATTCTAGCACTTTGGGAGGCTAAGGTGGGCAGATCACCTGGGATCAGGAGTTTGAGACCAGCCTGGCCAACATGGTGAAACCCCATCTCTACTAAAAATACAAAAATTAGCCAGGCTTAGTGGCGTGTGCCTGTAATCCCAGCTACTCGGGAGACTGAGACGGGAGAATCACTTGAACTTGGGAGGTGGAGGTTGCAGTGAGCTGAGACCACACAATTGCACACTCCAGCCTGGGTGACAAGAGCAAGACTCCATCAAAAAAAAAAAAAGAAAAAGAAAAAGAAAAATTTGCAGCCTGGTCATGTGGTAGAAATGAAAATTCCATTTTCTGGGGAGGAATACAAGCAGCCTACAGAAATTTGCATAAGTAAAAAGGAGCCAAATGTTAATAGCCAAGACAATGAGGAAAATGCCTTGACCTTCCTGGTAGCTCCTTCCATCACAGAGCTGAAGACATAGGAGGGAAAAAAGGTTTTGTGGGTCAGGCCCAGGGCCTCACTTCCCTGTGCAACCTTGGGACACTGCTCCCTGTGTCTCAGCCACTCCAGCTTCAACTTTGGCTAAAAGGGCAAGAGTTGAGGATTGGGAGCTTCTGCCTAGATTTCAGAAAATGTACAGAAATGCCTGGATGTCCAGGCAGAAGTCTGCTGCAGGGGTGGAGCCCTCACGGAGAGCCTCTACTGAGGCAGTGCAGAGGGGGAAATGTGGGGTTGGAGCCCCACACAGAGAGTCCCCACTGGGGCATTGCCTAATGAAGCTATGAGAAGAGTGTCACCATCTTCCAGATCCCAGAATGGTAGACCCAGTGAAAGCTTGCATTGTGCACCTGGAAAAGCCAGAGGCACTCAATGCCAGCTTGTGAAAGGAGCCACAGTGGCTGTACCATGCAGAGCCACAGAGGCAAAGCTGCTCAAGGCCTTGGGAGCCCACTCCTTGCATCAGTATGGCTTGGATTTGAAACATGGAGCCAAGGGACATTATTTCGGAGCTTTGAGGTTTAATGACTGCCCTGCTGGGTTTCAGACTTGCCTGGGACCTGTAGCCCCTTTGTTTTGGCAAAGTTCTCCCTCTTGGAACAAGAGCATTTATGTGATATCTGTATCTGCATTGTATCTTGGATGCAACTAAGTTGTTTTTGATTTTTCAGGTTCATAGGCAGTAGAGGCTTGCCTTGTCTCAGATGAGACTTTGGACTTGAACTTTTGAGTTAATGCTGGAATGAGTTAAAAATCTGGGGGACTATTTGGAAGGCATGATTAGTTTTGAAATGTGAGAAGGACATGAGATTAGGGAGGGTCCAGAGGTGGAACAATATGGTTTGGCTCTGTATCCTCACCTAAATCTCATATTGAATTATAATCCCCACTGCTGCAGTTGGGGCCTGGGGAGAAGTCACTGGATCATGAGGGTGGTTTCTGATGGTTAGCATCATCTCCTTAGTGCTGTCTCATAATAGAGTTCTCACAAAATCTGGTTGTTTAAAAGTGGGTAGTACATCCCCCTTCACTCTTTCTTCTGCTTCTGCCATGTAAGACATACCTCCTTCCTCTTCAACTTCCACCATGATTGTAAGTTCCTGAGGCCTCCTCAGCTATGCTTCCTGTATAGCCTGCAGAATCATGAGTCAATTAAACCTCCTTTCTTTATAAATTATCCAGTTTCAGGTATTTCTTTATAGCAGTGTGAGAATGGACTAATACAAGCTTTATTCCAAAAACAAAATGAAAGAGAAAGAGAGTGTTTGCTTCATTATGGACTAATACAAGCTTTATTCCAAAAACAAAACAAAAGAGAAAGAGAGTGTTTGCTTCATTCATTAGTCAACTCTAAAACTTTTTAGACTTTATGTTTAGGTGTCTGTCGCAAATTCCTTAATGATACTCTGGTTTAGTAGTTTCCTGCCATGGCTGACCATCAGCATGACCTAAAGATATTTCTCCTAATACAAAAGTCTAAGTCCCACCCATGAATATTCCATTCATCATATCTCAGTGAGCTTGAGCACATGTCTTTTGAAATTTTCTACAAATAACTTTGTTTTATAGATCTGATTGAGAAGCAATCCAGGAATACATCACTGTTTCCAAAATTCACAGAGTGACTTAGTCTATTGCTCAAGGACCTCCAGAACGTGAACTTTAATTATCACATGGCCCTTGATATTCTGGTTGCTCAGGATCATGTAGGAATACAGCATAATGTAGGTTTGTATGTATCTGCAACAAATGTAAATGGTAAGTTAGTGTAGGCTTACAGATATTTTTAGAGCACCTGCTTTGTACTGAGAACTTTGTGAGCTTTTTATCTGGTTTTCCATTCCTGACAAGCCAAGGGTGGTGCTTAAATTCTGCAGGAATTTCCAGAACCAAATGTGGAGCTGGGAAAAGGCCATAATCTGAAGGGGAAATGAAGCCTGAGTCTTGCATGACATGTCCTCCAGAAAATAGTGATCATCTGGACCATGAAGTTGAGAGGGATGACCAGAGGCAGCCTGCTACATCAGGAGTGAGAGGTCATTATCAGTAATATCATTATCAGTAATAAAGAAGCAAGTATGATTAAGAAACAGAATTTGGAGAAATTTCCTAAGTCAAAAGGAAAAAAGGCCTTAATAATTAAAATAGGTTGAAAGAATCAATATTGTTAAAATGTCCATACTTCCCAAAGCAATTTACAGATTCTATGCTATTACTATCAAATTGCTAATGTCATTTTTTTTCACAGAATTAGAAGAAACTATTCTAAAATGTATATGGAACCAAAAAAAGCCCAAATGGCCAAGGCATTCTTAAGTAAAAAGAATAAATTCAGAAGAATCACGTTACCTAATTTCAAACCATACTACAATGCTATGATAACTAAAGCAGCATGATACTGGTACAAAAATAGATGCATAGATGTATGGAATAGAATAGAAAATGCTGAAATGAAGCCACACACCTACAACCAACTGATCTTTGAAAAAACTGACAAAAATATACAGTGGGGAAAAGACACTTTATTCAACAAATGGTGTTGGGAAAACTGGCTAACCATATGCAGAAGAATGAAACTGGACCCCTACCTGTAACCAGATACAAAAATTAACTCCAGATGGGTTAAAGGGTTAAATGTAAGACCTCAATAAAAATCCTAGCAGGAAACCTAGGAAATTCTCATCTAAACATTGACCTAGGCAAATAATTTATGACGAAGACTCCAAAAGCAAGTGCAACTAAATAAAAAATAGATAAATGGGATCTAATTAAACAAAAGAGCTGATGTACAGCAAAAGAAACTATCAACAGAGGAAGTAGACAACCTACAGAATAGGAGAAAATATTTGCCAACTATGCATCTGACAAAGGACTAATATCCAGAATCTACATGGAACTTAAACAAATGAATAGTATAGAGACAAATATGTCAATTAAAAAGTGGGCAAAGTACATGAATAGACTACTCAAAAGAAGACATATAAGTGACCAACAAACATATGAAACTATGCTCAACATCACTAATCATCAAAGAAATACAAATCAAAACAACAGTGAGATACCACCTTACTGCTGCAAAAATGACCATTATTTAAATGTCAAAAAAATAACAGATGCTAGTGAGGATTCAGAGAAAGGGGAACACTTATACACTTCTGGTGGGAATGCAAATCATTTTCACCCTTGTAAAAAGTAGTTTGGAGATTGCTCAAAGAATTAAAAATAGAATTACTATTTGACCCAGCAATGCCATTACTGGATATGTACTCAAAAGAAAATAAATTGTTCTACCAAAAGGACTCCTGCATTAATATGTTTATTGCAGCACCATTCACAATAGCAAAGGCATGGAATCAAACTAGGTGCCCATCAACAGTGAACTGCGTAAAGAAAATGTGGCACATATGCACCATGGAATACTATGCAGCCAAAAAAAAGAATGAAATTGCATTCTTTGCAGCAACATGGAAACATGGATGCAGCTGGAGGCCATTAGCCTAAGTGAATTAAGGCAGAAACAGACAACCAAATACCGCATATTCTCATTTATAAGTGGAAGCTAAACACTGGGTACACATGGACACAAAGATGGTATCAATAGGTATGGGCCACTCCAAAAGTGGAGAGGGAAGGATGCAGATAAGTGTTGAAAAACTACCCACTGGTTACTGTGGTCGGTACTTGGATAGCATGATTGTTAGAATAATATGCTAATAATACAACAATTATTATCTAATAATATCCTAAAATATAATTATTATATTATATATAATTACATAATAATGTAATAATAAGATGCTGATTATTAAATTATCAGCATCACACAGCATCACGCATGTAACATACATGCACATGTATCTTCTGAATCTAATATTAAACATAAATAAATAAAATCAAACACACACATACAAAAAGCCAAACCCCAAAATAAATAAAAGCTTCATTTTGACACTTAAAATGTATTAAAGCCTCATTTAATACTAAATTTGATTAAGGCCTCTCAACATTGGCATTATTGATATGTTGGGGGCTTTCCTCAGCATCAGTAAGATATTTAGCAGCATTTCTGGTCTCCACCCACTAGATACCCACACCATACCCCAGGTGTGACAATCAAAATGTCTCCATATTGCCAAATGTATCCTGGGGGATCAAAATTGCTCCTGGTTGAGAACTACTGGCCTAAATCTTTCTTCTCTGTGCGTTGTGTTCATTGAAATAAACCGTGCTTCTTCTCATTACAGAACTTCTAAACGCTCCAGCTCTTCTATGTGACATAATCTCCATTTCCCACCTCTAAATCCTTAATGTCAGATTATTGCTCATATCCAAGTGTAATGGTCACTCCATCGGTGTAGCCTACCCTAATCCACCAATCACAGTATCATAATAACAGCCTTTCATTTAGGGTTAATTTGTAGATGTATGTTGACCACTGGGATCAGGGAATAATTTCTGACTCCTCTTTCAGTCAGTATACTTCATAAGATCTGGGGTATTATCTATTTTACCCACTATTACATCCTCAGTACCTAGTATGAAGGCTGGCCCAGGATGGAAACTCAATGAACGTTTATTGAATGAATGAATGAATGAATGAAAACTGAACAAAAATTTACAGCCTCTGAAACCAACAACTATTTTCTGAGTACTGATTTTGCATCAAGCAAGATCCTGAGCCAGGGGACTCAGAGAAAAATAATACACAGTCTTTGCCCTAAGAGGCATAGCCTTGTTGAATAAATTGATTTGTAAGTAAAAAGGAATGATAGAGCATCCTAAGTGGTCAGTGGAGGTCTCAACAACCTGAAGTTAACTATATACACAATTCCAATATCTGCCTGTGAGAATAAGAAAAGTTTTCTCAAAGAAGGTAATTATTGAGCTCAGATTAAAGGTTATATGGAAATTCACTAGATAGACAAGGATGGAGTGAGAAGACAGGTGGTAGAACTGGGTGTGAGAGGTGGGAAATCACTCCGCACAGCAATGCTGAAGGCGTGCCACAATCCAGACAGCTAAGAATCACCACACACTTCTGTATGAGTGAAGAGTGGGACTTACATTAGGCAGTAGTGGGAAATGAGATTAAAGATTTCAGCAAGGACAAAGCATGAGAACTTTGTGTGCCAGGCTCAGGAGTTTGGAGATTGTCCTGAAGACAATCAGTGGTCACAGAAAGGAAATGAGCAGTGGCATAAGAGTCAGATCTGTGATTTCAGACTGATAATCTGAATGTTGGCCAGTAGATAAAGAAAGACAAAACTTCAGAATGTCATAATGCAAGGTTTTATTAAAAATAAAAACCTTTGGATGACCACGTGTCTACCACACAATAATTTTTTTTTTTTTTGAGACAGTCTCGCTCTGTCACCCAGGCTGAAGTGCAGTGGCATGATCTTGGCTCACAGCAACCTTCACCTCTTGGGTTCAAGTGATTCTCCTGCCTCACCTTCCTGAGTAGCTAGGATCACAGGTGTGTGCCACCACATCAGGCTAACTTTTGTATTTTTAGTAAAGACAAGGTTTCACCATGTTGGCCAGGCTGGTCTCGAACTCCTGGCCTCAAGTTATCCACTCACCTCAGCCTCCCAAAGTGCTGGGATTATAGGTGTGAACCACTGTGCCTGGCTGCACATAGTAATTTCTCCTCAAAGAAAATCCGAAGGAAAACTAAGTATGAAGTTCAAAAATGCAGAAAGCCTCTTCATACTAAGAGGAAGGCCAAAGCTTACTGTGACTAGTGAGTCTTTCTAGCCTCTTCCCAAAGAACCCACATTTATTGTTACTGGAAATGTATGTATTAGAAGGTATAGAGATCAGAAGACCAGCTCCAGGTTTCAGGGACGAAGAGACAAACAGGCATTTTTTAGACCCTGGGCCATTCTGAAACCAGATGATTGAGTGTTTGTTTTCCCATTGTCTGCATTTATGCCTTGTCCTCCAACACGAATAATTGTCAAGGTTTTCGTAGGCTGAAGTATATTCTAGGGAAATTGGATCTGCAATTTTGCAGAATTTCGCAATATCTTTTGCAGTTCTGTGTAAAATTGATTGTTTAAATCTAGTTTATTTTACCTTGTTGGTCCTGGACTTACTATCAGCTGAAATATTTATATCGCTGCCTCTTAGAAGTTATGCATTTCCCTTGTTCTGTAAAAACAATAATAAAATAAAAGTGCTGACCTGCTCTATGTATATGAGTAATTGTTTTTATTTTAATTGCTTGAGTGCTTGTGGAAGGAGATTGAATTGTCTGGCCTCTTTTCTCTTTGACCATTTCTTGCATTACTTTCGTTTTTTTCCTTTTGCCACCAAAAGTATTATGCTGGTCACCAACCATGTCTTTGGAGACTATTTGAAGTTGAAATTTTCATGCTAAATCTAGCCATTTAAAAGGAGATGTGGGAAGCATAGACATACACAACCATGCCTTGCTACCCAATGCAGAAGTCCTCCTCACCGAGACAGGCCCTGGGACACTGGAAAAAAAAAGCCTAAGCATATTCTTGCTGATGTTTAAATCTTATTTTTGAAAGCAAGCCCCCCTTCCCTGCACACACACAAATAGACACACATATTTTTTCTTACAAATAACGTTGTCTTCCCAACACACTCCCCTTCTGACTGCATTCATTTATTCAACACAATTAATGAATAATCATTGTGTGTCAATCAGAGAGCAAAACAATCAAGTATCTGTATAGTCTCTGGTTTATCATGGAAAGTGGACAACTTAGCATTTAACACTATCATGGGGCGATATACCATGGGAAGAGTGTTTTTCAGATCCAGAAAGTCATGCAAGTTATGTCAGGAGAAGTGATATTCAAGCTGAATAAGAAGAATGTGTGGGAAAAGACTAGCAATAGAAAGGAAAACTGGTACAGGTTAGAGCTGAAGTGTCAGTTGGTAAGAGATTCAACTAGGGAGGTGAGGACCTGGATGGTATCATTTTTAAAAATTATGTTTCTACAACCATGTGGTCAGGCATACTCTGTTCCATACCAGCTCCAAATCTTCATAGCTGTTTGGTCTTGAGCAAGTTTCTTTCTAAGACTTGAGCAAGGTAGAGCATATAAATTTTTTGTACAGTGGCTGAAATGTGGTAACTGCTTAATAAGAATTAATGTCTATTATGATAACTTGATTAGTATTATGATTATCATTATTATCATTGTTACATAATTTTATTATGTAACACCTCAGTCAAGTTATTTGGGATCAACATTTTCCTGGAAGCCATCCAACACTCGATCACCTCTCTACCCATTCTACTCTTGTTCCCCCTCCATCTGTCCTTTTCTTTCTCTTGCCCTCTCACTCTGCAGCGATGCTTCATCATGATTGGGCTCCAGGAACTGGACAATTGATAATCTAAAGTAATGGAGTCCTGTTTGTTATTTCCATGCCAGGACCATGTCAAAGATCAGTTCCCATACATAACTCACTTGGAAATTCACATTAGCATGTTCTACCCCTTAAGGGGAGAGGGATGAATGAGCAGAGCCTAAAATATGAGTCAAATACTATTTCTCACTTGGTTGTCAACACTAAAGATACTCTTCGGTTTGACCCTGTTCATGTTCCTCAGTTTATCCACATTCCTATATCACTGCCATATGTGAAGTTAGGATTCATCTTCCATTTAAATGAGTGTAATATCATCCCCATTTTTCTTTCTCTTTGTTTCCAAACGGCCTACTCCAATCCAGCTTCCACTGAGATATCAAAAGCATCTTTCAATAATACCACACTGATCATTTTATATCCACATTTGAAAACCTTCAAACGTTTCCTCTTTTCTAAATAATTAATCTATCAGGATACTTTTGATTGCAAAGAACAATAACAAACTCACAATAATTTAAAAGGTAATGAGAATATACTGTTTTATATCCCTGAGAAATCCACAGGTAATTTGCACTATAGACACAATTTGATAAGGTTTTATATGGTTTGGATCTGTGTTCCTACTTAAATTTCATTTTGAATTGTAATACCCATAATTCCCTTGTGTCTAAGGAAAAACCTGGTAGGCTGTTTTCCTCATGCTGTTCTCATGATAGTGAGTGAGTTCTCGCGAGATCTGATGGTTTTATAAGGGGCCCCTTCCCGCTTCATTCTCTTTCTCTTTCTCCTGTTGCCATGTAACAGGTACTGTTTCCCCTTCGGCCATGATTGCGAGTTTCCTGAGGCCTCCCCAACCACGTGGAACTGTGAGTCAGTTAAACCCCTTTCCTTTATAAATTACCCAGTCTCAGGTATTTCTTTATAGCAGTGTGAAAATTTACTAATGCAAAGGTGTAAGCTGTTTCTCTGTTATTCTCTTAGTTCCCCTCCAAATGTCAGCTTTATTCTTTAGTCAGCCTTTCTCATGAATGGAAAAATGTTTAAAGCAGTCATGGGTATTCTGTCTGCACTCCACACGATCTAGAGGCAGAGAGACAAACAAGAGTCAAGGGATTTTTTTCAATGGCTTCTTCTTAAGGTATGGACCTACCTCTGAACCAATCGTTGAATCTATAGCGATATTAGGAGTTGACTGCCTTAGGTTTCGGTTTAAAACCCATCTCTGAGTTGAACCCTGTGGGAAGATTTGTGGGACTGCTGTAATCTGTTAGTTGAGGAGAATCAGGACCAACTGTGGAAGCATGAATTAAAGGAATTTCTAGCCAAACAAAATGAGCCATTGTGGAGAGATGCAGTAGTGGATGCTTGGAAGGCAAATATGATGTCCTTCACCTAGGGGTGTCATTCAAGGCTCATCACAGTGTACCTCCAACTTGATTCCAGTTTCCCATTATGGCTCTTCGTATGTTACTGTTAACAGACTGAATTAATTGCCCAAAGTTTCTAGTTCTGTGCTTTTATTTCAGATTGACTTTCTGTGTGGAATGCTAACCTTCTGCCTCTGCTCTTTCTTCAATAATGCCTACCCTTAAACCATATCTAGCCTTTAAGATGCACCTGAAGTGCTATCTCCTCATAGATACCCAGTATTTTTCTGCCTCTGTCTCCAGCTGTAATGAATTAAAAAACACTGAATTTGCCATCATCCAGTCTGGATTTACATTCAGGAGCTATCCCTTACTAACAGAGTGGTTATGTGAGACTGCTTTCCTTGCTTGGCCTCTTTCTCATCTTATTGAAAGACTGGTTTTCTCTGTCTTTCTTTTTTTAACCAAGGAAGTACTGTTGGTTTGTCTTGGAGCATTCTTCTATAGGTAAATGATGTCGTTTCTTATTTAAATACCTAAAACACTGCTGAGTTAGATTTTTGAGCTGGAATTTTGAAAAGTCCAGAAGGTTACTTATTTTATTAGGGAAATATTTAAAGAATAACAGCCCAATGCTCTAAAAATTATTATTCAAGTGCATGAAGACTATTGAGGCAGCCTACAAAAGTTACACATTCCCCATAGTTCTGCCATGAGGCACCAATATATATTTTATCTCATTTGTAAGTAAGTCTTATTCTGTACAGCACCTATATTTTTGAGAAGTAGTTTGTAAATCAAATTTCATGTTCTCATTACCTATAGAGTAATCATAAAGATTAATTTTATAGAATTATTTTCAATTTTTAGTGGCCTCAAATACCTCTGCTGCATGGTAAGTTATTAACGAACTGTAAATACATATTTAACTTAACATTTTAAAGGTAAGCATTAATGAAGCAAAAACTCTTTGGATTATATTGGTAATAATCACTGATTCATTAGTTTTGGAAGTTTAAGTTTTGGTTTTGATGAGCTTTTATCTGTGTTGGAAACTTGTATTCTGACTTCCTTTTAGATTAAAACAAGGGCATAAATAAATGCTGACATGAAGGCATGAAGAAACAAAATTGCAGCACAAGATGTCAATTTCAATTGTGGAACAAGGGCATTTTTAGAACTGATATGGTTTCCTTTATGTCGATTTCAAACGTTAGTGGTGAATGGTTGTGAATATCTTTAATCAGACTTTTAAAGATGTGAGTATTCATATGGCTTTTAATATTTTTTCCTTTTGCAGACCGCATTGTTTTTTTGATATATCAAGTTCACTAGTAATTCTGAGAAGCAACTAAGTATATGAAATATGATTCATGAAGGTCAGTGTAGCATTGGGTTGAGTGTAAGCACTGCCGGGTGAGGAAGTGCTCATCATATAACAGAGATGGGTGAGAAAGTGCTCATCATATAACAGAGACATGCAGAAAGGACAGAGGAGTCGATATGAAGAAAGCTGAATGGCTAAGTCTGGGTTGAGTCAAGCAAAAAATAGAAAATAAAAACACTGAATGATGTAAGTTATAAAATAAAATAAATATCCATAAATTTATGCTGATATAACAAAGGAATAAGTGAATGAATAAATGAATGAATGTCAGTAAATAAGTAGAGAGAAAAAGATACCCTTTCTTATGGTACAATCTATTAGTTTCCTATTGTTATTGTAACAAATTATGGTGACTCTTCACTTTACATAGTGGATAGATTTTTGAAAACTCTGACTTTTCAACTGGTTCAGGAAATCAATTTTACCATAGGCTAATTGATATAACAAGAGTTCATTTCCTAGCATATATTGCTGGTCACAAAAAAAAAATTACCCAACTTCAAAATAAAGACTAAAAAATTGCTAACATTAAACACTGAAAGAAAAGTAAGATAATTATTTACCCAATTATTCCAGTTCAGGGTCACCAGGGGCTAGACTCTATCCTGGCAACTCAGGAAGCAAGGTGGGAACCAATACTGGACCAGATGCCATTCTATGGCAGAGCACACTCACTCACACATACACATACATACATACAAACACATGCACACGCATGCACTCACACCATTCAGACAATTTAGACACATCAATTAACCTGACATGCACATCTTTAGAATGTAAAGGGAAACGCCAGTACCCGAAGAAAACTCATTCAGACATAGGAAGGATGTGGCTCTCTGGCTGAAAATCAGTTTAATTTTTTTTCTTATTACTATTACAATGAAATTATGTTGGGCAAAAATGATGTTTTTGGAGTAATGTTGTACTACAAATTTATTAAAGAAAACAAATTAATTCTTAAATTAAAAAATTATAGTTCTGGAGGTCAGAAGTTTGAAATGGGTCTCACTGGGATAAAATCAAGTGTGAGCCGAAGTAGATTTCTTACAGAAAGCTCTAAGGGAGAATACATTTTCTTCCCATTTCCAGCTTCAACAGACTTCCTGCATTCCTAGGATTGTGGTTCCTTCCATCATCAGTGTCAGGGATAATCAGCAGAATTTTTCCCATATGGATCTGACACAACTCTTCCACATCTCCTCCACTTAAAGGACCCTTGTGGTTACATAGGACCATCTGGGCCATCCAAACTGAGCTCCTTTTCTTAAGGTTGTCTGATTAGCCTATATAATTTCATCTACAATCTGATTTCCTCCTTGCCATGAAACATAGTATATACACAAGTTCTGGGGTTTAAGGCATAGCCATTTTGGGAGGACCATTATTCTGCCTGTCAGATAGAATTACACTGATAAATATAAGAGGAATAATGTAAATAAAAATTACCACTTGGAAAACACCATTGTAATAATCATTGTACGCATCAATGTATACTACCATTAGGGATGATGAAAGGCATACTATTTAAATAGTTTCAAATTATCTCCACACATAATGCTTACTAATTACAAATACGGTAATTAAAATTTTGCATGCAGAAACACGACAGACATCACCATAACCAAGAAATCTGTGAGCTATGGGACAACTAGAAGCAACCACATATATGTGTAATTGGAGTCCCCAAAGGAGGGAAGAGAGAGAAAGAATAACAAGACAGTATTTAAAGAAATAATGACTGAAAATTCTCCACATTCAAAGAAAATTATAAACTCACATATCCCAGGAGCACAAATAACAAGCAGGAGAAACACAAGGAAAACTACAACAAGGCACATCATAATAAAATTTCTTAAACCAATGATAAAAAAATGTTGTGATCAGACAAACAAAAACAACTCATTATGCACAGAGGATAAAAGGTAATGCTGAATACTCATCAGGAAAAATGGAACTCAGAGGAAAGTAAAGCAACATTATTAAAGTATTGAATAAAGACAAAAACAAAATTAAAAACAAGTCGATCTGGAATATTCTATCAACATGAATATATTTAAAATGCTAAAGCAAAATAAAGGATTTTACAGACAAAAAGAAAACCGAAAGAGCTTGTCTTTGGTCAACTAACTCTAGAAGAAATGCTTTAAAAAAATCTTTCAAATAGAAGATAGCCAGAAATAATTTAGCACTTACACAAACAAGTGGACAGAATCGGAAATTGTAAATATGTATATAACAATAAAATGCTTTTACTCTCTTTATTAAAACTTATTAAAAAAATAAATATCTAACTTTGATTTCTCAAAAAAGAGTGACAGGGATCATATTTAGTCTCTTACTCCACTGAAACTACCAACAAACAAAATATATGAACCAATGGTTTTCAAGACATCAGGCAATGAAGGGCAGTGATCCCTGAGAGACAGGAAACAAGGTGAACATTGTAATTGCCACAGCTTATCACCTGGAGAGAGTTTCCAGGCCTAGCAGCAAGAAAAGGAATGCAGTCTGAACAGAAAAGGTTCCCTAAGTTGAGGAGACAGAAATGAGTCCTAGGAGACCAAGGAGGCTAGAATTCTCAGTACAGAGTAATAGAGAGGAGTTAGTTGCACAAAGAGAGAACTTTGAACATATACAGGGGGTGCCTCTCAATTTTTTTAGCTCAATATTACTAGAATGCTAATTCCTCCAAAATGGATCTATAGCTTCAATGCAAATACAATCAAAAACCTAGAAGAGATTTCTGTAGAAGTTAACGTACTACTTCTATAATTTATATGGAAAAGCATGGGGCCTAGAATAGACAAAATAATTTCGAAAAAAAATGAATAGGAGGGACAAACACTACTTGATATTAAGACTTGTTATGAAGCTGATATTTTTTAAAGGCATTTTTTTCGGAATGCAAATGTTGCTGATGTTTTGCCTCACCAGCGCACTTCTTTTGAGCTCATGTGAGCCAGGGACAGGGAGACATCTGTTTCCCTTCAGGGGCGTCTTCAGTAGCAGTTTCCTGCCACAAATTCACTCTCCATGTTCTAAATACATATAACCTTGTTCTAGTACTGCCTGTCCTCAAATTGTCCTTTTCTTTCCATTTATTTTTTAAATTCGGAGCAGCACTACAGAACCTTATAGATCAAGTTTGTCCAGCCCACGGCCTGTAGGCCTCATGCAGCCCAGCATGGCTTTGAATGTGGCCCAACACAAATTTGTGAACTTTCTTAAGACATTATGAGATTTTTTTGTGTGATTTTTTTTTTTTTTTAGCCCATCAGTTATCATTAGTGTTAGTGTATTTTATGTGTGGCCCAAGACAATTCTTTCAGTGTGGCCCAGGGAAGCCAAAAGATTGGACAGTGCTGTTGCAGATGTATTCAAGATCAATAGATAGAAGGACTAATCAATTGATCCTGGAAAAACTGCAGATAATGGCCTGGAAAAACTACCACTAATCAGAGGATTCAGGCTACTGAGGACCATGGTTTCTCGAACTTATTAAGGCTGCCATGAACTTAGAACTCACATACTGTTCTAAGATCTTTTAAACCAAAAAAAAATCTGAGATAGATCTCAATCAAGTCAGAAGTTTATTTTGCCAAGACTGAGGACACTCCTGGGGAAAAAAAAAAAAAAAAAAAAGGAAAGAAAGAAAGACAAGTTTCAGTTGGATCTGTGGCCTGTGCTTTTTTCCAAAGAAGGTTTTGAGAACTTCAATATTTAAAGCGGGAAAAGAGGGCAGGAGGGGAAAGAAGAAAAAAAGAGGGAGGGTAGGCAATGAGGCAAGTGGTTACATTTTCGTGAGGCTTTGATTAGTCTCACTGAATCCACATTTTACATGTGAAAAGGGAAGAAGAGGGGGAAAAAGTCAATTATTCATTCATTCATCCGGCGCTCAGGAAATCTACATTTTATGTAAGATAAAATAAGCCAGGCTGGGTGCAGTGGCTCATGCCTGTAATCCCACAACTTTGGGAGGCCGAGGCAGATGGATCACAAGGTCAGAAGTTTGAGACCAGCCTGGCCAATGTGGTGAAACCCCGTCTCTACTAAAATATAAAAAATTATATATTTTTGAGTGGAGGTGTGTGCCTGTAGTCCCAGCTACTCAGGAGGCTAAGGCTGGAGAATCACTTGAACCCAGGAGGCGGAGGTTGCAGTGAGCAGAGAGCACACCACTGCACTCCAGCCTCGATGACACAGAGAGACTCTATCTCAAGGAAAAAAAAAAAAAAAAAGCATGTGAAATTATAGCTATCTGTTTGGGAACAAAACGAAGTCAGTTTTGTTGTTGTCACTGTTGTCGTTTTTCAAGTGAATCAGTTCCCAAGCTGAACTTTTCCCTTGGGCATAGTGAGTTTCATGTGCGTCCCTGTGAAGAGACCACCAAACAGGCTTTGTGTGAGCAACGTGGCTGTTTATTTCACCTGGGTGCAGGCGGGCTGAGTCCGAAAAGAGAGTCAGTGAAGGGAGATAAGGGTGGGGCCATTTTATAGGATTTGGGTAGGTAAAGGAAAATTACAGTCAAAGGGGGTTTGTTCTCTGGCGGGCAGAAGTGGGGGTTGCAAGGTGCTCAGTGGGGGTGCTTTTTGAGCCAGGATGAGCCAGGAAAAGGACTTTCACAAGGTAATGTCATCCCTTAAAGCAAGGACCAGCCATTTACACTTCTTTTGTTGTGGAATGTCATCAGTTAAGGTGGGGCAGGGCATATTCACTTCTTTTGTGTTTCTTCAGTTACCTCAGGCCATCTGGGCGTATATGTGCAAGTCACAAGGGATGTGATGGCTTGGCTTGGGCTCAGAGGCCTGACATTCCTGCCTTCTTATATTAATAATAAAAATAAAATAAAATGGTGTTGAAGTGTTGGGGCAGCGAAAATTTTGGGGGGGTGATATGGAGAGAGAATGGGCGATGTTTCTCAGGGCTGCTTCAAGCGGGATTAGGGGCGGTGTGGGAACCTAGAGTGGGAGAGATTAAGCTGAAGGGAGGTCTTGTGGTAAGGGGTGATATTGTGGGGATGTTAGAAGAAACATTTGTCGTATAGAATGATTGGTGATGGCCTGGATACGGTTTTGGATGAATTGAGAAACTAAATGGAATAACAGAAGGAGAAAAACAGGTATAAAAGGTCTAAAAATTGGGACGACTCAGGATATCTGATTAGAGAGTGCCTAAGGAGATTCAGCATAGTCCTGCCAGCAAAGATTATTTATTTACTTCAAGAGTTAAGAGTGGCAGTTTGGGGATAGCACCAGGAGATATCAGCTGTGATGGCTTGGAAAAACAGTGTAAACCGGCAGTGTAAACAAGAGCAGGGCATGTATGAGTAGTTGAGAACGGTGAATAGGAGTATGACTAGACAGAAGATAGTAGGGATGACACGTTCTTTTTTGGGGCACAGTCTAAGTTGGTCTGGTGTCTGGAATGAGACTGGGGCCTAATAAAAAGGAGCGTCTATACAGGAGCTCAAATGGGCTGTACCCTGTAGCATTCCGAGGACAGGCCTGAATTCTGAGAAGCGAAAGTGGTAAAAGTATTGTACAGTCCTTTTTAAGTTGGTGGCTGAGCTTGGTGAGGTGTGTTTTTAAAAGACCTTTAGTCCATTCTACTTTTCTTGAAGATGGAGGACCATAAGGGATATAAAGGCTTCACTGAATACTAACAGCCTGAAAAACTGCTTGGCTGATTTGACTAATAAAGGCTCATCTGTTATCAGACTGTATTGAGGTGGGAAGGCTAAACTGAGGAATTATGTCTGACAGAAGGGAAGAAATGACTGCGGTGGCCTTCTCAGACCCTGTAGGAAAGGCCTCTACCTATCCAGTGAAAGTATCTACCTAGACTAAGAGGTATTTTAGTTATCTGACTCCGAGCATGTTGAGTAAAGCTAATTTGCCAGTCCTGGGTGGGGCAAATCCTCGAGCTTGATGTCTAGAGAAGGGAGGGGGGCCTGAATAATCCCTGAGGAGTAGTAGTATAATAGCGGGTGGAACACTGAGAAGTGATTTCCTTGAGGATAGATTTCCACGATGGAAAGGAAATGAGAGGTTCTAAGAGGCGGGCTAGTGGCTTGTACTATAGCATAACCTGCCTTTGCTGGTGTGTGGCGATTAGACCTGGTGGCACCACCATCAATAAATCAAGCGTGATCAGGGTGAGGAACAGGAAAGAAGGAAATTTGGGGAAATGGGGTGAATGTCAGGTGGATCAGAGAGATACAGTGATGGGGGTCAGGTGTGGTATCAGGAATAATGTGGGAGGCCGGATTGAAGTCTGGGCCAGGAACAACGGTAATCGTGGGAGACTCAACAAAGAGTGAGTATAGCTGAAGGAGCCGGGAAGCAGAAAGTATATGCGTCAGGTATGAGGAAGAAAATAGATTTTGGAAGTTATGAGAACTGTAGAGAGTGAGTTGAGCATAGTTTGTGATTTTGAGGGCCTCTAAAAGTATTAATGCAGCAGCAGCTGCTGCACGCAGACATGAGGGCTAGGCTAAAACAGTAAGGTCAAGTTGTTTGGACAGAAAGGCTGCAGGGTGTGGTCCTGGCTCTTGTGTAAGAATTCTGACCACGCTAACCATGCCTAGGAAGGAAAGGAGTTGTTGTTTTGTAGAAGGTGCTGGGGTTTGAGAGATCAGTCGGACACGATTGGCAGGGAGAGCACGTGTGTTTTTATGAGAATTATGCCGAGATAGGTAACAGATGAGGAAGAAATTTGGGCTTGATTGAAGTAATGGGGGCTGTCTGTGAAGCTTTGCGGCAGTACAGCCTAGGTAATTTGCTGAGTTTGATGGGTGTCAGGGTCAGTCCAAGTGAAAGTGAAGAGAGGCTGGGATTAAGGGTGCAAAGGAATAGTAAAGAAAGCATGTTTGAGATCTAGAACAGAATAATGGGTTATAGAGGCAGGTATTGAGGATAGGAGAGTATATGGGTTTGGCACCACGGGGTGGATAGGCAAAACAATTTGGTTGATAAGGCGCAGATCCTGAACTAACTTGTAAGGCTTGTTTGGTTTTAGGACAGGTAAAATGGGGGAATTGTAAGGAGAGTTTATAGGCTTTAAAAGGCCATGCTGTAGCAGGCGAGTGATAACAGGCTTTAATCTTTTTAAAGCGTGCTGCGGGATGGGATATTGGCGTTGAGTGGGGTAAGGGTGATGAGGTTTTAATTAGATGGTAAGGGATGCGTGATCGGTCGCCAAGGAAGGAGTAGAGGTATCTTATACTTGTGGGTTAAGGTGGGGAGATACAAGAGGAGGACGCAAAGGAGGCTTTGGATTGGGAAGAAGGGCAGCAATGAGATACAGCTGTAGTCCAGGAATAGTCAGGGAAGCAGATAATTTAGTTAAAGTGTCTCAGCCTAATAAGGGAACTGGGCAGGTGGGGATAATTAAAAAGGAGTGCTTAAAAGAGTATTGTCTAAGTTGGCACCAGAGTTGGGGAGTTTTAAGAGGTTTAGAAGCCTGGCCGTCAATACCCACAACAGTTATGGAGGGAAGGGAAACAGGCCCTTGAAAAGAAGGTAATGTGGAGTAGGTAGCCTCCATATTGATTAAGAAGGGGACGGGCTTACCTTCCACTGTGAGAGTTACTGGAAGCTCGGCGTCCGTGATGGTCTAGGGGCCTTCCGAGGCGGTTGGGCAGTGTCAGTCTTCAGCCGCTAAGCCGAGAAGATCTGGGAAGGAGTCAGTCAGAGAGCCTTGGGCCAGAGTTCCAGGGGCTCTGGGAGTGGCTGCTAGGTGAGTTGAACAGTCCGATTTTCAGTGGGGTCCCACACAGATGGGATGCGGCTTAGGAGGAATCCCGGGCTGCGGGCCTTCCTTGGCCCAGTGGCCAGATTTCCCGCACATATAGCAAGCTCCTGGGGGAGGAGGTTCTGGAGGAACGCCTGGCCACTGCGGTTCAGGTGCTTGGAAGTTCTTGTGTGCTGGAGATGTGGCTGGGGTTTGTCTCACAGTGGAGGCAAGGAATTGCAACTTTTTTCTATTATCGTACACCTTGAAGGCGAGGTTAATTAAATCCTGTTGTGGGGTTTGAGGGCCGGAATTTAATTTTTGGAGTTTTATTTAATGTCGGGAGCAGATTGGGTAATAAAATGTATTTTGAGAATAAGACGGCCTTTTGACTTTTTAGGGTCTAGGGCTGTAAAGTGTCTCAGGGTTGCTGCTAAACAAGTCATGAACTGGGCTGGATTTTTATATTTGATGAAAAAGAGCCTAAACGCTATCTGATTTGGGATAAAGAAAAAGGAGCATTAACCTTGACTATGCCTTTAGCTCCAGCCACCTTTTTAAGAGTAAATTGCTGGGCAGGTGGGGGAGGGCTAGTCACCGAACGAAACTGTAAGCCGGACCAGGTGTGAGGAGGGGAGGTGATAAAAAGATTATAGGGTGGAGGAGCGGAGGCTGAGGAAGCATTGGGACCTAGCTCGGCCTGGCGAGGAGCAGCCTGGGGAGGAAGGGAGAGTTCAGATGGGGCTGTAGAAAAGGAAGATTAGAAAGACTCAGCGACGCTTGGGGTTGGGACTGAGGGGACAGGCGGGAGGGAAAGAAGGAAGATTTGTGACGAGTTGCACTGGGCACAGAGACTAGGAAGGGACTGATGTGTAAAAGGATGCCTGGACGTCAGTCACCTCAGACTGTTTGCCTATTTTATGACAAGAATTATTTAGATTTTGCACGATGGAAAAATTCAAAGTGCCATTTTCTGGCTATTTGGAACTACTGTCGAGTTTGTATTGGGGTCAAGCGGCATTGCAGAAGAAAAGGCATTTAGGTTTTAGGTCAGGTGTGAGTTGAAGAGGTTTTAAGTTTTTGAGAACACAGGCTAAGGGAGAAGAAGGAGGAATGGAAGGTGGAAGCTTACCCATAGTGAAGGAGGCAAGCCCAGAGAAAAGAGTAGAGACAGTGAGAAGGGGTGGAGGGTTCTTGCCCTCCAGAAAAGCAGAGTAGGGGTTGGGGCACGGAAATAAGGGATTGGGGCACAGAGATAAGAGGTCAGGGTGCGGAAATAAGGGATTGGGGCACAGAGATAAGAGGTTGGGGTGTGGAAATAAGTGATTTGGGGGTTCTTGCCCCCTAGGAAAGCGGGACTTGCCGCTAAGGGTGAAGGAGAAGGGGTTGAGGGGTACTCGCCCCTGCCCCAGAAAAGCGGGACTTGCCGCTAAGGGTGAAGGAGAAGGGGTTGAGGGGTACTCGCCCCTGCCCCAGAAAAGCGGGACTTGCCGCTAAGGGTGAAGGAGAAGGGGTTGAGGGGTACTTGCCCCTGCCCCAGGAAAGCAGAGAAGGGGTAGAGACAAGGAGAGAAGGGGTTGGGGTACTTGCCCCTTCCCCAGAAAAGCGGGACTTGCCACTAAGGGTGAAGGACCAAGGCAGGCGTCCCTGCGTGCTCTGACACCTTTGAAACGTGGTTGAACAATCAGAGAGGCGTCCCTGCAATGATTAAACACCAAGGGAAGGCTGCCGTCCCAGTCCGTGACCGGCGCCAGAGTTTTGGGTCCACAGATAAAACGTGTCTCCTTTGTCTCTCCCAGAAAATGAAAGGAATTGAAATTAAGAGAAAGAAGAGATTGAAGAGTGGAAAGAAGAAAGTGGTTGAGGGACAGTGAGAGAGGTTGGAGAAGAGAGTAAGAAGAGGCCGCTTACCTGATTTAAAATTAGTGAGATGTTCCTTGGGCTGGTTAGTCTGAGGACCTGAGGTCATAGGTGGATCTTTCTCACAGAGCAAAGAACAGGAGTACAGGGGATTGATCTCCCAAGGGAGGTACCCCGATCCGAGTCACAGCACCAAATTTCATGCGCGTCCGTGTGAAGAGACCACCAAACAGGCTTTGTGTGAGCAACATGGCTGTTTATTTCACCTGGGTGCAGGCGGGCTGAGTCCGAAAAGAGAGTCAGAGAAGGGAGATAAGGGTGGGGCCGTTTTATAGGATTTGGGTAGGTAAAGGAAAATTACAGTCAAAGGGGGTTTGTTCTCTGGCGGGCAGGAGTGGGGGTTGCAAGGTGCTCAGTGGGGGTGCTTTTTGAGGCAGGATGAGCCAGGAAAAGGACTTTCACAAGGTAATGTCATTCCTTAAAGCAAGGACCAGCCATTTACACTTCTTTTGTGGTGGAATGTCATCAGTTAAGGTGGGGCAGGGCATATTCACTTCTTTTGTGACTCTTCACTTACTTCAGGCCATCTGGGCGTATATGTGCAAGTCACAGGGGATGTGATGGCTTGGCTTGGGCTCAGAGGCCTGACAGTGAGTTTGGGGTTCTGAGATTTTATTTTTCTTTCACAATCTCAATTAATTCCTATAAACAATTAGAAAAGTAAGATTGCTGATTTTTTTCAAAAATTTTGTTATAGTAATGATATTATTACTCTGTATGTCTTTTTTCATTTTTCCCTGAATTATCATCTAAGCATATCCTCACTTTTATACATTACCATAATTTAAATCTGCCACAATAATCAATATAAACAAACTCTGAAATAATCTTCTTTTTAAAAACAAAACTAATTTAGCTCAGTTCCACACAAAGTTTTGAAGCCCCACTATAATTTTGACCCGAAGTTACAAACATAAATTTATATGCTCTCCTTTACCAAAAAGGGACAGAATGAAAAGAAACGTGAATATTAACTTTTATTGCAATTTCTCCAGACTTCAGACATATCTCCATGTTGTTTCCCAATTTCAGAAGGTTGTTATGCAGAGCTAAATGATCCAAGTGAAATAATGTGTGACTGAACCTTCTTTTCTAGGATACAAGCTGTATAATGTAGAACATGGCTTTGAAAAAGAAAGTCCTCTGAGTCTTCCTAACTGTGGAACTTTGCCAATCTTTTTACACTTTCTTGGCCTCTCTTCTTACATCTAAATACTAGGATCATCATACCTATTTCACAGAATTTTTATGAGGATAATATAAGATAATCAATATTAAGTTCCCAATTCAGGGCAGGACACCTGGTCATTGTTCAGGCAAAAAAATTCCCTCCCTCTAGAGTGGAGGAAGGGATGAAGAGGCTGCTGATCATCAAGAGAAGGGCGAAAGCTGTCAGCAATAGAACATAACAATTTATAAATTTCGTATTTCACAACAAGCTCTGGGACATCCATGGAAATAAACAAACACAGAGTCTGGGGCCTATTCCCAGCCACAGAATTCAATGCAAATGCACCTGAATGACTAAAGTGTGTTGCAAATGATTCACCAGCCTCTGACTGCAATCTGTGTCCATCTGCTGAACTAGCCTGGCCACTCCACCCAAAAGGGGCCCACATGGACTTCACATTATCTCTTAGAAAGAGGGAATTCTGCTTGCTCTCAAGGTATCTTAAGCAAAGCACTCATTCCAATTATTTAGCAAGATGTGTGAAAGAAGCAGGCAAGTTTTTCCATGCATCCTTAGAGTTCATCAAGATCCTATCCCTCTTTTAGCAAAAGGGAAGACAGATTCCAGGGAAGTGAGGAGTGACTTGTCCAAGGTGTCACAGACAGACAGACAGACATTCAAGTCTCACCTTTTGGTTTTCTTGTTTAATACATTTGTATTTTGCAATGTGCTGCTTAACAGGGTGTTTGCCAAAGTGTTGTCTTTTTCTTGAGAATTAGAAGAGTGATGGGATCATGTCCCAAAGCCTTCCAAATACCACTCAGTAGCCTCACATGCTGGGAATTTTTCTGTATTCGCAGACACATGCAGTCTGACCCTTGCTTGCTAAACTGCCCAATTGTGACTTTTCTCTCTCCATCTGCTGTGTTGTTTGAATCCTTCTTTACAAGAATTCAATTAGACAATAATGCAAATACATATTTCATCTACTCATGCACATTTAGTAGATATGCTAGTTGATTGTGGCCATTTTTCTCACTGAGTCTCTAACTTACTTCAAAAAATTGTCTTAATACAGTTCTCTGATTAGTTAACACATGTGGGAATTATTTCAGAAGCCATTCACTATGCAGTCACAGAGAGTAGGGTCTCGACAATGTTCTCTTTTGAAGGAAACTCACAAAAAATATAATTCCAATATAATAGTGCTAGTGGTGAGTCCAGGGCTTTGGCACAAAGCAGGAACTCAACAAATGTTTGTTGAATGAATGAATGACACAATGAATAAATGTGATAGGCATTAGATAAGTTTTGCCAACTAAGAATTACAGAATTTCCTGGATAGAAAAGGATGGATGGATTGTTAGAGATGTAGAGAGGGGGGAAGCAACTTGACAAGGTTTTTATTAAGTGATTATAATCAAAGCTGAATAACACATGGACTTATTAATAGAAAGAAAAATTAAAACATCAGACACTGAGAAGGGGTGAGGATCCTACAAAATTGATCTCTGTTCATGAACCCAACATGCTTTATATGGATTTTTCATAGTAAATAACTCCTAATAGGTTTCCAAAATGGACACACACACATGCACCCTTTGGATCTCACATATCTGTTTGCTTCATAATTAATGAAACACTGTGAAGTGAAATTGTTCACTGTGCTCTGTTCTTTTTTGTAAAGCTTTAAAATATGCATATTTGTTATAATGTGTTTTTAAAAAGTTTAGCTTGTTATGGCAATTGGTGAAATTGGCGGCTTCTCTTACTTTGAGGTGATTTCAGAAATCATGATGTCCAGGAAAAAAAGAGTGAGGGGAAAATATATTTTTTGGAAAATGCTGCTGCTCTTTCTTAAATACAGTGATGCTTGTTTGTACGTGTGGTAAAAAGCCAATGACTCAGCTTTGCAACAAAACTCACTAAGGAATCCCAGCTGACTCAAAGGTACACTGAAAATCCATGGATGTAGCTGTCTGGTTTTCCCATCAGACAGCCTTTCCACAAATGGTTGCCCTGTTTTGTTTTGTTATTTTAAAATTAATTCTACTTAGAAAAATTTTCTGCTGGATATGCAGAGAAGAGGAATGAATACATTTTAGGCATTTTACATAGAAGACCAATGAGAGAAATGAATGGGAATGTTATGAAGTGAATGATTTAGGGTAGGGGAGTAGACCAGTGTTCTGGGAGGGGCACATGTCTTAGGAGAGCTGGCAGCCTGGGTTCTAGGGCAGGCTCAGCTCCCTCTTCTTTGGCAAGTTCCTCCCCATCAAGAGCCTCCCTCTTTCCATTCCTATGAATAAAGGGATTTGGTACAACTACTTTGGAACATTCTTTGGCATTATCTCCAATAGCAGAAAATATGTATACCATATGATGAAGCAATTCCACTACTAAATATATACCAATAGACATGAGTGAAAATGTGTATTAAAAGATGTATGCACTTTGGGAGACCGAGGAGGGCGGATCACTTGAGGTCAGGAGTTTGAGACCAGCTTGTCCAACATGGTGAAGCCCTGTGTCTACTAAAAATACAACAAAATTACCTGGGTGTGGTGTAGCATGCCTTTAATCCAGCTACTCAAGAGGCTGAGGCACGAGAATTGCTTGAACCCAGGAGGCGGAGATTGCAGTAAGCCAAGATCGATCGCATCACTGCACTCCAGCCTGGGCAGCAGAGTGAGAATGTGTCTTAAAAAAAAAAAAAAAAAAAAAAAAAAAAGATATGTTCAGGAGCGTTCTTATCTTCAATGCCTATAACAATAATTTAAAAAATGGAAATATGTGTTCAACACTAAGCTGTGTTATAGTCATGAAATATTTTATAACAATGAAAAGGAGTATGCAAAAACATTGATGAATCTCAAAATGTTGAAGAAATACACCAGGCACCAGAAAAAGATTCACACTATATGATGCTATTTATGAACAATTCAAAAATAAATAAAGCTAATGTATAGTGAGATAAGTGGTTTGGGATTCTATAGCTCTGGATTGGAATCTTGAATTTGCAAATAAGTGGTTGTAGGGTTTGGATAAGTTGAATTACCTCTCAAAGTCTGTTTCCCCATGCAGCTCGTAAAGCAATTAATACAGTGCCTTTCATATGCAAGGTATGTGGAAAATAATAATTCTCATTATTGGTGTTCCAAACTCTTAAGTCTGCTGTTCCTCTGAAGTATGTTATTCTAGATTTGGAAAGGAATTTCTGTTTATGGCTTTAGGTCTCTACTATGCCCCCTATCACATACATCTTTGTTCTTCTTTGTTTCTTTAATCCCTCTTTCTATCCTTATGTCTTCCATTTTTGCTTTTTTAATGCCTTCTTCTCTATCTTTCCATCCTGTCTTGCTTTTGATTTTTCTGTGGCTCTCCAAGGACTTCACATCAATACTTGATCCTAAAACTCTTTCAATACTAAAAGCAGTTGCTGACATTTTCTCCTACTTCACTCTTTTCATCTCTCTCTCTCCTGTTTTCCATGTGTATGGTCACAGACACTGCCAGCCACATTAGTGTGTAACCATTAAAATTCCACGTGAATTCATTCCTGGGTTCAAGGCACAGCTGTGCCGTGGCACAAATGTTTCATGTCATGTAATAAAAAGTAATGGCATCAAGAAATCCAGAGGCTCCTCTGACATGTTCTACTTCCATGGAGTACAACTGTAAATCCTTCACTTCTCATTTAGTCAACAGCCTCACTCTCCCCCTACCCATGACAGTCTAAGTCCCCTAAATGTTTTTTTTCTACTGCTCATAGACACTTGTCCTCTGTTTTTCCTCTTGCTATACTTTACTACATTTTCCATTCAGCAATGCATTTTTAAAGTATAAATTATGTCCTATAACTCCTTTGTTTAAATCTATCTAACAATATCCCAGTGTACCTAAAGTACATTCAAAGTAAGAACCATAACCTCCCAAGCCTTTCATGATCCCTCCTCTCAGCACCTACCTATTATCATTCTCTCTGTTTATTACAATGGTCCTACTTTTGTTTCTCACATATACTACACTTATATTCAACTCAGGATTTTTGCACATATAAAGGCTCTAGTAGGATATTCTTTTCGCAGAATATTTGATGGATAGCTCCTTTTCATCATTCAAGTTTATATATTACATATAGGGAGAGGGTTTTCCCAAGGCCAGTCTAGCTAAAGTAACCTTTACCCCACCCTAAGTTACTGTGGCATCACTCTATTTAATTTTCTTTATAACAACTCTCATTAACCTCATTTATCTGTCTTACTATTTTGTTGTTGTTTACATGCTTGTTGGTGTGGATGTTGTGGGGGCTTAATATAGTTATAGGTGAGGTTGGTTATATTTGTATTACAGGATGTGGTAGAGTAGCTGTTCAATAATGTTCTTTGCTGTGGTTTGGGTTTCGTTATGCCTCCTCATGGTCAAATCCAATAACTCCATGATCCTGGCAGAAGAACTGGTGTGTTTAATGAAAGAAATGTGGGCTCAGATGTCTTTCTCTCTTCATCTCTGATTCCAACATAATCACACTCGCTGGCTTCCAGCCACTGGGGCAAGCCATTTTCCGGGCTTGACTTGAGAGTGAGAACTATACAAATTTCTCGACTTTTCTTACAGGCTTTTGCATGATCTTAGCTAACAGTTTTCTGAAAAGGAAGAATATTTTTGGCATGTTTGTAGACTATTAGCCAAAGCATCAACAGCTGAGTTCCAGCTGACTAATTTCTCCCCTGCTTGGTGCATCTAAGACAGAGTAAAAATACTTTTTGTATTTGTTTTGTTTTGTTTGTTTGTGTTCCAATCCCAAAGAACCCAAATACTCCCCAAAACAGCGTGGAGAGATGACAATTGCTGCTAGTGTATTGTAGAAAATGTATAGAAGAAACACTGAATACTTAATAAATGTGTGTACCCCCAAAAAATTTGAACTTCCTTTATAAAAAGTTTCAATCCTATGTTTATTGAATATTGATTTTGTAAACAAACTCTTAGGCAGAGACTACACATAATAATCCTTTCAAACCCTCTTCCCTTCTTTAAAAGCAGGAATAGGTTTAGAAAACACACACATGCACACACACACACACACACACAAACACACACACAGAGACAAACACATACACACAACAGATGGGGACTGGGATGTAGCTAAAACATTTTAGAATTTGATCTGAACTCAAGTCTTGGTTCAACACATAGTAGCTGTTTGATATTGACCAAACATTTAACCTTCTTGAGCTACAGCTTCCTGTCTAGTACAAGACATGTAATAACTGCTTTACTTTTTTTCTTGCTGTTGAATGCAAAATGAATTTGTTAAATCCTTAGGAATTCAATAAATGTCAGTTTTCTTCATCAACCAAATCACCTTAACAATGATCTTTGCTAAGAGAGCAGTCAAGTGAAAGAGTTAGGTCTTTCTGATGCCCCTTAAGGAACACAATTGCTCTACTAAAATGATTGCAGCTCTTCTTCTGTTACTCTGGAGAGTATTAACCTCAGCTGAGTGCAGCTTGTGGGGTAAATACACACCCACCAAGGAGTAGGATGAGTTTATAAACAATTATGCAAATATGGCTTCATGCTTTTCTCCAGACATAACCACAAGATGAGTACAGATTAATCACTGTGGACACTGTTGGCAAACAGAGCATTTCATTCTGTTCTTCCTGAGAAATAGGAATTAGTGTCTAAGATTGAGACTCATTTCAGCTTTAGGGTGGAAATAAGAGGTGGCTGAATTGTCTCTGTTCTCTTTCAAGTAATTCTCAAAGAAGAATCTGAACAGTTTAGCATGAAGGAAAAATGCTGGACTAATGGAGATGGGGGTAATCCTGAGCATTTGGGAGTTCCTACTATTCTGTGGTAAATATCAATACAAATTCCCATCCAGTACTGTTGGTCAAAATTAGGCCCCCAGACTACCTGTATCTTTTATCTCTTAGATCTCAATGAAAGCAAGAATCTTGCATAAGGGGCAAAAAGACACTTCTACATATGTGATTATCTATTTACCGAATAGGGTGGAGGTAGAAGGGATCATTTATATTTATATACAAATATAACATTAAATGCCAACTATTGAGTGGCCATGGTGAGTTCATCTCATTTCTGTTTTTTTGTTTGTTTTTGTTTTTGTTTTTAAACGGAACCTTACTCTGTCACCCAGACTGTAGTGAAGTGACAGGATCTCAGCTCACTGCAACCTCCACCTCCCGGGTTCAAGGGATTCTCCTGTCTCAGCCTCCTGAGTAGTGGGGATTACAGGTGCACGCCACCAGGCCCGGCTTATTTTTGCATTTTTAGTAGAGATGGGGTTTCACCATGTTTGTCAGGCTGGTCTCAAATGCCTGACCTTGTGATCTGCCTGCCTCAGCCTTCCAAAGTGCTGGGATTACAGGCATGAGCCACCATGCCTGGCCTCATTTCTGTGTTTTAATGAGCTTCAGTTCTCTCCTTTGCACAATGAGAATAAATTATACGAAAGTTGTCATTTAAGAGAAGAGACTTTTTTATAATTAATATTCTTATCAAAGCCACACTCATTTATTTGAAAAAGAATTTGACTTAATTTACTTGTTCAACAAATTTTTATTTAGTACCTATTATGGATCCAGTTCATCTAGGCACTTGCAATAAATTATTAAATTAAAGATACAAAAATCATTGCATTCATGGAACTTATATTCTAGCATAGTTCACAGATAAGAAACACAGTATATTTATATGTAGAGAGAGATAATTTATTTGTACATGTATATAATTTGTTTATACATATACACATGCATATAAACACATAATGTATAATACTATAAGTTTGATGAAACAAAATCTTGAACAAGAAGACTTCTTAAGGTGATGTTTAAATCAGTTGAGTCCGTGAAAATATAAAGATACAAACAGACAAATATCTGTGTTGAACACATTGAATTCATTGTGCCTTTGTTTCTCCATCTGTCTAATAATAAAATTTATCAACTGTAGTAAAATTTCAAAACACAAAATCAGTGTACAAAAATCAATAGCATTTCTGGGGTACATAAAATATTTGGATACAAGCATGCAAAACATAATAATCACATCATGGAAAATTGGGTATCCATCCTTTCAAGCACTTATGCTTTGTATTACAAGCAATCCAATTACATTCTTTTCGTTATTTTTAAATGTATAATTAAATTGGTATTGACTATAGTCACCCTGTTGTGCTATCAAATACTAGGTATCCACAAAAATTTTTAAAAATCGAAAATAAAAATCAGTAGCATGTCTATACACCGATAATGTTCAAGCTGAGAGCCAAATCAAGAATGCAATCTCATTTACAATACACACACACATACCTAAGAATACATGTAGCCAACGAGGTGAAAGATCTCTATAAGGAGGACTACAAAGCATTGCTCAAAGAAATTGTAAGTGATGCAAACAAATGGAAAAACATTCCATGCTCATGGATTGGAAGACTCAATATCATTAAAATGGCCATATTGCCCAAAGCAATCTACAAATTCAATGCTATTATTATTAAACTACCAATGTCATTTTTCACAAAACTAGAAAAATACTATTACAAAATTCATATAAAACCATAAAGAGCCGGAATATCCAAAGCAATCCTAAACAAAAAGAACAAAGCCAGAGGCATAATGTGACCTTATTTAAAACTATACTATAAGGCTCCAGTAACCAAAACATCATAGTACTGGTACAAAAACAGACACAAAGACCAATGGAACAAAATAGAGAACCCAGAAATAAAACTGCACACCTATAGCCATCTGATCTTCAACAAAGACAACAAAAAATGAGCAATGGTGAAAGGACTCCCCATTCAATAAATGGTGCTGGGATTATTTGGCTACTCATTTGCAGAAGAACAAAATTGAACCCCGGCCTGTCATCATATACAAAAATTAACCAAAGATCCATTAAATATGTAAATGTAAGACTTTAAAATATAAGAATTCTAGAAGAAAACCTAGGAAACACCATTCTATACATAAGCCTTGGGAAATAATTTATGAGTAAGTTCTCAAAAGCAATTCTAACAAAAACAAAAATTGACAAAGGGGACCTAATTAAAGAGTTTCTGTGCAACAAAAGAAACTGTCAACAGTATAAACAGATAACCTACAGAATGGGAGAAAACATTCACAAACTAAGCGTCTGACAAAGATCTAATATCCAGAATTTATAAGGAATTTTAAAAACTCAACAAGCCAAAAACAACTTTATTTAAAAATGGGCAGAAGACATGAAGGTATACTTTTCAAAAGAAAACATATGAGCGCCAGTAAACATGATAAAATGCACCATATCACTAATCATCAGAGGAATGTGAATCAAAATCACAATGATACACCATCCCACACCAGTCAGAATGACTATTATTAAAATATCAAAAAATATAGACACTAGTGAGCTGTGGAGAAAAGGGAATACTTATACACTGTTAGTGGGAATATAAATTAGTTCATCCCCAGTAGAAAGCAGTTTGGAGATTTCTCAAACAGAACTACCACTCAACCCAGCAATCCCATTACTGGGCATACATCCAAAAGAAAAACGAATTATTCTACCAAATGGATACATGTACTCGCATGTTCATCACAGTTCTATTCACAATAGCAAAGACATGGAATCAACCTAGGTGCTCATCAATGGTAGGCCGGATAAAGAAAATGCAGTACATATATACCACAGAATACTACACACCCATAAAAAGAACAATATTGCCATTTGCAGCAACATGGTTGCAGCTGGAGGACATTATTCTAAGCAAATTAACACAGGAACAGAAAACCAAATATCACATGTTCTGACTTATAAGTGGGAGTTAGACATTGGGTATCCATGGGTATAAAGATGGCCACAATGGAAATTGGAGACTACTAAAGTAAGGAGAGACAGGAGGCAAGAGCTGGAAAACTACCCACTGGGTACTATTCATTCATACCCCAAACCTCAGCATCACACAATATACCGAGGTAAAAAACCTGCACATGTACATGTACCCCCTGAATCTAAAGTAAAATTTGAAAAAAAAAAAGGAATTTGTAATCAATTTCAGTCATAAAAGTAAATCCAACATACTAAATTTTTAAAAAGTATCAGTTTCTTCAAAGCAAGCAAATAGAATATTTAAGTTACTCTGGAGGAAATGTGTAATAAAACCACATCAGTACAACTTCAGTAGGAAGATAGTTGACATCTATCTGTGTTCTGGTCTCTCTCTAGGTGTAATTAGCTCATATATCTCAGATGAGAACTAACCTGATCTCAGTTTCTCAGTAGGCTTTTTTTTTTTTTTTTGCAAAGTTGAGATTATATCTATTTGCCTTTTTTTTTTTTTTTTTTTTTTTGCAAATTTGAGGTTATATCTGTTCTACCTATCTTAAAGATATCTATGAGAACCGTGTGGCATAAATGCACTCTAAAGTATGTATAAACTGTATGGAAGCAAGATGATTTAAGATAAATTATACATTTCTCATTAGATTGCAAGCATAAATAATATTTGTTTACCTAATGAGATCTCACATATTATAAGCAGTCTGTATCTCTTCAAAAATGTCTTATAAATTTACTGTTACAAGTACAGAAGCTCTTCTACTTAAAAAATTTCAAATTGTAAGTGTTTATAGATTTTAATAAAGCTGCTCATGAGAACAAAAGCAGATTGACTGTACCCACCACAAGCAGATAAAAACAGCATCATAAACTCTTTTTAGTCTCATCTATCCTTTTTTATTAGTTTGTGTCATATTAAGTATTGAAACTACTAAAATTTTACAAACATTCTATGATAAAGAAAGACAAAATGCAAACATCTTTGGATATATTTTTAAGAGAGTTAACAAGAAATAAGATTTAGAATTAATATTGTCAACATCTACAGTTTTCCTGTGAAACTTAATTTTACGTAGGTTTTGAGCAATATTTTAGACATGTTAACGCACTTGTGTACAGCTATTTAGAATGTAGACTTTTCTAAAAGGCTCATCTGTGCTCACTTTTATGACTGTTGTGAAAATCAAGGACATGCAGAAATAAGTAGTGTTTTTAGGCTGAGTGATGGCTTCCACAATATGTCCTTGGCCTAATCCCTAGAACCTGTGAATGTAACCTTATATAGTTACAGGGATGGTGCAAATGGGGTTAAGAGTTAACCAGTTAAGAGTCTTGAAATGGGTAGATTATTTTATCCTGTATTATCTCAGTGGGGTCTAAATGTAATCACAAGTGTCCTTATAATAGGGAGGTGTAGGGAAATTTGACTACAAACACAGGAGAGAAGGTGATGTGATGACAAAATAGAGCAATTTGAAGATGCTAAGCTGCTTGCTCTAAAGATAAAGGGGCAAAAGGCCAAGGAATGCAAGGAATGCAGCTCTAGAAGCTGAAAAGACCAAGGAAAATGATTTTTCCCCCAGAGCTTCCCCAGGGAGAAGGACCATGCTGACACCTATGTTTGGACTCGGTGAAACTGAATTTGGGTTTCTGACATTCATAACTACACAGAATAAATGTGTGTTATTTGGAGCCACCAAGTTTGTGATAATTTGTTTTAGCAGTGATAGGAAATTAGTAGAGTGTGAACCTCAAATTATTGGTGACATCCCCCCAAAAGATACAATTTTATACAGCTAACGTTGTGCTATTCTGTGTTATACAACATTCAGATTCACTGGGGCCAGAATCTTGAGATCATCTGTTACATTTTCAGTATATCAAAGGACAGAAAGTTTCTTTTCTGGAAACAGATGAAACCAGATTAACATTCTGGAACTACCCAGAAAGATATCATTTTTGATAAATTGCTCAAGTTTTTGCCTCAATGTTCTCATCTATTAAAGGGAGCTTATAATAATATCTTTATTCATAAGGCTTAAGTTATGATAATACAGGCTTAGCACATAGCACAGTTTTGGCATCTATTATGTTTCAGGAACATATTAACTGTTATTGCTCTTGATGGCGGCAAACCCTGAGCCAGGAGGCAGCAATGTATTGGAAAGATCAACATCTGCCCAAGATAAAAGCGAAGTTGTGGCAAGCACTAAGTGTAAACTCACAGTAAAAAGAAAAAGATGTCAATTACCTTGATTATTGTAATTTATTTGTTTAAAAACCTGCCGAGATGACCCAACACTCTTTGTTCTTACTCCTGTGTGTTAATATAAACTCCAGTCCCATAGTTGTCAATGCAGATCCCAGGTGACCACACCTGTGTTGAAATCATCTTGGTAAGAATTATCATTCAGAGTTGGGGACCTGGGCTCTATCACTGACTAGGAAGATGGACATTGGCGAGTTATTTTTCCATTATGTACCTCAGTTTTCTTACATGTAAAGTGGAGTATCATGAAGTTATCTGTGTCAGTGGGCTATTTTAGAGGTTGAGATCTATTTGGGTACATAGAATTTAGGAATTTAGGAAACTATTGTGCCTAGAATATAGCAAGTCCTCAAAAGATGACAGTTATGGACAGTATTGTTAGACACTGGTGTCGGTCCATTTTGTGCTACTATAACAAAATACTGAGATCAAACAATTTATAGTGAACAAAAATTTAGTGTCTCATGATTCCGAGTCTTGAAAATCCAAGATTTAAGGAGCTTGTATTTGACATAGGGCTTCTTGCTATGTCATCTCATAGTTGGAGGACAAAGAATAGGAGATTGAAACCAAGAGATTGAATTTGCAGACTCCAATCCTATTATAATCAGCACTAATCCATTCGCATCTTGCATTAGGCTCCACCTCCCAATACTGTTGCACTGAGGATTAAGTTTCCAGCACATGCTTTGGGGGAGAAACATTCAAATAATAGCTCTGGGGATATAAAATGCGTTAAGATTTGTGAAATCTCCTCAAGGATATTGTAATTCCAGGCATTAAACTTTTAGTGCTAACAGTAAATGCATAGATAGATAGTTGATAGATAGATAGATAAAATCACTCAAAGTGGCCTAAATACTAGACTACCTCTGTAGAAATATAATGTGAGCCACATGTAATGTTTCAACGTTTTTAGCAGCTGCCTTAAAATAAAGTAAAAGGAAACCAATGAAATAGTTTTAATGATATATTTTATTTGCTCAATGTCTAAAATATTATTCAATATCATTAACATAAAAATACGAAGGTAATATCTTATATTTTTTCGTATTTTGTCTTTAAAATCCTGTGTGTTTTTATGCTTAAATAAATCTGTCAAGTTTCCCTGGGTCTGTCTAGGTTTTAGCCCTGGAAGTCCCTCATGCAGGAAAACCCCTCAGTTTCAGACAAACTAGGCTGGTTAGTTACTGCATCTTTTTTTTTTTTTTTTTTTTAACTATACTTTAAGTTCTGGGATACATGTGCAGAATGTGTAGGTTGTTACATAGGTATACATGTCCCATGGTGGTTTGCTGCACCCATCAACACGTCATCTGCATTAGGTATTTCTCCTAATGCTATCCCGCCCCTTATCCCCCACCCCACCACACGCCCTGGTGTGTGATGTTCCCCTCTCTGTACCCATATGTTCTCATTATTCAACTCCAACTTATGAGTGAGAACATGTGGTGTTTGGTTTTCTGTTCCTGTGTTAGTTTGCTGAGAATGATGGTTTCCAGCTTCATCCGTGTCCCCGCAAAGGACACGAACTTACTCTTTTTTATGGCTGCATAGTACTCCATGGTGTGTATGTGCCACATTTTCTTTATCCAGTCTAACATTGATGGGCATTTGGGTTGGTTCCAAGTCTTTGCTATTGTGAATAGTGCTGCAATAAACATGTGTGCATGTCTCTTTATAGTAGACTGACTTATAATCCTTTGGGTATATACCCAGTAATGGGACTGCTGGGTCAAATGGTATTTCTAGTTCTAGATCCTTGAGGAATCACCACACTGTCTTCCACAATGGTTGAACGAATTTACACTCCCACCAACAGTGTAAAAGCATTCCTATTTCTCCACATCGCCTTCAGCATCTGTTGCTTCCTTACTTTTTAATAATTGCTATTCTAACTGGCATGAGATGTTATTTCATTGTGGTTTTGATTCACATTGCTGTAATGACCAGTGATGATGAAGTTTTTTTCATATGTTTATTGGCCACATTAAATGTCTTCTTTTGAAAAGTGTCTGCTCATATCCTTTATCCACTTTTTGATGGGGTTGTTTGTTTTTCTCTTGTAAAATTGTTTAAGTTCCTTGTAGATTTTGGATATTAGCCCTTTGTCAGATAGATTGCAAAAATTTTCTCCCATTCTGTAGGTTGCCTGTTCACTCTGATGGTAGTTTCTTTTGCTGTGTAGAAGCTCTTAGTTTAATTAGATTCCATTTGTCAGTTTTGGCTTTTGTTGCCATTGGTTTTGGTGTTTTAGTCATGAAGTATTTGCCCATGCCTATGTTCTGAATGGTATTCCCTAGGTTTTCTTCCAGGGTTTTTATGGTTTTAGGTCTTATGCTTAAATCTTTAACCCATCTTGAGTTGATTTTTGTGTAAGGTGTAAGGAAGCGGTCCAGTTTCAGTTTTCTGCATATGGCTAGCCAGTTTTCCCAGCACCATTTATTAAATAGGGAATGCTTTCCCCATTGCTTGTTTTTGTCGGGTTTGTCAAAGATCAGATGGTTGTAGATGTCTGGTGTTATTTCTGAGACCTCTGTTCTGTTCCATTGGTCTATATATCTGTTTTGGTACCAGTACCATGCTGTTTTGGTCACTGCAGCCTCGTAGTATGGTTTGAAGTCAGGTAGCATAATGCCTTCAACTTTGTTCTTCTTGCTTAAGATGGTCTTGGCTATATGAGGCCATTTTTGGTTCTGTATGAAATTTAAAGTAGTTTTTTTCTAATTCTGTGCAGAAAGTCAATGGTAGCTTAATGGGAATAGCAATGAATCTATAAATTACTTTGGGCAGTATGGCCATTTTCGCAATATTGATTCTTCCTATTCATGAGCATGAAATGTTTTTCCATTTGTTTGCATCTTCTCTCGTTTCCTTGATTGTGGTTTGTAGTTCATCCCTTGTATTCCTAGGTATTTTACTTTCTTTGTAGTAATTGTGAATGGGAGTTTGCTCACAGAGCGGAACTAAAGGAAATAGAGACATGAAAAACCCTTCAAAAAAATCAATGAATCCAGGAGCTGGTTTTTTGAAAAGATTAACAAAATAGATAGACTGCTAGCCAGACTAATAAAGAAGAAAAGAGAGAAGAATCAAATAGACAGAATAAAATATGATAAAGGGGATATCACCACTGATTCCACAGAAATACAAACTACCATCAGAGAATGCTATAAGCACTGCTCTGCAAATAAACTAGAAGATCTAGAAAAAATGGATAAATTCCTGGACACATACACCCTCCCAAGACTAATCCAGGAGGAAGTCAAATCCCCGAATAGACCAATAACAAGTTCTGAAATTGAGGCAGTAATTAATAGCCTACCAACCAAAAAGAGCTCAGGACAAGATGGATTCACAGCCGAATTCTACCAGAGGTACAAATAGGAGCTGGTAGCATTCCTTCTGAAACTATTCCAATCAATAGAAAAAGAGGGACTCCTCCCTAACTCATTCTATGAGGCCAGCATCATCCTGACACCAAAACCTGGCAGAGACACAACAACAACAAAAAAATTTCAAGCCAATATCCCTAATGAACATTGATGCGAAAATCCTCAATAAAATACTGGCAAACCAAATCCAGCAGCACATTAAACAGTTTATCCACCATGATCAAGTTAGCTTTATCCCTGGGATGCAAGGCTGGTTCAACATACGCAAATCAATGAATGCAATCCATTACACAAACACAACCAATGACAAAAAACACATGATTATCTCAATAGATGCAGAAAAGGCCTTTGATAAAATTCAACACCCCTTCATGCTAAAAACACTCAATAAACTGGGAATGTATCTCAAAATAATAAGAGCAGTTTATGACAAACCCACAGCCAATATCATACTGAATGGGCAAAAGCTAGAAGCATTCCCTTTGAAAACCGGCGCAAGACAAGGATGCCCTCTCTCACCACTCCTATTCAACAGAGTATTGGAAGTTCTGGCCAGGACAATCAGTCAAGAGAAAGAAATAATGGGTATTCAAATAAGAAGAAAGGAAGCCAAATTATCTCTCTTTGCAGATGACATGATTGTACATTTAGAAAACCCCATCGTCTCAGCCCCAAAACTCCTAAGCTGATTAGCAACTTCAGCAAAGTCTCAGGATACAAAATCAATGTGCAAAAATCATAGTTACTGCATCTTTGCAGCTCATCTCAATTTGAACACCAAATTGTCATCAGAAATACCTAATCTATATTTTGATTCCATCAAATTTACAGAGAAAAACATTCACATATCAAAATCCTTTCAAAAGTACTTAAAAGATTGTTAATAACTGAATAGAGCATCCATCTTTAACTTTAAATTAATTAACATTTTAAAATATAGTTCCTCAGTCCTACTAGATAGATTTCAAATGTTCAAAGCTTACATATCTAGTGGTTACTGTATTGGGCAGTGAGGTTCTCTCGTTATAAAATTACATACCAAATAGTCTATGCCTTCTGGAGGTTCATTCTCCCATATAATTCAAGTTTCATCCCAGAATTGAGCTGAGGAATGTATTGTCATATTGTATACATTACTGAGTATTACATTATCCTATAATTACAGCACCCTGGGGAGATGTGACCACTGCCTTAAAGGTGTAATATTATACACTGCAACTTTATTAAGACTTAAGAAATATTTATTTGAAATGTATTTGGAAGGAATGGAGTGACAAAGGCAGAATAGTTGGAAAGCAGGAGTGAAAGAAAACTGTGAGGTAAGTACATATAAAATAAATAAAGCACGTGGCTATTGATCCACTCTATTGTGGAAATACAAAGCTATGCTGAGAGCCGGGAGATCTGGCTCAATGGTAGGCATGCTAAAGACCATGAGTTAGTCCTTCTCCTTTCTTGACCTGACTTCTCCACACTCCTAGCAATATCATGGATGGAGCCTTCAGAGACCCGCTGTTATTATGAACACATGGAAATGTGTTATAACAACAATGATATAGTAATGATATTGCAACAATGGTATAGCGATACATAACTAAGACTGAAAGAAAGAAGCACAAATCCTGAAGGGTAAGAATTAAGAGATGGATCTGAGCCAAATGCATACTCATTCAAGTTAATGCCATAGAGGTTAAAGACATAGCAGACAAAATGGAAATTGAATGCTCCTGTAGGAACAAAAAGTGTGGAATTAGGATTGTAGGGAAGTGGAAGCTGTATATAGATGTTCTACATAACTCCAGGGCCATGAAAGATTGTAGAATCTATGTTATAAGGGGAAATTTTTTTTCCCCACAAGTACAGAAAAGTAGCAAGAAAGTTTGTCTTCTGCCTATGACTAATGGGAAGAAAACATGTATCTAGAGTTCGAAATTGAAAAAATTAACATGCACCATACATGCATATTGGGTCAGAATTTGATATTCGTACACAGTTGGGATCACAAATGAAAAAAATAATGCGAAATTTACTCCAAGACCATTGTAAGCCCCATGGTTTCAGAATACACTAATGAAAGAAACCACACTGTGGAGACACTTCCAAAATCCAGAGGATATGTGCCTCCCATTGACAGCAGGGGATGGAGTGTGGCGGAAGGACCACCACTGAAAGTAAACACATAGTCCAAAATTACAAATTACTTGAGGAAATAATCCACCATGTGGGAGATCAACAGAAACAACAAAGCAGAAAATTAATACCCCAAGAAGTTGAAATCAGAGAACAGAAGAATGAAGCTATCAAATAAATACAATTTAAATGATTAAAGAGAACACAGACAGAAACAAATTAAAGTGAAATAAGAAATTATAAAAATATAATTTAAAAAATAGATACTATAAAGACAAAATATATGGTCTTAATTTTTTTAAAACATTACTGACTGGGCTAAACAGTAGATTAGTCATAGTTGAAGAGAGAAGTAAAGAACAAGAAGATTAAAAAGATAAATTACCTAGATTGAAGTACAGAGATATAAATAAATGTAAACACATTTAAAATAGGTTAAGAATTATGAAGTAAGATATTAGAAGTTTCAATACTTTATTTTGTTAATATTAACCATATAAAACAATGTACGGCAAGTAGTAGGTACTCAAAAAATATTTGTTGAAAAGAAGAATGAATGAATGAAGTTTCAGAAAGAGAAGATACATGATGCATGGTAATGGAGTGAAAATTAAAGATAAAAGAGCTGTTAATTTTTCAGAACAGAATAAAGATATGAGGTATCAGTTGAAAGAGATGTAACCAGTCCTGAAAAGTAAAAAAATCAAAATAAACACACAGGCAAAACATAGTGAAACTGTAGACATAGTAAGAATTGTAAAAAGCAAAGGAAAATGCACAATAGCAAAAATAAAAACAAAAATATTAGATGTTGGGTAGACTTCTTACCAGTAATAATAGGGGCCAGAATGAAACAATATCTATACAAAGGAAAGTACTTTTAAGCTGGTGATTCTATTATACCAAAATATCATTCAAGATTGATAGTAAGGTGAACAAATATTCAGAAAAGACTAAAGACTTATAGACCATCACAGAAAGTGTTGCTAAAGAATGTATTTCAGAAAGAAGCAAGTTATACTAAAAAGGAATTAGAGATGTGCAAGTTATAGTGGTGAGGAAAGAAATAAGTAGACATGTAAGTAAATCTAAATAAACAGAAACAGTAACAATAATAACTAAATTGAGGTAATTAGAAACAATGTTCAAAGAAAGTATTCCAAACAATAAATAACATGAATGACAGGGTGGCAGTGTGAACAAGAGAAAATATTCTAGGCTCTTTGAATTGTTTGGCAAGTTTGGAGAGATTGACAAAACTGACTTTGTTGTCATGTATGCATCCTAACATTTAAACACCAAAAAGAAAAAAGAAATGCGACACACATACACTAATTGAAAGATAAATAAGCATCTCAAATATATTTTTAAAATGTTTCATCAACTAGGCCACACAAGAAGTCTAAGCAAATTTCAAAGAGTTAATATCATAGACCATGTTGTTTAACCACACTGGAAAAAAAAAATCAATAACAAAAAGATAACTAAAGTCTTTCGTTTGAGAGACTGAAAGTCAATTAAATTGTTGATTAAGAATGGATAAGGAAAACTAAGTTATTTAAATCTGAATTACCATAACAACATTGCTAAATCTTATGTGATATGGCTAAGGAAGTTACTAGGGCCAATTTATTGCCTTACTTAAGAAAAGAAGATAATACTCTAGAAACCTGTACCTCACCATTACAATATATCCTTGTAACAAACCTGTACACCTACCCTATGAATCTATGAAAATGTTAAAAAGGAAAAAATTGGATTACATTATTTAAAAAGAAAAGAAGGCTAAACATAGATGAAAAATGATTAAATTAAATATTAGAAAAAACCGTAGAGGGAAGAAAATATGAGCAAAAAATGAGAGAAATGAAAATAAAGCAGCACATAATAGAACCAAACTGACTCAAGAAAAAAGGGAAAGAATGGATAAAACTCAAATCATGACAGAGATTAAATAAAAAATACATCTATATCTAAACATGCACACACTCCAACTGAACCTAAACATTTGCAGAAAAGATCAGAACTATAAGGCATATGCAATGCCTGTCTTATACTAACTATTCCAGAGAATGTTGAGCAAAAAACATTATGCTCCCAGTCATTTCTTACTAAGATTAAAATTCAAAACTGGATAAGAGTACTACAAGAAAATTTAAAACAATATCACTTAGAAAAATTTATATAAAATCCTAATGAATGACTATCAATTGTTATTCAGTATTTCCTGGATATTTAATAATCAGATAAAAGTTATCTCAAAAATGAAATTTTAACTGTTAAAAAAAAATCTGTTACTTTTAACTCCTACCATTAAAAGGCAAAAGGAGTAAAAACATATGGTCTTCTCAATAAATGTAAAAATGTGTTTAATGTAATAATCTCCATCCATGGTATACATAACTCTCAACAACATAAGAAAATTAAAAAGCATTTTACAGATAAATTTATCCAGCAAAAATACCAGCAGCAAAACTACTCAATAGAGACATTAAAAGCATTCCCTGTAAGGTCAGGACCAAGGCAGCAATGCCTGTTATTGCTGCATCTCTTAAATATGACATGGATGTCCAAGCTAGCACAATAAGATGAAAGGCAGAGAGAGAGACAGAGAGAGAAAGAGAGAGACAGAGAGGAAGGAAGGAAGGAAGGAAAGGAAGGAAGGAAGGAAGGAAGTAGGGGAGGGAGGGAGGGAGGGAAAGAATTTGAAAGGGAGAAATGATGATTGGTATTTCTACAAAATAATTTATACATAACAATTCCAGGAGAATGTCTATATTTGAAATATTAAGAATTTAGACTGTTGGGTATAATATCAAAACATATGAATTATCAGTGTTCACAAGGAATAGTAGCAATTTATTAGAAAACATAAATGTCTTAAAGATGCAATTTATGATAGTAACATCAACTATACAATATGAAGAAATAAGTCCAGAAAAAGATTTACATGAATTTTAAATAAGAACAAAATTATGAAACTTGTTGAAGTACACAACAGAACATTTGAGTATCAGGAGATTTATCACGTCGAAAGACATAAAAATGCAATGTTAATTTCTCCCAAATTATTGTACGAAATCACCAATTAATGTATAGTAATAAGTGCAATTTTAATAACAATCTCAACAATATGTATGAGTCTGTGTGTATGCATGCATGTGTACATGTATGTCTGTGTGTGTGTGGCATGTGTGTGTGTGCCGCTTGTGCTTGCGTGTGTGTGTGACCCGACAAGTTGTTCCAAATGATTGTATGAAAGATTTTAAGGCTAAGACTAGCCAAGAAAAGTTTGAATAATAATATAAGAGACAATTGCTTGGCAGACTATTAATAATTTATATAAGGCTATGGTAATTAAAATAATGTTTAATTAACTGAGGGGTAGACAAACTAACAATAGTATCAACTTTAGAGCTCAGAAACAGACACATTTATATATGAGAAATTGCTATATGAGAAATGTGGTGTTTACAATTAGTGTGAAAATAATTTGTTCTTCTGTAAACAGTGTTAAGTCAATTGACTATTCTTAGGCAAAAAATAAAATAAAATAATTTCCTACCTAATTCCAGATGAATTAATAATCAAAATAAAATTATTCCCTACCTAATTCCAGAAGAATTAACAATCTAAATGTGAATAGCATAACTTTAGAACATTTAACAAATAAGAAATTATTTCTATGACTTCAGGGTAAGGTGTATATAACAAATGAAATGCTAAACTTACGCAATGAAAAATACAAAAATTACTGAAATAAATCAAAGATCTAAATAAATGGAGAAATAGTTTATGTTCACAGATCTGACGACTCAATATTGTTTAGAAAGCAGTTCTCCTTAAGTTTTGGTGTATGGATTCAACACATTTTCTGTCAAAATTTCAGCAGATTTTTAAAATTTTTTTAGAAAAAATAACAGTTGACAAACTGAACCTAAAGATTATATGAAAATACAAAGAAATAAGAAAAGCCAAAATAAATTTGTAACAAAACAAGATAGAGGACTTAAACATCTTGATGTCAACTTATATAACTTACAGAACACAATACAGCGTGACAGTTGTTTGAGGATAACCAATGGAAAAAAACTGAGAGTACAAAAATTAATTTTTACTTTTATGGCTAATTGAATTTTGAGAAAGGTACCAAAGCAATTCAACTGCAGAAAGATAATCTTTTCAGCCATGTTTCTGAGAAATGAAATAATGAATTTTCACCCTTATCCTATACCACTCACAAAAATTAACCCTAATTAAGTAATCATAGATTAATTAATCATAGGTCTAATTAATCATAGATCTAAATGCAAGAGGTAAAACTATTAAACTTCTAAAAGAGAACTTTTGGGGAAATGATGTTAGGTTGAACAAAGTGTTCTTAGATATAATATCAAAAGCATAATCCATATAAGAAAAAAATATTAAATTGGACTTTATCAAAATTAAAGTAATTTTTACTGCAGAAAAATATTAAGAGGAATATACAGGTCACAGACTTGGAGAAAATATTTGCAAATCCTACTTGCTGAAGGACTTTTATTTACAATATATAAGGAGGTCATATAATTCAATAATAAGACAAACAATCCAATACAATGGCAAAATATTTGAAGATATATTTTATCAAATAAGATAAACAATGGCCAAATAGCTCATGAAAAGATGCTCAGCATCATTAATCAATAGGGAAATACAAATCAAAACCACAATAGGATAATGCTGCATATCCACTACAATGTCTATGATCAAAAAGACAGACAATAATGAGTGTTGATGAGGATGCAGAGAATGGAAATCTTCATACAATGCTGGAAATGTAAGATAGTACAGCCACTTTGAAAAACAATTTGACAGTTTCTTAAAAAGTTAAACATACTTACCATATGACCCAGAAATTCTACCCTTAAGTATATACTCAAAATAAATAAAAACATTTGTCACATAGACCTGCATGTGAATTTTCGTAATAACATTATTAGTAAGAGCTCAAACATGAGAACAATGAAAATGTCTATCAACTGGTGAATGGATAAACAAAATGTGATATAGCCATATGATCGAATATTATTCAGCAATAAAAAGGAACAAACCATTGATAAGAGGGACAAAGTGGATAACCTCAAAAACATTCTAAGTGGAAAAAGACAGACTCAAAAGACTGCATATTATATGGTCTATTTATATGAAAGTTTCAGAAAAGGTAAGCCTCTACAGACAGAAAATGGACTAGCAGTGGCCTTGGGGCGTAAGGAGGAACTGTAAACTGAATGCAAACAGACACAAGGTTTCTCTTTAGAGTGATGGAAATGTTCTAAATCTGAATAGTGGTAATGGTTGCACAACTACATGAAGTTACTAATAATTATTGAATTTTACCCTGAAAAATAGGTGAATTTTATGGCATGTAATGTGTACTTCAATAAAGCTGTTAAGCAAACTCATAAAAATGACAATTATTATGAGAAAGATGATCAAATTTGGTCTTACAATATTTTTAAATAATGTAAATTATTTGATATTCATTAAATTTGATATGTATTAAAGTGTAAAACTAGTGTATAGCACACAGAGAAGCACATATAAAAACATGGTGTCATTTTCAAGGATTCTCATCTTCCTTTCCCATGTTCTAGGGAAGCAGAATTGCATAGTGGAAAAAAGATTTGGATGTATAGGTCTAAGTAATTTCATTTAAGAGCTGTATAAATTATCAATTACCAGAGTTTCATATTTCCCACCTGTAAAATGGTCTAACATCCTTCTAACAGTAAAGAGTAAGTGATGCAATATATAACATAAATATTTTGAAAACTGTAGAGTACTGTACAAAATACTAAATTGCAATTGCTACCATATTGGGATACATTCTATGTGCCAGGGATTTTTTTTAGGCATTTTACATTGTTATCTCACTAAATGACAAAAAAAATAAAACTTATGAGATAAGTAACAACCTCTTAGTACAATGAGGCTGAAAACTAACTTCTTCACGTTTATGAGACAATGGATAGCAGGGATTGGATTCGGCTTAGATTTGCTGCAGTGAGAACCCTAACTACAAGAGTGCAGCCTCTATGAAGAACAGTATAGAAATTCCTCAAAACTACAAATATAACTGCTGTATGATCTAGCAATCCCACTAGTGGATATTTATTCAAAGGAAAGGAAAACAGTATATTGAAGAGATGTCTGCAGCCTCATGCTTATTGCAGCAGTTTTCACAATAGCCAAGACATTAAATCAACCCATGTCCAACAACAGATGAAGGGATAAAGAAAATGTGGTACATATACACAATGAAATACTATTCAGTCATAAAAAGAATGAAATCCTGTACTTTGAAGCAGCATGGATGGAACTGGAGGCCATTATTTTAAGTGAAATAAGCCAAGGACAGAAAGGCAATTATGGCATGTTCTTATTCATATGTGGAAGCTAAAAATGTTGATTTCATAAGAGAAATAGTAGAACTGAGGTTTCTAGAGGTTGGGAAGTGTAGGGAGAATAGGGGATAGAGGGAGATATGTTAAAGGATACAAAATTACAGCTAGATAGGAAGGATACATTCTAGTGTTTTATAGCAATGTAGGATTGCTATAGTTAATAATATATATTTTCAAATAGCTGGAAGAGGGGATATTGAATGTTCCCAGCACAAAGAAATGATAAATGTTTGAGATAATGGATATGCTATTAGCATACTCTGATCTGATCACAATACGTGGTATTGAAATATCACTATGTTCCCCCAAAACACATAGTTATTATGTGTCAATAAAAATTAAAAACAAAGAACCCCAAACTACCTTGTCTTGTCTCTTTACAACCAAATAAGAAAATCAGACACATTTTCCATGCTTAAGGACTGATTCTCATGTGGAAACCCATCAAGAAAGTATTGGTGATAGGTGCAGCAAACCACCATGGCACACGTTTACCTGTGTAACAAACCTGCACATCCTGCACATCCTGCACATGTACCCTGGAACTTAAAAGGAAAAAGAAAAAGAAGGTAAAAGAAGGTATTGGTCCAGATGAAACAGGAGTGTTATTTTCTTTTTTTAATTAATTAATTTATTTATTGTTTATTTTTTCTAGATGAAATCTTGCTCTGTCACCCAGATTGGAGGGCGGGTGGGGGGGCGATCTTGACTCACTGCAACCTCTACCTCCTAGGTTCAAGCAATTCTCCTGCCTCAGCCTCCTGAGTAGCTGGGATTACAGGCGTTTGCCACCACACTTGGCTAATTTTTGTATTTTTAGTAGAGACAGGGTTTCACCATGTTGGCCAGGCTGGTCTCGAACTCCTGACCCCAGGTGATCCAGCACCTCTGCCTCTTAAAGTGCTGGGATTACAGGCGTGAGCCACTGCACTGGGCCTTATTTTTTAAATGTATGATTATTGTGAAAATTTCATTAAAATTGTGAAAATATATATATATATTTTTAATGTATAGGTCACTTAAGAAATCCTTACTGGCCGGGCGTGGTGGCTCACACCGGTAATCTCAACACTTTGGGAGACCGAGGCAGGTGGATCACTTCAGGTCAGGAGTTTGAGACCAGCCTGGCCAACATGGTGAAACCCAGTCTCTACTAAAAATACAAAATTAGCCAGGCGTGGTGGCGCATGCCTGTAATCCCAGATAAGTGGGAGGCTGAGGCAGGAGAATTGTTTGAACCTGAGAGGCAGAGGTTGCAGTGAGCCAAGATCACTCCATTGCACTCCAGCCTGGGTGACATGAGTGAAATTCTGTTTCAAAAAGAAAAAAAAAAAAATCCTTATTTAGGCTTGGAAAGGTCCATACGTACCCACCTATGTGGAGGACATTTCCACATGAGTCTCCTGCCAGCCTGCAGGGCTCAATTAAAACTCATCCTTGTCTTCCCAAATACACTCTTTTAAACTCTTTTATCTTCTATTTCCCATGGTACTTTTAGAATTCAAAGTCCAGGGATTTGAATTCATCTCTAAAACAACTAATAACATAGACCTGTTGAGTCTATATTTTAGATATTTCTCAACTGTGGTTTTCTCTTCCTTTTCAATATCGTAAGACTGGTTGAATCTTTTGATCCTTCATGCCCTCAATATCAGAGATGCTTCCAAATCATTCTCCCCACCTCCAGTCTCTCCCTTATTTCCATCCCAGACTTTACGTAGACAAATAGCCCTAAAATGTCATGGCCATCATGCAGTTTTCTTGTTCATTGCATTTTCGTCTACCGAGGTTGAAAGAAATGTTAAAGGCTACTTACTATAATATTCTTTCTGAAATTTGAATTTCTAATTTCTAGAGTTCTACAGATTTATAACTGAAGCTTCTTTTCATTAGGGTAAAATTAGCTGATAACTATATAGCTGGTTCAGAAAGGAAAAGGATCGAATTCATGAAGGAGGACACCAAGTTTTTGGAAGATGGGAAAGAGGGATATCATATCTTTGTCTAAGTGGGTCTGTAGACAGGAAAATCCCTCTGTCCATGAACTCTCTTTACCTAGATGAGTCTTGCTTATCTTCCAGACCTAATTTTAGTCTTCCCTTCCTTTGAGAAGAGTCATCTCACAACCTAAAGCAGGTGCCACTAAGACATGGTCTTATACCTCTCAGTAATTTTTCTCCATAGCCCTGTGAAGTGATTAACCAACCTCTCACTGTATCAAAGTCTTCAACATGATACCCAACAGGGAGATTGTCTATGCCCTTTACCATTTTCTCAACAGTACTTAGCACAGTCCCTATGTGTTCAATACTCATTAAATGAATGAATGGATGAATGAATACATTAAGGGAAAAGGATAGACTAATTTTGGTGACAATTTGTCAAAAACCTGGGGAGCTCACAATTATTACATGCCCACAAGCAGCACGCTAAGGACTTTAAAAAGAATGCTTCCCCTTAGAGAATGATTAATACCTCATTTTATAGAAGAGAAAACTGAGACTCAGTGAGGCAAAGTAGCTGGTCCCAGATCGTTGACAGATGCTGAACCGTATGTGAAGACATATACACTATAGCACAAACCATCAAAGTTTACACCAAGAACAAGGATGAGCTGTTTAAAGCATTT